>NC_064627.1:931616257-932230543 GCF_023864275.1 Schistocerca cancellata
AATCGTTTTCTGCGGAAATACCAGACTATGGTCATGTTTTTCAATTTGGAGAAAGACTATTACACCTGCTGGAGGGCTGGTATCCTCCATTCTCTATGTATGTAAGGCTTCTGTGGAAGCATGCCATGTTTCTTTCAGGAATTTTTAAAAGACCGAGTTTTCACGGTACATGTGGGTTCTGCCTTATCAGACACCTTTATCCAGGGAAACGGTGTAGCTTAGGGTTCCATCCTGAGCGTCGTCACCTTTGCTATCGCCGTTAAACCTATCATGGTGTGCCTCCTGCCAGGCATCTGTGGCTTCCATTTCATGTACGATTTTGAGATCTATTGCAATTTTCCATGGACTTGTCTCCTTGAGCGCTATCTTACGCGATGTCTTGATCGTCTTTACTCGTGGAGCGTCGGCAATGGCTTTTGCTTTTTCACTGACAAAACCATTTGTATGAATTTCTGGCGGCATAAATGGTTTCTTCCACAGCCTTTACATCTTGGGCCTGTAGCTCTTCCATTTGTTGAAAGTACAAACTTCCTGGGGCTCAAGCTAGATAGGAAACTTTTTTGGTCCTCCCATATGTTTTACCTGGCCACCCACTATAGGTGGTTCCGCGTGGGCCAAAACTGCACACTGCTTCTGCAGCGGTCTGTAATGGATTTGGCTTGCTGATCTGAAGCCATTTGTTTCCAACTAATGTGGAGGCCCTGCGCGTTGGATCTGGTCTCACTGATCTACCTGCTGGCTGGATCAGTTTGTGTGTGGCATAATACAGCAGATTTTCATGGTTTATCCATGGACACTACTGCGGTGCTCCTCAGCAGGCAAGAGGCCATGGGCGATCGATTTCAGGAACGGCGACTATTTCGCCTCAAGTATGCTGTACAGTGTGGCATGTTATAGACATTTTATTTGTTCTAGTACATTTCGGCACTTCAAAAGTAGTTTGTATGTTAGAAAGTATGGACGATGAGAAAAAGAAAATTGTGTCAGCCGCTGGCGGTTTGTGCACTATTTACTCGAATATTTCTGGAAAGAAAAATCACATAACACCTGCAAAATAATTGGTATTACACAGTGGGTAATAACCGACAATAATGACCATAGTAGAACGAACATTTTATTGGCTATAGTGTTAGTTTGCACAATTCTTCCCTGCCTTCCGCACTTCTTTCAAGAGGCTGACTTTTTTCTGAGGTTAAATCTGAAGTCAATGAAGGTATTTTAAATTGGTCTTGCGACTCCAAGGAAATGTGTATTTTTGTCACCAGATGTGTTTCGTTTTATTGAAATAAAATAACATCAGTGATCTTAATGAAACACACATGCCATTTGGCTTGTTTTCTCCATCTAAAAACAGTTCATTACAAAATATGTTGATATTAGTACTTAAAGACATTTGCTCACATCAGGAAATGCCACTTGCTTGCAAGTTTTTTTAAAGATATTATCTTGTTTCCACAGTTGTTTCTTGTACTGTAGCTACAAAGACATTGTCAACTTACATCTTAACTTAGCCTTGAGATCTCAAAATTTGTAAGGGAAAAACCCTAGAACTTGTATGGAAATCAGGGAATTTCACTTGGAGAAACTCGTGACAACCCTGAAAACCTTCTTTTATAGCATTTGTAGAGATATCTATAGTTTTTGACAATGGTAACTGAAATAAACTGTCTTCAATTCTGAAGGTAACAGGAATAAAACAGAGTGAAAGGTTATATATAACTTGTAAGGACACCACACTACAGTTACGAGAGTTGAAAGACATATGCAAGCAGTAATTGGGAACAGAATGAGACCTGGTGGTAGCTGATTCCTGATGTTTTGTACACTAAGCAAGCAGTAGAGGATAATAAGCAGAAAACTGGGTATAGTTAATTCAAGCCCAGGGAGAAGTAATAAACTGCTGAGGTTTGCTTATGGTGTAATACTGTCAGATAGCAGATAGCATGTTAACCAGGAACAGAATGGATATTGTGCGATGCTGGAGGGAATTCAGTTATAAAATGAGAGGTTGAAAGTAGTAGATGAGTTTTATTATTTAGGCATTAAAATAAGTCATAATGGTCACATAGAGGGGTAATAAAATGAAGCTGCCAATAGCAAGAAATACGTTTCTTAAAAAGAGAAATTTGTTAACGTAGAATGTAAATTTGATTGTTTGGGAGTGTTTTCATGTAACCTTGTACAGAAATATAACATGATCGATAAAAAGTGCTGTCAAGAAGAGAAAGCAGCATTTGCAATGTGGTGCAGCTGAAGAACGCTAACTAGAGGACCGCATGTACACATGATCACAGACTTCACCCAATTGGTGGTGTTTGCAGCTCTTACCTAGAAACGAAAGTGGCAGAAGTGGGAGCTCCATATGGCAAAGTATTCAGCAAAAATGGCATGTTTTGCATGGGTAGGGCGAGTCATGAACCATTTATATTAGCATTGTTTCTGGGCTGCAGTTGGCACAGTGGAAAGAGTTGTTGTTGTTGTTGTTGTTGTTGTCTTCAGTCCAGAGACTGGTTTGATGCAGCTCTCCATGCTACTCTACCCTGTGCAAGCCTCTACATTTCCAAATAACTACTGCAACCTACATCCTTCTAAACCTGCTTAGCTTATTCATCTCCTGGTCTCCCTCTACAATTTTTACCCTCCACACTGCCCTCCACTACTAAATTGTATCCAAGTCTCATCTCCTTAAATTACTACATTTTTGCAGTTTCTACAGTTGTAATACACAGTTCATAGCCAAAAAATTGTCAGACTCCACAACTGCACCTGGAAATGTTTTACAATTTTAAAATCTGGTTCTTAAATCTCTGTCTTACCAGTATATAATCTATTTGAGACCTTCCAGGCCTCTTCCATGTATATACCCTGCTTCCATGTTTCTTAAACCAAGTGGTAGACTCTGTGATTAAGTTATGCTCTGTGCAAAATTTTACCAGGTGGCTTCCCCTTGCATTCCTAATCCCCAGTCCATATTCACCTACTACCTTCCCGTTTCTTCCTTTTCCTACAGTCAAATTCCAGTCCCCCATGGCTATTAAATTTTTGTCTCCCTTCACTACCCAAATAATTTATTTTATCGCATCATACATTTCTTTTATCTCTCCATCATCTGCAGAGCTAGTTGGCATATAAACTTGTACTACTGTGGTAGGTGTACACTTCAGGTCTATCTTGGCTACAATAATGCGTTCACTATGCTGTTCATAGTAACTTACCCACACTCCTATTTTTTTATTCATTATTAAACCTACTCCTGATTACCCCTTTTTATTTTGTATTTATAACCCTGTATTCACCTGACCAGAAGTCTTGTTCCTCCTGTCAACAAACTTCACTAATTCCCATTATATCTAATTTTAACCTATGCATTTACCTTTTTAAATTTTCTAACCTACCTGCCCGATTAAGTGATCTGACATTCTACACTCCGATCCATAGAACGCCAGTTTTGTTTCTCCTGATAATGACATCCTCCTGAGTAGTCTCTGCCTGGAGATCCGAATAGGGGACTATTTTAACTCCAGAATATTTTACCCAAGAGGATGCTATCATTATTTAACCATACAGTAAAGCTGCATGCCCTCGGTAAAAATTACAGCTGTGGCTTTCCCTTGATTTCAGCCGTTCGCAGTACCATCACAGAAAGGCCGTTTTGGTTAATGTTACAAGGCCAGATCAGTCAATCATCCAGACTGTTGTCCTGTAACTACTGAAAAGGCTGCTGCTCCTCTTCGGGAACCACACATTTTCTGCCCTCGTATCAGCAATAGTGTCTATAATGACTATTTTAGCATCTAAGTATAACAGTCATGATGGACACTATTGCTTATATTAATGCCGTATGTAATTCTTTTACTTGTTTCTCTTTTGTGTTATATTACGTATTCAAGTTGAATATTCATCTGGAAGTAAAATCTTACACATTTTCAGATTTGAAAAGGGCAATTCAAATTTGCCAAAACTAATCATCAATGTACAAACCATTGCAATATTGGCAAATACTTCAATATTTATAATAATCATTTACTGTGTTAATATAATGCAATCGTATAGATAAATAAAAATCTATTCACTAAGTGGCGGCAGGGGAACACACATAAAAGGGTTTAACTTTTACAAGCCTTCAGAGCCAGTGACACTCTTTCTTGTGGCAGAAGAGTTGAAGGGGAAGAAAGAGCGGTGAAGTAAAAGGACTGGAGAGGTTTAGGGAAAGGGCTACAGTTCAGAAAAGTCACCCAAAACTTTGGGTTAGGGGAGACTTGCCAGATGGGATGAGAAGGAAAGACATTGTTGGAGACTGCCAACTGTTTAAGGCAGTGTTCAACGTCAGGTTTTACATATGCAAGCTTCTGGAGTCAGTGGCTCCTTCTTCCAGCAGAAGGGTTGAAGGAGAAGGAAGAGAGGTGAAGGAAAAGGACTGGAGAGGTTTATGAAAAGAGGTACAGCTGGAAGAAGTCACCTAGAACCGCAGGTCAGTGGATACTTGCCAAACGGAGGAGTTGCAAGACATGCTTAAGTTGGACACAAACTCAGAAATATTGAAATAAACATGGCCATGAAGTTTTTCATGATGGATTCCTTGCAAAAAAAGTTTCTCATTTCATTTGCTGCATCAAACTTCATGAGGTTCAAAGTGGTTTGACACCACATCCGAACTACTGCAACAAATAGAATTTTACGCAAGGCAAGTCATGCTATCGACAAGGAGAGGATACATTGTATGAGGTATGAACTTGATGCCAACACTCACTCCTCTAAAAGTTGCCATCTATTTCTGTCTGCAGTTCAGAGGAATTCACTGCGCTGTCATCAACTTTTCCAACAAGGAACTTGACAAAGCCACCCTCTCAGTTCTTGGTAAAGGGCTGACCTTTGCTCCAACTCCACAAAAGTCATCAGTGGCTGAGATTATCAGTGGAGTAAAACAATCAGTTTGGCATCTTCCTAAGGAAGTGGCAGCTGAGGTGAGGCTTGCTACCAGCTGGATTTTAGCAACAGCCAAGCCCTCTAAGCCCATTATAAGCAGAGCGGAAAAACAAAGACTGAAATCATTTGAGAAGAATGAGCAGTCATTTGTCTTACCAGCTGACAAGGGGAAGCTACGGTTATCCTCAATGCTATGGATTATCATAAGAAAGTGGGTTTATTACTGGAAGATAGTGCATACCAAATTCTCAGGCGGGTTCCCATATTGGCACTTTGCAAGAAGACAGGGAGCTGCTTAAGAATTCTGGCTTCTCTGATGAAGTTGTGAAGATTTAAGACCAAGAGCACTGAGACCACCCAGGCTTTATGGTTTGCTTAAAATACCCAAAGACGGCGTCCCATTAAGGCCAATTATTAAGCGCTATTGGCTCTCCTACATACAAGCTGGCAAAGTATCTGACTAAACTATTTACACCTAGAGTCGGTCGCTGTAGACGACATATTAAAAACTGACAAATGTTTGTTGACATCACAAAGCAGATGAAGATAGGCCCGAAGGAAGTCGCGGTTAGCCTCGATATGGTGTCCCTAGTTTTCAAAGGTACCAGTGAAATACAGTTAAAACTGTTGGCCATTCATTTCTCCCAGAAAATTTTAAAATTATTTCAGTACACTTTGACAGCCACATACTGCTTGTATGTTGGAAATTATTATGAAATGACTGATGAAACAGCCATGGGTTTGTAACTGTCACCAGCTGTAGCTAACTTTTTTGTGGAAGATTTTGAAGAATGAGCATTGAATAGTGCTCTGTTCTGGCCATCTTGCTTTTTCAGATATGTTGATGATACATTTTTAATCTGACTGCATGGCAGTGAAGTACTGCAACAGTTCGTTGATCATTTGAATGGTATACATCCTAAATAAGGTGTACAATAGAGGTGTAGAAATACAGGAAGTTACCATTCTTAGATGTGTTGGTCGAATGGAAATCTGTTGGATGACTCAGTCATCGTAGCTTTCACCATCCGGCTCAGAAGAGAGTTATGCTGAACATTTAGTACACAAAGCCAGAGCTGTTTTGGATATGCACCATCTTGGTTCTGAGATTAAACATCTGAAGACGGTGTTTGAAAGGGAAGTTATTCCGTCCATAACATTAGATCAATGCTGTTGAGCAAACCAAGATGCGACACCATTGCAAACAAGCCAAGGGGACCAACACATAATGTGGCTTCCATTCTGCGGTGCAACAACTGGTAAGATAGGTAGAGTCTAAACAGGCAAGGAATCAGACCAGTCTTCAGGCCACCCAGAAAAATTAAAGATAATCTTGGCCTAAGAGTGCCAGGAATTTATAGCATTCCTTGCGAGTGTGGCAAGAGTTACGTGGGGCAGTCCATATGGACGGTTGCCAGTTGTTGCATCAAAAATCAGCGTCTGACAGGCATTTAGATAAATTAGTGGTGGCAGAGCACAGCCTGTTAAATGAGCACAAGATTTTGTTTGAACAAATGGAGAATAGTTGCTTACGCTTTGAGCTATTGGTACTCTATGATGAGCGAATCTGTTGAAATTAGACATTGTGAAAACATCTTCAATAGAGAACTGTGGTGCATGCTTATGGTGTACGACACTGCGGGAGTCGGAGAAAGCAGTCAACATCACTTTGACGATGGTGTGCACTTTGCTTGCCTTCCTTGGTCTTGGTGATAAGGAATGTTTCCACCGTGGCAACTGGGATTCGGTTTCCGTGTCGTACCTGTACACGCAGGACTAGTCACAGTGATTATGGTGTTCACAAAGTCGGGACCACTGTTTGTCTTCTGAGACTTCAAAAGGAAGTTGCTTTTGTTCTGCTGTCAGCATTTTCGGCATGAACTTCACTGACACACTCCTCATGGCCAAATCTTCACTCACAATGGAATGTGCCAAAAAAGTGCTGATGCCCACCTCTTCTGCAATTTCTCTGATAGTCGTATGCAGTCTCGCATCACCATAGCTTTCATATTGACAATGAATGACCTTGTCATTTTGGTATATTGATGACTGACCAGAGTATGTCTTGACTCATCCAATATGCGGCCGTCTTTAAACAGGTTGTACCACTCCTTAATCTGTCTGATGCCCATAGCATCTTCAATGAAAGCCATCTGAATCTTTCAATTGATTTCCATTTGGTAGTTTATGGTAAAATTTGCTGCAGTAGTAGTGCAGTGAAAAACCGGACACGAGCACTACATACTACTTCACTCAACTGCTGCTTGCCAGCAACTGACACTATCAATAGACAGGAAGGCTCAAGGTCAGCTCATGCAAGTGTGCAAAGATTGGATACTTTCCTAACAGAGCTCATACATGCATTATTAAGCTACCTGATAGGCAAGAAGAAACAGTTAGTAATTTGTGGAGATTTCACTGTATTTAGTAAAAGATTTGTACAGGATAAGTGAACTGGAATTATTATTTGTATGTTTCAGTCTTATTTTGGTAGTCATTCTGGCTGTAGATAAGTAAGGGAATTAAAATCTCATGCAAGAGGAAGTGGGAAATTTTATGTAAAGGCAGAATAAGACAATATCAGATATTGTTTGCATACTGCAGAAATTACTATAATATGTTAGGGATAGTTATTGGAATGTCAAGAAGCATGCAGGTTCTGACAGAAATTAATAATGCAGATAATCAGATCAAAACTATATGGAATATTGTCTAATGGAAGCTGAGACAACCAGTTGGTATAAAGGATACCATAACAATTAAACTAAATGACAATGTTGTGGCTGTTTATTCACAAGTTGTGAGTACTTTTAACAGTCACATACTAAATGTAGCAGCAAAAATGGTTCAGTTGAAGAAGCAAGAGAATATATTAAAAATGTCATACCACAAAATATTATGCAACTAGAAGCAGCACCAATATCCTTCATTGAAATTAGCAGAATTATAGAAACTCTAAAAAACAGAAGTTCATGTAGTGCTGATGGAATTTCAAACAGAATTTTGAAATGTTATTCTAACTTGACCTGGAACAAGCAATGCCCTTAGTGATGTATGTAATGCATCACTGGCATAGGGAATTTTTCCAAACAGATTAAAATATGCAATTGTTACACCTCTTAGGAAGAAAGGTGACAAGAAAGAGTTAAATAATTATTGTCCAGTTTTGTTACTGTTGATATAATGAAAAGGATAGATGGCCACTCACGATACAGTGGAAATGTTGAGTCACAGGCAGACACAACACAAAGACTGCTAAACAAGTAAGCTTTCGGCCAGAAGGCCTTCTTCTGAAGTAGGCAATACACGTCCACATTCATGCAAACATAACTCGCACACGCCAGACTCAGTCTGGCCTTGGCAACCAGAGACAGTGGCCATATGTGTGTGAGATGTGTTTGCCTGAGTGTGGGTGTGTGTTGTCTACTTCAGAAGAAGGCTTTTTTGCCGAAAGCTTAGTTGTTTAGCAGCCATTTTATTGTGCCTGTCTGCGACTCAACGTTTTCACTATGCGGTGAGTAACAATCTGTCCTTTTCATAATATTGTCATTGTTCCATCCTAGATTTTCCATTGTTTAATTTCCTTTGAGACAACTTTTTCCAAAATATCCAAAAAATATTTGGTTCAAAAGCAGTGTCATATTTAAGTAGAAACAATTTACTTAGTATATAACAGTTAGGTTTCTAGAAGGGTTACTCAACTGAGACTGCTATTTATATATTCACTCAACAAATATTACTAGCCTTAAATAATGAAATGTTTCCAGCTAATATTTTCTGTGATCTTTCTAAGGTGTTTGTGTAGATAATGTGACACTCTTCAAAAACTCATGTCTCAAGAAATTAATGGCTTTACACACAACAGGTTAGAACCATAGTTAACAAGCAGAATGGAAAAAGTTGTGTTGAATAATTCAACCAACGTCGGGAGGATGGAAATTTTAAGTGACTGGAAAGAGATTGCTAAGGGAGCTCCACAGGGTTCAACATTGGGTCCACTCCTATTCATTTTATATATGAATGACCTTCCACTGGACATTCAACAAGTGGAATTGGTATGTTTTGTGGGCAATAGTAATAATCCCATTTGAGAGAGAGCCACAGAAGAGATTGTTAATGATGATTTTCAATAATTATGATAAAGATAAATAAGTGGTAGTCTGAAAATGGTCTCACTCTTCATTTTAGAAAAAAAAATACCATATTCAGTTCTGCATAACAAATAGTCATACCGACAATTGATGTATCACATGAGCTGGAATCAGTAGGTAAGGTAGAAGGCTCCAAATTTTTAGATGTATGTATTGATGAAAACTTGAACTGAAAGAGGAATATTACTCAGCTTCTCAATCAGGAAATTTCAGCTACTTTTGCTCTTTGTATAATTGCTATACTTGGAAATAGATGAATTAACCTCCTGACATATTTTGCATGCTTGCACTCAAGAATGTCTTACGGAAAAATTTTCTGAGTAACTCACCTGTTAAATAGAATGTACTGATGGTACAAAAGTGAGCAGTAAGAATGGGATGTGATGTTTACCCACAGTTGTCATGTCTTAAAGGATTTAGGCATTCTTACTGCACCATCGCAATATGTATATTTGCTAAGGCAATTTTCCATAAATTACCCATCACAAATTGAGAAGAACAGTGATGTCCATACCCACAAAAATAGAGGAAAAAATTAACTGTTATTACAGCTGTCAGTGGTGCAGAAAGAAACAAAAATTCTTTATAATGCATTCAGTAACATAAAATATCTGACAGGAAGCAAAGCAAATTGTAAACCTAACTTAAAACAGGTTTGTTGACTTAGCCACAACCTGGGGAATGTTTCCAGAATGAAATTTTCACTCTGCAGCAGAGTGTGCGATGATATGAAATTTCCTGGCAGATTAAAACTGTGTGCCAGATAAAGACTCGAACTTGGCACACAGTTTTAATCTGCCAGGACGTTTCATATCAGGGCACACTCCACAGCAGAGTAAAAATTTCATTCTGCGTTCATTAATGTTAACACTAATCATGTATAGGAATGAACTTACTCATTCCACATCATTTTGATAAAAGAATCATTCAGATGTTCTATAGGACATGTAACTAATGAACTAATGAGAACTGTCCTAGCATCAGTGTTCAGTCACTTTAATGGTTCACAAGGCACATGAATGTCATCCTGAGAACTGTGTGATGGATGCATGAAGTAGTTCCAGATTTCAGCACTCTCTGTGGTAGACTCACCTTTTGGTAGACGAATGGCCTATTTGAATATCTTGTGCGGGGGCCCAAAGTAGTTTCTGATATGAGTGCCATCTAGGAGGCGACTGACTGTACTATATGTGAGGATTCCACACTGTTACCGCCTGTTGTAAGATGCCCTCTGAAAATAGTGCTGTGTACCGTTGCCGGTGGAGACACAGCAGATATAATGAAGCACATCTTGGTTGTATGTATTCTGAGCATGACAGGAATGTTAACTGTTTTGTCTTCACTTCTTCATTGCTGGCAAGTGGTGTCACATGATTCAGGCAAATGGGTTCAATTCACAGCAACTCAGGAAATAAGATTCTGTCTGTAACTCAGCACTTCAAGTGTGTGGTGTTTACAACTTTGATCATGTAGTCTGTGATGTGTCATCATTTCATCACTATAATTACCTCTGTGTTAGCATATTAAAATAACACTAATCAACAAACCAAATTGACTGAAGTATCCATAGATGCCATGGCTAATTTAACTCACTGTTGCTGCCATGTGTCAAATGCACGATTTAAGTGACTACATGCTGACACTTGGCCACTTCTCATCAGTTCCGCAGTTCTTCAGTTTTACAGTTGTCTATAAGTTACCTACAGTGCTGACCAGTTCCAGTTGTCAGGCAGTTTATGCTGAGTGTTGAACAGAAATCAGAGTGATAGTCCAATTGTTTACCTATTTAAAGATTGGACTTATTCTTATTACAACATGTTAATATTTTAGATTTTGGTAACAAGAAATTTGATCTGTGGGGTAAGACTGTCACAGACTGAATTGGCTTTTATAATTATTCCTGAACTTTTCCCCCATCTTTTGATGATGATGATGATGATGATGATGATGATGATTGTGTGAAAGTCATCCAATTGGATGTCACTTGTGTCACACACAATTTGCGCATCCTTAACGTACCCCACTTACACAACAGCGGTAAAGGGGACCCACAGTTTAAAGTGGAATGAGAGCCAAGTGTCATTGGCAATTCCTGACATTGTTGAGAGATGAAAACAGGCTGCTTAATAAAGACAATCTTGTGATTATCGGTGCTCCAGTGAAGGAGCCAAAGTGCACTTCAGTGTGCCATCTCCAGTATCTGGTGCACAGTATCGTAGCATAGAGAAATTTGGAGAAAAGTCCTTACTGATAGGTCTGATGGTATTCATGAAAACACCTTTGAAATTGTAAGAGTTGTACAAAGGAATATGCATAATGTACAAATGTATAAGTGGAATAACCCAGATTGTTTCTGTACGCTGGGCACAACTACTTTGCATGTCTGCAATGTGATTTTGTAAATATGTCTATGGCAATGTGTCTTCTTAGCTCTGTAGACAGCTTTTGTTTTTGCCTACATCTTTGTACATGGCTACTGTTTGCGCACCACAGTTGAAAGTTGTTTAAAGTGCTGCCAGGTTTCAGAGATTTCTTTAAATTGACTCGACTGCAGAAGTGTCTTAGTAGCAAATAATAAATGTATTAAAACTTCATGCATGATGTGGCCCTTTTGCACACATCTCAGTGTACGACACCATATCTCTTGAAGTCTGGTAGGTCTGCCTGACAGTAAGGGATATGTGTACAATGTTTGGTTGAAATTGGTCCAGTGATTTAAGAGATATGGAACACACACATATAAATACATCCATTTTTATAATATGTATGGATCGATAGATGCAGGATATACAGGGAGAAACTGGAACTCTTGGCACAGGAAAGACAATTCATTACTCACGTGTCTTCAAGAGACTTGTTTCAAAACTACTAATGCTCTAGGAAACTGTCTTTCTCATAGAACAGACCACATTAATGGTAGCAGAGCTGAAGAGTGGCAATGTGTATCATGAAAATACATCACTTACCTCCTTAACAGCTGTCATCCAAATAGTGTTGAAAATTAGCAAGATATTTTATTCACATGCTGTATAAATACAACTACCTGTGTCATACAACAGGACATCGTTTGAGCTGATGATTTCTTCGTTCTGCGCTGATTGTGCCCTGTGTTTTTGTATGAATTTGGCACACACTTCGCGATCAAATTGTGTGTTGTTGGTTTCATTGAATTTTTCCTAGTATTTGAGCTATTTACTAGGTGCTTGGTCACTCTTATATCGCAAATGCCATCTTTCCCCATCATCTCACGAACTGTGTAGCTAACTTCCTGAACACTAATGCCTCGTTACTGCTTGTCCTTCTTTGCAACCCAACCTCATAGTTACACCTTTGTGTTTTCCATTCTAAGTGCTGCAATCAAATTAAATAGTAATGCAGTTTTATGAAAAAATAGTTAATATGTCAGTACTATCTTTTTTACAGGTGATGATGGAAACAATCAAATGGATGTGGATGGAGAACCAACAGCTTGTGTCGACAGCGATGACAGCAGTGATTCTCAGCAAATGGCTATTGATGAAAGAGAACAGAGTGATAAAATGTCTGTTGCATCTGCTGGAAGCAACCGGTCTAGGAAATCCACCCGATCTGTAAGATCACCGGGGTCATCTCCTTCTGGTTCACGTTCACCATCAGAAGCAGACTCCAGATCTCCATCAGGATCAAGACATAGCTCACCATCAAGGAAATCTAGGTCTAGGTCAAATTCAGAACATGCTTCGGAACGTGCGTCGAGGTCTAGATCCAGATCCCAGTCTGCTTCAGGAGAGTCCAGATCAGGTTCTGTGAATAGTGTACATGTTCATTCGCCATCAAGATCAAAATCTAGGTCAGTGTCTCCTGCACCTGCAGCAGATGAGCCTGCTAGAAGGGGATCAAGATCAAAATCTAGATCTGTGTCCCCTGTGCAGGATGAAGAGGAAACTAGAAGATCACGTTCAAAGTCTGTATCAAGATCAAGATCTGTGTCAAGATCAAATTCAGGATCAAGGTCTGGCTCTAGATCACGATCCCGTTCTAGATCACACTCAGGATCAAGATCTCCATCAAGATCACGATCAGCCTCTCCAGAGCAAAAACAAGGTACTGAAAACATTGACCCTGAGCATTCAGTAACAGAAGCAAAATCAAGATCACCCTCTGGTTCTCGGGCTTCAGGCTCAAGAGCTGGCTCCAGATCACCATCCAGATCTAAGTCCAGATCTAGATCTAGGTCAGGTTCTAAAGCCTCAGTTCAAAAGGCAAAGTCACAGTCAAGAAGCAGATCAAGATCCCGATCTGGGTCACCATCAGATGCAAAACGTGCAGAATCGAGATCAGTATCCAGATCTAAATCCAGATCAGCATCACCAGCAGCTTCCCAGGCCAGTTCCAGATCACACTCAAAGTCAAGGTCAAGGTCTAGATCTGCATCTAAATCCAGATCTCGGTCCAGGTCACATTCAAAGTCACGTTCTCCTTCAAAATCAAGATCCAGGTCTAGATCAGCATCTAAAGGAAGGTCTGTTTCGAGAACTTCTTCAAAATCTAGGTCAAGATCAAGGTCAAAATCCAAGTCGGTGTCTCGGTCAGGATCAAAAGCTAGGTCTAAATCCAGATCTCGGTCCAAATCCAAATCAAAATCTAGATCTAGATCTAGGTCCAAGTCAAAATCCAGCTCAGGATCGAGGTCAAAATCCAGATCCATATCAAGGTCAAAATCTAGATCCGCGTCAAGATCTAAATCCAGATCCAGGTCCAAATCAAGATCCAAATCCGGATCTAGATCAAGATCAGTATCAAGATCAAAATCTAGATCAGCCTCAAGATCTAAATCCAGATCGAGATCGAGATCAAGATCGAGATCCGAAGGAAGGAGTCCAGGTCCTAGTCAGAGAAATTCAGTGCCAAGGTCAGCATCTGGTTCACCGAGTGTTGCCACTGGTAGCAAGAAAGGTATGTAGTATGGATTTATTTTTTGTTTCCTAACTTTCCATTATATATATATATATATATATATATATATCACACACACTTACACAGCAGATGAAAATGAAAGCACTTTAAAATCACCATATATTCCTTTCTCCATGGAAAGAAATGGGAAGATGAAGATATGATTAAACTACAAAAAATTTGATTACTAGATGAATTCTTTGACAGTTGTATTCACACTGTAATTACTCATTAACAGTTAATCATTCATAGCTTGTAGTTTCCATAATTCTAAGCATTGGGGGCAAACCCAGTATGTTGTCCTCAGCGAGAGTGTTCACCAGGAGTGCTCTAGGGAAGTGTGATAAAACCACTGTTGTTCTTTATGTATATAAATGGTTGAGCAGACATGGTGGGCAGCAATCAGCAGTTGTTTGCTGATGATACTGTGTTGTACGCTAATGTGTTGAAGTTGAGTGATTGTAGGAAGATACAAGAAGACTTAGACAAAATTTCCAGTTGGTGTGATGAATGGCAGCTAGCCATAACAGTGGAAAAATGTGAGTTAAGCAGATGAATAGGAAGAGCAAACCTATAATGTTCGCGTACAGTATTGCTAGTGTCCTGCTTGACACATTCAAGTCTTTAAATATCTGGGCATTAAGTTGCAAAGCAATATGAAATGGAAGGAGCATGTGAGAACTGTGGTAGGAAAGGCAAATGGTCAACTTCGGTTTAGTGAGAGAATTTTAGGAAAGAGCGGTTACCTGTAAAGGAAACCACATATAGGACATTGGTGCAACCTATTCTGGAGTACTGCTTGAGTGTTCGGGATTGTACCAGGTCGGATTTAAGGAAGACATCAAAGCAGTTCATAGATGGGCTGCTAAATTTGTTACCAGTGGTTTAGAACAATGCATAAGTGTTACGGAGATGCTTCGGGAACTCATTTGGGAATCCCTGGACGGAAGGCGATGTTCTTTTCACAGAAATCTATTGAGAACATTTAGAGAACCGGCATTTGAAGTTGACTGCCGAATGAATGTACTACTGCAAACATACATTGCGCGTAAGGACCATGAAGATAAGATACAAGAAATTAGGGCTCGTACGGAGCTTTATAGAAAATCATTTTTCCCATGCCCTGTTTGCGAGTGGAACAGGAAAGGAAAAGGAAATGACTCGTATTGGTACAGGGTACCCTCCGACATCCACCGCACAGTGGCTTGCAGTGTATTTATGTAGGTATATATGTAGGAACCGTAAATAATCAGTTTTGATTTATTCTTCTGCAGAATACATTTCCAACCCATTGTTCAAGTACCATTGTGTGATGGGGGATGTATTCAGTAAGTCTCTTGGATTGTCACCTACTGCTGAATCTTGGAATAAGACATTATATTTATTTAGTGGCATCATTGTCATTATTTGCGACAACTCTGTAGAAATTGGGTATTCATTAATTTGTATTTTGTCGGTTCATTCATATATCCTATATCACAGACCAAAGAGATTCCAAGAAAACTGAATGAATGAAGCAATGTAATTGTACTGAGGAACTACTATTGTAAAGGGCTGATGCTTGCAATTAAGGGAGCAACTGCAGGAAAAATTATATTGCCCCTTTGAGCAGGAGGCAGTTAATAATGGATGTTTATTTTACACTAATATTACATAAAAACTTCAAATGGGCGTAAGTGTATGGAAAAAGTACTGGTATGAAAAAAAAAAACAATACTACCAAGAATTTTTCATAAGGGTCTTCAATATTAGATTTTGTGCACTCAGTGTTTGCTCATTAAAGCAGGATTTCCTGTGATTGCTGCATATGAGAGAGTTGCTTTTACTGTTATTTTTAGCGTTAGATTTTATAAAATATATTGCAGCCCAAAGTTATTACAGAACTCATACATGCTGATCTTTTGTATAGACAGTGACAGATAAATTTAAGGTGTTTAAGAAACTTGATTGTTTTATTACACAGCTGTACTTATTCTCTATTTTAATAATAGGTTTTTGTCAGTTTTAACACCATCGTCAGGTCATCTGTATCCAAAGGAAATGCCATGTTACAAAAAGTGCATACAAATGTATTGTTATAAAGACCTAGTATAAGTCAAAAAGTTATAATTCCATAAGTAATGAGCTCTGTTTCATGCGCACAAAATTTCTTTTACAGAATATGAACCATTGCTTGGGGAAAAATTGTAGAAAATTGTGTAAGGCAAGTGAAACACAAATTTAGTTATTGCACAGCAAATTGGAAGTTGTTTTCAGAATGTTACATAAACCATTATGCGTATGTTGTATTAACTGCCAATATATAATTATAGTCTTTATTATTTTGCACCCAATTATGCTAGAAGGTGACCTGCCTGCTGATACAGTACTGCTCATAGAACATCTGTCACACTTTACAAATATTGCATATGCCTTTCAGGTTGATAAAGTGCACAAATTTTTATCTTACACTTATGTAGGAATTATGGTTAATTAAAAATAAATTCTTTAGTTTGTGAGTGATATGTAAATTTTCATTAGACAATTCGTAAAGATGAATGTACCAATTATGCTGATACGTACTTCACTTAAATATACATAATGTTCCCTTATTTGTGGCATCTGTTAACCCATAAGCCAGTAATCTGAATGGAGAAGATAGTATTGGGCTGATCATAGCTCTATAGTTCAATGCAGAATTAAGGCTTTCATGACCTATACAAGGTGCATCAAGTCAAGACTTGTAATAAGAAAATATTTGACAGTGTTAAACAGATATTTTGTAATTGGTTTGTAGTCAGCCTCTCTTTTCATTTGGGAAATAATGGCGCACCTAAAGTCCGGGAACACTTTCACTTATTTATTGCACAAAAACCAAACATTGTACAAATCTTATACATATGTCGTTTTGAAGAGAAACACTGAAAGATTCCCCCTGCCCCCCTCTCCCCCATGTATACCACCACAGCGTAGTTTAGTAATTTGCCAATTGTCAGCACTAGTTGCAAACATGGCGAGTCCAGGTGCAGAGCGAGCATTCTGTGTGTTGGAGTTCAACAAAAACAAGTGTGCTACAGCTGTTCAATGGATGTGTGACATTTTTCTGTGGGGACACATTCTACCACATGATGTAGCAGAGCTCAGGGAGATAATACGGGAAGCGACTGCCGCAGTCAACAATGCCATGCTGGGACATGTATGGCAAGAATTTGATTACCGTATTGACGTCTCTGGCGTCACTCATTGTTTGCCTATCGAATGTTTGGTTAAAAAAATAAATAAATAAATAATAAAAAAAAAACTTTCGTCCATTGATCGTGACCAGTCTAAATATCTCACGAAATAAGAGTCAAACGAAAAAACTACATAGAACGAAACTTCTCTAGCTTGAAGGGGGAAACCAGATGGTGCTATGGTTGACCCGCTAGATGGCGCTGCCATAGGTCAAACAGATATCAACTGCGTTTTTTAAAATAGGAACCCCCATTTTTTATTACATATTTGTGTAGTACGTAAAGAAATATGAATGTTTTAGGTGGACCACTTTTTTGCTTTGTGATAGATGGTGCTGTAATAGTCACAAACATATGGCTCACAATTTTAGCTAACAGTTGGTAACAGGTAGGCTTTTTAAATTAAAATACAGAATGTAGGTACGTTTGAACATTTTATTTCTGTTGTTCCAATGTGATATATGTACCTTTCTGAACTTATCATTTCTGAGAATGCATGCTGTTACTGCATGATTACCTGTAAATACCACATTAGTGCGATATATGCTCAAAATGATGTCCGTCAACCTCAATGCATTTGGCAATTCGTGCAATTACATTCCTCTCAACAGCGAGTAGTTCGCCTTCCGTAATGTTCGCATATGCATTGACAATGTGCTGACATATGTTTTCAGGCATTGTCGGTGGATCACGATAGCAAATATCCTTCAACTTTCCCCATAGAAAGAAATCCGGGGACGTCAGATCCTGTGAACGTGCTTCGACGACCAATCCACCTGTCATGAAATATGCTATTAGATACCGCTACAACCACACGCGAGCTATGTGCCAGACATCCATCATGTTGGAAGTACATCGCCATTCTGTCATGCAGTGAAACATCTTGTAGTAACATCGGTAGAACATTACGTAGGAAATCAACATACATTGCACCATTTAGATTGCCATCGATAAAATGGGGGCCAATTATCCTTCCTCCCATAATGCCGCACCATACATTAACCCGTCAAGGTCACTGATGTTCCACTTGTCGCAGCCATCGTGGATTTTCCCTTGCCCAATAGTGCATATTATGCCGGTTTACGTTACCGCTGTTGGTGAATGACGCTTCGTCGCTAAATAGAATGCGTGCAAAAAATCTGTCACCGTCCCGCAATTTCTCTTGTGCCCAGTGGCAGTACTGTACACAACATTCAAAGTCGTTGTCATGCAATTCCTGGTGCACAGAAATATGGTACGGGTGCAGTCGATGTTGATCTAGCATTCTCAACGCAGACGTTTTTCAGATTCCCGATGATTCCCGATTCTCGCGCAATTTGTCTGCTACTGATGTGCGGATTAGCCACGACAGCAGCTAAAACACCTACTTGGGCACCATCATTTGTTACAGGTTGTGGTTGACATTTCACATGTGGCTTAACACTTCCTGTTTCCTGAAATAACGTAACTGTCCGGCAAACGGTCTGGCCACTTGGATGATGTCGTCCAGGATACCGAGCAGCATACATAGCACACGTCCGTTAGGCATTTTGATCACAATAGCCATACATCAACACGATATCGACCTTTTCCGCAGTTGGTAAACAGTCCATTTTAACACAGGTTATGTAACACGAAGCAAATACCGTCCGCACTGGCGGAATGTTACATGATATCACGTACTTATACGTTTGTGACTATTACAGCGTCATCTATCACAAAGCGAAAAAAGTGGTCCAACTAAAACATTCATATTTCTTTACGTACTACACGAATATGTAATAAATATGGGGGTACGTACTTAAAACACACATTTTGTATCCGTTTGACATATGGCAGCGCCATCTAGCTGTCGAACCATAGCG
This sequence comes from Schistocerca cancellata, assembly GCF_023864275.1. Taxonomy (NCBI): domain Eukaryota; kingdom Metazoa; phylum Arthropoda; class Insecta; order Orthoptera; family Acrididae; genus Schistocerca; species Schistocerca cancellata. Next base: position 931,635,326 of record NC_064627.1, read on the forward strand.
CCATCTGTTTTCCCCCTTCAAGCTGGACGAGTTTCATTCTTTGTAGTTTTTTCGTTTGATGCTTATTTCATGAGATATTTGGCCCGGTCACTATCAATCGATCACCCTGTATACACCCTGTATGTAAAAGTGCTGGTGTAGGTATCATTGTCACCACCTGATCTGTTAAATTATGAAATGTAACTAAATGACAAAGTAATTGGTTGTCAGATTAGACTATAGGATACATTGTTAATTAAGTGTAACTCCTGCAGACATTCAATATTACAAAAGTGGAGGCCAACTGTGGGCTAAAAGTTTGTGCAACATATCGACATAGAAGGTGTATACGGTAAGCTGTGACTGACTGGTGGTTTTTGAGAAGTATTGTATTAGGTCAGCAGGCAGATGTAGGCATGTGTAGGTTCTTTCATGATTATTTGCAGAATATGAGAGACTATAATAGTAGATCCATAGGTCATACAGCAAATGTGTAGTTCTACTAGGTCGGATAAGTATAACATACAGCTAAGAACTCCTTATACAAGTGTAAAGACAAGCTTGTTTCAGCACGTTTGTGTACATGTGTTGATATTTTCCTGTGACACAAATAATCTGAAGATGGTCTTAAAGCTGGTGAAACCATTTATTAACAAGTATGGCTGTGCCATCATCATTGAAGTTTATTTAATGTTCTGTGGTATAATTTGTAATGAGAGCTTTTACAAGAAATGTGAGTTGAATCTTTTGACTTAGACAGCACCAAATGTGTTTAGTTGTCACGCGTTGATTTTAATTTTAAACCCACTTAGTGAGTTTCTTCTGGAGCTCTACATAATGGTTGAAAGTATTACAGCCGAGGGTAAATGCTTGCTGACAGAAAAGAATTTGTTGCAGGAAACATTGAACACAAGTTGAATTGAAGGAAGATGCAGTTTTAAAACCCTGGTCATTATTATGGTTGGTGCAGGGTCAAGTGCTCTATCATCTAAACTTCCCAAGCACAACTTACGCTCCATCCTCACAGCCCTACTTCTGCAAGTACCTCATCTCCTACCTTCCAAGCTTCACAGAAGCTGTCCTGTCAACCTCGCAGAACTAGCATTCCTGGAAGAAAGGATAGTGCGGAGACATGGCTTAGCCACAGCCTGGGGGATGTTTCCGGAAAGAGATTTTCTGTTTGCAGCCGAGTGTGCGCTGATATGAAGCTTCCTGGCAGATTAAAACTATGTGCAGGACCAAGATTCGAAATTGGGACCATCGCCTTTCGCGGGCTAGTGCTCTACCATCCGAGCTTCCCAAGCACGACTCGCACCCCGTCCTCACAGCCCTACTTCTGCCAGTACGTCATCTCCTACGTTCCAGTCCTCACAGAAGCCCTTCTGCGAACCTTGCAGAACTAGCATTCCTGGAAGAAAGGATATTGCGGAGACATGGCTTCGCCACAGCCTGGGGGATGTTTTCAGAAAAGGATGGGATTCGAGTTGTGCTTGGGAAGCTCAGATGGTAGAGCACTTGCTTGCGAAAGGCAAAGTTCCTGAGTTGGAGTCTCGGTCTGGCATACTCCTCTGCCGAGTGAAAATCTCATTCTGGATCTGTGTCTTTAATAGATTCCCTGTTGTATTTGGCTTTACCATAAATTTTTATTGCACACAAATTCATACTGCATTGTCATTTGTGTAGTATTGCAAGATAAGTCAAGTTGGGTGTTGTGTGTGTATTCCTTAGCTTTACTGCTGTGTGTATTATGTTCACATTTGCTGTAAAATTTGTTCTTTGTGCAGTCTCATTGATATTTTCTTTCTGTAGTTCCCAAGAAATAAAATCTGGAATCATACAATGCTAATGATAATTTTTGACACGTGTAAGACTTCATGTCCTGTATTAAGAGTTTAGAACCCTAGAAGTGCAGTGGTTTTTACTTTATTGCTGATTGTATTCCACTTAGACATATCTGGGTTTGTGCCCAAGGGGCCTTTCAGTGTTTTGGGACAAGAAGGCACATTTTTTTCTGTGGAGGAACTGTTGCTGAGTGATGTATCTACTCTTGTAATTGAAACTTTGACATTCTGATTTTTTGACTTACTGCTTTCTTGGTGTAACAGTCAATCAGCTGGAAGACTTACTGAAGGTGTAACCAATGCCCATGGTTTTAAGGTGTAACTGATGCCCAAGGAGAAGGAAACTCTGGGAACCAGAGCAATTAGCATATGCAGCTAGAGAATATCTTCTGCTTTAAACAGTAACAAAATCTTGAGTTCCTGAACTTATGAATCTGAAATGGTGGCAATGTGTAATATTTGGGCCAAGTAATTTAAAATTATTAGAATGTTACAATGCAAATGAATTATTGGTAAAATTGTTAAGAGATGAGCATTCAAATTGAAGTATGTAAAAAGGAAACAATTGGTTCCAAAGTGATATGGAGGAGAAGTTAGATGACAGTACAGTACACCATATGAATTTTGTCACTGGTGCAATTCAGAGAGAGGTGGTAGTAAAAGATGTTATTTGACTTTTCCGAGATTTTCTTTATGCATGCCAGGTCCACATAAATTGTTAAACAAACCCTAGGACACACTCCAATCTAGTTACCTTTCGAAGGAAATATTGTTCTTCCTTCATGAAATTTTTTTTGCCTCCAAAGACACATACTAAATATTTCATAACATTTTTCAGATCTAAATATTGATGTAATATATAATGTCCTTCATTTTTTTTATCTAAATTGTGAAATATTGATACATTGTTGACCTTGTGTTGACAGTTTTAATTATTTTGTTTTTGGGTGTTTTGGTTATGCTAACTGTGCACAACTTGTACACAGGGGAGAGCTAATAATATTGGCTCCACATAGTTTTATATCAGTTATACTTGTGTTTCATGTTGGTGGTAATTTTCAAAATTATAGTCTGATTATGTAATTTCCTTTGCAGATCTAATTGAAATGCTGCAAAACAACAATACAAAATTAACAGAAAAGAATGTTTTAAAGCTGGTGATATTTCGTCCTGAAAAAGGGAATTTGGTCAAATGAATCTAATGTGCTAGATCTGTGCAACTGAGGGTAGGTGCTCCTGTTGCTTCATAGAAAAGAAATGGGTCATTAGTTTTTGTTTAGAGCAGGATAATTTTAGTACCAAAGGAAAGCAATTTTATGGGGAAACAGTGGCGTTGGAGTAAGGTTGTTTATCATTACATGGCCTTGCACAGCTGAGGAGTATATTGTATATTTGCAGAGGAATGTACTTCATGAAATCTAGTAATTTAATGATACTTTTATTACAACGATTGCACAGATGTGAAACTTTAGTGGAAAGCCAAACGTGTACCCACCCTGACAAAAAAGAAGTCTCTCTCAAAATATACTATCGTTTTTTCTTCAGGTGATTTTATGTTTGTTAGAGTTGGTCATGTTTTTTTGTTGATGAGAGTATTGACATTTATTTAGTTTTATTCTCAATTTTGACCTTAGAAGAAGGAAACCAGAGAGCTTTTCATCTACAGGAAATTACTTCTCTCTCGGTAATGCTTGTAAGCTTCTGACGGGGAGGAAAAAGTGTAACACAATATTATCCTATAGTTATCAAAGCTGAAATTGTAAACAGATGAAATCAAAATTCTCACCACATGAAATTGTTGTTCTTGCCACATGTTCATGTGACAGTGTGAGCAAAACAAGAAAAAGATGACAGAATATTACATTTTCTTATTTAATAGTTTTTAGAAGACATAGAACGAGAAGGTTAAGGTAAATTTGCAAAGTTGATTTAGGGAATGATAATTTTGACTCAGTGTCAGTGTTGGTTCATACATCAGACACTAATTACGTTATGAAATATAACAAAGAAAACTGATTACCACTGACAAGGAGACCACCCTGCAGTCAGATTTTTGTAATTTTTTGTGTTTATGGTACATGAATTCAGAACTCAAATATCAATATTCCAAAGCAGTTTGATGCAACTCTCAAAAATTTTTGAAAAAATCAACTTTGAAGTTTTCTGAGGAACAGTACTTCGCTAAAATGAAGGCAATTTCCACAACGGGCAGCTTAGATCACTTGGTAGTGTTGAAGAGTGGTAACCAGGTAATCAGTGAGATGCTGGTTTGAATCTTGCTATGGTTCCCCCTGTCCCCCTTCACATACAGAATATGTGCATAATTTAATATAAAATTCATCAGATATATGCTAATTAACACATACCTAACAATTATTTGTATGAAAAATGTACGTCATCTTGTTTCTAATTACATATTGCACACACAATTCCAGTTTTCATTGCAAATATAAACTCTTATTAGTATTATGTAAAAACAGTGTTTAAAAAAGTTGTGAATTTGTTGATAATCATATTAAAAACATTGATCCCAGTTAACTTTGGAATTTTGCAAGTGATGTGTAATTAGAAACAAGGAGACATGCGTATTTCATTAAAATAATGGTTAGATGTGTTTTAATTAGCACATATTTCCTGTATTTAGATTTAAATGATGTAGGTATTCAAACAGAATGGCGAAAATAAAATGGTATAAGAATGACAAAAGAGAGATTCAAACCAGTGATCCACTGATTATGTAATTTTCATTGTCCATTGTTACCAAGTGAGCCATGTTGTTTGTCATGAAAATCGCTTTCTTTTAGTCGATTTGCTCGAGAATTTTTTGGAGTTTCATCAATGCTTCGTGATACTGATATTTGCATACCATAAATATAAAAATTGCAAAAGTTTAATTGCCTCTTTGTAAGCATTTGAAGAGTTGGGGGGGGGGGGGGGGCAGACAAATAATTTTGACTGTCTTACTGACCAAACCATTTTTAGTCCTTGTCACAATCTCAAGGAAGTTGATTTCATTCAAGGCTCAGTTCAGTTTTCATGGAGTAAAATGTCCTTACAAGGAATGTAGAAATGATTTAAAAATATGTGTTACTTGAATAATTAAAGGTATGTTTTAGATAGGTGTATGCATACAACAATGCAGTTAGATTAACAAATTCTTTAGTGAATTATCAGGTTACTGTGCAGCTTTCAGCTGATTATTGCAGTCTTAACACTTACCTTGATAACCTACTATCGATATTCTGTAATAATAACACTTCAGTTGTCATATTTTTTTTTTTTATCTAAATAACTGAATTTGCAAGATGGAAGTTAATGGAGAAATTATGAATTCACAAATGCCACCCCATTTGTTAATGAAGTTGTTCAGTGCTGTCACACATTGCTATAGTCTGCTTGTTCTTTCACTCTTCCCTCACATATCCGTATCTCTCAGACATTTAGCCGCATCTCCTTTCTCCTTCTCCAACCACTTAGGATTCTAGTACCATCTCTCCTGTTCCCTCATACCTCTCTTGTTGTCTTTGACTTCTCCTCCTCATTTTCTTAGCATCTCTTCTCACCTTTTCTGTTCACTTTCTCTTCTTTCACAACCTCCTTACCCCTCTGCCACTCTTCTGTTTTTTGCTTATTTTCTGCTTCTCCTTTTTGTTCCCTGTTGCCCACTCACTGAATCTGTATACCATTGTCATAGTTTTGGAATGTTAAAATATCTTTTACTACTTCATAACTTGCAATAGGAATTAAGAAGCGACGGAGAAAACTTGGCAGTAAGGCCAGTGACGGAAGTGAAAGTGATGAAAATGAAGGAATGAGTAGTGGCAGTGAACGTGAAAGGAAAGTGAAAAAAAAGAAAAAGTCTGCTGTGCTTTCGGATTCAGATGATGATGGTGATGATGCAAAGAAAGTTACAAAGGCATCAAAGGCTGGCTTATCTGACTCAGAAGATGAAGGTGTGAGCAAAAAGGACAAGAAGGGAGAAGATATCTCTGATTCTGAGGACGACTCAAAGAAGGTGAGTGTAATTTCTCATTTGCCACATTAATATTCATGCTGTTTCTTTTTTTGTTTAATTTTGTAACCTGTTTTGATTTGTAGAAGGACTGTCACATTAATTTCATTCACTCTTACGTGGACTTCAGAAATTTGCTGTTCATATGTCCTTTCTTGGACATTGTGTTAAATTTTTTGCATTTGTTACATTTTGTTGTATTGAAGTTTCAGATGCCTATGGATTCTGTTAGATTCTGCTAGTGTCAAGTAATTTCAACGAACTTCTACCTTTAAAATGAATACACACTTCCTCAGAAGCAAGCCAAAGACAGTCTTGTCTCTTGAAAACTGATGCAGGGAGAGAGCTACATTTTGCCGTGTCATAGTAGGTTGCTGGAGCATAACTTAACAGAATTCCAGTACTAAATTTTCAGTGATTAATGTAACTTCTAAAACACTCCCAATTTTAAGGGGCTATTATGCAATTCATAATTTCCTCCTCTTGCCGCATGTGTACATTTTACAGTTTAGGGAAATATTTTGTATAAATGCTAATAGCGTTCTTCCTTGTCCAAAGCAGTAGAGGTAAATATTAGATATTTTTGTTTTGGTGACTTTGCATGCATCTTTCACTGTCTTCAAATATTTTTGCTCTAAATGACATGGATTACACACAGAAATCTCTAATTGAAATACAAATGGGATAAATATTTTAGATATCTGTATACAGTATGCTGCACAAGTAGTGAAATCAGAATTTTACTGTCTTATTACGTACAAACATAAATAACTGATTTAATGTTTGGGAGATTGGTCAATATAAGTAATATAATTGACATATGTTCAGTACACTGGAAAATCTAGAATTATCTTAATGTAAGCCATCAGTCCAAGTTTGTTACACTTCTCTACAAAAAATAGATTTATCATAATTTAAACATTCTGAAGGTACCTACTTGCAGCAAATACATTTTCAAGCATAGAATTGCCAGTTATTTAAATCATGTTTGACACTTTGTTTAGAACTGCATGCACTATTTTTGTACTTTTTGGTGTTCTGTTTGTATTTGACTTTTGATTGTGCATAGTGTTTATTAATTGCAGTCTTGTCAGACACGCCAGATTCTATCGTATTACTGAAGTCCATTATATTACTTACACACCCTTTCTTGTGGTTATGTTTTGTCATTATATATGTTTGTTCAGAAGTGTGGAAGTTTTTCCACTTCTAATTCTCACATCATCGTCATCTTTCAAGGAACTTATTTGGTCTTCAAAAAGTTTGATGTCTCTGTTAAGCAACTTGACAATTCAGTTTTTAGAGTTCACTGTGTTTATCACTCATCAGGGCTATTTCATGCCAGGTGGTTCAATTTCAGAAATAGTTCCTGCATGACTATCGTGAATTTTGATGAACTTTTGTGTGAACATTTGCACAAGTTCCCAATGAATGTTGTTAAAATTTCACTATTGCCAATTTAATACTTGCAGAACTATGGTCATTTGTTTGACCCCATAGTGCAGCTATCAACTGTGTATCCGTGAGTTTTCAACAACTTTGAGACATAATATCTCGATAATATTTTCTTGAAATAAATAAAACTACGTTATCTTGCACAACAAGCAAAATCGGCTGAAAAAATGTGAAGTTAGCTTGTTATATCTCCAGAAGTAGTTGCAGGATACACCTGAAACTTTGCATGTAATAACTTACCAATTAAAGGTCCTAGAATATGAAATTTCATCCTCCTACTGCTTTCCAGTGGTGTACAAATTGGAGGGCAAAAATGACAATTTTTCTAAAAACACCAAAAATGGCTGTTTTTCCCGGTTTTACAAAAAGTGGTCCTCTGCAAACTCCTTTAAACCACTTTCATTAGAATGACCATGTTCTAAAACTCCTAAAATATTATATTTGGTTATGCAGCTCAACTAAATTCTTTTCGTAAAAAATGAAATGGAATTCGGAGAAAAAACAAGAATAAATTTCTCTTTTTTGTGGTTCTAATAATTTGAGGTAATCACATTTAAAAAGTATAATTTTTTGGGTTCTGTTTTATCAGAATTTTTTCCCAAACAATCCCATCATTGACATCATCTGGCCAGTCGTATACATTTCCTGCTGACATTTTACAGCAAGTTAATGAAGCAAGTGAAAATTTCAGGTAGCTTGAAGTAAACATAAGCTTAGGATCACTAAAGAGACCCCAACTAGCTTTGGCATCTGACAGATACCATAAGTCTTGGGATCCTGTGTAAAGAAACACCTTACCAGGGTTGGGGATGTATGGTAAAGAACTTCACCCATGGCTGCTGTTGCACAGCTATTGGTCGTGGCCTCTATGGCGATGGGGATGCTGGTTTTCTCACTTTAAAGGGAACCAGCAGTGGTTCGGTAACCATGCACCATACCAACACATTTATACAACTTTTCATTTGTACACCAATGTTCCTCATTAACCACAGACTATGCTGGCACAGAGTGATTAGCACACTGGGCTCGCATTCGGCAGGATGTAAGTTCAACCTACGCCCAGCCATCCTTATTTAGGTTTTCCTTGAGGTCCCTAAATCGCTTCAGGCAAATGCTGGAATGCTTTTCTTTGAAAGGGCACAAGCAATTTCATTCCCCGTCCTTCCCTAATCTGATGGACCAATGACCTTGCTGTTTGGCCCTCTCACCCCAAACCAACCATACGACCAACCAATCTATTCCAAAAAATGTCAAGAAGTTTGCTATGAGCATCATGAAAATTAATACACTTTGACAATGATGCAATCCTGCACTATTTATATGGTGAGTGCTCCAGATGTTATGCAACAGATTTGCTACCATGATCCCCACTACCTCTGTAATGCACAGCAAAATTATGAAGTGTATAAACAGTTTGATTCTGTAGTTAGAGCAGAGTAACAGACTGAAATAAGTCGCAAAGAGTTGTGATGAAGGACACCCCCTTTTTGAAGTTTTTCGATGTATTCAGTCTTTATCTCACTTCCTAGTCATAAAAGACGTTTTATTGACTTCACTAGAGAGTACTGAACAATTGCAGAATGTAATAAAAGATGCCAGATTTGAGTTCCTGTGGAATATGGGTCTGTTTTCAATGCACTTTCATCTTCTCGTCATTTTTGGGGCCGTATATGGTCCCATTACTAAAACAAATATAGTTTTTAGGTGGTTTAGAACACAGTCTTTAGAATGAAAATGGTTTAAAAGAGTTTGCAGAAGATGTGGACCAAAAATAACCATTTATGAAAAATCATCGACTTTGCCTTCAGTTTTTAAATTGTTGGAAAGAGCAGGAGAAGGAAATTTTATGTTGTAAGATCTTGTATTGGTACGTTGTTATGTGCAAAGTTTCAGGTTTATCCTGCAATTATGTATGGCAATAAAAAAAGCTAAATTTCACATTTTTTCAAGCATCTATTTTATTTATTTATTTTTTTGTCTACTTAGTTTAAAGTTTTCTTTGCTTTTTAGTGCCTTGTATACTCTCTTTGCAAAACCAGATATAGGTTTGTAGGTGGTTTAGAACATGGTCTTTCTAACAAAAATAGTTCAAAAGAGTTTGTAGAAGATTCGTTTTTGTAAAAGTGGACAATAATAGCCATTTTGGCATTTTTAGTAAAAATCATCAGCTTTGATCTCAATTTGTAAACCATTGGAAAGCAGCAGGAGAATCAAATTTTGTATTCTGAGGCATTGTATTGGTAAGTTATTGTGTGCAAAGCTTCAGGTGTAAAACTCATAGAATGTTTCAGATTCTTCTGAACTATGTTACAAGCTTTTGGGCTTATGACACACAAATATTTTTATTTATTAAAGACCAAGAAAAAGAAAATTACGTCAGATTCAGAAGATGATGAAGACAGGGAAGAAAAGGAAGACAAAACTAAAGAAAGTGGTGACGAGAATGAAGATGCAGAAAATGCTAAACCAGAGGAGAACCCAGTTGTGCCAGATGTTTCTGACAGTGACTCTGACCAGGGAGTTAACAAGGATGATGGAGACCCTGAGTAAGTATAATATGGTTGCAGAGTCTTACTAATTAAATCACAAGAACTGGGAGTGTATTATATCTCCCTTTGTTGTTATAAGAAGAGCTCATTAAAATATGTCAAAAAACTTTCATGTTTTAAGAAATTATATATGATTGTGTTACAGTTGATCACATGGGCTCAGATTGTGGAATGGGGCAGTACCCCTAGCATCATGTGGCTTAATTAAAATGCCGTTAGCGGACCCACAGGCTGTAGTTAGGTTCATAGGACTGTGACCCCATACCATGTTATCTCCACATCATCACCATGTACAACATGCTGTTGCCCTGCCCACACCAAAGCAAGCTTTTATCTGATACAATGTTCCTATACTCTTAGTCCACTTTTCCTCCCATTCCTATCTTCTAATCGTTCCTTTCACTCTTCCTTCCTCCTCACCTGTTCTATACTTTGATGAAAATAACCTTGTGATTAACTTTTCAATGAGCAGACTGTTAGGAGCCAGCTGCTTGACAATCTTTTTTTTATTATTATTGGATCCGTAGACCAAGCATTTAACAAATTATGACTTTTTCTAAAGTAACATTCTTGGTCTATCTCATAGTAAATTACAATTGGTGTTTACATCATTTATGCTATTTGTATTTGTTCATACAGTAAATACATTACTATTTGTCTTACACTTTAATTGTGTTGCAGACACAGTCATTAATACTATGGTAACAATTTTCTAACAAACAAGTGTTGATAGTGACAGGTTATTTGAAAATATTTTTATTGTTTATTTCTCGAAGGTAGTTTTTCTAGAATTTTTGGCCCTGCATGTGATGGCATTTTGTATTTAATGGATGTATGGGCTCATGAAAGAGGTTCCCTTTCCTTGTGTCATGGTTGTGTTGTCTCTTGTTATCTTGAGTATAGGGAGCATGTTTGAATTTTCTCCAACACAGGACTTATACATTATGTGTGAGGTTCGTAAGAGCTTCAAATGCTGGTCTACATGAATCTCTCCATGTAAATTTTAATGTCATCCGTATTGCTTCTTTTTGTAGTTTGAATATTCTGTTAATGTTTGTTTCGGAAGTTCCTTCCCATAAAACTATGGCATAACTTAGTGGTGAATGGATTAGTGTGTAGTGTATCATATTCATAATATTTGTGCCTTTATATAGGTAGCTGGGTTCGTACAGTACATATAGGTTGGAACTGATTCGATATGTTCAGCGCACATCACATTTTTATTGATTATTATTCCAAGGAATTTAGGGTATTTGGAGTTTTCTGCTATGCTTTTATCTATGCAAATGTTGCTGCCCTCACTGTGAAGTTGTTTAGTTTGAAATATAGGCATTCTGTTTTTGTAATGTTATGCAAATTTGGTTCATTAGATCTCTCAGTAGCGTTATTTACTTCTAAGTTTTGTGTCATATGTATGACTAACTATTTTGCCTTAATTAGTGATATGTGGGATGTGATTTATGTGTAAAATGAAAAGCAGTGGCCCAAGAATTGATCTGTGTGTTGCAGAGAAGCACAGAGTTATCACTTCAGATCTTATTTTCTCTTATGTTGCTTCTGTGATTTATGTATTTTGTCTCCTGTTTGTCAGGTATGACAGGATCCACACTCCTGCATTCCTTCTTAAAGCATACATGCCTAACATTTCTGTTAAAATTTTGTGGTCTTTTAGTTACTTTTTGAGCACCTGCAGTGTTGCACATTCTGTAGGTTCATGCAGAGCCCTGTCATGCCTAGCTGGCTGCACACCAGCAGCACTGCCACCTCACCATTGTAATCTGACAATCACAAAATTATTTTAATCGAAAGTACCTTGCAACCACAACAGTTCTCTAACCCTTTTGGTGTGCAGCTATGACACAGTAGTTTTGTGTTCATGTATATGTGTTTGTTTACATTGAAAAAGAATGCCAGTTCATTGACTCTACCACAGGAAGAAAAAAAAAAAAAAAACTTGTCTGCTGATTCCGTTGCTTGTATTCTATTCAGTCTTTTGAATATTGTATGCTATTTTGTTTCCAGGAAGAGTAGTTTTACACATTACATTATATACAATTATGACTGTTAAAAATTTTCTCAGATATTCATAATTCTTGTTTGTGTCTGAGGGGTCATTTCAATGGATAACTAAATGGGTGACAGCATAAGATAAAAAATGATTAAAATCAGTTTTGGGATCATTCAAATTCTCATATAAAATCAGTTTTCGGATCATTCAAATTCTCATACCTTTTGCAATGTATACTCACAGAGACACTAATTAATCTTTAATGATTTGACATATTAAATGTGCCATGTACTGTGAAAAATTCTACACTATATTGCTCCATGTTGTTCTGACACCAGTAATTGGCTCTGCATTACATTTAGCAACAAACTCAGAACATATATTTCCATCCTCTGAAATAGTTTGCAACTGACATATGTGCTCTGTTGCAGGATATTTAACCTAGTACTCACCAATTGCATCCAAAACATTACTATACCTAAAAAAGCAACTTAATATGTCCTTACAAACATTTTTCTTGCCTTGTGACATACTAGTAGAGTATATCCATAGAACACAAGACATAATGAAGTTTGGTCATAAGTCTGAATCTCTCTCTGTTTTCAGTGGCTTCAATGCATTGTCAGATTTTGACCTAATGCTTGCACGCAAAAAAGAAATGAGCAAAAGACGGAAGAGAAAAGATATTGACTTGATAAATGACAATGATGAATACATTGCCCAACTTATATCTGATATGAGATACGCCGCTGAGGTAAAACATTTGTCATGAGCATTTGATCTTAAGCATGCATGTTTATTAGAAAATGTTTTTATCCATTGTTTATTATGCTGCATTAGTTAAGTCATGATTACAACATTGAATTCCATAATTAGTAAAAGATTATTTTGCTTGTTTTTGCTGTAAATACACTGAGACTCTCTATAAATAAATTCAAACTGATCTTTTATTGATAATGGTTAGTGAAGGTGGGAAGGCAGACCCAAAGTTTAAAGGGACCTGTCAGCCAGAATTGGTGCTATTTCATGGCCTGTTAAAGATGATCTGGGGCTAAGGAAGCCAGATGTTTATAAGATTGCGTTCCACTGTGGTAAAACATACATCGGTCAAAGTATTTCTCCTTTTGAGGACACTGACACCACGCATGGTTACTGCACGAAAAATTCATGCTAGCAGAACATGTCTTATTCAAGGGATACACTTCGAAATAGGATGAGAGACAGGTGGTTGCTGCCACTTCCTGTTACTGGGATTGTGTTCTGGAAGAAACTATTGAAATTTGGTTGATTGATAATCTTCAGTGGGAACAAGGGCTACTGAAGTTATTTGTCTGGAGTTTAGTCTTGTGTGGAAGGAAACATGGATGGTGAACATTTCGATCAAGAAGAGAATAAAAGCATTTGACATATACTACAGAAAAATGGGTCAGAGATTTAAGTCTTTTGTTTTGCACTGCAGTAAAGTGTAGGAGAATTACTTTACTACAAATGATGTATTTTATTTAACAAACACACATCTTAATCTTCTTTAAAGTAATTTTGTATTATATATATCTGTACAGTTTTGTGAATCCTTACATTTAGAGACGAAATTACTCATTCTATGCAGTACCAACAGAATTTGTAGTTCATTCATGCACATTTTTGTTAGCTTTTCATATTTTTATGCCATTATTGTAAGCGTGTTTTCTACATTATTTTCATCAGTGATGTGCACCTTGAATTAACCCCCCCCCCGGCCCTCTCTCTCTCTTTCTTTCTGATTTCATGGTGTCACTGTATTCAACCAGGACTCTCCCACCTGAATTTCAACAGCTCTTATCATTTCCACACTCATACAGCCTGGTCACCATTGGACAGTGTATCTGTAGTGATGAGAACTCCCTTGCCCAGTACACTGTAGATCTCTACGAGGGCCTTTATGGACAGATGCTACCCTCCAACCTAGTCTACAAACAGATTTCCACTGCCATATTCTTGCATACCCCTAATCCTCCCATCACCCCTGAGTATCAGCCTCAAAGGAGTGCCCTCTCATCACTCATTATCACCATGGACTGCAACAACTGAACCATATCCTTTGCCAGGGCTTTGATTTGGTGTCACCGTCCATGGAACTGAGAAAAGTCTTACCCAAGATCCTTCCCATCCTTCCTAAAGTGGTGTTTGGTCACCCACCCAACCTGCACATCATACTAGTCCATCTCTGTTACACTCCCACTCCCTTTCTGTAGGGATTATATCCCTGCAGAAGACCCAGGTGCAAGACCTGCCCTTTCCACCCACCCAGCACTTCCTAATTAAGTCCTCTCATTGTCTTATTCTGCCCCGTCAGAGGCAGGGCAACCTGTGAAGCAGCCATGTCATATACCAACTCTGATGCAGTCACTGCACAGCTTTTCACATGAGTATAATAACCAATCAGCTGTCTATCAGAATGAATGGCCACCACCAAACTGTGGCCAAGAAGAAAATTGACCAACCGGTGGCCCAGCATGGAGCTGAGCACAACATGCTTGATTTCAGCCCGGGCCATCTATATCCTTCCCTCAGCTTTTCTGAACTACACAGATGGGAGTTACCCTTGTAACACGTTCTTCACTCCTGTAACTCTTCTGGCCTCAGTCTACATCAACCCACTGTCATCACACCCTCCCCCCAACAGTTTCCACTTCCAATCCCCCACTGCCAGTGTGTGTCTCCATGTCACCTTCATCATGTGCCGCTCCCCACCAGCTCCAGCACACATGCATCACATGCCTAGCCTGTGCACCTGTCGCCCCTCTCTCCTGCATTCCTAGCCAGCAAACCAGCTGCCTGCCTCCGAGGCACTAGCTACCCAGCCCCAACCCCTCTTCGTGCCTCCCATCTCTCTATCCCACCACCCTCCCCATACAATAACCACCCCAGTCCACATGCAATCCATGTTTGTGGGCGCACGCACAAGACGACGACTCAGTGCTTCTGCTTTTCGGTGAATGGTCTCTTTTACTTCTAAAATATTTGCATTCTGCCAGACCTTTCCTACTGTAACTAACTCAGTGAAAAGTTGTCTTCATGTATCCAAAAACCTGTATTTAAAATCAGTACTCATATTTTATGGATTCGGGTATATCTGTGATGAAAGAATTGTTGTGCCAGATGCTAATCACAGAGAGAACGATCTTAATGATTGTTGAGTTCGTACCTGTTCTGGGGTGCCATGAGCGACCTCATTTGAACTGTTCTGTCAGTAGATGGAGTTAAAATGGCTGCGTCTGCTTCTGTCAGGTGCAGGGTCACATACTATATTGGTGTACATCCTATTGATTCTGTTAGTAGATGGTTTTTTATAGGCATGGGCTCCACCCCAACGGGAAGGGGCAGGGCAAACTGGTTGGGCTACAAGAAGGAAACCTAAGGGAGAGAGGTACTGCCAGGAGTGGTAATATGTATATGGCTCTTACTGCACGAATTGAAGTAATGTCCATCATCAAAACTTCAACATCAAAAAATTTTAGCCCTCGTGGTCTTATCTTTATGGGAAGGTCTAGTGAACAGAATTATATTCAAAACCAATAGTCAGTGGCATCTCCTTTATTTTATGTTAGACGGGAAGCCACAAATTGATTATTTTGGGAAACTGTTCCAAGACATGAACTGGAGTGATGTATACATTGCTCAGTGCATGAATGAAAAATGCAACACATTATTATTTTATTAAGTCCTTACTGTATTTGAAAAAGCTTCTCCCAAAACAAACCCAAATTAGGCCAAAATCTACAAACAAGCCCTTGATTATTCAAGGAAAGACAAAAGAAAGTTGTATCTGTCAGTCAGAAACATCTTTTATGTTGATTCTATAACTCATTACAA
The DNA here is from genome assembly GCF_023864275.1 of Schistocerca cancellata. Lineage (NCBI taxonomy): Eukaryota > Metazoa > Arthropoda > Insecta > Orthoptera > Acrididae > Schistocerca > Schistocerca cancellata. The sequence goes on from NC_064627.1 coordinate 931,651,025, forward strand.
GACATACTGCAAAATATTGAAACAAGTAACAGTGGTTACAGGTGTCAGAGCAGAACCTTTTTGAGGATAGGGAGGACTGAAAGAAAGACACAATTGTGAAATACCACTGGTTTTTTATATCAAGGAAGTACCTTTTTTAGGGTAAGGAAGACTGAAAGAAATAAAGTTTTAAGAGAAGTTGCGAGACTTAAAGTTACCGTAATTCTGGTGTGCTCTGTACAAACAGCTGTCTGTTGAAAATTTTCAGTAATCAGCAGAAATTTTATTTCCATCCAATAATGTCTCTGTCAGTGTGAAATACTGGCTATATTTATTGCATCAAAATATGCGAACATTAGGAAGTAAATTTATGAACTTTGAGTGTTAAAAGATTTAGGTTAACATCTCACTTTTGTTGAGCAGAAATGGGGAAAGGAAGAGTTGTCACAGTCAGAAAAATTGACTTAAATTTAAGAACATAGATGTTAATAAATACCGCCTAGAGCAGCATGTGGAAGCATGTGTAATGGAAGTAGAATTTTGTAGTAAATCTTTCATAATAGTAAATGTGTATTGAGCACTTGCAGGTAATTGTAATGTGTTTATAAATCAACATGAAACTCTATTGGCGTATTTAACAGCAAAAGCTAAGCCACTGTGGTTGCTGGTGATTTTAACATAGATTTCCTGGAAAAAACTATTCCAGTAAGAATTTTATTACAGCCAGTAACATTGTCATTCAACTTTTTCTTTCTGTAAACCTTGTAACTAGGGTAGTTGTCCAGTTCAGCAGATGCTACCATGGAATATGTGACCAGTTATTTGTAATAACTTTAGTAATATGTATATGGCTCTTAATGCACAAATTGAAGTAATGTCCCATTGTAAAAACTTCAACATCAAAAAGTTTTAGTCCTCGTGGTCTTATCTTTATCGAAAGGTCTAGTGAACAGAATTATATTCAAAACCAATAGTCAGTGGCATCTCCTTTATTTTATGTTAGTCGGGAAGCCACAAATTGATTATTTTGGGAAACTGTTCCAAGACATTGAAACACCCCCGATTAAGTTTCCTTATTGGATTTTGTGTAAATTATCGTAGCCGCCAAACAGTTAATTATTATGATTATATGACCGTGTGCTTAATGGATGAAAGGCTATAGATTTTCCTGCTGTGGTTTGGGGGTATTTCAACCGAGTGCAGCTATTCTGAGACTGAAAAGTGGAATGATTGAAAGTTTGTCTATTATTAAGGACCACAAAGGTTGTGATGTACAAACTTACAAACTGTATTGTATTTTCTATAATAACACACAAATTCTGAGGCAGTTGCTACCTTCGCCTTACATGTCTAATTACAGTTATCTTTTTATTGGCTGCTGATTTTCAGTACTTCGTCACATTTAATGCTGATGGTTAACATTCACAACAATCCTCACTGCAATACAGCTCTCTCGACACTCTCTAATACTACTCCTCACTCAACACTAGTCTCACTGCCTCCTGCAGCACTCAACAATCGACTCCTGTCTACTATTGACCTGGGTGTCGGAAACTAGCATCTATGTATGTGGGATCACGGATCCCTTACAACATGAACTGGAGTGATGTATACATTGCTCATTGCATGAATGAAAAATGCAACACATTATTATTTTATTAAGTCCTTACTGTATTTGTAAAAGTTTCTCCCAAAACAAACCCAAATTAAGCCAGAATCTACAAACAAGCCCTAGATTATTCAAGGAAAGACAAAAGAAAATTGTATCTGTCAGTTAGAAACATCTTTGATGTTGATTCTATAACTCACTACAAGACATACTACAAAATATTGAAACAATAGAAAGATAGTTATGTCAGATAACAAAATACAGCATAGGATTAGTGGAGGAGGATACTGGTAGAACCATAGATGAAGAGGAGCAGACAGCATTAAGAGGAAATGATACAATGATAACAGATATAGTCTTGCAAAATTATTAACAAGAATTTCATAACTCGTAATGAAAAGATGGGGTTGTTGCTTCAGTAGATGCCGCCATGGAATATGTGACCAGAAATTACAAATAACTTCAGTCATATGAATATGGCTCTCACTGCACCAATTGATTTAATGTTCATCATAAAAATTGTAACATCAAAAAATTCTAGTGGTTATGATAAAATATAAACAAAGTTACTTAAACAGTGTATTTATTATTTCACTAACATTATAAGTTATTTGTGTAAGCAGTCACTTACCAGTGGAACATTTCTTGGATGGTTGAAGTATACTGAGATTAAACCTCTGTTTAAGAAAGGAGGTAACATAAATACCATCAGATTTACATTCAGTTTCACTTATGCCAGCCGTCGGAAATTTTTTTAGAAAAGGTGATGTACAATCAGTTGCTTAAACATCTGACAATATGTTGTTTATTGTCGAAGTCACATACTGGATTTCTAAAGGGTTCTGACATTGAGAGGGCCAAGTGAAGATGTACTTAATTCATTAGACACTAAATTGAAGGCTACAGGTATATTTTGTGATCTGTCAAATACATTTGATTGTGTGAATCACAATATCCTTTTAGTGAATTAGAATATTACAGATTAACTGTAAGTGCTGCAAAATGGTTCAAATCGTATAACTCTTGACAGGAAGAAATGGGTCTCCATGAGAAAAATGTGTGTCTTAAGCAGTTATGCATCATCCAACAGGGAACTAATTACATGTGGTGTTGCACAAGGTTCCATCTTACAACCTTTACATTTGTATATGATACGAACATATTGGTAAATGGTAAATCAAGTATAGTCTTAGAAAATTGGGTAGTGACATTTTCATGGACATTAATAAATGTTTCCCAACCAATTCTTGTCACAAAATCTTGCAGTTTAGAACTTGTAAGATGCTTCCCCTCAATTATATGCCTAAAATATGATGCTGAGCAGGTGGAAGAACTGTACAGTGTTAAATTCTTGGTATTACAACCTGATAATATATTCAGTTGTGAGGAGCATACCTCAGAACTGCTGAAGCACCAGAACAAATCTGTTTTCAATTCAGATGTTGTCGAACACAGGTGATATAAAAATAAAAAATCAAACATACTTCAATTACTTTATTTCCATAGTGTCATATGGGATAATTTTTTGGGACAACTGATTGAGTTAAGCTAAAGTTTTCATAGTCCAAAAACGTGTATTATGAAATATTTGTGGTGTGAACTCAAGGAGATCATGCAGAGGCGTGTTTTAAGGAGCTGGGGATACTAACTACTGCTTCCCAATATATTTATTTCTTAATGTAATTTGCATTATAAATATATCTCTTTTTTTGAAGCCAACAACTCAGTTTGTGGAATCAGTACTAGAAAGAAGACTGATCTCAAAGATCCAAAGTCACTTACTTTGGTCTAGAAAGATTTTCATTATACAGGAACACACCTTTTCAATAACTTGCCAGCAGGCATGAAAAGTTTAGCTACTGATAAAGTTCAGTTTCAGAGACCTTAACAGATTTATTAGTGGCTAACTTTTGTAGCTGTCAGTATGGGCATTAAATGCCTCATACAATTACAAAACCCCATTTTTAATATGTTTAATATGTTTCTCTATCTTTGAATAAGTTTCCCTTGTTGCAGTTCAATATGACATGGATTCTAAAAGTTTTTAGACGCTTGTCAGCCATTACTGCAGTTCCAATTGTCTTTGTATACCCATGTTTCTAATTATCCATTGTTTGATGTAATCTCATACAATCTCTACAGGTTTTAAGTCACAGCGTAATAGAGGAAGGTGCAAGCATCCTACTTGTTCTTGGATCACTCAAAATTACTATAATTTTTTCCCCCTGTAATTAATCCCGTTTTGTGGGTAGCACATATATGACAGTTACACTAAATAGCTACTTTCATATTCAAGCAGGAATTAAAAATTTTATTAATCACAGATTAATTTCCTGAGTAGTGATGACAGTAATACTGTTGGTTTAACTGAAAATAATTTTCATAAAGAAATATTCATAATTTAAAAATCATCAAGAACACATGGAAAAGAAATATGCAGTGAGCTAATGGGAGTTTCAAACAGATTTATTATCTGTCTTGTTTGCATTAATCTTTTAAATGACTGGTTTTGCTTCAACATGAACCATCCTTAACTATGTCAACAACAGTAAAATAACTAATTAGCAAATACTCGGCGAAATACAAAATGTTACCATACCATTTCAAAATTAAATGCACCAGAATGTACCTGCATGTATCGGTTACAAAAGTAACTACCCCAACTATCAGCAAATTTACATGCTATATCACATAATAAAATCGTGATTTGGTAGAATGCACATTATTAACATAGCCATAATGCTACTGCTGACATGTGGTGTCTGGTAAATTTGTCACCTTTGAATAAAACATATACATCCTTACTGAATTAACAATAATTTTTAAAGATTTTATAAAAACTTCATAAAGTGCTCACACTTTAAAAGAGGATGTGGCATTGCTGTAGGCCTGTCTGCAACGAGACTTGCTTACTCATGTAGTCACTATTTTGGCATTGTGTGGCGAGCTCACTAGTTGCTTGCTGACTGCTGCTATGGGCAGAGGGCATTGCAAGAACATTCTTTGCTGATGTCAGGGGCAGCACATACACAGAATAACGGGAATGTTTAAAATGAGTAGGGGCAGCCATGGGTTAGGTGGTAGCACTGCGGGTTTGTGATAGTTAGCGAGTAAACAGTCCCCCATTTCAGTAATCATGGATCAGGGGAACGGACAACAACATGCATCATCCATAAAAATGTTTTATAAAAACAGTGGTAGTTTTGTAGCAGCACAGAGGGAGTTTCGACGTTTTTATAATTTACGTCGTCATGATGCCGTTCCGTTGAAATGCGCAATAAAATGTTGGATTACTAACTTTGAAGAGACTGGACCCGCCCACAAGAAGAAACCAACAGGACGACCAAGAAGTGCACGTTCTCCAGTGGACATTGATGTTTTACGCGAGTCTGTCTTACGGATCCCATGGTGTTCAATTTGTAAGCAAGCAGCAGTGGTTGGAATGTCCAGGGAGAGTGTTCACAGAATTTTTCATCTTGATTTAAAATTTCATCCGTGCACACTACAGATGGTGCAACAATCGAAGGACAACGATTACCGTTTACGACTAGGATTCTGTCAACAATTGATGACAAAAATAAACAATGTCGATGAATTTCTAAACAAGTTGTGGATGTCAGATAAGGCACAATTTCATTTCACAGGTTATGTGAATAAACAGAACTACTGTTACTGGGCAAACACAAATCCCAAATGGCCCCCCAGGGGGTCCACAACTCTTTTGTGGATACGTGCGTAGCGAGCACGGGACCCCGAGCTAATGTGGCCCTGATTCCTTTCCGGGCTGCATACCTTCCTTTTCTGCATCCTTCCCTATCCCCATCTTCGCCCCCCCCTCCCCTCACCTCTGGCTCTATCCTTCCCTCTCTCCCCCTCTGTGAGTATGGTTTGTGCCTATGTCCGGAGACGGACGCTCGTAAATGTAACGCATTCTTCGCCTTCTCTGCTTGCATGTCTTCATCCTTCCTTTTTCCTTACCTCTTCTCTTTACCATTTTCTCCGCTGCGGCGTTTGAGACCTCTCTTCTTTCCTATCCCTTTCTTTGTTTTTCCCTTTCTCTTTCTTCCTCCCTGTGCGTGTCTGAAGGCCGACCCACGCATTTTCGTGCGTAGCCGGTGACGGGGTAACGCGTAATTCCCCGCCCCGGGTAGACAGTTAGGACACGTACGTAACCCCTGGTAATGGCCAGGCCCAGGGAGGGGTGATTACCCGAGCTGATACCTTCCGAAAGTGCCGATTGGTCCCTCCGTCCATTTCTCGGGAGGTGTGACCTGAGGTGTGAACAATCACCTAAGGCGGGAGTGCCCTCAGAGAGGCCCCCCACAAGGGAGGAGCGCGCCATCGGAGACGCCGGTAATCATGGGGGATTCTTCCGCAATCATGGGGGATTCTTCCGCAATGGTTTCCTTATCTTCCACTATGTCTGCTCACAAGCGTAAGTTCACTGAGTCTCAGCCACAGACAGTTCTTCCATCGTTGCCACAGTTCCTTGTTGTTTCTCGGTCTGACAAAGGTCACGACTTCTCCATGGTCAACCCTTTCATTATTCAGAAAGGTGTTGACGCAATTGCAGGTCCTGTAAAGTCTTCTTCCCGATTACAGAATGGCACCTTGTTGTTAGAAACAGTCAGTGCCCTCCAGGCACAAAAATTGTTGCGTACTTCACTGCTCCACACCTTCCCTGTCCGGGTGGAAGCGCACCGCACTTTAAATTTCTCACGTGGAGTCGTTTATACACGCTCCCTCGATGGATTGTCTGACGAGGAAATTCAACACTACCTGTCTGACCAGGGCGTAATGGCTGTTCATAGAGTTATGAAAAGGGTTGACACGAACATCGTTCCAACCCGTACTGTCTTCTTGACATTTGACAGAGTTCAACTCCCATCGAAAATAAAAGCGGACTATGAGATAATTTCCGTTCGCCCCTACGTCCCAAACCCTATGCGTTGCTATCGTTGCCAGCGGTTCAATCATACCAGCCAGTCCTGTTCAAACTCGGCCAAATGTGTTACGTGTGGCAAGGATGCCCATGAGGGTGCTTGTCCACCTCCATCCCCTCTTTGCATCAACTGTATAGGTGACCCCCTCTTTCCATCAACTGTGTGGGTGACCACGCTGATTCCTCTCGAGATTGCCCCATTTTTAAAGACGAAAAGCTCATTCAGGAAATCAGAGTGAAGGAAAAGGTGTCGACCTTTGCTGCTCGAAAATTATTCGCAAGTCGAAAGCCCACTGTGCCTCAGACAGGAAAATACAGCACTGTCCTTGCCTCTCCTTGGCCAACAAAGGAGGTGGCCACGCAGACTTGAGATCTCACCTTTAGTGACACGGTCGTCAGATCGGCCAGCGCAGAGATCGCCCGTTCAACCTACCCACTTTCGCCTGCTCAATCTATTGCTCACCCTTCATTGGGTTCTGCTAAATCTCGATCCCAAAAGTCAGACACCTGGACTTCCAAAAAAGAGCATACTCGTGAAGATTTTTTACGTACCCCAACTTCACAACCATCGGTTCCTCCTTCATCTAAACATAATGTTTCCAAGAAGGCTAATAATAAATCCAGTTCCTCTCCTTCTCCGCCACGGCGTGTCTCATCTACAGCACCACCTGGCGGTAACCGCCCTTGGCCATCTTCTGTGTCGCCGAGGCGCACTGCTGGCGGCCGATCAACCTGCCGATCGCTGGTGGCAGGAGCTGCTCCTGAACAACCTATGGATCAGGATCTTCTGCCTTCTGCTGAGCGCTGTTCCACGCTGTCGGTCGCAAGCTCTAAGCAGTCGTTGAGTTGACGGCAACCTTGGTCACATTCTTCCATTTTCTGTCCACCCTATGTCCATTATCCATTGCAATATCCACAGCATTCGAGCTAATCGGGATGAATTGACGATCCTCCTACGATCCTACTCGCCGGTCATCTTCTGTCTTCAGGAAACAAAGCTGCGTCCCCACGACCGCTTTGTCTTCCCCCATTTTCAGTCAGTCCGATTTGATCTCCCCTCTGTTGAAGGCACTCCAGCACATGGAGGACTCATGATTCTTCTCCATAATACTCTCCATTATCACCCAATCCCCTTAAACACTTCCTTCCAAGCAGTCGCTGTTCGTCTTTCCCTTTCTGGATATACCTTCTCTCTTTGTACTGTATACATTCCATCATCCACATCGATGGCACGAGCTGATCTCTTCATCTTCTTGGTCAGCTTCCACCCCCCCCTATTTGCTGGTTGGGGACTACAATGCCCACCACCCGCTTTGGAGATCTCCACATCCTTGTCCGCGTGGCTCACTATTGATAGACGTCTTCCACCAAGCGGATCTTGTTTGCCTCAACACTGGGGACTCTACATTTTTGTCTGCCTCCATGACAAATTTCTCTCATTTGGACCTTTCGGTCGGTACTGTTCCGCTAGCTCGGTGCTTCGAATGGTTTTCCCTTGCTGATACACACTCGAGTGACCACTTTCCATGTGTCCTTCGATTGCAGCCACAACTGCCATATATGCGCCTGAGACGCTGGAAGTTTGCCCAAGCCGACTGGACACTTTTTTCGTCTCTAGCAACATTCGATGACCGTCACTTTCCTAGCGTCGACGATGAGGTCGCTCATATTACAGACGTTATTCTTACAGCTGCGGAACGTTCAATACCTCGCACATCCAAATTGCCCCGGCGCCCCCCAGTTCCTTGGTGGAACGAGGTATGCCGTGACGCAATACGTGAGCGGCGACGTGCTCTTCGCGTTTTCAGACACCATCCTACATTGGCCAACTGTATCCACTATAAGCAGTTCCGTGCGCGGTGTCGTCGCGTCATCTGCGATAGCAAGAAGGCAAGCTGGGACTTCTTTACTAGCTCATTTAACACCTTCACTCCCTCCTCGGAAGTTTGGAGTCGGATTCAACGGTTCTCAGGCGCGCCTAGTTTCTCCCCGGTCTCTGGGCTCACTGTCGCGCATGATACATTAGTGGACACCGTCGCAATTTCTAACTCATTGGGTCAACACTTTGCTGAGATTTCGAGCTCTTCAAATTACCCGCCAGCGTTTCTCCCGAAGAAACGTGCAGCAGCAGTGCGACCTCTTGCTTTCTCCTCTCAAAATCGCGAAAGCTACAATACTGTTTTCTCCATGCGGGAACTCCAACATGCACTCTCTTCTTCTCGCTCCTCCGCCCCAGGACCGGATGGTATCCACATCCCAATGTTGCTGCATTTATCATACCATAGTCTGCGTTACCTCCTTTGACTTTATAATCGAATTTGGACTGACAGTACTTTTCCCAGACGATGGCGGGAAGCTATCGTCGTTCCTGTTCCGAAACCTGGAAAGGACAAACATCTCCCCTCTAGCTATCGCCCCATTTCTCTCACGAGTAGTGTATGTAAGGTTTTGGAGCGTATGGTGAATTGCCGTTTAGCTTGGTGGCTGGAGTCCCGCAGTCTTTTAACACCTTCCCAATGCTGTTTCCGAAAGCATTGATCTGCAGTTGACCATCTTGTTGCTCTCTCTCCACTTATATCATGAACAATTTTCTCCGGAAACGCCAAACAGTAGCAATATTTTTTGATCTGGAGAGAGCATACTATACCTGTTGGAGGACTGGAATCATCCGCACACTGTTCTCTTGGGGCTTTCGCGGTCGGTTGCCCCTTTTTCTTCGCGAATTTATGGCAGAGCGCACATTTAAAGTGCGGGTGAACACTATTCTCTCCCGTACTTTCTCCCAAGAAAACGGGGTACCCCAGGGCTCCGTGCTAAGTGTCGTACTGTTTGCCATTGCCACAAATCCAGTTATGGATTGTCTCCTTCCTGATGTCTTGGGCTCCCTCTTTGTGGACGATTTTGCGATCTACTACAGCTCTCAATGGACCAGCCTTCTTGAACGATGTCTTCAAGGCTGTCTCGATCGCCTCCACTCTTGGAGCATCAAAACAGGCTTCCGCTTTTCTCCCAGTAAGACCGTTTGTGTTCATTTTTGGCGTCGTACGGAGTTTCTTCCACCTTCCTTACATTTAGGATCTGTCAACGTTTTGGACATCGCTAAATTCCTGGGTCTTATGTTTGACAGAAAACTGTGCTGGTCCTCCCACATTTCCTATCCTGAATGGTACCTCCTGGGGAGCGGACCGAGTGGTCCTTCTCCGCTTCTATCGCGTCTTAGTGTGCTCGAAATTGGACTATGGAAGCATAGTTTACTCCTCTGCTCGGCCGCCTATTCTTCGGCGTCTCGACTCTATCCACCACCGTGGATTACGTTTAGTGTCTGGAGCTTTTTACACCAGCCCTGTGGAAAGCCTTTATGCTGAGACTGCTGAACCTCAGCTGTCCAATCGGCGTGCTGTCCTTCTAAGTCGTTATGCTAGCTATCTGTCTTCTATGCCTGCTAATCCAGCCCATGACATTTTTTTTCGATGCCTCCTTGGATTTAGGGTATGCAGGCCGCCCTTCCTCCCTACTACCACCGGGAGTCCGCTTCCGTCAACTGCTCCATTCCCTTTCCTTCCGCTTTCCTAAGACTTTCTTGACAGCACCGCCTTGGCTCCGTCCCCGGACCTGCCTGCTCCGTGACCTTTGTCAGTTTCCCAAGGATGGTACCCCTTCACTTGTTTATCGTCGGGCGTTTTCTGCTCTATGTGCACAAATGGAGGAAGCCACATTTATTTACACTGACGGCTTAAAAACATCGTTTGGTGTAGGGAGTGCCTATATTGTTGGCGACACCCCAAATCGCTTTCGACTTCCCGACCAGTGTTCGGTTTATTCTGCGGAGCTTTACGCTGTTCTCCAGGCTGTCCAATACATCCATCACCATCAGCGGCTACAACATGTTATCTGTTCAGATTCTCTCAGCTCTCTCCTCAGTCTCCAAGCTCTCTACCCTGTCCACCCTCTGGTCCACCGGATTCAGGACTGCCTCCACTTGCTCCACTTGGGGGTCGTCTCAGTGGCGTTCCTCTGGATCCCAGGACGTGTTGGTATCTGTGGAAATGAGGCGGCCGATATAGCAGCCAAGGCTGCAGTCTCTCTTCTTTGGCCAGCTATTCCCACAATTCCCTTCACCGATCTACGGAGTGTTTTATGTCGTCGTGTTGTTCTTTTATGGCATGCACATTGGTCGACACTTCCCCATAATAAATTGCGGGACGTGAAAGCTCTTCCCTGTGCTTGGACCTCTTCCTCCCGAACGCGTTGTCGGGAGGAGGTAATTTTAACTAGACTCCAGATAGGGCACTGTCCTTTTAGCCATCGACGTCTTTTAAGCAGCTATCCTCCCCCACTTTGTCCCCACTGTTCTCAGCTGTGGATGGTAAGACACCTTTTACTTGAGTGCCCCTATTTTACTTCGTTACGCGCCCGTCTACAGCTGTCGCCTGAAATATCGTCCATTTTAGCAGATGACACGCGCTCAGCCGATCGCGTTCTTGAGTTTATTAGTGCCAGTGAGATGACGTCAGTCGTTTGAAGCTCTTTTTGGGGACAACCAACCACTTTCTGTAGTGGTTTTTTAAGCTTTCCATCTGCTTTTAGTTTCTCCAATTTTTTGAGTTTCGTTATCATTGCTGCTGGTTTCCATTTTCGTTTTTTACCTTTTCATAAGTCACAGACCGGGCGCTAATGACCATAGCACTTTTGCACCCCAAAAAAAAAGAAGAAGAAGAAGAAGAAGAAGAAAAGGAAAAGAAATCCTAATGATGTTCAGGAGTGCCCTTTACACACTAGTTAGTTAGTGACAGTATGGTGTGGTGTTTCATCACATGGGATTATTGGACTGTGTTTTTTGAACAGGGAAGCAAAAAACTGTCAACCTAATTGTTATATGGAGATGTTACAAACTTCCGTTACACCTGCATTGAACAACTTTCCAAGCATTCAGGACTCCTGGTTTCAGTAGGACGGAGCGACATTACACACTGCACGGCAGTCAATGACATATGTGCGAGGATTGTTTGGCAACCACGTGATCTCATGATTTGGTGACATTCCTTGGTCCCCTAGATCGCTAGATTTATCCGTTTGTGATTTTTTTCTTGTGGGGCTACCTCAAAGCAAAGTCTACATGTCTTGACCAAGAACCCTGGTTGAGTTAAAATGGAGAATTCAGGATGCGATTAGCAGTATCGCAGCAGAGATGTTGCAGCGGTCAATGAGGAATCTCAACATCAGATTTCACAAATGTATTTGCACAGGACGACGCCATCTAAAGGACATAATTTCTAAAAAATGATAAATGCCATCAGTGTTTCATAAATGGCAAAGTTGTAAGGTTTTAATTACTATGAATTCAATTTCATTCCTTCATCACTTCTAGTTTTACTGGACTGTTTCCGTTTTTCTGTGTCACCCTGTACATTCCAGCTATCCCACCGCACCACTTTCTTTCAGTTGTTGCCTTGGACATACATATGCAACAATCATCACATTAGAGAACTCGTCATAAATGTTAAAATGGGCATTATGTTTGAATTTGCTCTGCTAATTCAGGACTAATTTCGGATCTCACTTTTTATGATTGTAAATTTCAAGTTCTTCCAAGATGTTAAGGATTCACAATGTTTAAACCATTTGTAGGACATCTAAATTTATCTCAATGTATCACAATTGAGTGCTTTAAGATTGACTGTGATGGGTAGACTGTCCGCGTGCTCTCACAGGCAACCCTCATCAGGGTATAGCCACCAGGCGGTGACGCTACCACACCCTTACTTGTTTCATCAATGACTAGTTGGCACTCTTCAGTGAAACTTGGAGCAACGTTGCCAGAGCACAAGCAACCCCAATTCGCTTGTCACTGTCTGGCATCTGTGAAGGACAGGTGTTTCTTACCAGGATGTATATGCCCTTGGACAACCGGGAAATCCAAGAAAACCCCAGGAATTTTTTCATCCGGGAGAAAACCGGAAAAAAGCTGGGAATTTTTCAGTGTTTAGTTTTCAGTTAACTTTTTGTAATTTTGGCTAGTAAGAACTGATACTCTTAACATCTGTAAACATCAAAATGTGTCAAAGGCTTTCGGGCGAAGACTGTGCAATACTTCATAACAACAAACTGCTTACGATGAGCATGACGTCACAAATGTTTGCATTAGGTTCATTTGAGCACTTTCCAGCGGGCTCAGTCGCATGCATCGTTGGGCTGCGCATGAGCAGTACCTTCTCCAGCTTCTGGCTACTTCAAATGCTGTTGTTAGTTATTTTTCTGTTTCCTCTTTGTTTCAAGCTCTGACGTCAAATGAAAACAATGTGGCTGGGAGCTATCAGGTGAATTAAAATACATTTACATAATTACAGAAGGCTAAAATTGTTATTAGTTGTTTTCTGATTTGATTTTATTTCCACATTTTTTGCTGTTGAGCATTAAGCGCCTTGCAGAACAATGAAGTTATTTTTGTCGGTTTGCTAAAGAAATTTGGCTTTTTTTTAATCTTTTCCACAGAGGGAGTCAATTTATTTGTAACGAAGTGTTTCAGTCCAAACTGTTAGCTAGTTTCAACTGTTCGCTGAATTTCAACTGCACTTTTTCATCTTCTGGCTCGTATGGCATTAAGCCATAATAAAGAACCTAACATGAGATAATACAATAGTGGTACTCCAAGAAAATTCAACTCCCGGAGACCACACAGAAAACCTTAATACCAGGTTGGGGTCTACTTCAATGTGTATCTGGACATACAAATGTGCACTTTAAGCCGACTTATGCATTTTAGTATGGTTTACCAAATTCCGATGCTCTTGGAGTAGCCTCTGAAGTCTTCTTTCTTTTATGACATAATGTAAGTTCGTATGAACATACAGGCTTCCTATTTCATTGTAGCTGTGCACGTGCAGTAACGCCTGCTTTCTGACGCGCTCTGGCAGTTCCTGAAACGAACCTGTTTCTAACAGGTTGCGCGAAAATAAAGTTTCAAAATAAATTTCCTTTTATGCAAGATGAATTATGTTACGTATGAGATGTTGGATGAATTTCTTAAGTCTCAGAGCGTTTGACTCTCATTTAGAACTTAACACTTTGAGGACCAGGCACTCAGAAGAATTTCGAGCCCAGAAGACCAGACATTTATTCATTATTTAAATTTTTATTGGCACATTTGTGTTATGTATCTTAAAGTGTAACACAAAAAAAGACCAATATTATATGTATACTATATGTACACTATGTATATTAATTTAAACGATAAACGTTTCCAATTTGTGTTCGCGCTACTTAAGTTATGTTGACTAAATCACGTGCCTAAGTTCTGAATATCTTCTGTCATTGCTATGAGCTATGATTACCACTGTAGGCACATCACAATCTCGATTTCAATGCTTCGGAAACAAATGTGCTGTGTTTGGTGGAATTCGAATTAATACTTTCGTAATACAAAAACATGAGGAAAATATGCAATGGTTCTCTCTCTCTCTCTCTCTCTCTCTCTCTCTCTCTCTCTCTCTCTCTCTCTCTCTCAAGTGCTGGAAAGTTCTACACTGGTGTATAAAAGTATACTATCCCTTGACACAGAAAAAGTGTGTTTTCATTGGGAAAAAAGTGTATTTTTAACCAGGAAATCCATGAAAAATCCGGGAATTCTTTTTCTTGTCCACGTATACACGCTGCGTACAAAGCATCGTCAGTGGATGGAGTCATCAGGTTAAGTGCCAGCTAGTACATTAACTGTGGAAGGAGCAGATGAACAAGTTGTGAACTAAAAATGTTCATATTTCCTCTCAAAGATGAAGAAAGGTTAAGGAAGCTGATTTTGAATCCTAATGATTGAAAATATTCATGATACATAAGAACTAATGAAAAGCCCTAATAACTAGATCCCCTCTAAATATTGTTGCTCTTAGGTGTTCATATCATGTGGCAGCCACACTTCCGTATGATATCATCTTTAAAGAAAAACATTACCACCACTTGTTTTTTTAATTATTCATTTATTTCACTATCACAGTTTCAGCTGTAGAGCCATTTTCAAGTGCAGGGTGAAAACTGAAACCAATAAAACATATGGATAGTGAAGTGTGAGGCATAATGTAGTAACATTTTATAAAGACAATTTAAGGAGCATTACTTCAGTTTTCACTATGCATTTGAAAATGGCTCTACAGCCAAACATTGAAATAAGTGTATGATAAAAAGTTCCAGTCAAGTGGTGGCACTGACTTCATTTAAAAAGTATGTTATGACTTGGATTCCCAACAAAGGAAAAATCATCATACGATACCATTTCCTAGTTCTAAAACCTGCTGTATTCTGGAGAAAATGGAAGTGAATATGTGTGAACAAGTGTAAACCCTGGTTTACATAGCAGTGAATGGAAGTGTACAAGTGAATGGGCATTCATAGACAATTTGCTGGTGTTGACTACCATTTGTTTATACCTGTGAACACGCGTTTACACCAAAGGGAAGGGAGGAGAAACAAGAGAAAGAGCATAATGTGCCAACTCTACTAACACTGTGTATTTTTATTTCCTTCTTCTGTAATAGTCCTCACACAGCTTTCACACAATAATGTCTCTAGTTATAACTACAATTTAAATCTTTAATAGTGAGTTAGGATTATTTTTCCCACTGCTTTTGACAAAGCAAGCAAAAAATGGAGTAGGAAAATACCGTATTTACTCGAATCTAAGCTGCACTCGAATCTAAGCCCCACCTGAAAAATGAGTCTCGAAATAAAGAAAAAAAAAAATTTCCGAATCTAAACCGCACCGGAAATTTGAGACTTGAAATTAAAGGGGAGAGTAAAGTTTTAGGCCGCACCTCCAAATCGAAACAAAGTTGGTCCATTGTAATATGAGACACAATTTAGGTCGAATGAATGACGATACAGCTACAGTAGTTTGGTTCGAGTTGTAAGCTTAGCAGTTAAGCTTTACCAGGTAGCCATTGCTATGCGTCAGGCGCTCCGTCCATATTTACACGGGTACCCTTCCTTTTTCACGTGCTTCGTCTGGTTTGAATCGATTGCTTATTTTGCTTTGATCTGATAAGTGCTGTTTTCTTTGTTATAGGTGTTTGCGTCACTCTAAGCTGAAAATGCATTACTGTACTGTGTCATGCATTGTTTGTCGCATTCTGATAGTGCGTGCTTACGGCCTGTCGCCGCTCGCGGCATGGCTTGCTTTTGTGCGCGCTACCGCCGCTTACAATTAAAAAAAGAGAGAGAGAGAGAGAGAGAGAGAGAGTAATCGTCTCATTAGCGAAACCATGGCAAGAGACTGCTATTTGTTGTTACTTACGCTGCTGCTTTCTTTGATAATGATCAACAAAAACCAAATAATAGACTGCGTATGATAGAACATGTTCTGAACGAGAGTTAGGCGAAAATGTTTCACCGTTTGAAAATCTTTGCGGCCGCTTCTTTAGTACATCAAATTCTGCACAGAGATAGAGTCATCTTAGAATTAAAAATCTAGTCAGTTGCCGTGCTTCATTTCTGACTGTATCACTATTAGGCATAAGATTATTACGAATATAAACATGACACGATACGTATATTCTTCCGCGTTTGCTGTTGTCTCACTCTAGTTTCGTAGTTTATTAGGCAAACAGGATTTAAATGAGATAGCAGCAAACACGAAAGACTACATGGCAAAATGTTGATATTCATATTATTCTTATGGTGAAGAGAATACTGCATGTGATTCACAATTCACGGAAGTTCCTATTAGCAACCATCTCTTCTCACAGGTAGGAAAAAATTCAGAAAGTAGAGTTGGCCATATTGACAAACATCCCAAACAGTCTTGCCAGTCGGATTTTCGTAGTACATTGAAATTCTGCTACATTCGAAGATGAACAATACGGAATTTGTATTTACTTTGTTGGATAATGTATGAAAATGCAGTGGTCGAAACTCGGGGCAGAGAAAAAAAGCTCGTCTTCCACCCCTTTTTTTTTATACTGACGCGGAGGTTTAGGCGCCAGTATTTATCTTTGTGCCTACAAAGCATGCCTGTGTAGCGCTACATATATTCGACGGCAGAAGTTAGTTGTGGCGGCACCTACCGACATTTTTCAGAACTTCCACTTGCTTTGCACTCGATTCTAAGCCACAGGCGGTTTTTTGTATTACAAAAACCGGAAAAAAAAGTGCGGCTTAGATTTGAGTAAATACGGTATGTATGTCAGGGTCTGAATTTGTATGTAATCATGGAACGAGTGGAGGTAATGCAGTTAAAATTGAATTGCAGCTCCAGCCTTCTTTAATATTATTTCAAAACTTTCAGACACATCAGTTGATGCATTTCACAGGCTTCTCATTACACTTTAAGGGGAAATTTAAAAGCAGAGCATTAATAACTGACAACAAACAGATTCAGATTCTTTAATGCCATTGACCACATACAGTAGAACAGGCTTTTCCAGTGATCACAAGTTTCAGTTGCAATTCAAGTACTAAAATTAATATTCATATTACATGGATAAATCGAGTATCTTGTGTACAGCTATAATCTTAAATATTAATATCATCAGCTCATACACAAAAGTATGAGTTCTCTCTGCGATCCTAGTGCCGAAGCAGAGATGATGCGAGTTCCTTTGATTCTTTGCTGAAAGACCAACAACCATCTGAACATGAGCAAACACCAGCTAGTGCGTACCAAACATGATCAAATGTTTTCTTGCACTCACCCACTACCTACACCAGCAAGTATTCTCGTTCACTCTGGTAGAAACCAGACATGAGTGAGCAATTCATCAGTGCTCTCTGCCATTCTCTCCTATTAAAGGACGTATATGCCCCAGAAAAAAAAAAAAAAAAAAACAGGAATTTTTTTGTGTGGTCAGATCTTGGTAATTTTTTAGAATTCCAGGAATTTTTCATTAATTTAGTTCTCAGATAAATTTTTGTAGTTTCGACTGGTAAGAACTGATACTCTTAACTAAGAATTTTACTTCAGCCCACTACTCCTGAATAATACTACGGCAACAAAACTTAAACAAGAGAACACCACCAAAATAAAACTTTAGTTGCAAAGAAAATGTGCCATTTACAACAACACACGAGCGTTTGCCGACAGCAAAATGAGTCGACCGCTTCAGGATGAAGACTATACGATACATTGTAACAACAAAGTACTTTCAGTGAGCATGATGTCACATTTCTAACAGGTCGCAGAAAAATATTAAGAATGCTGATTGGAGAAGTGTTATTTTCAAAGTAAATTTCCTTTGAACAAAGATGAACTTTGTTACTTTTGAGAATGTATGATGAATTTCATAAATCCTGGAGCACTTGAATCTCATTCTAAACTTACCATTTGGAGGACCAACCGCTTAGAAAAATTTCAGGCCCAGAAGACCAGATATTTATGCCCTTATTTAAAAGCATTAGCTGATATCAACAAAAAATCTGTAAAACATATACATTATAAACAGTGCCTGAAAGAAATTGGTGTTGAGTTTTACATAATATTGAGCTGGAAAAGTGGGTCAATTTGCTGCTATTTCCTCTCTTGTTCGTTGGCTGCTTTGCATCTGATATTTGTGTGTTTGCACTACTTGACAATGATGTTACTATTGTCTGACTTCATCACATCCTATGCCCCAAATATTTGCTGTCATTGGCTGATGAGATCACCTGGCATGAGCTACGAGTGGCTAACAAGAGCACATCGCACTCTTAGAGTCCAATGCTTCAGAAGCTACCAAGCTATAGTTGATAGAATTTGTATTTATACTTCCATAATATGTATCTATGCAGCATACATGTTGCTACACATCAAAGATCTTTCCAAAATGTGTTGTTTTTATTGGGTTTCATTCCATAAAATGCTGAGAAGTTCTATCCAACGTCTAAAATCTTTTGACATTCAAAGGCTTGACAAGTTTTACAACTCTGAGGGGAAGTATATTGTCACCTAATATGGAAAAAAATGTACTTTCACCCGGGGAAAATTATATTTTCGCCCAGGAGAAGAAAGTATTTTTAATCGCAAAATCTGGGGAAAATGCCAGAAATCTTTTCTTGTCTGCATGTATATTCTGTGTTACTTGGTGTCTGTTCCACAAGCATTCAGTCAGAAGTGGACAAAAGGGAACATGACAGAACAAGAATTGTTTCACACTTCGAATGTGCACTGAATTATGTAAAGATATGGAAATGAAAATATTTAAGGTCTGGACAAAATTTGAAAATAAAGAGCTGTTATAGCAAATACCAGAGAATGAAAGTGAAAGTGGCAGCCAGAACAGCTGCCAGAACTTCTACAGCAACGAAAGAATTACCGAGTGATACAGCAAGAACACAGCTTGTTTTATAGAATTTGTGAAAAAATTGTGTGGTGTTTTGAACTGTAGGACAGCATTTTCCTCTGGTACATATAGATATGCAGTGTCTAGAACAATACCCAGTAATAATGGAAACAACAGAAAAGGCAAAAGAAGTTTCAAGGACTGTAAATAAAATTGACAAACAGACAGATAAAATCACACCACTATCATGCTTTATGGGATAGAGACTGGTAATGCTATTGCTCAGGTGGTTTTTTTCCCTCATAAAGAAGAGCTAACAGTTATCATTAAGTTTACTTTCTAGCAGTCGAAACCAAGATGCTGTAGAGAATTTACTTTCAGTGTGCTGTCAGAAAAGAAGTTACAACTGGAACCCAGCAGCAAGAACACTGAAATTCTTGTTCCTGACGACCATTATTAACTCATTTATAAAACCTTCTGTCGCTTCAAACTTTGAGGGTGACATTAATCAGGTACTGTTATTGAACAGTTGTGAGTTGGAAAAGGAAGATGGTGAACCTCATCTGTTGGAGAGCTCTGGAAACATGGAAATCCTGCCTCTATGGGTGGAGGAGGAAGTACCATCAAGGCTGAAGAGTATCTTTCTTCCGCTCAGAAAGACATTTCTTCTAAACAGTGTCAGTTGCATATTTTGGTGGCTACTTAGCGCATAAATGCATCTTGAATTTCAGTTGTTTGAGGTGCAAGGAGACACTTGCATGTAGCAATGAACTTTAATGAAAGAGAGAATTATTTATTCTCCATTAAAGTTACGTAACTGGCAGTTTGTGTGATTCTGCAATTGGGCTCTCAGAGCCTTTAGAGGCATATGAGTCCTGTTTTGTTCAGTTTATTGTAAGAGGAGTATAAATTTTATGATCTTCAACTACATGAAATGTGCACTTGAAAAATTTTACGGCTGGAGGATGATGAATTTGGAGAACATAGACTTTCTATCTCTCCAAAGTTAAAATTAAAAAATATTTTGTTGATTTATATCCTGTTGAATTGCGAAATAAAAAATCGTACAAGGGAAGATCATGATATGTTGTCACACAAATTATGCTCATACATACCATAAAAATTGTAGCTACGGTGGACTGGAGATATCAGTCATCAAAATTACATTGAGAATACTTTAAGTGTGAATGATTTAATACCCAAATCGGTTATTAGTGACAAATAGTCAATAATACGACATGAAACACTCTATGACAGAGTTTACTTATTTAACTACACTTTCGGAGGCAAAAAATATGCAAGTCAGTAATAACAGCAAACATAGACAGTTATCACATTGTGCACAATTGAGCTATATAGCACAGTTTTGCTACCTTGTAGTTCATTCCCCTGTAATTTTATGGTTTTAAAATCAGTTGGACTTGAGCACAAGCTTCTTGACTTAATGCTAATAACGTTGGATCTGCTTCCAACAAATGGCATGCTGCCAGTTTAGGATGTAGTACAGACCTTTGCCTTGTAATTTTAACTTTATGCCATTATTATTTTATATTTTAAAATCCGTTTGAATGTAGAATAAGCTTTTTGAGATTTCTAGTCTATAATTCTTTTGACAGGTCTACAATCTGGCTTGCTCGCGGTGACATTTTCAACTATGTACTGTTATTATTTTGGCACTTATGAATGCCTGTTGTTACATGACTACAGCTAACGATGCTTTCCAATGATTATTCACCGCCTTTTCATATTTTGAATGGTATGTTATCTGATAAGCATTAACATTGTTTATACTACACTATTACATGGCTTTATCAAGTGTTCAGTTTACTTCTAGAATTGGTTCCCCATCATTTGTGTTAAGGTGTTGTACAGTGTTTTTGTATTATACTTTATTGTACATAATTTTCGTAGGCTATGCTTCCTATATGTGTCTACTGCACTGTGAAATAACTTTGTCAAATGTTCACTTTATTTCTACAATTGGCTCCCCATTATTTGTGTTCAAGTGTTCTAACGCTTTGGATGACTTAAAGTGGTGAAGTATGTGTGTAAACTCCCACTTCTTTAATGATACAACTTACTTGAGATTGTCAGCAGACTTTCCTTGCTGATTAGCTTGCTTCTGAAACCTCCTTTTCTCTTCTTCTCCAAAGTATATTTGCTAGGAACAGGAATTTCTCAAGACTCTTTCTGCTTATAAAAAAATAAGCAGACGTACGCAGTTTCTTTGGCTTCACTTTACGATGTATATTCAAACATCAAAACTTTTAAAAATCTCATTCTCCACATACACAAACACTGTCACGTAAGTTTCCTCGCATATCTAAAGGTTAGAAACAAAGTTCATTTACACATAAGAGAAAGTTGGCTTAAAAACCAAGTCCATTCTCATCCTGAATCTGAATACATGTCTTATCCTCTCCATGTCCAAAACGACCATTGATTTAACGATATGTCGACTGTTCTTCCTTTTTTTACTACAATAATCAAAGTTATAAAACAGTATTGAATAACACAGAAGTTCCTTGAGTCTGCTGTGTTCTTTCATTTAACTTCCATGGCGCAACCGGCAAACACTTGTTGGTGCCGTTCGACCACCGTGTCTGCTGTCTTCTTAGTACACACTTTGCCTGCACACACAGACAGGTGACGCGCAGTACGTAGGCTCTCTCACACATTTTATAATAATGTGTATTCGAGACGGTCGAAGGCCAAGTGGTTCTAGAATTTACGCGGAAATTCTCAAAACACTACTGTGTTGTACAGTATTTTTGTATTATCCTTTATTGTACATAATTTTCTAGGCTATGCTTCCTATAGTGTTACAGATCTGAAGGTGGTTGCAGATAGCAAAGTTATCAAACTTTAATTGTGACAAGAAAATTGCAGGCACCCAACTGTAATTGTATAAAGTCATTGGTATGTCTAAACTGTGGGCATTATTAACAATGTAGCAAAGACAGATCACTACTTACCATAAAAGAGACATGTTAGGTTTCAGACAGGCACGATTAAAAGACACTTACATAAAGCTTTCAGCCACAGCAACACACGCGCACACACACACACGATTCGTACACACAAGCAATCACACTTCACCCACAGGTGAATCTCGGGCACGGATGCAAATATCATGTGGAATTCAGGCAGCAATCTGGACGGGAAGGGGAACGGATAGCAGTGTACAGGTGGGGAGAGAGATAAACGCTGTCTGGTGGAGTGTGCAGGGACTAGAATGCCAACAGGTGCAGCGTCAGGAAGTTGTGCGGCAGGGAGGTGGGAAAAAAAAGGAGAGTAGTGGGGAAGGATGGGTGGATGTTTTGGCAGAGGGCCATAAATAAACAGGATGGGAGACGAGAATGGGGAGGAGATGATAGGACAGAGGGGGTAGAAACTGTTGAGTGGAGTTTCTGGGGACAGTATGTTACCATAGATTGAGGTCGGGGTAATTATGGGAGTGTAGAATGTGTTGCAAGGGTAACTCCCATATGCGCACTGGTATATTCCAGGGGACCCTAATCCAGATACTTATGGAATGGAGTTCTCTTTATTTTTACATCTAAAATCACTGATTGCAGTCCTTTATTGAAAATGTGTAGTAATTCTTGTTTGATGACAAAAGAAGACATTGGTCATTGGCTGTGACGTACCTCAGTGATCCTTCATACAGTTTCATTGGTGATGTGCTGTTGAATTTCTCCATTTCTGATAAAGACATTATTGATAATAATGCTTGTCTCTCTAGGAAATTCAACAAACTTCGTATGCTGTTTTCTATTGACTGCTCAAATATGATAATGCTATTTTGCCAATTAATGCCTCTCTTTTGACCCATATAGTGGAGACAAAACTTGCAAGATTTTGTTAATGTGCTTTCTACAATTACCGTGTTCTGTTTGTTTGCTGCCACAACAAAGAGAATTTTGTAATGACCATGGTGGTGATAGTGTACAGTTGCCTCTTTGAAACCTGTGGCACATAAAGGAGAGTCCACATAGATGATTCAGTATAGTAACTGTTGTACACTGGGCAGTGTCATAGGTGGTGTGGGACTTGATGATCCCTCAATTCAGATTCAAAAGCAAGTCCATAAGATAAGGGTCCACTGAAGACGTTTCCTAACCATCCTCTCAATAAATAAAGAGGGGAAAATAAACACTATGACATGGATTTACAAAACCTCTGTGAGAAATATCAATATTATGTCTAAGAGGCTTACAGAGATTAGCAGCCAATAAGATCCAAGACCAATGGAGTAAACTCGGCAGTTAAGAGTCCTCACAACAATATTTGTCAGACATGGGCCATTGGTGAATTCCTCAGCAAACACACAGAAGACACTGATACTGAAGTTTGCTCTGTTGAATTAAATAATACTTTATCTCTCCATTGAAAGATCTACCTGGTACACGTGTTGTCTTCAAAAACCAGAACACCCACCTTGTTTCTGGAGACTTAAATAGCCATAGTAGCATCTAGGTACATGTAGATCATAATGAAAATTGCGTAGCAGTGGTAATCTCGTTTGATTACTCACTACACCCTGAAAACCTGATAAATCCCATCTCACAATTCAGTTTGTTAATACCATTGAAATAGACACATACTGTAATTTCTAATGTTCTAATAAACCACAAGCTTCTGTCTTGGACTGGAAATACAACAAATTTTATCATATCATTGTCATTATTTACTGACAAGATACTGAATGATAAGCACAGCGAGGTATTTGCAAATACTAAAATAAGTAACTTCTTTTTGTTTTCTATTCACAGGAAGACAGGAGATTGAATCAGTTGAACAAACCAGCTACCAATAAAGTTGCTATGTTACCTAAAGTGCTTTCACAGTTGAAGAAACATGATCTCCAACTGGCCTTTATTGAGTCAAACGTTCTTCATGTGCTGACAGATTGGCTAGCACCTATGCCTGATCGCAGCATGCCATCACTAAAAATCAGAGATAGCATTTTGAAGCTACTTTGGGATGTAAGTATGGATTTAATAATGTGTCCTCATAATTATTAGCATTCTGACTTAAACTGAGATGCCTTTAGTACTTCTTATTGCTTCCTTAGTGTCCTCGTACTAGTTCTCCCCTTGTGCTCATTCCTCAAAGCCCATTGCTTGTTAACAGACAATTATCTTCTCAGTCTTGGAAAGGTACAGAATTAATATTTGACTGTTTTATGAAACTGATTCATTGAATCTTTCTATAAATTATTTCTTCTTTTATTTCAAAAACTCACACAGTAACAAAAGGAAACACGCACTGACAATTTAACATTCATGTTTCAACTTATTTCAAGAAATAACCTGCTTATATATTCAAATATCATGACTGTTTTAATGTAACCTGTTTATCAGCACCTTGCCATTAAAATCTTTCTGGATGTACGGTTGAGCCATCAAATAAAATACTTAAACATAAACATCACTCACGGAGTAGGTCTTAAGCCTGTCTGACTGATGAAGCTGCCTACGAGGCAGTACAATGAGTGATCTAAGATCATGGAATATGATCAGCATGTTGCTAATCTCTCGGCCATTATTACAAGTAGGTGAAAACTGATGATGTCCTTACTTCTTTACCTGAGCAGCTCCTCATTTGCCAGCCTCACGAGGCTGAGTAGACCTCTTTCCAGACCTTTCTACCTTAGAAAAAAATCTGAAGAAGCACCAAGAATTGAACCTGGGTCCTCCTTCACAGAAGGCAGTACTGCTAACCATTCGGCTAAGGGACGGACTTTCAAATATACTAAAATAAACACAGTTTTTGCCAAAGTTGCAGCAGCATTCCTCACAGAAAAGGCTAATTAGCTGGAGAGTGCTTCAGTATCAGTAAAACCTTGGTTATTCAAGGCTATAGGGACAAAGTAAAGCTCGAATTTGAGTAACAGAAATTACATGAAGAGAGACAATTTTAGACACCTTTTATTTATAAATAGATTCAGAACCTGATGTTCACTGTATTACTACAGTAAACAGTAACAGAAATAATAATAATAATATGGTTATAATAGAATATAATAGAAGGAAACATTCCACGTAGGAAAAATATACCTAAAAACAAAGATGATGTGATTTCCCAAATGAAAGTGCTGGCAGGTCGACAGACACACAAGCGAACACAAACATACACACAAAATTCAAGCTTTCGCAACAAACTGTTGCCTCATCAGGAAAGAGGGAAGGAGAGGGAAAGACGAAAGGATGTGGGTTTTAAGGGAGAGGGTAAGGAGTCATTCCAGTCCCGGGAGCGGAAAGACTTACCTTAGGGGGAAAAAATGGACGGGTATACACTCGCTCGCGCGCGCGCGCGCGCGCGCGCGCGCGCACACACACACACACACACACACACACACACACACACACACACATCCATCCACACATATACAGACACAAGCAGACATATTTAAAGACCAATAATAATAATAAATACATAACAAGAGCCAATAACCCATACACACTTCACTGAACCTGAGCAGACTCTGAATGACTGGTAGTGGGTGAAACAGCAACAGCGGCTATAGTGGGCACAATTGTAAACAGTGCATGCATATGCATCTCGGCTGCTGATCACACCTATTCCCAGGGAACTTTCGATTTTATCCGTGATATTCTTTTGATTTTTTTTTTTAACGTAATAGTCATCCGTTGTCCACCTTAAATGGAGACTCGGACTGCCAGGTTCTCAAATTACCAAAATTTTACTTTATTGCATTTCTGACAGTGTTGCTAGACCACTGACGTCACATTTTTTATGTTTTGTTGGTCCCGAAATAACATTAATGAGTACTAGGACAGAGGAAGGAGATGTGTGGCAGACTATTTGTGAGCTGCATAGCTTGCTGGCAATTGATAGCCTGATACAAATAAGTAATGAGCTTCTGCAGCTGTGATTTCCTGCTGTTAATAGAAGAGAAATGACACCAGTTGTGCATATGCTGTTTAGCTGGACACAGCAGTGTCTGGTGAGGCTGTTATACTGCAGTTGCACGCAGCCTGTCATACTTGAACTGCTGGCAGCCAGCATGCTGGGAGCTTGTAGTCACCGTCCCTGTTGATGTTGTGTCGATTGCCTCTCTTATTTTGCATGTGTGTGTCCATGGTTGTCTAGTGAAACTTTGAGGACAACCTACAATCGTGATGGTGCCGTGCTAGTAATGCCAATCTGTTGCGCTGTCCCGGTTGAACATAGCACTCGTGCTCTGCTATTTGGTTGCTAACAGGCCTTCTGCTATCCCCAATGTACGCAGCACCACACTCATAGTTTTGTGTACACCTGCAGCATTGAGGGCTTTTACCCGTGTCCTAAGTGGGCCCTACCAAATCCTGGATCCTGTGATCACTCTGGTAAACTATTTTGATGCTTCCCTGGTGAAGCATTTTGGCTACTCACTAAGGTAAACACACCATTGTAAACTGTTCTTTCATTTAACTTTCTGTATCGGGCTTCCTACTGAACTTAGTAGCTCTTGATATTGTCTTATTGTTGTATCTGTTCACTCGGGTGGTGTTACGCGGCTCTTTCGATTTGTGTTTGATATTGTTTTTATCATAGAAGTGATGGGCTTGAGTGATCAGCAAGTGTAGGATGGAACACTACTGTGGCATAGGATGGAACACAATTGAGTATAAGGATGGAAGGCGTTTGAGCCAGATGGTCGTGGCTTCAGCAGGTTTCCAGTAGCATGGGTTTCTGGTGGACTTTTTGTTTGGCAGTTTGCCATTGTAAGTTTCTAACTTTTTGACAACAAGAATGTGTAAAGTTGAATTGCAAACTTCCCACTTCTCTTACACGACTCGACTTACTTGGTGTACACAGCTGATCTTCTTCTCTGGATAGCCAGCGTCTGGAATCTCTGTAACCTTCTTCTACGAAGAATGATGCTAGTTATAGGAACCTTAAAGACTCTCTCTCTCTACTTGCAAAATCATTAGGTACTCGAAGAATACTTTTCAACAACTATCGGTATATTTGAGCTTCATAAGTCACTCTTATCGTCTCACATCAGAAACAGATACATTTTAGAAAAGAGTTGGCTTAACAACCATAACTCTTTTACAAACAAATCGAGAAATATGTGTTGCCTCCAGCAATTCCAAGATAAGAGTTTTTTTCAGAATTCAGAATCTCAAATGTTCATGTTATTTATAACAAAGGTCTCCGTTATTTATAACAGAGGTCTCCATTACGATTAACACAGAATAACCCAGAAGTTCCGTAGTTCTTCCTTGCTCTTTCACTACGACTTCCATGTATCGACCGACAAGTACCTGTCGGTGCCGTTCGATTGCCATGTGTACAGTCTTCTCACGATAAACTTTGGACCTGCACACACAGACAGGGGCACACATAGTAGATAGGGTTCCTTTCTCCCACTCACATCTAAAATATCGTGTGTTTGAGACGGTGGAAGTCCGAGTGATTCTAGAATTTGTGTGGAAATTCTCGAAACCCTACAAATTGTGTAGACCTTCACATCGAGGAATGGAGTCACACCTTTACTTTCTTATTTTAGTAGGAAGTGCGTGTTTTTATGCAGGCTGTTAATATGCTGGTGAAATTGTGCAGCTCTGCTTCTCCATGCGACCAGATGATGAGTGTTTCATCTACGTATCACAACTGACGGCATGGACAGAAATGCACAGAGATTAAGGCAGTTTGCTCAGATGTCTCCATCAAGACGTTTGCTACTGTCAGAAGAAGGAAATGACATTGCCACTCCATTTGTTTGTTCATAATATTTACCTTACCAAGTGTAAGTTGACAGTAAACATAACTGCACGAGGTTACAGATATCAGGTGGTATTCATTCCTGAATGATACTGATAGTCGTCTGTTGGTTCATTAGTGAAGAGAGACGTTTTGCTGAAGCTGACTAATATATCAGTTTGCTATGTGTGCTGCCCATGTATAATTTGAATAAAGTGATTTGAATTTTCACATACAGTTGCCACAAGGAGCCGTAGTCTACTGGCCAGATGCTTTGCCAGATTTTACAGTGTTTAATGGTAAATTGGCCGATCAGCTCCCAAGTCACATATTGGTAGAAGTCGAAGAGCTTCAGCTGGTAGACATTTGTTTTTGACTGCTGCTGGCATTACCTATGTGACAGTATTGTGCGAGGTAGCCATTGTTATCTACTATGTTGTAATTCACTCTATTTCTTACTGTTTCCTTTCCTTGTGATAAGTGTACATAATTGTTCCAGGACATTTATTGAACATTCAATACATAAGATAATTTCTGTTTTGAGTACTAACTACACTTAATCAGTTTTTACCTCCGTGAGTGACTTTTGCTTCATTGGAAGCGTGATACGGTGCTTGCACTGTGGGAGGCTGGCAGGGCTTGTTCACCCTGCACAGTTCCTTGCCCTGTGGTGATTTACGTAGGGGCCAGGCTTGCTTCCACTGCTCACCACAGCCTCCTCTGGCAGTTGGACAACTTACAGTTAACACACTGTGGGTAGGTGATTGCCTCACATTAATAGCTTCCTTTTACAGCTGTTAGATACTCGATAAGTTCTTGGTGTTTCTGAGAAATCGGTGATGAGTTCTTTGACTGTGTCATGATCAGTTCTAGATTTTTGGATTAAGACTCACATCCTTAATCATTTTCAGCATCAGATCACTCCTAAGTTCATTGTAAATAGGATCACTCCAGATCAGTCATTTTTATCCTTATCGTGTAGTATCCATTACAGCAGTGGCGTTCCCTTCAACTACTAGAGAACCATAGCGACTTTACTCCTCCTAAGGACTTCCACGGCAGCTCTGTCTTCTTGATAGATATTATGTCTAGGAGGTTTTGCTTGTTGGATTCTGTTTTTTTATCTTTCCTTTTAAGCTTCATTTTGTGTGACCAGATGGGGCATCACTTCAGCAGTTCAAATAATTTCTTCTATGGAGAGCCTTGTAGGTGCTACTATCAAGTTTAACATCTGTAACAGCACTGACAGTGCTGCCTTGCTGATGGTCTCCGATGGCAGATTTCTAACAGCCTAAGATACACCCAATCTTGTCCATGTAGCATGTCTCTTCCTTGTTAGTTCCTTGAATTTTTTCTTCTGGTGGTCGGAGAGCAATCATTTTTCTGTGCAGGCTTGCCTGTATGTTATTTTGTTGACTTTGTTTCAATTACCAATAGTATCAACAATAGCCAGAGATGCTTTTGGAGCAGCATTCCATCGCTACAGAGTTGTTGGATTCTTACTCTCAACAAAGCATGAGCAGCTCATTTGTAGATGGTTCTCACTTTCCTGATCTCAATCTGAGGCCAAATCATGAGTAGTTCAGGATGGCAGGGATATACTGCCCATAGGGGCCATTGTCAGCAGTTCTGTGATTTTTCTGTGTTGTTTATACTTGAACTAAAATTTTATCTTTTTGTTTTAATCTTACATTCTGGTTGTGCATTGGATTACTTCTGTTCATATGAGTTCTTGGAGCCATCCTACACTGCTGGAGAATGAAAAATAAAGATTTATCAGCAGTAAACTCTTAATATACTAACCTCATTACTTCACTGTTGCATTGTTCCACCTCCTATATTGCTACTAACCCCGTGTTTCTTGTAATTGAGATCTAAACCCCTGTTGTTCCAAACATAAAGTATTCATCTCCTAATCCAACTTCATGTCTTATACTACTTTGCCTTACCTGTAATCCCCAACCCAATTTACTTCACTGCATTGCATATATTTCAACCAAACACAACACATTGCATGACACTATCAGGGGAAATTAGCAGTTGGTGTCAAATTGTTCAAACAGTCAGACACAGTCCATCTTTATGACTCCAGACTGCCAGTTGTTGTTCCTGCCATTTATGCCCTCTGCTGATTTATTGTGTGACAGGCATCCATTATATAAGCCCCCTGTTTATATCTTTAGTTGTACTTAATCTCCAAGAAAAGTCATTTTAAGCTTTCACTGATATTGATGCTCCTAGGCTAGTACTGATGCCAACATTTATAGCCCTGTGTAAACATATTCTTTATCATAGAGAAATATGTTGAGTAAGGGCCATGCACCTGTAAGTGCATTCTCCTGTGTGTTGACTGCATCCTCCCGTGTGTTGTTGAGAAAATAATCACAATCTCTTCTGCATACTAGAAAAATTTTCAAAAGTGCTATGACCTGTTACAGGTTTCCTAGTGTCTGTCATATGTTTAATGTGGTATTCTTAAGTTTCTGTGTAGAAAATGCTGTTTGACTAATTATGTCTAATTTTGCTGATTTTCAACAATATTATGAAAAGGAAAGTTGCTGCTCACCATACAGCGGAGATGCTGAGTCACAGGCAGCCAACATTATGCCTATCTGCGGCTCAGCATCTCCGCTACATGGTGAGTAGCAACATTCCTTTTTATAATATTGTTACATTCCACCCTGGATTTTACGTTGCTTGATTTTTGCTGATTTTCCCTTTCCTTAATCAATAACATGCAGTTTGTTATTGAAATGCTAAGTCCAATGGACATAACCCCAGTATTAGTAGCTGCTGACAAGATGCTGACATCATACAGCCCTGTTAACCAAGTGTGACATATAGTCGACTCTAACGTTGGTGACATGTAAACCTACACTAATATCTTTGCGTCTTCACTGTATCACACACAACTGTTGCAAATTACAATGTTCCTCATAGAATAGAAAAATATAAACATCACAAAGAGTTTCCCAAAGGCACTGTATATTACAGAATTGGATTTTGTCTTGGAACTGACATTCTGCTAGCATTGACAAAGTGGCTTTCTTTTCCTCAGCCATTGTAACTTGTGTATAGCCCATGATAAGAGCAGATGTCATATATTCAAGCCATTGAACAGGCGTATAAGTATTGTTCAATCAACAATTGAAAAATTGCAGTTTGGAAAATTGTTGAAACCATAAGTATGAGGGCTATCCACAAAGTACATTACGTTTTCGTTTGTGCCCGTTAGGGGTGGGACTAGTGTGGCCATCTTGGTGTCATGGCATTCCGCCGCTCAGTCGGCATCCTGCCG
Source organism: Schistocerca cancellata (assembly GCF_023864275.1). Classification (NCBI taxonomy): domain Eukaryota; kingdom Metazoa; phylum Arthropoda; class Insecta; order Orthoptera; family Acrididae; genus Schistocerca; species Schistocerca cancellata. Next base: position 931,681,813 of record NC_064627.1, read on the forward strand.
TGCTAGTGAAAGGTTCGTGCTGTACTCCGTTGAGTTACTTTGACAGTTTGAAATGTCAGCGTTAATTGAAAATGCCGCAAAGTGTGAAGTGCATGCTGTAATAAGGTTTCTGATTGCAAAAAAACTGTACACCGATTGAAATCTATCGGCAGCTTTGTGAAGTGTATGGGGACAATATAATCGCTGAAGATGGAGTGCGTCAATGGGTCATAAAATTTAAAAATGGCCGAACTAACGTTCACGATGAAGAGCGAAGTGGAAGACCCAGCATAGTGACTGCCGAACTTGTCGAAAAAGTCGATGCCGCGGTCCGTGAAAACCGTAATTTCACAGTAACGGAACTCGCTACGAGTTTTCCACAAATTTCACGAAGTTTGTTCATTACCGAAAAGCTTGGTTACCACAAGTTTTTTGCAAGATGGATAGCAAAAATCTTGACAGAGATTCACAAAAATCAGCGAATGACTGCAGCATTAACGCTTTTGGACACTTATGAGAAAGATGGCGACTCATTACTTGATCGCTTCGTTACTGGTGACGAAACATGGGTTAAGCATGTGTACTGCGAGACAAAATTGCAGTCAATGCAGTGGGGGCACACAAATTCCCCCCAAAAACCCAAGAAATGCATGCAGACAATGTCGGCAAGGAAGGTGATGGCGACTGTCTTTTGGGATAGAAAAGGTGTGATTTTTGTGGATTTCCTGGAAAGAGGCACTACAATAAACTCTCAAAGGTATTGCCAAACTCTGTACAACCTCAGAAGAGCAATACAAAAAAGCGCAGGGGAAAGTTGGGCTCAAAGTTCTTGCTGATTCACGACAACGCCCGGGCCCACACGGCAAATGCCACTCATGAAGTTCTCGAATCTTTTAAGTGGGAGTTGTATCCTCATCCGCCGTACAGTCCTGACATAGCACCGAGCGACTTCCACTTATTCCCAGCAATGAAGAAGTGGTTGGCTATGCAGCGTTTTGATGACGACGCCCAGCTTCAAGAAGAGGTAACCACGTGGTTGAAGACGCAGGCGGCCGAATTTTACGACGAAGGAGTTTCCAAGCTCGTCCATCACTACAATAAGTGCCTTAATTTAAATGGCAACTATGTAGAAAAGTAGTATTTAAGTGTGGCTTTCATCTGTATATAATAAATTTTTCCAATACTTTATTTATTTTTAATTCCAAAACGTAATGTACTTTGTGGATAGCCCTTGTATGTAAAAATGGAATTAAACATCATCTTATGCCCAGATTTTGAGTACTGTTGTGCAATATTGTGTCAGATTGTTACTAGTTCATATTAGCTTAAGAAACATACAAATACTGCAACATTCCTGTCTCAATCTTACTTTCTTTTTTTAATAAAAATACTCAATGCTTTTGAATTTTTGATGTAGGGAGGGCACTGTATTAATATTTAAAAAACTTCTGTCACCATTTTGTGCTTTTTTTTTTTCATTAAAATATTGGTGGCTTTGTTATGGCATATATCCAGTCAAAGCAATAAGCCAAAATATATTGATTCTTTGGGCTGTAATTTTCATTTTTTGTTTATGGAATGACAAATGGCTTTTTTGGGTTATTTAATGTATGAGCCGATGACTTTTACACTGACACAGATGATGTGTAGAAATGTTCTCATAGTTTTCTGCTCGTAAAGATGTTGGTGTAGCTGTTACTTTCACAGTATTCTATAGCTAAAGTTTCTTATAATGAACATGTGTAAACCTCTTCAATTTCTTTCATTACAGTTCCCACAGATCAGCCAAGACATGCTCAAACAGTCTGGAATTGGGAAGGCAGTTATGTATTTGTATAAGCACCCAAAAGAAACAAAGGAGAACAAAGAACGAGCAGGAAAGTTGATCAATGAATGGGCACGTCCCATTTTCAACGTGTCAACAGATTTCAGAGGTAACAGTTGCATACTGTAAACCAGTATCATAGATAAACTTTTTGTGTGTGAATTCTACTGTACTTTAAATTGACTTTGCTGTCACATTACAAACTACACAGATGGTAAAGTAAAACGATCGACTTCGTGCACAAGAGTTGAATATGTGCTGTTGTATATAGCGTCTTCTCCCTTCTTTATCTTGTTAAGAGGTTTTGTGTAATAAAGTTTCTGTGTTTGTAATAACAGATTAAATTGTCCATTAGTCCACAAAATAAAGCAATAATAGTTCCAGATTGAAATTATTAAGTCCAACCATGACTACTTCATTGGAACCCATATTGCAATTATAATATGAAGCACAGTTCCAAATAAATCTTATTGAGGTAAACACCACAAACTCGTCCAATAGAAGCACTGTGTGGAAATTTTATATCCACTTGTCCATTTGCATGTACGGTGTATGTAATAAGAAATATTAAGATGTTTCGTGAGGATTATGGGCAGTACTGTGTTATTGACTGTATAAATAACACTATAACTGATATGCTGAAATTTATTGAAAAGGAAGCAGTTTTAGAGAAACAAGAGTTCTGTGTAGGAGGGGAGGCAGGGATTTATTATTACCAAATTTTGCTTGAATTGGTAAGATAGTGGGTGGCACCTGATATTACCTAGGTGATAGTGAAGTAGGAGAAGAAAGCTGGTAAGGTTTTATAAACTCAGATTTTCTCCTGTAGGGGAGCTGCCGATGGACATGGTTACTTTAAATGAATACAGGAGGGCCATGCTTAAGAGAAAATTTACACAATTAAAATTAAAGGAAGTACTAAGATCTGTTGGATTTTGTGGACAGAAGATAGCTTGTGAAAAACAGCCAAAAATGTGAAAAAGAAATGCCAACAATTAATTGTAAATATTGTTCTGCCAGTGATTTTATGTCTCATTATATGTGTAGTTGTATGCAAGAAGTTTACTTGATCAGTTACACTGCAAGTATAAAATCTAAACTTCAGTTATAATGCAGTCATTTGTAGTTGGTAGTGTGTTAAAGGCATAAATTGTCACTTGTATTTTGAATACGGTTCCTCCTAATAAGTATTTCTCTTCACAAATGTACTTTAATTTTAAATCATTCGTTCAATTAAATTGTCTTCACAGCTATGTCAAAGGAAGAACGGATGCAGAGAGACAGTGAACAACAACCCAAGAGACAGCGTATTTCAGTTGAAGAAGAACATTCAAGAAAACAGGACATTACCAAAGCATTGGCAGTTGGAGAAACTGAAGAAAAGTATGTTATGTAATTGTGTAGGATTTGTCACATTTGATTCATTTCATAAAATATAAACTGTGTAAAAATGTAGGATCGTATTTGTCTCGTGCTGATATTAGATTGTCCACATGCCATTTTGCTCTGTGTATTATTCTGTAATTTTCATATTCTTAAAGTGTATTAACAAATGAAATTCCAAAAATACTTACGTTAACCCCTTTGACTGCTACAGACATTCTGTGCTGTTGCTGTACTGCTTGCACAATGCTGCTACCATGCTAAGAGACAGCGTTCTGGCCACTATGAATACTTTCAGCTGATTTTAAGAAAACTACTTGGTGAAAAAACTTCACATTTGCACATCTTACAGTCTGATATCTTCACTTAATAAAGGATTGAATTCCTTTTCATTATTTATCATAGTTACTGTGCTGCATCAAATTAAGTAAAGCATTGCACAGAATTTTAAAATGTTTGCAGAGGTAAAAACACGTTGCGTAGACTTTAAGTACTGTTGATTTTAACTTGTATGTGCTATGTATGAAATGTAGATAAGATATTGAAATTTTACTAGAATATCATCTCATTTCATTCTGAAGTTATTGGTTTTTATATGCAGCGTGTGATCGTGTGTGTGGCATGCCAAATTTTGTTCCTGCACATTGGGAATTGTTGTATTTCGTAAATAGTTCAAGAGTGAGGTTTTTTGCAAGTGATTTCATGTGAAGAGGCACATCTGTCTTGTGAGAAACACTCGTAACTTTTTTATTAATCGAGATATGAAAGTAACTTGTCTGCAGGAGTGAGAGGCTGGCAGGACGGGACTCATAAACATGTCAATAGCACTTGAGAAAAAAACAGAGGCCATTTTTAAACATGTCACCAGTGCTTGGGAAGCAGCAGAGCAAGATGAGTTAACTCATCTGCCTCCAATGTGGCTGTAAGCTTTTGTCAAAAACTGTATTGCTACATTATGCTGTAGAGGCTATTTTCAAGTGACGCCAAGAATTTGCCAAGCATATTAGTTGCCATAATCTTAAAGAACAGGAGACATCAAATGACTCAACTTGTATCACTGCAAGTTTCAGATGTGCCATGTGCTGTTTCCAGAGATTATGACAGCTGATGTATTTGGCAGTTTCATGGTATCTATTGGAAATCATTGCTACAGACAAAACTGGGCAGTCTTGATTTACCAGTAAATGTTAAATTTTTACAGAAGGTTACAGCTCTAAGGAAAGTGCAGTTGCAGCCTTTAATAAAGTCATAGCATCTGTGTAACATAATGTTAAAGAAGTTCATTAACTTTCATTATAAATATTGTAGCTTAGAAGTGGTTGTATGATAAAATATTTATAATGACTATCTTAATAACAGCTACCTCTAATCCTTAAGAAAGGACAATGTTAACTTGTTTTTCATGTTCGTCTGAATGCCGTATAAACAAGGACTGTATGTGTCAAGATTGCTTTGTTGTATTATCATTTTTAAGTCACTTTACTTTTGCATATATTCCGTCAAATCCTTATTAAAAATTGAAATGAAAAGCTATGCATGGACCTACCATGAAATGCCATTACTTAGCAAATGTTAATAGAAATGTGATAGAATATGCAGGTTAAGTAAATAAATTCAGTTATTTTTTTTTTAGAGGTGATGTGAGAAATTGCAGTGGAAATTAGATACGATGAGACAAAACAGTAACTTGTTTAGGGTAGATAGACACCACATTTCAAGAGTGAAGATGGCCGGTGTCATAATAGATAACAAACTAGCCTCTATGGATTAAGAAATGTTTCTGCAGTATGAGATGTAAATCGCAAACACAGATAGTTGATAATGACATTTCTGAAATAACATCAGATGAAGTATATAAAAGCATTTGAGGTATGTAGAAATTAAAGTCACATGGAAATATGCTGAAGCACCAAAAATACAGATATACGTAAACAAGCAGTGTAGAGCACTGCAGTCAGCAACACCTGGGTGGGACAAGTGTCTGTCACAGTTGTTAGATCGGTTACTGCTGCCACAGTGGCAGGTTATCAATATTCAAGTGAGTTTGAATGTGCTGCTATAGTCGGCGCACGAGACATGGGACACAGCAACTCTGAGGTAGTGATGAAGTGGAGATTTTCCCATATGACCATTTCACGAGTGTACTGTGAATATTAGGAATCTGGTAAAACATCAAATCATTGCTACATGGTCATGAAGGTCAAAATCAGCCAATTTGATGAGATGTGCAGACTTGTATCCAATAATAATAGACAAATAAATGGAAAATAAGCTCGGTGATTTTATATGGGCTGTGGATCCCAATTTGAGAAATTTGGAGGTTTCAGAATGTGTGCTTCCTTCTCCAGTAAGGAAAGAGGGATTGGCTGGGCAAGTTGGTAATGGGGTTGGGGGTGGGGGCAGGTCTCACAAACATTACGTGAAGAGGACTCACCTGTTCACCTGTTGTGAGAAGGAAGGAAGCCAGAGGTAAAGAAAATGCATCGAAGGAAGTAGGAGGTCAGAGACAAAACGTTGTTAAACATTGAACTGGCTTAAGTCCAGAGATCATAGAAGGGATGAAGAGGAAAAGAAACATACTTTTGAATGATTTATACAATCAAGAATAGGTGGGGGGGGGGGCGAGAGAGAGAGAGAGAGAGAGAGAGAGAGAGTGTGGGAGGGAGGGGGGGATGAGGAATGGAGTAATAATTGAAAGAGGGATGCGATGAAATTCTCGCATTGGGAAACAGATTGTTAATGGGAGTGTGGAGGGAATTTTGAGATGGGAACAGGAGGGGTGAGGCCAGAGGGGGAGCTGGGCAGAGACTGGTGTAAATTGAGACCAGGGGGATTATGGAAATAAAATATATCATAAGTATGCTTATCATTTGTTAAATTCAGAAGAAGAGCTAATGTTGGTAGGGAGGATCCAAATTACAGAAGTTTTGAAGTAATGATATGATGATGAGTAGCTTGCTCTGCTGTTAGTTGGTCTACTTGACCTTCAGCCATAGTTTGGCAGTCTCCGTTCGTTCATACACACACATGGCTGATTATGGGCAATGAAGACCATGCACCAACCTTAATGTGTTCCTACATGGATGGCTATCTTGTGCACTTTGGATCCATTTCTCATGGGCACCCAGCTGCTGAAGGTCCTGCTGCAGTTCATCCTCCCATTTCTTCCTTGGTCTTACAGCTGGATGGATACCATCAAGTTTTCTCATTTGTTCCTGGCCATATCCATGTTAAATGCTGTGCAGGATTTGCAGTGTAGTTGACAGAGGATATGGATGTCTTTGCAGATGGTTGTGCCTTTAAGGAATAATAAATGCCTGTGACAGGACTAGAACAGAAGGTGGTGAACAGATGTTGGGACAGGGCTTGCACCTGTGTCTTCCACAGGGATACGACTCATGGGGCAGAGTGCTGGAAGTAGTAGTAGTATGGAGGTGGACAAAGATAATGCATAGGTTGGGTGGGCCTGGTTGCAGAACACTTGTGTTTTTGTCCGATGTACGTGCTATTAGAAAGTTGAGCGATTTTTCACCTTTCTTATTTACCTGTCTCCTGTTACTCAAGCTCTCTCTTATTTTGTGAGTGGCTATTTGTCCTCTTATACACACTTAATTTCATCCTGTATTTTCCATAATTGTGTGTATGAAAGAAAATAATCTGTTACCTTAGTCTAGCAATGAAAATGTTACCTAAGATATAGGCCGTGCTAGTTTGCAAAAAAGACAATTAAAAGCAATTTTGAAATAGGTAACAACAGCCATATATTAAACATTTAGGTGACAGCTTTGAGTGTTCATAGGAAAAACCAAGGAAAAGAAGAAACATTCTAAAACAGATTTTAAGAGTAATGTAGGTGGATTGTGCATCACTGTAACATTATCATTGGCTATCTTTTTAAGTTTCCTTTATGAACTGTCTTGTATGATCAGAAGTTTGTTTTCAGCAAATGGATCTGAAAACTCGCAAGTACTTTTATAATTTTTTCCCCTTTGTCAGTTGCAGGTAGCAACTCAAAGTATCTTTAGATAATGTAATTTTTCTGCTTTGGAGTGATAGCACTAAACAGATTGTTACCAAAGGTGATATGGCACAGTCTGAAACACACTTGACTCATATCGTGGAAGAGCAGGGCTCAAATCCTAATCTGGCCATCCTGATTTAATTTTCCTGCAATTTCTCAAAATCACATCAAATGACCAGATAGTTTTGTATGGCATATTGACTATCCCATCCTTATCCAGTCAAAGCTAATACTTCATCTCAAACCTTACTTTGTCTTGTCAGGCATCATCAGAAAGTATAATTTAGTGGTGTCTTTTTATATGTGACAGCACCTGTTGCTACAGACATACTCTTTGCATTCTGCAGTGAGTGCAGCTTTGTTGTCCTCTCCTGCTAACCAATTTCTGATACCAGTGTGCTGAGGAATGGCATTTGGCTGCTATAAAGTAATGTTAAGACAACTATTCACAGAGACAAACTGATTTTTGCACATCTTATAGTGTTATATCTTCACTTGATAAACGATTGAATTTCTTTTTGTTATATGTCATAGTTACTGCACTGCATCAAGTAACGATAAACATTGCCCTACATTTTAAAGAGTTTGCAGAGGTAAAAATGCATTGCGTAACATTTGTGTGTGGTTGATTTTTAGCTCATACTTTGTAGTATATGAAATGTAGATACAATATCGGAGTTTTGTTTAAAATTGAGAGGAGAACAATACCTCATTTCATTCTCAAGTTATTAATTTTTACAGCTGACAGACAGTTGCATGTGACATGCCCATTACTGCCCCTACGAATCAGATATTATGTCATCATAACAATTGTCATATTTCATAAACTATTCAAGAAATCAAAATAAGATTTTTTGCAAATGATAGCATGCAAATAAGCACATATGCTGTGTGATAAATATGTGACCTCTTTTTTTTTCCCTTTTATTAACTGAGATACGGAAGTAATTTGCCCGCAACAGTCAACAGTGCGAGATGGCTCAAGACATATACAGGCGTCAATAGCATTGTAGGAAAACCCAAGTGATGCGGTTATACATGTCAACAACTCCTGGGGAACATCTGAGCAGGATGTGTATCTTCCCCAGACCGTTGTAGGCAAATAAAGAACTGAGTTCTGATCTTAAAGATGGAGGATTATTTTGTGTGTATTATGCAATGCAATTGATATGTTTAGCCTTATGCCATAGAGAACATCGTAAAAAATGGTGCTGAACTTGTTTACCAGTGTTCAGAACTGGGCACTTTGACCCTTCACAGAAATAAATGTGTTATATCTGCTTCCTGTCCACGCTGTCATTACATTGAACTCTACCAATAAAATAAAAATAAATAAATAAATAAATAAAATGTATTTGTTTTCAGGCCTTTGCGACCTGGTGATAAAGGATGGGTAGCAAGAGCCCGTGTTCCTATTCCTTCCAACAAAGACTATGTTAACCGACCCAAGTGGCAGAATGAGACTGACATAAGCAGGGTAAGATGTATTTTTTGATTGTAAAGTAATTGTGAACTTCTTGTTACATTATCAGTAAAAGTGACATTAACAGTGACTTGACACTGAAACTTTATATAGTTTAAGCAAACAGTATCACATAAACACTAAAAAACTGAGAGTGTTTTTACTGTTTACACACATATATCTCTGAAAGAACAGACAGCTGTTGACAATCCACAGCTGTACAAAATATTTTAAAATTAATTAGGTGACTGCGAATTCCTTGACATCAGCTGTATTAGGTATACCGTATTTACTCGAATCTAAGCCGCACTTTTTTTCTGGGTTTTGTAATCCAAAAAACCGCCTGTGGCTTAGAATCGAGTGCAAAGTAAGCGGAAGTTCCGAAAAATTTTGGTAGGTGCTGCCACAACTAACTTCTGCAGTGAAATATATGTAGCGCTACACAGGCATGCTTTGCAGGCACGAAGACAAATACTGGCGCCAAAACGAGCTTTTTTCTCTGCCCCGAGTTTCGACCACTGCATTTTCATACATTATCCAACAAAGTAAATACAAATTCCATATTGTTCATCTTCGAATGTAGCAGCATTTCAATGTACTACGAAAATCCGACTGGCAAGACTGTTTGGGATGTTTGTCAATATGGGCAACTCTACATTCTGAATTTTTTCCTACCTGAGACGATATGGTTGCTGAAAGAAACTTTTGTGAATTGTGAATCACATGTAGTATTCTCTTCACCATAAGAATAATATGAATATAAACATTTTGCCATGTATTCTTTCGTGTTTGCTGCTATCTCATTTAAATCCTGTCTGCCTAATAAACTGTGAAACTTGAGTGAGACTACAGCAAACGCAGAAGAATATACATATCATGTCATGTTTATATTCGTATTATTCTTATGCCTAATTGTGATACAGTCAGAAATGAAGCACGGCAATTGACTAGATTTTTAAATCTAAGATGACTCTAATTTCTGTGCAGAATGTAATGTGCTAAAGAGGCGTCTGCAAAGATTTTCAAATGGAGAAAAATTTTTGCTAAACTCTCGTACAGAACATCTTCTATCATACGCAGTCTATTATTTGGTTCTTGCTGATCATTATCAAAGAAAGCAGCAGTGTAAGTAACAACAAATAGCAGTCTCTTGCCATTGTTTCGCTTATGAGTCAATTGCTGTCTCTTTTTTTTTTTTTTATTATTGTAAGCCGTGGTAGCGTGCACAAAAGCTAGTCTTGCCGCGAGCTGCGACAGGTCATCAAACTCATTATCAGAATGTGACAAACAGTGCATGACACAGTACGCATAGCAATGGCTACCTGGTAAAGCTTAACTACTAAGCTTACGACCCGAACCAAACTATCGTCATTCATTCGACCTAAATTGTGTCTCATATTACAATGGACCAACTTTGTTTCGATTTCGAGGTGCGGCCTAAAACTTTTCTCTCCCCTTGAATTTCGAGTCTCAGGTCTCAGGTGCGGCTTAGATACAGGAAATTTTTTTCCGTTGATTTCGAGTCTCATTTTTCAGGTGCGGCTTAGATTTGAGTAAATACGGTAGATCTACTACCAAAGAGCGACATGCAGAAAATTTCTGCTGGACTGGGACTTTAATCTCGATTCTTTCGTTGTCTTATTCTCCTTGGTACAGGAATCCCAGTAATGTTGTGAGCTTTAGGTGGCGATTTTAGTGGGCTATGATACTAGGGTTGGAACTTTTAATAGTGGCAACTATGTATTTACAGCTCGTATAAAATAGATATATGTTTAAAAGTTTTACTGACCTTCAAGGTAGACACCAGCATTGTGTATAAACCGTTGTCAGCGATGTGTAAGTCGTAGCATACTCTTAGCAGTGCCAGTTTTGTTGACAGTTCGAGCGGTGCGGTCAGTGAATTAATTTTGAAAAACGTTTTTATTGTATTTGACCAGTATTATTTCTGTGTGAAAGGACAGACTAAAATGTTGTGTAGTTAGTAATTATAAGTCTAAGTTATATGGTAGGCTGCAGTGGAATTACTTCTACTACAGGTATATGGGTGAGTTAAGAAAGACATGAACTATTATTAGTGGTTGGAGTTAGAAAAGGCTCATTCTAGTATCATATACAAAAAGTCTATTAAGAGTTCGATGTAGAAAAGGGTTATCTTCCATGGTGTATGCAAAAAAGTGAAAATGTGTCTGCACTAAGGGGAGGTGAAGAACATGCTCATAAGAGGCACTGAGAAATGAGACTGTTTCGTGTTACTGATCCTGTTTAATCTGTGCAAAGAATGTTCGACAAAAGAAAGCTGAGAAAAAGTAGAATAGTTTGCAGTTGAAGGCAAGATCTTCAACTACTGATGATGTGTTCTTAATGGAAATGTTAGAATAAATTTGTGTACCCTGGTAATTATTATCTGTTCAAAATTACTTTAGGATTGACAGTTCAGGAGGAGCACGTAGAGGTGTGTAGCAGAGGTGCCGTCCCACACGGAACATCGCATAACCTTAACATTTTGTTTGACTCACCCAGTTTCATAAACTACTCACTTTATAAATATGGAACTTACATCAATCTGTTCCGCAAGTCTCCACTATGTTTTCATTTTAGTTTTATTTGAGGCAACAAATTATTAAGATGATATACCAGGGTTTCTACAGGTCATGAAAGTCGTGAAAAAATAATGGAAATAAACAGGTAGTCATGAAAAGCTAATGAAATTGAATAGGTGGTCATAGCGTTAGTCCCCAAAATGTTACGCCCAGTAGTCCATATATAGAAAGAGTCACCAGAAGTTTTAAAAATCTTTGTTATCTGTGGTGGACTTGTGCGTCCGTCTGTGCAGGCCACGTTAGCAAAAACCCTGCTACTGTCATTTGCCACCTTTAGAGCTATATGTGGTTATTTTCAGAAATGCACAGTTATTTTGCAAAGTCTGTATCAAAAAATTGCTGATAACAGTCCTTTGAAATTAAATATAGGCAAATGAGGCTCATGTATATCACACAAAGTTATGCAGAGCTCAATTTTGAGTGACAATCACATTAGAAGAACTTATGTCAAAAAAAAACATGTGACTCCATCAACAGCCGATGTAGAATGCTGTCAATTTTGTTAATATTTTGAGAAGCAACTGAAACAGTTGAATCTTAAGAAAATAAAACTTGAACAGTTTTTGATGAATTTACTGTAGACTTGAACCACAACTTCATCTAGTTCATTTCAAAGCTGTTATGCATGTTTCATGGAAATGCTGCAGTTGAAAGAGGCTTTTCCTTTAACAGGAAAGTTTTAGTTGAAAAGTTAGAAGATACAGTTGTTGCAGAAATAAGTGTTTTTGTTAATGTTACAAAATTAGTGATACTAGCTGTGTAGAATGCTTCATCACTAAGAATAGAAGCCTTAAAAAAGAAGAAATCTGATGAAAATAAAGTGGGTAATCTTAAAAGAAACACAATTCAATAAACAAAAGAGCTCAAAGAATGTTTATAGAAAAGGCAAAAGAAGAACTTGAAATATCAAGTTTAGCTAAGAAATATAAACACCAAATCTTTTACTGTGGAGCTTAACATTTGACATATATCAAGTTTAGCTAAGAAATATAAACACCAAATCTTTTACTGTGGAGCTTAACATTTGACATAAATTTTGTGCCTTCAAAAGTGTTGTAGTGCCTTAAAATTGTAAGTTTTCACTACATCACTGTGCTAAAACAACTTGTATTTTAATTGATGTGATGATAAATATGTTTGAAAATAGTCATACCACATCCTATGTGAGAGTTTCATGTTTTTGTGGCATTTGATGAATGGTATTCTACAAGTCATACCTAGTTACATTAGTTGTGCTGACATACAGTTTGTAAGTTGTTATTACATTCAGCTTTTATTTCAAGCAGCTTTTGGGTTCATAAAAAAAAGTGATTTTGTCATTGTACCTCAATACCTTCAAGAGTTCATAAATATAACTAAAGAAGTGATGTAAAAAGTAATGAATTTGGTCCTCTGAAAATCTGTAGACACCCTTATACAGTTTACCAAAATGCATTTTCTGATGACATTACTGAATTTTTGATATGTGGGAAACATTTTGGTTGTTGAAGTTATGTAAACACTTTAAGCAGATGAAATCTTAAGAATACATCAAATTTTCATCTACTCCAAACTGGAACTCAGAACATGAGATGAACTTGATGCACAATGTCCTCCACATGTATCAAGTATGAAGTGGCCTCGCACATCGAGTACTGAGTGGTCACTGTTATAGTTTCATTGCAAGGAATGGCTCAATATGTTTGTAATTTTTCTGATTCATCTACTTATTTGTAACTGTACAGAATGTGGGATTTATGTTTGTTTGTAGCAGTTTAAAAACATATCATATATAACCCAACCATTTTCAAAAAAAAGGACAAAAGCAATATAAAAATATTGAATGTGGCAGTTATTGTTAACGGTAATAGTTTTTATGTGATATAAATTGAATTCTCAAGAAGAATTTCATATGGAATTACGAGGGTTGTTTTCTAAGTAAGGGCCGTTTTTATTTTTAAAAAAAGATACAAATACTTTTGTAAAAAAACTTGTATTTTCTGATTCTACACACTTTTACCTATTTTTCTACATAGTTGCCTTGTTTATTTAAGCACTTGTCATACCGTACAACTAAGTTTTTAATTCCCTCTTCAAAGAATTCGGCCACCTGCTCCGACAGCCAAGAGTTCACGGCCGCTTTCACTTCATCGTCGTCATTGAAGCGCTGCCCGCCAAGATGGTGGTTCAGGTACCGGAAAAGGTGAAATTCGCTAGGAGCAAGGTCGGGGCTGTATGGTGCATGGTCCAAAACTTCCCAGGCAAAAGAATCAATCAAATCCCGAGTCTTTTGAGAGGTGTGAGGCCTAGCGTTATTGTGCAGGAGCAAAACTCCTTTTGTCAGCATGCCACGCCTTTTGTTTTAAATTGCTCTGCAGAGCTTCTTTAGAGTTGCACAGTAGCCATCTGAGTTGATTGTCGTTCCTTGTGGCATAAAGTCCACTAGCAAAACACCGCGCCAGTCCCAGAACACAGTTGCCATAATCTTGCACTTTGACAGCGTCTGTTTGGCTTTGACCTTGACGGGTTAGGTTGTGTGTCGCCATTCCATCGATTGTCGCTTCCTTTCAGGAGTGATATGGGATACCCATGTTTCATCTCCAGTGACAATTTGACTCAACATGTCATCCCCTTCTTCCTCGTAATGAATCAAAAAGTCCAATGAAGTGGCAAATCTCTTCCCTTTGTGGGCCTCTGTGAGGAGTCTGGGTGCCCACAGAGAACACAGTTTCTTAAAGTTTAGGTTTTCAGACACAATTTTGTACAAAACCGATCTTGAAACTTGTGGAAATTCCAAAGAAAGAGTGGAAATTGTGAATCTTCTGTCCTCACAAATCTTTGTTTCGACTGCAGCCACCAAATCATCAGTGATCACAGAGGGCCGGCCTGAGCGTTCTTCGTCATGGACGTTTTGTCGGCCATTTTTACTCTTAACCCATTGACGCACTAGGCTTCTAGCGGTCAAAAAACGTATCACTGACCGTATCTCACATGCGGCGAGCGATTCAATAATCGTAAACATTATAAAGTTGCACAGCGATGCGTACACGTCAGCTACAGAGCTGCAACTTGCATCAGTGTGAAAGGGAAGGATGCCGGCAAGTGGCGCGGTGGCTTGTTGCGGCGTCCACGCGAACTACGGGACTATACGCGCGAACGGCCCTTACTTAAAAAACAACCCTCGTAGTTGCTGATAGGGCCGCCTTATTAAAATGTCAAAACATACGAAAATATAATTTTGTTATGTTACCATTACAAATTGTGCACTTCAGACATGCAGCTGAACCTACCTATACTTTATATCACTGTAACTGGCACTGCTGTTATTTAATGAAATAATTGTCTCCTCCACTGAATTTTCAAAACTGCTTCATTCTGTTTTGTTCTCTCCATGATGCTCTATGTTTGTCTCTGCCTTCTTCCATTCTTCAGAGATGATGTTCCTAACAGCTTCTTTTGTTAGTGCTTAGGCTGTAGAAAGGGAAAATTGATTATCATTCCTGCCAACATAATCTGTAATTGGGGCCTACGTTAATTCTGTTGTGTGGAAATGGCAGTGGTAAGATCGTTAGCCAATATGTTTTTGTGAGCATATAGATTTCATATATGGGGAACTGTGTGTTGTGGAGAGATAGTAGTTCCATAAGCTCCAACTTTCTAAGTTCATCACTTACGTAGACTTACCGACGCTGAAGCCAGTCAGTTATTTCCTCTTCTCACTTTGCCATGGCAGGTGTTTTGTCAACAGTAACTGAATGGTAAGGAGCATTATCTAGGAAAAAGACTGTTTCCCCAGATTTTGAATTATTGAGTCTACAAACCACTTTTTAAATGTAACGTGGTTCATTTCTTTCTAATAACCTTCCACTTCTGTTGATTACAAAGCACGAGACCATTCGAGAGAGAACCTTGTGAGGTGCCTGCTTGACAAGGAATAAGTCAGCCCCCATTTCCATTGTTCCTTTAGTTGTGTCACCTGTCCAGCCCTGCTTGATAACATCAGAATTAACCCAGTTTCATCAAACCACAACACTTCATCGATATTTGTGCCATATATATCCTCCTTAAAAACTAGCATTGCCATGCAACTTCATACTCCCTCACCATCAACAGTTTGTGGCCGGATCATGTGTCATGCAAAACTGTGTGCAACTACCTTGAAAAAGACCTAATTCCGTAAGGGTGACTATAACTTGCTGACTTTCAGGTTTTCGTTTCTGCAGTATTAACCATAAACATGGTGACGAATTGCATACTCAGCAGATGCATGTACATTAGCAAACCGCTTATCCATATAATGTTTTTTCCTCAAGAGTTTCAAGCCTAGATACTTTTCCAGCTTCCTTTTATTTCTCGAGCATTTCTTTGCCAATCTTCATAGTAATGTTTTTGTTCACATTCAGAACTGCAGCCATTCTAACAGTTATATTGTTAATGGAGAACAGCAGGTCCCCATAGAGTTTTTCAGTCTCACAGTAGGCCAGTAACATGCAAACTGTTTCTGTTGACTGATCTTGTGCATCACTCCCCAAGCCAAGAGAATGACACAGAACTTTTCTGCTCATAACTTTCTGCGGACTTCTTTCTGACATCGTTTGGTAGCACACAACAAATGACGGTAACAAATAAAATAATAACTGCTGCATCCATAAAAAACGGAAACAAACCAAATCATGAGATACAACAATTACACAGGACATTAAACTGTCTGAAACTCAAGCACTGTGTAGGTGGGAAGTGTTGTGGTGCCAGAGTGAAGGTTTGGAAATTTCGGCTCATTGCTGCAGCTGCAGATCTCATGGGTGGCAGAATGTGGCTCATACCTCCAGAATGGGCTCCTCCCTACTTCTTCTGTTGTAGCAGTCAATACTAAATTAATTTTGAGCAGACTTTAGGTATCTGATTTCTGTGAAGAATGTTAACTTGGTTGGTTGACATCAGAAAGTTAACTCTTAACTTTTTATCTCACATTTAAAACGTATGGTTTGTACAATCATCATCCATCTGCAAATGAAGGTTTGTAATGAACACATTGCGCTAGGTACCGGAGTATTTAGTTTGAGTAGTTTCACATAGGTAATTCTGACATTTTTTTGTCCTGAGTGCTTAGTATCATCATCATTCATTATTGTAGTTAAAATGAAAGGAGTGGCCATTGCATGTCAGTTGAGATGAGCTTCAATGATTAAAAACTTGAGCTGGAAATATTTTATGCAGTAGAATGATGGGATGTTCACTGTGCTAAATATTTGTAACTAGTTAAGTCTTTAGTGGACTGGGAAATGCACACAGATACCATCCTTTCTCAAGCAGTACTCTTCCACTTGAAGATTGTAAGAGAGGGAGAGTGTCGTTAGCAGATTAGAGACTCAGATAATTGGTGAACTGTGGTCACATGACTTGACTCGAGGAACAAAGCACAAGTTTTGAGACTGGGCGTAACACATACCGTATTTACTCGAATCTAAGCTGCACTCGAATCTAAGCCGCACCTGAAAAATGAGACTCGAAAAAAAGGAAAAAAAAATTCCCGAATCTAAGCCGCATCGGAAATTTGAGACTCGAAATTCAAGGGGAGAGTAAAGTTTTAGGCCGCACCTCGAAATCGAAACAAAATTGGTCCATTGTAATATGAGACACAATTTAGGTCGAATGAATGACGATACAGCTACAGTAGTTTGGTTCGAGTCGTAAGCTTAGCAGTTAAGCTTCACCAGGTAGCCAGTGCTATGCGTCAGGCGTCTGTATTTATACGGGTACCCTTCCTTTTTCACGTGCTTCGTCTGGTTTGAATCGATTGCTTATTTTGCTTTGATCTGATAAGTGCTGTTTTCTTTGTTATAGGTGTTTGCGTCACTCTAAGCTGAAAATGCATTACTGTACTGTGTCACGCATTGTTTGTCGCATTCTGATAGTGCGTGTTAACGGCCTGTCGCCGCTCGCGGCATGGCTTGCTTTTGAGCGCGCTACCGCCGCTTACAATTAAAAAAAAAAGAGAGAGTAATCGTCTCATTAGCGAAACAATGGCAAGAGACTGGTATTTGTTGTTACTTACACTGCTGCTTTCTTTGATAATGATCAACAAGAACCAAATAATAGACTGCGTATGATAGAACATGTTCTGAACGAGAGTTAGGCGAAAATGTTTCTCCGTTTGAAAATCTTTGCAGCCGCTTCTTTAGTACATCAAATTCTGCACAGAAATTAGTCATCTTAGAATTAAAAATCTAGTCAGTTGCCGTGCTTCATTTCTGACTGTATCACTATTAGGCATAAGAATAATAAGAATATAAACATGACACGATACATATATTCTTCCGCGTTTGCTGTTGTCTCATTCTAGTTTCGTAGTTTATTAAGCAGGCAGGATTTAAATGAGATAGCAGCAAACACGAAAGAATACATGACAAAATGTTGATATTCGTATTATTCTCATGGTGAAGAGAATACTGCATGTGATTCACATTTCATCAGGTTCCTATTAGCAACCATCTCTTCTCACAGGTAGGAAAAAATTCAGAAAGTAGAGTTGGCCATATTGACAAACATCCCAAACAGTCTTGCATGTCGGATTTTCGTAGTACATCGAAATTCTGCTACATTCGAAGATGAACAATACCGAATTCGTATTTACTTCGTTGGATGATGTATGAAAATGCAGTGGTCGAAACTCGGGGCGGAGAAAAAAAGCTCGTCTTCCATCTTTTTTAAAAAAATTTATTTACTGACGCAGAGGTTTTGGCGCCAGTTTTTATCTTTGTGCCTACAAAGCATGCCTGTGTAGCGCTACATATATTAGACGGCAGAAGTTAGTTGTGGCGGCACCTACCAACATTTTTCAGAACTTCCACTTGCTTTGCTTTCGATTCTAAGCCGCAGGCGGCTTTTTGGATTACAAAAACTGGAAAAAAAGTGCGGCTTAGATTCGAGTTAATACGGTAGTTACAAATTGACAAATGTTTATGAACTCTTTGATACAGCTTTGACTGTTGATGATTATTTCTATTAATGCAGAATTACTATTCTTGATCAGCCTTCTACATAGTGTTTCAGTCTTTCCATGAGTAGAAACTGTGAGAATAGGTAGTAAGATCAGTGTGTGTAAATCCATACATGGAACATACGTACACAGTGAGAGAGACAGAAAACAGGAAAGAATGTACACTTGTATTGTAAATTCCTACACGCTGGATCTCTCTCTCTCCCTCTCTCTCTCTTTCTCTCTCTCTCTCTCTCTCTCTGTCTGTCTGTCTGTCTGTCTGTGTGTGTGTGTGTGTGTGTGTGAGAGAGAGAGAGAGAGAGAGAGAGAGAGAGAGAGAGAGAGAGAGAGAGAGAAGGAGGAGGATGATGATGATGATGATGACGATTGGTTTTGTGGAGTGCTCAACTGCGTGGTCATCAGTGCCCATACAAAGTCCCAATTGTTTCACAGTCCAATCTAGCCAGTGTCACGAATGATGATGATGATGATGATGATGGTGAGGACAACACAAACACCCAGTCCCCGTGCAGAGAAAATCCCCAACCTGCCCAGAGAGAGAGAGAGAGAGAGAGAGAGAGAGAGAGAGAGAGAGACTTCAAATTTATGTGTGTTACTGTTACATTGTAATGATGAGTAGAATAGCAAGTATTACAGTGAAACAGAAGACTGTCTGTAGGTTCTTTGCTTGCTCTGTACATTGCTTCCTTTGGGCTACACTCAAAACACACGCTGTCTGTAACGACCTTATTTTCAACAGGATGTTAAATCCTAATCTTCCTTCTTCAAAGCACTCTTAAATTGAAACTGTGTGCCAGGCCGAGACTCGAACTCGGGACCTTTGCCTGTCGCGGGCAAGTGCTCTACCAACTGAGCTACCCAAGCATGACTCACGCCCCGTCCTCACAGCCTTACTTCTGCCAGTACCTCGTCTCCTATCTTCCAAATTTTACAGAAGCTCTCCTGCGAACCTTGCAGAACTAGCACTCCTGAAAGAAAGGATATTGCGAAGACATGGCTTAGCCATATCAGCGCACACTTCGCTGCAGAGTGAAAATCTCATTCCACTCTTAAATTGTATAACAATCTTTTCTGATACACATTGATTTTTACTGAATTCACAAAAAAGACAAATTCATGAGCATTGTGAGTGACTTGAAGGTACTGGGGATTGAGCGGAAGGGTTTAGAGACTCATTTTTTTAAAAGATCATGTTATGCTTGCCCTATGTATGTGCAGTGAGAGTTACTTTCATTTGTGTAATATTCTCATACAATAATGTCAAAAACTAGACAAGCAGCATTCTATACATCATTGTGATCTGTTTCAGACGACAAAGAAGTCACTTAACAGATTCGAGAAACATATGAAGAACTACCTTGATAATAAACGCTTGAAGAAAGCTCGCCGGGCTGTTGAAATATCTATTGAAGGACGGAAAATGGCACTATGAAGAACTGTTAAAGACTCGATGCCACTTTGGGCTGTATGTGTTCCTTGTACTTGCATACATAGTGTTCAGTATTCATACTCTTGTTGCATGTGGAAATGCAGTGTGTACTGTAATGTAAATAAAATCAGCTATATTTATGAAATATATGTGTGTGCTTGTAAGTGGAATTTATTACAGTTTATTGTAAAGAGAGATGACTGAGTGGAGTGTGCACTCTTGTCTCTGTGCTTTCGGAGGGGAGCTGGCTTCAAGTCCCAGTTCAGTATTTTCCTAATTGGTAAATGAGTACTGGTCTTTATGACTTCTCTGTAACAGAAGGGTAATACAAAATTAACGGAGTATTTTCTGTCTTTATGAAGCATTGAATTGCAGGTGTTGCATTTTCAGCTAGTCAGGAAAACCTAATTTTAAATATATCACACACACACACACACACACACACACACACACACACACACACAGGATATATTCTGGGTGTCTTGTTGTACCTGACTCGCACTGTGTTGTGATTCACCAATATAAAAACACTGTAAGTGTCAGAAGAAATTATATTGTCTAAAAGTACTTAACCTTAGGTTTTCCTAGTGTTCTTGTGGTGGATTGCACCATCTGCCATTTCATACTTCACA
This sequence comes from Schistocerca cancellata, assembly GCF_023864275.1. NCBI lineage: Eukaryota > Metazoa > Arthropoda > Insecta > Orthoptera > Acrididae > Schistocerca > Schistocerca cancellata. Next base: position 931,702,123 of record NC_064627.1, read on the forward strand.
AAGATAGGAGATTCTTAAATAATTATGTCTTAGCTTTCTGGAAATTCAAATGAAGTACGGTGAAATCCAAGACGGTGTAGATCAGGCATGTTGAAATGTATGTTGAAGTTTGTGAATATGTATAATAATATCATTATTAATTTGTAAATGTTTTTTGTGTCTAGAATGATTCGTTATTCTTTGGTCAGAAGGATGTAATTATAGTTTCCACAATTTTACAGGAGAGCAAAAACAAAGTTGAAATGACACCTGATTAAATTTCAGTGGCAGAGTTTTTAGTTCTGTTGTGTATTTTTATTAATCCCCTTTGCATTGTTTACCATACCATATACCTACTTGAAAGTATAACAACAGAAACTTGTTAAAGAATGTGGTTGAGTTCCTTCAGTTGCGACTTCCTTTGTCTACGATCAGACAGGTGTAATATTTTACAGTTTGGGAAGCTTTGTGGGAAGGAATGGACAATTTTTGCACTGCTGCTAGTCTTTCAGAATGACAACATGTAGCAACTTAAATTTTATTGTAGTACAAGGAAGAAAGACTTTTTACATTGGTTTTGTGGTACTTTGTTCTGAGAAGACTGGTGACATTATTAACAGCAATTCAAAAACCACAAATTAAAGATGCTTTAAAATCAACTGATATGCAAATTTTCACATTGATAAATTTCATAACAGCGTTATCAAGAGATTATTCAAACTTTCATTCTGGAACATACTTGCCCTGATGATCATCAGGAGTCAGAGGTAGCAAATTGATGACTCAATAACGGTTTCATTCCTGCATGACCATATCCTCCTCATAACATGCTCTTCTTTTTTAAAGTCCGCTGCCACTTCCAATGTTTCTTTGTAGAGAAGATACCCCATATTTTCTTTTGTGACTCTTATGCATTTCACATTTTTCCAGAAAAACCTTTCACCTTGGTCATTACATTTACTGATTTGCAGTGGGTGCTTGACAAGTCTTGAGGGGGGAAAAAAAACTTTTCTGTTTCTTTTCAAGGCCTTCAAAAGCCTTCTTTTGCCCTTTTTGCCTTACCAGTTGAACCCAATCATGTGGGTTGGGAAATGGGGACTTTTGGCCTTCTCTCTGAGTTTTCAATTAGTGAGTGATCTATGTTGCATTCCGTGTGCATGTGATCTGCCACTAAAAATTTGTAGTCAATAATTTACAATGATGGGTGATCTTTAATAATGGATAGTAGCATGGTGACTGTGCGAGTTTTTGTTCTGACTGCTACTAGTGTCAGAATGCATTGTGCACTGCTTGGCATTTGAAGGCAAACCATTGAGGTATTTCACCAAACACGATGCTGCCTGATCAGCTACTCGGCTGGCCCCGTCTTCACCCCACATGTAACAGTACATTTGTCCTTCCTTGAGATCATGGACAGTCAGATTAAAGTCCAAAGGAAGCATTTGTAGAAGGCCTGAAGCTCCAACTTTAGTTGTTCTGCAACATGAAAAATTGTCATATGAAGCTTTCACATGTGTGACAGGTATCCTATTTTGATTTCTTGATATAAATGTTTAACTGATGAAAAATCTTCTGGTAGATTGTTAAACTTACAGCCTGCTGACTCGTCACACATAGAAATGTATTCTTCATACATTTGTGAAAATGTGTAATGAAATGGACTGTACCTGTACGTTGAAGTTTTTCTTGTGTAGTGGCATTCTATGACACTATGGAGAGTACATACTGCGTGGCTTTGTCAATTTTTGAATCGGCATGTTTGTTTTTAGGTGGATGTTTTCCTGTATTATTCCTATCAATAATCTGGTGCTTGAATCTTATTTTTTGAAACAGTAGCTATAAACTTGCTACTGATGTCAGAGAGTCCTCATGAAACGTGCTTTTCAGGTAGGAAGCATTTGTCCATTGACCTGCAAGTGATACTTGTTTATGAATCTCATTTTCTGCTTGTTAATATCCTCAACTCTTCTTCTTTTGGTCTGCTTTTCTGGCTCTGTACACTTGTATCTACATTCACTCTGTTCTTTACTTTGCGTGGTTTGCACTTGTTTTCTACTGACTGTAGTGTATGCCTTCCCTTAATTTCTACTGAGTTTTCTGTGAATTTTTATCTCATGCATTTTCCCCCTTTCCCTTTTCTGTCTTTGTATCACTACTAAAGTTACTTCTTCATTTCCTAATGCAGATGTAAATGTTCCCTGAGCATCAGCTCTGTGGTTTCTGTGCTTCCTCCTCCTTGCAGTTTGTGTGACAGTATCGCTATCTCTTGAACTATCGGTATTGCACTTGCATCAGAGTCATCAGAATTGAACCAAATATTCAAGATATCATCAAGTAGTTATGGAACTGGGCTTGAATCTAATAAAGAAAACAAAGTATGTCTAAGCGCAAAGACTGTCAAAATTTATGTGGAGTCGTTTCAGAATACTGTTTGAGGGGGTAACCTATGACATACTGTTCCCCCTGTGGATAACAAAAAGAGTTCACATTAATCCTTACGTCTGGAGTTGACTTTGCTTGTTTCTGCTTCTACCAAGTAGTCATCATCCTTTCTGCACAAGGAAACCATTGTGCAAGCCCTTTTGCTAATCATAATCACTCTTTATATGCTTATGATACTGAAGAAGAAGTTACAGTGTTTACTCTAGTACAACCATTATGAAGAACACATTCATGATGAATTCACTAAAAGCAGTTCTTGATTTCCTCAGAACACTTCCTTCACCAAATAATAATGCAGTGTCAACAATACCGGACAGCACTATGGTCCATGGATTGTCGTGTCTAACAAATACAACAGTGAAGCCAACAGTGACACCAAGAAACTGTGAAACACTGAATGTCTTTGGTAGCAACAATAACAAATGCTGTGAAACATTGTTATATCGTGCAAAATGTTGTATAAAGACATATATCCTTCTGCTTGAAGGTTATTTACATCTGTGCAGGATAACCCCAAATGCAAATAAGCCTCCTGGCTACAGTATTTGAAATAGCGTTGTACCCGTTCTCTCAAATAAACTTGTAACTATCTCCCTTATGGGAGTGTTATTTCCAAAGAAGAACGAATTTTTTTTTATGAACAACTAAGCAACATACATACTGCCTCTGGAAACACGATTGTGTGCAGACACGTCCCGTACAGTGTTTTGCAACGTTTCCAAAGTCGTTTTTTTGTCTCTGTCTCTGCTCACACTTGTGGCAAACATTTCTCGTAGTGTATTCACGTCATCTGCAAGCTCATTTATTGTATAGTTACTATACTGTCAGCTGCATTATAACTCTAATGAAATGTGGTGTTACACTACTAATACTCAAAGGTTCATGCAAACAGAAAGGAAGGCATCGGTGTTGTAGGACAAAAACATACTATTGAAGAACCGGCAAGAACAACTGCTATGGGAGCTGAATGTGGAAGACTGTAACTTCTCTCAGATGTCATGTACCAATTTTGAATTTCTTCCAAATATGGCAGCACCATGTGTCTCAGGAAAAAAATTCAGGCAAGCAATTAATAGTCAAACAAAACCATGTTGCTGCTATTCATTTTTTTGGCAGCAGAAGATCCATTTTGAAGGAAGCTATATCTCAAATAGTAGCTGAAGTTTTTTGGTCACTAATGCATGTTCTGAAGGATTATGTGCAGGTAAATAAATGAAAAACATTGTTAAATATGTGTAGTATTGATTCTTTATTAATTTAGCGTAAATCATCTATAATGTCTTCCTATGCTGTGTCATCAATTTCTGAGTTACATATAAATGTGACGGTAATCGGCACTACCTGTTGATAGTGCCTTTGACACATCGATACTCACTGACGTCTCCAAACACTCAAAAACAGTAAAATTCCTTCTGTTACAACACTGCATTGAGCTTTGCCTGTGGCAATTTCGTAGCAAACATGCCACATACTGGATGTAGGTGCTGCATTTGCCCATATCCTTTTCATCTCGTCTTTTCAATGCTCTTGTTGGCAATTCTGAAGCTATGCTGTAGGCACTGTTATCTTGTTTCCCACCCAGTTACCTTCTTCAGTGGAGGAAACAACATAGAAAGGCTAGTTGCTTCCTCTTTGTCATCATTTCATTCCACTGGCAAATCATCCAGAACCTGGAATCAGATTTCTTTCTTTCAAGATGCCAGCAACTGAAAATGACTGGTGTGAAACAGCATGTGTGTTCTCACAGATACTTCCTCTCATTGTGTGAGAGCATTTAGTGGGAAGTATATAGTCCTAATGTCTGTGTTTTTAAACCTCTTGCTGAGCAGCCTTAACTACCTACCATAAAAAACTTATTCTAAGAGATATTGGACCTCTTCTTTGACATCCAGTAGGGGGGAGGGGGGGGGGGGGGCAACAAAATGCTAGTGAACGTTTGACAACATGCATTACTGAAAAATCAGTTTTCACATTGGCTGTGTGGATATGAACATTATAATACGGGAAATGTCACCCAGTATGCTGCTGTACAGATTTCTTTTTATTATTATTTTACACACACACACACACACTACTGTATGGTGCCCTGCTTTCATTAACTTCTGACTTCCATATTGTGTGCCCATTTTAAACTGAGTATAAATTCTAAAAGTTTACGACAGTTGAAATACTGCGATGTTGTTTTGTTGATTACCTGTTGAGTATTGCTTGTTGGTTTTCCTACTGTTGTTATCAAACACAAAGAAGATACACAGTAAATGAGGAAATACTGAGGATGCACAAAATTACACTGGTTGCAAAATCTTGGGAGAAAATATTAGCACTTAACTGCTTTGTTTCTGTGGGGAATCCTGTGGTTGATCAGGGTAGGTTCACCTATCACTTGATCTTAAATTACATAGCTGCAATACTACAGTTTTCGTATTTAGAAAACAGTTGTGTCAATATCAAAACTTTTGTTTCCAAAATTAATCATTTTCTAACTGTGGTGGTGTTTTTTTTTTCCCTCAAACTTTTTGACATTAAAACTACTGAATCAGAAACCAGACTTGGAATGACTGATTATAGTGTGTTTGGTAAGAGCATTGTCTGCAAAATGTAAGGTTCTGGTTTTTGCAAAGAAACAAAATATGATACCATTATTTTAATACAGCTCATCATTATTATGATTTAGAAGTGAATTAAGGGCTAAACAGAAGCAATTAAATTGAGATGATACTTTTTCTGTTATTTACATTTTGTATTTGAATGACCAAATTGTTCATCACGGGAATAATGTGCTCCTCTGGGTTTTCTTAGAAGTGTAAAAATGTTCCAGATGAAAAATACAAATACAAATAGTTAATCTCATAATGTTTGGAAGATGGAGGAATGTTTGTGTTCATTAAAGCATTATAAAGTGTATACCTTTTTGTAAAAATAAAAAAAATAGTCCCCCATTCGGATCTCCTGGCGGGGACTACTCAAGAGGATGTCGTTATCAGGAGAAAGAAAACTGGCGTTCTACGGATCGGAGCGTGGAATGTCAGATCCCTTAATCGGGCGGGTAGGTTAGAAAATTTAAAAAGGGAAATGGATAGGTTAAAGTTAGATATAGTGGGAATTAGTGAAGTTTGGTGGCAGGAGGAACAAGACTTCTGGTCAGATGCCTACAGGGTTATAAACACAAAGTCAAATAGGGGTAATGCAGGAGTAGGTTTAATAATGAATAGGAAAATAGGAATGCGGGTAAGCTACTACAAACAGCATAGTGAACGCATTATTGTGGCCAAGATAGATACGAAGCCCACACCTACTACAGTAGTAAAAGTTTATATGCCAACTAGCTCTGCAGATGACGAAGAAATTGAAGAAATGTATGATGAAATAAAAGAAATTATTCAGATAGTGAAGGGAGACGAAAATTTAATAGTCATGGGTGACTGGAATTCGAGTGTAGGAAAAGGGAGAGAAGGAAACGTAGTAGGTGAATATGGATTGGGGCTAAGAAATGAAAGAGGAAGCCGCCTGGTAGAATTTTGCACAGAGCACAACTTAATCATAGCTAACACTTGGTTTAAGAATCATGATAGAAGGTTGTATACATGGAAGAACCCTGGAGATACTAAAAGATATCAGATAGATTATATAATGGTAAGACAGAGATTTAGGAACCAGGTTTTAAATTGTAAGACATTTCCAGGGGCAGATGTGGACTCTGACCACAATCTATTGGTTATGACCTGTAGATTAAAACTGAAGAAACTGCAAAAAGGTGGGAATTTAAGGAGATGGGACCTGGATAAACTGAAAGAACCAGAGGTTGTACAGAGTTTCAGGGAGAGCATAAGGGAACAATTGAATGGGGGAAAGAAATACGGTAGAAGAAGAATGGGTAGCTTCGAGGGATGAAGTAGTGAAGGCAGCAGAGGATCAAGTAGGTAAAAAGATGAGGGCTAGTAGAAATCCTTGGGTAACAGAAGAAATATTGAATTTAATCGATGAAAGGAGAAAATATAAAAATGCAGTAAATGAAGCAGGCAAAAAGGAATACAAACGTCTCAAAAATGAGATCGACAGGAAGTGCAAAATGGCTAAGCAGGGATGGCTAGAGGACAAATGTAAGGATGTAGAGGCTTATCTCACTAGGGGTAAGATAGATACTGCCTACAGGAAAATTAAAGAGACCTTTGGAGAAAAGAGAACCACTTGTATGAACATCAAGAGCTCAGATGGAAACCCAGTTCTAAGGTAAGAAGGGAAAGCAGAAAGGTGGAAGGAGTATATAGAGCGTCTATACAAGGGCGATGTACTTGAGGACAATATTATGGAAATTGAAGAGGATGTAGATCAAGATGAAATGGGAGATACAATACTGCGTGAAGAGTTTGACAGAGCACTGAAAGACCTGAGTCGAAACAAGGCCCCCGGAGTAGACAACATTCCATTGGAACTACTGACGGCCTTGGGAGAGCCAGTCCTGACAAAACTCTACCATCTGATGAGCAAGATGTATGAAACAGGCGAAATACCCTCAGACTTCAAGAAGAATATATTAATTCCAATCCCAAAGAAAGCAGGTGTTGACAGATGTGAAAATTACCGAACAATCAGTTTAATATGCCACAGCTGCAAAATACTAACACGAATTCTTTACAGATGAATGGAAAAACTAGTAGAAGCCGACGTTGGGGAAGATCAGTTTGGATTCCGTAGAAATACTGGAACACGTGAGGCAATACTGACCTTACGACTTATCTTAGAAGAAAGATTAAAGAAAGGCAAACCTACGTTTCTAGCATTTGTAGACTTAGAGAAAGCTTTTGACAATGTTGACTGGAATACTCTCTTTCAAATTCTAAAAGTGGCAGGGGTAAAATACAGGGAGCAAAAGGCTATTTACAATTTGTACAGAAACCAGATGGCAGTTATAAGAGTCGAGGGACATGAAAGGGAAGCAGTGGTTGGGAAGGGAGTAAGACAGGGTTGTAGCCTCTCCCCGATGTTATTCAATCTCTATATTGAGCAAGCAGTAAAGGAAACAAAAGAAAAATTCGGAGTAGGTATTAAAGTCCATGGAGAAGAAATAAAAACTTTGAGGTTCGCCGATGACATTGTAATTCTGTCAGAGACAGCAAAGGACTTGGAAGAGCAGTTGAACGGAATGGATGGTGTCTTGAAGGGAAGATATAAGATGAACATCAACAAAAGCAAAACGAGGATAATGGAATGTAGTCGAATTAAGTCGGATGATGCTGAGGGTATTAGATTAGGAAATGAGACACTTAAATTAGTAAAGGAGTTTTGCTATTTGGGGAGCAAAATAACTGATGATGGTCGAAGTAGAGAGGATATAAAATGTAGACTGGCAACGGGAAGGAAAGCGTTTCTGAAGAAGAGAAATTTGTTAACATCGAGTATAGATTTAAGTGTCAGGAAGTCATTTCGGAAAGTATTTGTATGGAGTGTAGCCATGTATGGAAGTGAAACGTGGACGGTAAATAGTTTGGACAAGAAGAGAATAGAAGCTTTCGAAATGTGGTGCTACAGAAGAATGCTGAAGATTAGATGGGTAGATCACATAACTAATGAGGAAGTATTGAATAGGATTGGGGAGAAGAGAAGTTCGTGGCACAACTTGACCAGAAGAAGGGATCGGTTGGTAGGACATGTTCTGAGGCATCAAGGGATCACCAATTTAGCATTGGAGGGTAAAAATCGTAGGGGGAGACCAAGAGATGAATACACTAAGCAGATTCAGAAGGATGTAGGTTGCAGTAGGTACAGGGTGATGAAGAAGCTTTCACAGGATAGAGTAGCATGGAGAGCTGCATCAAACCAGTCTCAGGACTGAAGACCACAACAACAACAACAACAAAAAAATTGCATGTTAAATAATCATACGATTACTTGTTCAGTATTTATTTATTGTATTGGGAAAATGCATGACTGTGACTCCAAACAATTTGCCTTTCACATGAGCCAAAATTGTATCATGTTCGTTGAAGGATACTTTAGCCTTTTTTCCTGTGTTTTATGCTTGTGTACTTACTATAATTAAAATAAAAAAATCATGATCTGTTTCTGACGGACCGTTTCCTCTTGGTGGACAGTAACTCTATGTAGGTTATACTGCACAGATTGGTACTACATTATCTACCTAAAAGTAACATTAAAGGTTGCAGGAGATTTACTCTTACGTAAAATAATGTATTACCAGTTTTGCATGCAGCAGAACAAGTTTCTTTCTCCAAATGTTACATGCAGCTATCTCTTTCACGCGGCTGATATGCCACCTGTACAAAATTTCTTCCCAGATGTGCGAGGAGCCTGCTACCCGTGGACCACCTTGATCTTTTTCTTGATGTACCACACAGCCTATTCCCACAAACCGATCATAACATGCTTTATAGTCTTTGCCTGAGGGGGAACTTTGTGATACTTCATTGTGAAGTATCTTCGTACAACTGGTGAACCTTCATTCTGCACCGCTGTGTGTCTCCATTTTTACTGTGGTCACATTGTGTTTCCACAAAATGAGCGAATGGAGTGATGTCTGGTGGCATAGGATTGAAACTTGAGAACGCAGCTCAGTGTGTGAAGAGCTCCTGGCGAATGATCAGTTGGTGATTTTGAAATTACTTAACTTTTACTTTTAGATAACTAATTTAGAATAACCATGTACTGTGTGGAACAGGATACTGTGGAGCAACAGTTGTCTGTTACTTAAATGCATAAAGTCAAGCCAGCATTATCACAAGGATAGAAAGATTTTGCCGAACTCAGCTTGCAGGGGGCAGTTGTGAACGTTATGACATCTTGAGTAACATGCTGTATGAAGGTGGCAGGTGGATGACTTTCACACAAGCGCACAACTTGACTTGAGAGCCACTGGTGTCATTATATAAGATTCTTTTGTCATATTTGTTTTGGAATATGCGTAAAGCATTTAGTGATAATTTTTGTTTTTGTATTGTGACTATAGTGAGCATTATGGGTGACAGAAAAGAAGCCCAGTTACCTGTTAATGATATGCACAGAAATCCATCACTCTTGTTTATACGTGTAACATTTTTGAACAAGCTATGAAGTTCCCACTTGCTACAACAGGGCACCTGCAGTAAGTGATGAGGATTGAGAGAGGCAGAGAACAAACTGGTGATATCATAATGTACACACAGTGTTTGTGGGTGAAGAAGGCATTTCCCAGCTGCATTCTTAAGTGCACATTGCTCAAGTACATCTGCAAATTTTTCTCAAAGTTTTCGGGCATATAATACATTTGTAAAGTTTGGTTAATTCTGTACAACATTCATTATGTCAAATGAAATTTCAGATTCTCTGCTAAATTCCAAAAATATTTTCTTATGAAGGAACAAATATTGAGGAAGAATTAGCCATGCAACACTGTGGCCAAAATAAAGTGTCTCAAAAAGCATTTTTGATGTTTCATATGTTCAGAATCTGTTTAATCCATACGTTGACCAACTGACTGAAGACTGATAACTGTATGGATATTTTTAGCAAGATGGAGTTTATGACATGTTATAAGACAACAGGACAGTTAGCAAAGGCGGTAAAATCTGATGGCCTCCAACATTGCATGATCTCTCTTCTGTGGAGCAAGTTAAAAAGGCCAGCTGAATTTAGGTAATCTCCCACATACTGGAAGAGGCACATCTTAATAGTGAAAAATGGCGCACATCGGGTGTGTGTAGCTTACAGCCTGATAAAATGCATTCAGTACTTGATTGCTGTCAGTGTCGGTTATTTCCAGCTTCTTATCTTAATAACAGTTATGTTAATTGTCTAAGGAAACTGAATTCGTGTCGGATTTATAAAAACTTTGTGGACAAGTTTCATTTTGGTCACCCTGACTAACATTTACACAGTAACAAACTTGAAAATTAGTAACGAAAAACTTTGAGCACTTTCCTTATATTTCAGTGACCTAAAATATGGTAATATTGGCACAAAACAAAGCATTTATCAAAATTTCGCTGTCTCGTACTACTTTCCTCAGTTTACTGTGTCAGTACTTCTGGATTGTGATTGAAACTGATGTTTAATTAAAAAGAAAGCACCCTTGTTGTTATTGGCTAGAGACTTCTATCTCTCCTCCTCCTCCCCCCCCCCCCCCATGTTATATTATTCATTCTGAAGAAAGGTTATCATTTAGTGCCTCATTGACATCATGACTGTTAGAGCTAGAGGACCAGCTAATTTGGGAGGGGAGAATTTGCCATTGATCTATTGGAAGAGCCACCTCAGCATTTGGCTGAACTAATTTGATGAGCATACTAAACCATAATTAAGATGCCTGACTGAAGCTTCTACCTTGTTCATTCCATTTAAGAATCCAGTGACTTAAATCATGCACCACAAGTTTTTGTTGCCAAAGAATACTGAAACTGGTAGTAGGCATGCTGCAATTCTTGTATCTCTTATGAAGAAATCTTCTGCTACTTATGAAGAAATTGTTGTTTTAAATAAAGCTATTGGCAGTATTGACTGGAAATCACTCTGGAATTCTGAAGGTAGCAGGGATACAACACAGGAAGCAAAAGGGCGCAAAACTTGTAAAAATACGAAATTACAGTTATGAGAATAAGAGAACTTGAAGGGGAGGCTGTAACTGAGAAGATAATGAGATAGCATTGTAGCCTGTCTCCCCATGTTATTTGACCTGTACATTGTGCAAGTGATGAAGGAATTCCAAGGGAAATTTGGAAAATAAAGTTCAAGGTAAAGACATAAAAACTTGGCAGTTTGCAGACAACATTGCAGTTCTGTTCCATACAGCAAAGAACTTGGAAGATCAGCTGACGGCATAGTGACTTGAAAAGAGATTGATTACAAGATGAATGTCAGCAAAAGTAAAACAGGGGTAACTGAATGTGGTTGAATTAAATCAGGCCAAGTTGAGGATGTTAGATAGGAAATGAGACACTGAAAGTAGTGGACCAATTTTTCTATTTGGGGAACAAAATAGAGTCAGATGTCAGAAATAAAGAGGATATAAAAAGCTTCTCTAACACAATGAAATATTTTAACATCTAATATAAATTTAAATGTTAGGAAGTCTTTTCTGTAAGATTTTTTCTATTACTCAACAAGGCGAAGTGGATACCTGGCCATCACTACAATTGACTTGGTCACCCGGTTAGGTACAGTTACATTCCATTTGAAAGTAATGCGTGTCTGTATGAGTGAAAAGCAATTGTGAAAAACCCTTTGTGGGAAGCTGCGACAATGTGCTGTTAACTGTATTAATTGTACTTAACAATGAGAATGAGAAAAATTTGATAACATCAGCAGAAAGTGCAAGCAAATGTTGACAAACAAAAAGTTAGGAAGTTAATGGTGTGCAAATTACAGAAGGGGGTAGACAGTGCCATGTGGAGTAGGATTCAAATATTGGATCAGAGCAGAATAGGTAACAGCACACAATAAATATTTCATTGATGATATAGATAAATAGAACTGTTATTAGTCACCAAGTTTCTGCAATATTATATATTCAAATAAATACCATCTTTGCAAAAACACCACAGATTTTGTTGCTCAGAACTGGAATCCTAGGCTAGCAAAGAAACTCTGATAAGAACTGTACCATCTACGGGATTTGATTGTAACAGGTTCTGGGATGAATGAGTCATTATGTGCAGTAAGAAAAACATAGTTGCAGGGAGGGCATAATACATTAGGTTTTTTTGTGAAAAATGAAGGCTGAGAATTGAGGAAGTTTTTTTCAGAACTCAGTAGATGCAAAAAGTAAATTTTTGAGGAGAAACATATTTTAGATATCATACTGAAATACTAATTACGTAAATAAAGCAATTTACACAGTTTTTGAAAGCATGATTCTGATTGTATGTTTGACTTTTCTAAAATTTTCAATGTTTACTTCGGAATAGAGGGACAAAGCTAAAATTTTTTTTTCAAAAGTCAATAAATGGAAAGATGAATGTTAAAATTTTTGTTAACATAAAAATTCAAATTGATTTTTACACCTCTTTTTTAATCTTTGACATTAATTAAAAAGAAAGCACCCTTGTTGTTATTTTGGATACATATATGTACTACAGTATAACACTTTAGTATCACACTTTTCCATAAATACTTATAAGCAAAAGTGCAAAACAGCAACAAATGCTATTAAAATACTACACAAAATACTGACTACAAAAATACTGGATATCTATTCATCACTTTCAACACTGGCATTATAAAACTCTTCTGGTACATTAAAATGTCTCATAAGTTTTAAGATTTTTTTTTCTTTTCCTAGCTGACCAGGTTTGTCTTTTCCGAAGTGGTTGCTTTTCTCACTTACTGGCTGCAGTTTCTGGATTTTCATACCTCAACCTCTACAGGACTCCCAATGCAAGTGTCCAATACTGACAATACCTTCTTCTTAGACTTTTCACAAGCCATGACTTGCTGAGTAGTTATTTTGAAAGGCATTTTAGATCATAGGGCTTTTAGTGCACTGGACTGGAGATGCTTTGCTTCTCAATCTTTATTTAGTATCTTAATGGTACCATGTTGTTCCAGCACTGCATAGTATTCAGTCAGTGGGAAAATATCTTCCTTTTTCCAGTAGTCTGTATCCACCCTATCAAACACTGTCAATATTGACCACAAATATGAAAATAGTGGACTGCTTATTAAATTTTTTGTTTTCTTCCTTGAAGGCCATTAGTGTGTATGTCATTATGTATTTTTATTTTGAATGATACAGGAGTCGGCCATAAATTAATTTCATTTGGACCATTTTGTGACTGGAACACCTCAAGGTTCCTGAAAAACTCAATATAACAGCGGGTACCTGGTTGCATCCTTTTGGTCCTTCTGTTTGAAACCAAGCACAGAAAGCAGTCCTTTCCTTTGTCTGTGCTTTGGAATGAATCATAATTTACAAATTGTACAGCCATTCTATCTTGAATAGAACACTTCTCTTTTGGAGAGCTTTGATATTGGCTGATTCTGTTGTACACCAGAACATACTTTACTTACATTTGGATTTTCTTGTTCCTTTTGAGAATCTATCTTTGGACATCCCTGATAGTGCTTGGAATGTTGCATATACAGGTACTGTATGACAGTCAGTTTTCCTTATGCTGTTCATCAAAATAGTAATCTCCTTTTTTTGCTTTGTTCTTGATGTTCCTTCCTCATGACAGGCTGGTGTGAACTGAGCAATAATGAGGAGTTAATGTTGTTGTGTAAACCATTAATTTATTTCAGTTGTTGATTCTGGCGGCAAGTGCTTGTCTACCATTTTTATGCTATTTTTATTTTTAGCAGAAAATTATCTCAGCTTATAATTGACGATGATGTCCAGCATTGTTATTTTCCTTTCAGGTAACTCGGAAGCAAAGCACAGTTTGAATTTATTAACTTTTGATTTAACTGTCAATGTGTTGTTGTGGTCTACAGTCCTGAGACTGGTTTGATGCAGCTCTCCATGCTACTCTATCCTGTGGAAGCTTTTTCATCTCCCAGTACCTACTGCTCCCTATATCCTTGTGAATCTGCTTAGTGTATTCATCTCTTGGTCTCCCTCTACGATTTTTACCCTCCACACTCCCTTGATGTCTCAGAATATGTCATACTAACCAGTCCCTTCATTTTGTCAAGTTGTGCCACAAACTCCTCTTCTCCCCAATTCTATTCAATACTTCATCATTAGTTATGTGATCTACTTATCTAATCTTCAACATTCCTCTGTAGCACCACATTTCGAAAGCTTCTATTCTCTTCTTGTCCAAACTATTTATCGTCCACGTTTCACTTTCATACATGGCTACACTCCATACAAATACTTTAAGAAACGACTTCCTGACACGTAAATCTATACTTGATGTTAACAAATTTCTCTTCTTCAGAAATGCTTTCCTTGCCATTGCCAGTCTACATTTTATATCCTCTCTACTTCGACCATCATCAGTTATTTTTCTCCCCAAATAGCAAAACTCCTTTACTGCTTTAAGTGTCTCATTTCCTAATCTAATTCCCTCAGCATCAGCCGACTTAATTTGACTACATTACATTATCCTCGTTTTGCTTTTGTTGGATGGTCATCTTATATCCTCCTTTCAAGACACTGTCCATTCCGTTCAACTGCTCTTCCAAGTCCTTTGCTGTCTCTGACAGAATTACAATGTCATCGGCGAACCTCAAAGTTTTTATTTCTTCTCCATGGGTTTTAATTCCAACTCCAAATTTTTCTTTTGTTTTCTTTACTGCTTGTTTAATATACAGATTGAATAACATCGGGGAGAGGCTACAACCCTGTCTCACTCCTTTCCCAACCACTGCTTCCGTTTCATGTCCCTCGACTCTTATAACTGCCATCTGGTTTCTGTACAAATTGTAAATAGCCTTTCGCTCCCTGTATTTTACCCCTGCCACTTTTAGAATTTGAAAGAGAGTATTCCACTCAACACCGTCAAAAGCTTTCTCTAAGTCTACAAATGCTAGAAACGTAGGTTTGCCTTTCTTTAATCTTTCTTCTAAGATAAGTCGTAGGGTCAGCATTGCCTCATGTGTTCCAATATTTCTACAGAATCCAAACTGATCTTCCCCGAGATTGGCTTCTACCAGTTTTTCCATTCGTCTGTAAAGAATTCACATTAGTATTTTGCAGCTGTGACTTATTAAACTGATAGTTCGGTAATTTTCACATCTGTCAACATCTGCTTTCTTTGGGATTGGAATTATTATATTCTTCTTGAAGTCTGAGGGTACTTTGCCTGTTTCATACATCATCCTCACCAGATGGTAGAGTTTTGTCAGGGCTGGCTCTCCCAAGGCCGTCAGTAGTTCTAATGGAATGTTGTCTACTCCCAAGGCCTTGTTTCGGCTTTCCATCTGAGCTCTTGATATTCATACAAGTGGTTCTCTTTTCTCCAAAGGTCTCTTTAATTTTCCTGTAGGCAGTATCTATCTTACCCCTAGTGAGATAAGTCTCTACATCCTTACATTTGTCCTCTAGCCATCCCTGCTTAGCCATTTTGCACTTCCCGTCGATCTCATTTTTGAGATGTTTGTATTCCTTTTTGCCTGCTTCATTTGCTGCATTTTTATATTTTCTCCTTTCATCCATTAAATTCAATATTTCTTCTGTTACCCAAGGATTTCTTTTACCTACTTGATCCTCTGCTGCCTTCAATACTTCATCCTTCAAAGCTACCCATTCTTCTTCTACTGTATTTCTTTCCCCCATTTTTGTCAATCGTTCCCTAATGCTCTCCTTGAAACTCTCTACAAGTGCTGGTTCTTTTATTTATCCAGGTCGCATCTCCTTAAATTCCCACCTTTTTTCAGTTTCTTCAGTTTTAATTTACAGTTCATAACCAATAGATTCTGGTCAGAGTCCACATCTGCCCCGGAAATGTCTTACAATTTAAAACCTGGTTCCTAAATCTCTGTCTTACCATTATATAATCTATCTGATACCTTCTAGTATCTCCAGGCTTCTTCCATGTATAAAACCTTCTTTCATGATTCTTGAACCACGTGTTAGTGATGATTAAGTTATGCTCTATGCAAAGTTCTACCACCACGTGGCTTCCTCTTTCATTTCTTACCCCCAATCCATATTCACCTACTATGTTTCCTTCTCTCCCTTTTCCTACTCTCCCAGTCACTCATGACTATTAAATTTTTGTCTCCCTCACCACCTAAATAATTTCTTTTATCTCATCATACATTTCATCAGTTTCTTCGTCATCTGCAGAGCTAGTTGGCATATAAACTTGTACCACTGTAGTAGGTGTGGGCTTCGTGTCTATTTTGACCACAATAATGCATTCACTATGCTGTTTGTTGTAGCTTACCCGCACTCCTATAGTTTTACTCATTATTAAACCTACTCCTGCATTACCCCTATTTGGCTTTGTATTTATAACCCTGTATTCACCTGACCAAAAGTCTTGTTCCTCCTGCCACTGAACTTCACTAATTCCCACTATATCTAGCTTCAACCTATCCATTTCCCTTTTTAAATTTTCTAACCTACCTGCTCGATTAAGGGATTTGACATTCCAAACTCCGATTCGTAGAACGCCAGTTTTTTTTCTCCTGATAACGACATCCTCTTGAGTTGTCCCTGCACGGAGATCTGAATGGGGGACTATTTTACCTCTGGAATATTTTACCCAAGAGGACGCCATCATCATTTAATCATACAGTAAAGCTGCATGCCCTCGGGAAAAATTACGGCTGTAGTTTCCCCTTGCTTTCAGCCGTTCGCAGTACCAGCACAGCAAGGTCGTTTTGGTTAGTGTCACATGGCCAGATCAGTCAATCATACAGACTGTTGCTCCTGCAACTACTGAAAAGGCTGCTGCCCCTCTTCAGGAACCACACATTTGTCTGGCCTCTCAACAGATACCCCTCCTTTGTGGTTGCACCTACGGTACGGCTATCTGTATCGGTGAGGCACGCAAGCCTCCCCACCAAAGGCAAGTTAACTGTCAATAACAGCAGCAAATATTGGATTTTGACCAGACTGTTTCAATAGGTCGCGCATGGCATTAACCTTCATTTGTAACTATAAAAATCTGAATTTTTAACAATTGAGCAATTATTGACTTCTGAAAAAACATATCTCAATAAAGCAGCCAGTAGTTTATTTGGACAAACTGTAGATTCAGACACACTGAATAAATGTAATAAATATTTCTAAGTGATGATATGTGAAGAGTATTCTTAAACGTCGTTTCACTGTAGTGAATGATGTTTCTCGTTCACTTCTCCTCACTAACTATAAGGAGAAAACATCAGACTATCAAGCAGAAATGGAGGGAGAAAAAATTAAAAATATTGAGAAGAAAACCTGACTTTTTGAACTTTTGGCATTAATTATGAGCACTAACCTCCTCCTGTTTATTCCACAGTCAAAAGTTTGCAAGAAAATGATTTCCGGCTTACTACTTAAACTATAAAAAACTTCTATCCAAAAAGTTCTTGGACTGATTTTATTCCTGGTGTACAGCCAATGTCAGTGCAGTAACTATGCATGGGCGTACTAAACTCGTTAACTATGTTTCAGGAGTACTGAGAAAACTGAATTTTTAGTTTCTTTTTTAACCCACAAATAATTGTGGCATCACAGGGAGTGTTCCTCTACAGTAATTAACTAATGATGTTTTGTAGAAAAGCTTAATGCATAACTGGCTAGTTAATGGATTTTTGTAATAGTAAACAGAAAATACAAATATTGCTGTACTTATATGGTTTTGGCACACAACATTCAAATTATTTATCAACGTGGAGCAAAGTTATATTAAAAACAAGTCACTAGATAATTTGAATCAGTATAACCAGTCATTGTATTAGATCACTAAATGATCATAAAACACTAAACAAGTTATTTTTTCCTGCACTTTGTACATCTGTGTGTCCACTGTAATGTCTTCTACAGCAGGTGGCTGCAGTTGAAGTACGAAGGGACTTAAACCAAGTGTGAAATTGCTCAGGTATGACTCCCTTTTTGCGTAACTGTATCAATCAATTCTTTTTCTGTGCATTTATTGCCAGAATCTTAAGATGAAGGTCTTGTAAGTCAATATTTTCATAGTTAAAGGATGTCCTTTAACAAATGTGTGTATTTCCTTATAACTGATGAGTGACTGTATCTGTATTCTGTCACTCCTGGCTTGCATTTTTGGTAATTTTTAGCCAGTTAATTTTATTTTCCAGACTGTCAGTACTTCTGTTTTTTATGACAGATGCAGAAAGTTTAGATAAATCCTCGCTTTTTGTGTGTTTCAATTCATGTATAGGATTATGTTAACCTTTGTTGTTTCAAACCATTTTTGATCTTGCTAGTCTGAATATATTTAGCCAATCCTGGAGGGTATAAACAGGTACATGTTTCTTCCCTCATTTAGCTGCACTATACGTGCTGTTGACTTCCAAGAATATGTGAGCAGATTCAAGAAACATGTGTTCAATAATTTCTAAATTTATTGTCTGAACCAATTGTAGGAACACGACAGCTAGGTTTTGATTCCTGTTCTGACCTCCACCTGTTCTGATCCCCACATCTGTCAGAGAAGAATGAAATGTGTTTTATATCTGGTCGAAGCTGTTTAATGCAAGTACTGATTTCTGAGCTACATATCTTTTCGATTAGCTCAGTCAAAGTATAGCATAATGCATCATTTGGCTCAGAAAATTCACAGATAGTGAAATTTTATGCACATATTTTCAGACTGTAGTATATTTGACTGACTTCACTTGAAGGAATTTGCAAGACAGATTGTAAACCAAATGTGGAACACACAAATGTCTTGTTTGCTCTACATTTTTTCTTTTATCAGCAGCTTTCGCTTGATTGCATTCATTTTTCCTTGCAATATGCTCATGCATTCTTTACTTCATAACTCTTTGCTTCCTAATAACCCACACATTTTTTACATTCATCCTTTCTAGGTTTGTAGAAGGCGAGATTGTAGTTCTGAAAAAAAAAATTGTTCTGCGAGTTATTTCAGTGACTGGTTTGAAATCCTTACATTCTTCCTTGCACAGGCTGTGCATTTTAGATGTACTTAGTTTGGGGTTAAGTACAGGCATTTTCTGGATTTCCTTGAGTAATGACACATCATTGTAGCAAACTTTTCTGTGCATTCTTTAACTCCCTGCATATCATCTGGTTTAGTTTTATTGTATGGAATTCTTTTGCCTCCCTTATCATTTTCTATGAAAAGTCCACTTTCACCTTTCCCTTTATATGCAGTATCAACGCATCAGCCAAAATACGTAAAGTTTTAATAAAGAAGTTCTTAGAGACTCTGACTTCTTTATAGTCTTTATTTAAATAGTAAACCTTAGAATCTTTATGTTCTTTAGTGGTTGATCAGTATTTTGACTTCATGTTGGAGATAGGCTCACTGTGCTACCAAGAATAAAATCTTTCTGTCTTGTGTAATCGCAGTCCCAGAAGTTTCTACAAAAGGAGTGCCTCATTTCATCTGAAAATTTTTTGTTGCAGTTGTATCTACATCTTTCACAACTAAGTTGCTTTGGTTTTGTTGATTCAGTTTTATATTTTTTAATTCCATCTTTTGGGATCACTATTAATCCATCTTGATCATTTACCACTGTTACTCTCTTTTACAGCATAGATTTCTTTAATCATGATATCTATATTGTCTGTAACACTGGAACCTGGTTCGTAGTCAGGATCCCGGGGACAAAAATCACTCTCTTCTGCACTATGCTTGACCATTTCACTAAAAGCACTTCCCTGTGGGCATGTCTAATACAGTTCCTACTTTGGCTTAACTTTTGCCATTGTCTGTGTGAGGCCTTCATCGCATACTCTGCTTACATCATCTTCTCTGCTTCCACTTGATGCACTTGGAGATTCAAGTTCATTTCCTTAAAATAAAAATATGAAATAAAATTATTTCACAACATTTTAAAAGTCAGTGTATTGTAAGAATGAAATTCACATTTAGAGTGTCATTTTATTGCTTACTTCCACTTTAATCTTCTGTGGGTACCATTTCCTTGGCCAATGGCAACAAGCAGGGTGCTTCTTGAAAACATTTTTTAGAATTAAACTCACAGTAGGCAACTGACAAAATGCTACTGCACTCACTTGAACTCACAGCAGCTTCAGCTACAATGGGCGTTTAGTTATTCATGCAAATCAGTTACAATAATCAACAATAATACTGATGTCACATTGTTGACATAATGTGATATTATAAGAGGCCAACAAAGAATCACCAGCATTGTTACTGACTGTTGAGAATAACACTAAACACACATCTACAACAGCCTGCTAACAAAATTTATCTTCAATAACTTTCAAATTATGAACGATAATATTTATGTCACATGGTTTATGTAATATAATATTATGTACACCAACTTTAGATCACTTTTCTGGTAGCTGAATCTAAGAAACATAAGCATACCACAATCTACTTATAAAATTTGTCTCCATTACATCACATACATTTTTCAGCTGAAATACATTACGTGCCCTTGATGGATTGTTGTTGTTCAAATAATTTCAACAACTTATCCACAAAGTACAGGAAAAATCGTTTAAGTGCACTTAAATAATTTTTGCTGCATAGAATATTCATCTATGAACTTAACATATTTCTGCATCTGTTTAACTTCTTAGAGGGAGAACTGCACTTAACTAGTTTCTCCAGACAAAAGATATTCATTTTCTGATAAAAAATTCATACATAACCCAAAAATGACAAAATCTGCGCTTAATGGGTTTTTGCAGTAAGACCATGTATGTTGGTAGTTTGAACTAACAACAGATGTGCACTCAACAAATTAGTTGTGAGCAGGCAGTGTTAAGTAATGGGCATGCAGCTGTAGTGTGTCAGTGTCAACGTTGTCACAATTCATAATGGAGCAACATCTCTAAATCAAGTGTTCAAGAGATTCCTCAGAATGTTTTGAAAAAGAGAAAAATTTGTGCATAGTTTATCCCACAGACTTTGACTCCCGAACAAAAATGGCAATGTCTGGGCACCTGCCATGACTTGATTAAAATGCAGAATGTGGCAATTCTTTCCTGGAAAAATTATCACAGTTGACAAGAATTGGTGTTATCAATATGAACCTACCACAAAACAGAAATTCACATGAAGAGTTAATGCTCTGTTGACATAACCAGAATTCGAGCCAATGCGATGCACGAGTTGAAAAGCATCCCAAAGAAGGATGGACTTTTCTGACAGTTGCATGAATATTTTGTGTGTTGTACTCAAATAGGCTGAGGCTATGTAGAGCAACCTGAAACATTAAAATGACTGTCTTAGCTTTCTCTGTGTTTTTTTTTTTTTTTTTTATTAATTCACCCTAGAAACTTTCACTTACAGACATATGGTATGTGACAGGATTCCTCTTGCAAGAGTACTGGAGTGTATGCTGCTATTACCTCTCCTCACACAGGCAAGAAGAGCATGGAAACTTTTGAAATGTGGTGCTACAGAAGAAGGCTGAAGATTATATGGATATGTTGAAAACTAATGAAAAGCTACCAAATCAGATTTCAGAGAAAAGCAGCATGTTACAAGAGACTAGAATCAAGGATTGATTGATAGGATATATTTTGGGCAACTAAGGGCTAGACCATTTGGTAATAAATAGAGGGACGTTTGCAAGTGGAATCCTGGCACAAACCATATGTCTGTATGTGCCACTGAATGAAGTCCCCATTTAGAAGAGGAATAGAAACAGAACATACTCCATCAGCCTAAAAAGTTTCAAGGGTGAATTAATAAAAAAAAAAAAACATACACAATTCAAGGCAGGGCCACATGTGAAACAACACGTCATTTATCAGCTGACATGCCGGCACTGCACAGCCTTTTACATCGGTATGAGGACAACTAAACTGGCTGAGCGCATGAGCAGGCACAGACGAACTGTCCGCCTAGGAAATGTCCAATACCCAGTAGCAGAGCATGCCGTCCAGCATAATTCTAGGAACCTGCTACAACGTACGTGCCATTTGGCTTCTCCCACCCAACACCAGTCCCTCGGAACTGCGGAGATGGGAACTTGCATTCCAACACATACTTTCATCTCGCCATCCCCCTGCACTGAACCTACATTAACCAACCTCACTCCCATTTACTCTTCAGTCTTCTCCTTTTTCCCTCTCCTCTTTAGCCATTCATGCATCTTTTCATCCTACATAGTTGTGTTTATCTTTATACTATATACCTCTTTACTTCTATATGCATCCTCTTTGGTTTGAAGCTGGCACAGTACTTAACAGTAGAATATCTTTGGCTTCCCTCTGACAACCATGCCTCCATCCTTGCTACCCTCCCTGTTTACCTTTCCCTGTTGCTTCATAACCTGGGTTGTGAGTAACTGAATCCACTTTCCCTTCTACCCTTTTTTCCCCTCTCTCCTCCCTGATGAAGGAACAAAGTTCCAAAAGCTAGGAATGTAAATTTTCTGTTCTGTTTTGTGAATCTGTCAGCTGTACTGAGCTGAGGTAAGTACTGGCCAGCCCCTCTATCGCTTCGTTAGTATTTGTTTCACATCTTAACATGAGATTTTCCATTAATCATTTTGAATTCATCTTTAATATGTTTTTGTAAGCAAAAGTGATTAAGTTACACAGAGAATTTACAAAGTAAATATGTCTACACATAAAGTGGTGAAAGCCTTTTATTACATACGTTACTGAGGAAATAGGGGCTGGCCAGAGTAGACTGGACCACATTACAAAGAAACGGATGTAGCAAATATTCAAGTCAAACACCAAGGTTGAAGCAAAAGGCCACAATGGGTTCTCAGACTAAAAATTTTAGATTCACATCTATGTTGACATGCACTCTCTGAGAGCCACTGTGAAGTGGATGGCAGAGGGTACTTAGCATGGTACTATATGACAGGATTTCTTTCTGTTCCAGTTGTGTGTGGAAAATGGGAAGAATGATTGCTGAAATGCTTCTGTGCATGCTGTAATTTATCTAGTTTTGTTTTCACTGCCACTAAAAAAGTTAAAGAAGTGACACACGGTGGGCTGAACAATATCTCCAGATTCTTCACTTAATACTGGTTCTCAAAACATAAGTAGGCTTCTATAGGATAATTTGTCATAGAAATGGCACATTCTGTGATATTTAAACATCACAGCCTTTATAATAAAATCAAATATAGACACATTTGTTCATTTATAGACAACAAGAATACAGAAAACTTTCCACATTTAAGTCTTATAGGAAGGATCCCAACTTTATTTCAGCTAAATTCCATTCCCTAACACTTGTCATCCCATACAAAGGAGCAAGCATGTTTTTATTTTCTGAGTATGCCTACTCATGTCTATGATCACACACTACATTTTTATTCTTTAAAAATCCCTTGTAGTTAATAAAAAGTTATCTATGTAACATACATAGATATCTAAGTAGCTTTCTCAAAAATAATCATCTTAAAATGTTGCCATATCAAAAATGTATTCCATCCAAGTGCACAACCATAGTTTGGAGATCCTGGAGATGCTTCACTATCCAAAATTTAGAAAATTAAGCACAGGATTCTCATGTTAACATTCCTTAATATGTATGTCACATTCTATAATATATTTTATTGGTACATGTATGTCACATTTTGAAATACTGTTAGTCATTATTCATGATGCCAGTGGGGATGTATGCCATTTCTCCACAGCCTCGGGACATTTATTTATTTATTTATTTATTTCATGTTCTGTAGATCCAGTTAGTGAGTCAATCACAAGGATATGGAATGTGTCAAATTGTACAGGTTTCAATTTAAACTTACAATAAATACAAGGATGATTCAATGCCAAATTGTCCATAGTTTAAGTAAGACATACTATAAATACAGTAATAGATACAAAGTCAGCTAGATAACATAACAACCATTTAACAGAAAAAGGAGTTTCAAATAAAGGTTAAAGATAAGAGCATAAAGTTAAATCAGATATTAGGCCTACAGGTACAGACAATTTGTTTACAAAAAGTGTGCTAATGCTCAAATGCACAATAAAATCAATTGAACTACTTCTAGACACAATAAGTTTTTTCTTTCAGATATCCATTCACAGTATAAAAAGATTTCTCTGTCAGGTAATATTTGAGAACTTATTTAAATTTTGGCAGTTCTGTATGAACACATTTGGTATGTAGTGGTAGAGCATTGAACAGCTTAATGCTGGAGTAGTAAACTCCTTTTTGTACCAGAGTGAGACATTTCACTTCGAAATGTAGATTGTTTTTGTTTCTGGTGTTATAGCCATGGAATTTACTGTTGTCTTGGTAGATAGAATAATTTTTGCACACAAAGGTCAGCAAGGAAAAAATATACTGTGAGGCAGTTGTTAGGATACCTATCTTCCGGAAAAAGTGCCTGCAAGAGTGTCTTTGATGGACCCCACACATAATTCTGATTGCTTTTTTTTGGATGGTGAAAACTTTTTTTGCAAGTGGTTGGTTCCCCCAGAATATGATAGCATATGACATCAATGAGTGGAAGTAGCCAAAATAGGCAATCTTAATGGTGTCAACTTCAGCCACTGAAGAAATTACTCGTAATGCAAATGTTGCCGAGCTAAGTTTTTTACATAGATGAAGAATGTGAACTGACCAATTACATTTGCTGTCTATGTAAGCACCCAGGAATTTTGTATCTTCAACTTTCTGTATTGGTTGATCTCTACATTTTATGTTAATTTCATCAAGATTACTTTGTGATGTATGGAACCTCATAAAATGAGTTTTATCTGTATTGAGTGAGAGACCATTTGAGGAGAACCAATTTAAGATGTCATTAAAAACAGTATTTGTAGTTTGTTCAAGATCGTGATCTATCAAATCGTCAATTAGAATTGTGGTATCAATCATCAACAAAAAGGGTAAATTTGCCGTTTGTCTCAGAACAAAGAGGAAGATCATTAATAAAGATGAGGAAAGCAGTGAGCCCAAAACGGAGCCTTGAGGCACACCACATGTTATCGTGCCCTATTCAGACGAGGCAGGTTCTCCAGAAGAGCCATTCAGCATTACAGTCTGTTTGCGATCCTGTAGATATGATTGTAGCCACAAGCCAACAGTACCACCTAAACTATAGTATTCTGCCTTTTTCAAAAGAATTTGGTGGTTTACACAGTCAAAGGCTTGCGTAAGATCAAAAATATACCCACTGGAGAAATTTTTTTTGTTAATGGCTTCCAAAATTTGGTTGTTGAAAGAGAATATTGCTTGTTCAGTACAAAGACCGGCATGAAAACCAAATTGATTTTTGCTTCAGATACTGTGGAAGTTGAGATGGTCTACAATCCTCCTGTGCATGAGTTTTTCAAGAATTTTCGAGAAGGTAGTTAATAGGGATATTGGGCGATAGTTTGTAACAATGCTTTTATCACCTTTTTTAAAGCGAGGAATCACTACAGCCAATTTTAGTCTGTCAGGGACAATCCCTTCCTGTAGGGATGTATTGTATATGTTGCATAAGACAGGACTAACAAATTTATAACAGCGTTTCAGTATTTTACTAGAAATATTGTCCACACCAGCAGAATTTTTATTTTTTAATGATCTATTTACTCTTATGACTTCGCTTACAGTAAATGGAGGTAAAGGTAACTGTGGGATTCTGTTGTTAATAGCTTTCTGTAGGAGGAACAATGATTCTTCCATAGAACCATTACAGCCTGTCTTCTCTGCTGCTCTCAAAAAGTGGTTATTAAATATTTCTGCAACCAACTCAGGTTTCTTTATGATACTGTCCCCTGTTTTAATCTCTAACTGAGACATGTTCCCTGTTGTCCTGCCAGTTTCCATCTTTATTACATTCCATATAGTTTTAATTTTATTTTCTGAACTTTCAATTTCTGATTTTATGCACATACTTTGAGATTTATTTATAACCATCTTGAGAATGATACAGTAAAGTTTGTAGTGTTGTCATTTCTTTGGATCATTACAAGTCCTGAGAGAAATGTATAACATCCTCTTTGTTCTACAAGATGTTATTATCCCTGTGGACGAATGTGATCCATAGCCATAAAACTGTAAAGAGCTTCTGGTTTTATTAAATACAAAGTAACTACTTTGACTTTGTGTCCTGATCCTTAGGTACTCAGTATTTTACTTACTATAGGAAACTTAATCTTAAAATAGTGATATTCTTTCATTGTGACAAAAATATTGATCATCTAATTGTATCTTATCTCTTGTCTGACAAATTCAAAGCTCAGGTAAGATCTAATATATGAGCAGTGTGTAAAAGCACTCTTATTCCCATCATTTAATAAGGTTCCAACCTCAGCTTGTACATCAGTCACAGAAAATGGTAAGTTTTCTATAGTAACGGAAGATGTAAATTCTCAGCAGTAACAGAAGATACCCCTCCATGAACCATGGACCTTGCCGTTGGTGGGGAGGCTTGCGTGCCTCAGTGATACAGATAGCCATACCGTAGGTGCAACCAAAACGGAGGGCTATCTGTTGAGAGGCCAGACAAACGTGTGGTTCCTGAAGAGGGGCAGCAGCCTTTTCAGTAGTTGCAGGGGCAACAGTCTGGATGATTGACTGATCTGGCCTTGTAAAATTAACCAAAACGGCCTTCCTGTGCTGGTACTGTGAATGGCTGAAAGCAAGGGGAAACTACAGCCGTAATTTTTCCCGAGGGCATGCTTCAAGGAATCCTCAGAACCTTAGGTTCCCTACAAAACCTTTCACCTGACTCCATCAACCTCCTGACCCCACCGAAACCCTGCACCCCTACCTTCTACCTTCTACCAAACATCCCGGCCGCCCCATTGTAGCTGGTTACCAAGCCCCCACAGAAGGTATCTCTGCCTACATAGATCAACACCTTCAACCCCCATCCTTCATCAAAGACACCAACCACTTTCTCGAATGCCTGGAATCCTTACCCAATCTGTTACCCCCGGAAACCATCCTTGTAACCATTGATGCCACTTCCCTATTCACAAATATCCCGCACGTCCAGGGCCTCGCTGCGATGGAGCATTTCCTTTCACGCTGATCACCTACCACACTACCTAAAACCTCTGTCCTCATTATCTTAGCCAGCTTCATCCTAACTCACAACTTCTTCACTTTTGAAGGCCAGACACACCAACAATTAAAGGGAATAGCCATGGGTACCAGGATGGCCCCCTCGTACGCCAACCTATTTATGGGTCGCTTAGAGGAAGCATTCCTGGTTACCCAGGCCTGCCAACCCGAAGTTTGGTACAGATTTATTGATGACGTCTTCATGATCTGGACTCACAGTGAAGAAGAACTCCAGAATTTCCTCTCCAACCTCAACTCCTTTGGTTCCATCAGATTCACCTGGTCCGACTCCAAATCCCATGCCACTTTCCTCGACGTTGACCTCCATCTGTCCAATGGCCAGCTTCACACATCCGTCCACATCAAACCCACCAACAAGCAACAGTACCTCCATTATGACAGCTGCCACACATTCCATATCAAACGGTCCCTTCCGTACAGCTTAAGTCTTCGTGGCAAACGAATCTGCTCCAGTCCTGAATCCCTGAACCATTACACCAACAACCTGAAAACAGCTTTTGCATCCCACAACCACCCTCCCGACCTGGTACAGAAGCAAATAACCAGAGCCACATCCTCATCCCCTCAAACTCAGAACCTCTCACACAAGAACCCCAAAAGTGCCCCACTTGTGACAGGATACTTTCCGGGACTGGATCAGACTCTGAATGTGGCTCTCCAGCAGGGATACGACTTCCTCA
Source organism: Schistocerca cancellata (assembly GCF_023864275.1). Classification (NCBI taxonomy): domain Eukaryota; kingdom Metazoa; phylum Arthropoda; class Insecta; order Orthoptera; family Acrididae; genus Schistocerca; species Schistocerca cancellata. The sequence goes on from NC_064627.1 coordinate 931,729,784, forward strand.
AATCCTGCCCTGAAATGAGATCCATCCTTCATTAAATCCTCCCCACTCCACCATGAGTGTCTTTCTGCCATCCACCTAACCTTAGTAACCTCTTGGTCCATCCCTATGAAATCCCCAAACCACCTTCCCTACCCTCTGGCTCCTACCCTTGTAACCGCCCCCGGTGTAAAACCTGTCCCATGCACCCTCCCACCACTACCTACTTCAGTCCTGTAACCCGGAAGGTGTACATAATCAGAGGCAGAGCCACGTGTGAAAGCACTCACGTGATTTACCAACTGACCTGCCTACACTGTGAAGCCTTCTATGTGGGAATGACCAGCAATAAACTGAGTCAGACAGTGTTTGTTGGTAATGAGGATCACCCTGTGGCTAAACATGCCTTGGTGCACAGCCAGCACATCTTGGCACTGAACCTGTTAATTTTATGCCTTTAACTTCTGTTTGTCTTAATGTTTCCAGTTTACCTTTATGTGGTATACCTTTTTAGCTGGTTTTTATTCAAAGGTTTGCTTGAGATGAATTAATTGTTTAATTTTTTCTTTATTTTTTTTCTACTGGTTTAATTGCTTCTTATTCTTTTCATTTATTTTATTATTCCATGTCTGGAGATAATAATTTTTACTCAAGATTTTCCTTTGATGATAAGGGTTATTATATTTCATTTGGTATAATTGGTTTATTGTTTGTTGCTGTTTCTGGTGGTAGTTTTTTATCTTGATTGATTTTCACTATTCCTCATGTGATTGCTTTGCCTTATTGTTTAAAGTTTTTGACAATTACAGCTGTTATTTTGGGTGCTTATTTGGGTTATCTTATTTCTAAGTTTGATTTTCTCATAATCTGTTTTCTTTAAGTATACTTTCTTTTGTTAGATTTGCTGATTCTATGTGATTTATATCTTTCCTTTCAACTAAGTTTGTTAGATATATTTCTTTGAAGTTGGGTTATTATTCGTCAAAATCATTTGATTATGGTTGGGGTGAGTTATTTGGAGTCAGGGTTTGGTTATATTCAAGGTTGATATGATTCAAATTTTAAGATTTATCTTTTAACTTGTTTCTATCTTCTGGATATTTATATTAGTAATGTTATTTTTCTTATACCTACATAGCTTATAATTAGAGCGTGACACCGAAGATGTTAAGGAGGTATTTTTACTTTTAGGTATTTATAAATATAATTATACTATTTTTACAGTGAAAATGTAATGTGTTATTTAAACTATATAAATTTCAGAAATGTTAACGGAGTAACCGCTAATATAAAAAGTTAGCAGCTTTCATATTGGCTTTACATTTCCTTAATTGGAACTTTATAGTTCAATTATATTATTAACAGTAATATGCCTCTTCTTTGGCTTCAATTAATTAATAAGAATAAGGGTATATTATTTACCAATTTTTTAGGTTGAAACTGACTGCAATATTTCCTTTCTGCCTTATTCTATACAAGGTTGATTGATTATATCAATACTTTTTTAATGCAACCCAAATGTTATAGTTAACTACAACCTTCTATTCTGCTCATTGTAAGGCTCCTTGATTTCATTCGTGATATAGTCCTCCTAATAGGACTAGAATGAAGAATATTGTTGATGCTGTTCAGATTATAATGTCTGATGTTTTAAAAATAATTACGATTGGTAGAATTAGTGCGACCTCTACGTCAAAGATTAGAAAGATTATGGCAATTAAGAAGAATCAAAGGGAGAATGGTATTTGTGCTGATCTTTTTGGATTGAACCCGCATTCAAATGGTCATCTTTTTTCCCGGTCATTAATTAATTTTTTTGATAGTGCTGCTGCAAGGATTATAAAGATTATTGGGATGATAAATCTAATGAAAACTTGCAGATAGAACTAGGATTGTTTTCCTTGATTTATATCAATCTTTCTGATTGGAAGTCAAATGTACTAGTTATACTAGAAAAACAATTATCTACCTCATCAATAAATTGTCATATATAGGAATAATCATATACATGTACTAAGTGTCAATATCATGCTGCTGCTTCAAATCCAAAGTGATGTCTTGGTGAGGATAGATTTATTGAGTGTCAAAGTAAGCATGTTAGATTAGAGATTACATTTTTTTAAAGTTGAAATAACAATACTAATAGTATGAATATATACAATACATCATTTGTTTCTATTAAAAAATTCGTCTATGGAGTAGGAGTTGGCCACTAGCAAGTCTATCAGGCTCCTTTTAAACTAATCTTTATTTGTAACTAAATTTTTTATGCTTGCTGGTAAATTATTGAAGATGAGTGTTACTGAGTAGTGGACCCCTTTTCGAACTAAAGTAAGTGCTTTTAAGTCCTTGTGCAGATCATTTTTGTTCCTGGTATTGTATGTATGAACTGAGCTGTTTGTTGGAAAAAGAGATATATTATTTAGGGCAAATTTCATTAAGGAGTACATATACTGAGAGGCAGTAGTTAGTATACCCAGTTCTTTGAAGAGGTTTCTACAGGACGTCTGTGAATTTACTCCACAAATAACACGCTTTTGGACTCTGAAAACTTTTGTTTGACTTGAAGAATTACCCCAAAATATTATACCATATGACATTATGGAATAAAAGTATGCAAGCTTTTTCATTGTTATGTCGCCTGTCTGCTAACACTCTAATTGCAAATACAGATTTGTTAAGGCGTTTCTGCAGTTCTGTGGTGTGCTCCTCCCAACTGAATTTATTATTAAGTTGTAATCCCAGGAATTTAAGGCTGTCAGCCTCTTCTATCTGCTCTTCTTCATACTTTATGCATATGCTGGGTGGAAACCTCTTACAGGTTCGGAATTGCATATAGTGAGTCTTTTCGAAGTTTAATGTCAGTGAGTTGGCTTTAAACCATTTATTAATATCCATGAAAATATCATTAGCAGATCTTTCTAGAACTACACTTGACATACTATTTATTGCAATACGTGTGTCACCTGCAAACAAAACAAACTCTGCTTCTGGCAGTGTAACTGATGAGAGATCATTAATGTACACAAGAAAAAGCAATGGCCCTAAGATGGATCCTTGTGGGACACCACATGTAATTTCTTCCCACTCTGATGACTTAATTCACTAGTCCCTAGACACTCTTTGTTTCCTGTTGGTGAGGTATGACTTGAACCATTTTGCTGCACTGCCTATAACACCATAGAATTACAATTTATTTAAAAGGATGTTGTGGTTCACACAATCAAATGCCTTTGACAAATCACAGAAAGTACCTGCTGCTTGTAATCCGTTATTTAATGAATGAAGTACATTTTCACTGTAGGTGTAAGTAGCCTTCTCAATATCAGAACCATTCAGAAATCCAAACTGTGTTTTTGATATGTTATTTGTGGTCAGATGGTTGAGAATCTGCCTGTTCATTACTTTTTCTAAAATTTTTGAGAGTGCTGGCAAAAGTGAATTCGGTCAGTAGTTTGATGGTATCTCTTTATCCCCTTTCTTGAATAGAGTGTAGTGCCCCCAGAATTTTACGAAAGTCTGGAGATACTTGTGTTCCAGCTGTTTCGAACACCCGTTATTTTAAAGCAGGGCATAAGGATGAGCATGGGATACTGCAACCATTTATTGTTTGTGCAGGTGAAACTGGAAGGGAGATAATTTGTTGGCGCTGGCAAGTGTTCAGCGCGACCTGCCAAGAATAGTCAAATACGGCCTGGAAGCTCTGTGATGGGCTGCAAAGAGTAATGTAGTTTTGTATTGTTGAAAAACAAATGGAGAGACTCGAGATAGTGACTGTTCATTAGACGTTGAACTGCTGTTGAGAGTATGTGGACTGGACGTGGATAGTCAGCCACAATAAAAGCTTATGTATTAATTGTGTTCAAAATTGTGTAATTAACTGATTCTGGGTGCCCGGTAATGTGTGGGCTTATGTCATAAAGTTTAGTTGTTTTTTTGTACAAAGTGGAAATAAATATGTTCTGGTGCATTGAATGATATTCCAAGAATAGCGTATTTTTTAAATAAGAAGAGAGAGAGAGAGCGAGAGAGTGAAAATTTCCCCTTCCTAGCAGCGAAATCTTTGGAGAAGCGTCTGGTGCTAGCAGAAGACATCTGCGCTGCAAGAAAGCAGAACCAGCATTCTTCAACAAGTAAGTCCACGAAAACGCTTAACATTACACCGGGCCACCGCAAGAGGCTTAACATCTGCATATTTTAGCCAGTCAGGAAATGTCCCAGTTATAATTGACTGGTTACACAAGTAACTTAGAATTGTACTAAACTCACAAGAACATGCCTTAATTAACTTTGTTGATATTTCATCATAACCACAAGAATGCTTTGTTTTTAAAGATTTTATTATGGAAGTTATTTCTTTTGGTGAAGGGAGTGACATATTCATGTACCTGAAGCTACTTGTAAAGGCTAGTTTCAGATATTCAAGGGCATTATTTATTGATACTGACAATCCCATTCTATCAGTAACAGATATAAAGCACTTGTTAAATAGATTTGCCACACTATGCCCATCGGTTACTAATGTGTCATCTACCCTTAATGCTATTTGCTCCTGTTCCTTTCTGGTTCTACCAGTCTCCTCTTTCACTATATCCCATATTGTTTTTATTTTGTTCCCTGACATTGCTATCTTCTTCTCATAGTGCATTTGTTTAGATGTCTGAATTACCTTTTTTTAATATTTTACAGTATTCCTTGTATTTAGCTACGTGATCAGCATTGGAGCTATTCTTGGTCGACAGATACATTTTTCTTTATGTCTTACAGGAAATCTTTATTCCTTGTGTAATCCATGGTTTTATTGTAGACTTCTGTTTAATTTGAGTAACTTTTAGAGTAAAACAGTTTTCAAACATGGTACTGACATTCTTCATGAATGTGTTATATTTTTCATTCATGTCATGAGCACTATAAACATCTTTCCAATTCATATCTCTGAACAGTTTTCTAAAACACTCAATTTTTGGTTGATTGACTACTCTGCTGTACTCAGATTTAGCAGTCTTGATAATCTGCTTAGAATTTACATCTAAAACAAGGTGCTGCATGTCATGATTTTGTTCCTTTGATTTGTCTATAAAAATGTTATCAATGGCTGTCCTTGAGGATTTAGTGATCCTAGTTGGAAAGTTTACAGTGTGAGTTATATTGAAAGACAACAGTACTAACTGCAGTAAATGTTTACTGGAAGATTGTATTAGAAAATGTGTATTAAAGTCACCAGCAATCACAAATTCTTTGTTTCTTCCTGTTAAATAACCCAAAAGAGCTTCTAGATGATTTACGAATAGATTATAATTTCCTGCAGGTGCTTGGTAAATAGTTACTATTATATAGGATCTGTTATGGAACTCTACTTCTGTTGCACATGCTTCTAGATGCTGCTCTAAACAGAATTTATTAATGTCAATGTTCTTGAATTTATGGCAGTTTTTAATAAATGTGGCAACTCCTCCTCCATCCATATCTACTCTGCAGAAGTAGGAAGCTAGCTTGAATCCTGAAATGTCTAACATATCTATACTGGTGGTCACTTGATGTTCAGAGAGGCAGATTATGTCAATTTGGTTAGATGAATTCATTTCATCAATACAAATGAGTAGTTCATCAACTTTATTTCCGAGTCCCAGAAGAAGATTATTCCAATAATTACATGAAATCCATGGAAACCTGTTGCAACAAAGAATGTTGTTCCATATACTGTGTCTGCGATAGTGTAAGGTGTTTCCCAATATTTGTATGCTTTAAGTATTGTGAAATATAATCCTAATCGTACTGTGAAGAATAGGACTTGTAGTGCTTGAGTGTGATTAGATTGTATAAGACTGTGGTGTGCTCATGTTATGGTTACTCCTGAGGCTAAAAGAATAGCTGTATTAAGTAACGGAATTTGTATGGGATTGAAAGGTTGAATTCCTATTGGAGGTCATAATATTCCTAGTTTAACTGTTGGTGCTAGTCTTCTGCTAAAAAAGGCTCAAAAGAATGATACAAAGAACAAGACATCTGATGGAATAAATAAAATTATTCATCATAATCCAATTGATACAAACCCTGTATGTAATTCTTGATATGTTCCTTCTCATACTACATCTCGTCATCATTGAATTATGATTAATAAGGTAATTCCAAATCCAATTATGAATAAGTTAATGTTAAATAGGTGAAATCATTTTGCTAATCCTGGTACAACGACCATTGCTCCTGTTAATGGTCAAGGTCTATAGTCTACTAAGTGGAATGGGTGGTTATAGGTGTCTAGCGATTATGTTTGTTGCTAGTCGTACTGCTAATGTACCTGGTTGGATAATGTTTCTAATTGTTTCAATTAATACTATAAATGATATTAATGCAGGTGGTGTTCCTTGGGGTAAAAGGTGTGTAAATATGTGACTGATTCATCCAAATAATATAAATCTTAATCATATAGGTAGAGCAATTGCAAATGTTAATGCTAAGTGGCTTGTTCTAGTAAAAATGTAAGGGAATAGTCCTACGAAATTATTGAATAATATTATAATGAAAATTGAGATAAAGATGAATGTTGTCCCATTAAATGATTTTGGTCCTAATAATGTTTTAAATTCATTATGCAGGGTTAAATTTAGTTTATTCCAGATAATATTAATTCGTGATGGTGTAAGTCAAAATATTGATGGGATTAATAGTAATCCTAGAAATGTTCTCTTTCACTTTTATGATAAGTTGAAGATATTAGTTGATGGATCAAATATTGAGAATAAGTTTGTTATCATTTTCAGGTTAGATTTTTTATCTCAATTGTTCTTTTTTCTGCTCTTGTAATAAAATTAGGTTTAAATGAGAAAAAGTTTATTTGATTAAATAGAATTAAAGTGGCTGAAAATATACTGAATAGAGAGAATCATATGAGAGGAGATATTTGAGGGATTTGGATTTAAACTTCCGCATCAGAAGTAGAAGTTAATTTACTATTGTTTGGTTTAAGAGACCATTACTTACTTTCAGTCATCTGATGTTTCAAGGTGTACTAATTATTTAGTTATTTTAGACTGACACTCTAATGTTATATATTTTAACTAACTCCTTAAAAATATCTTAGATAATCACTTGGTGAATAAATTTACTGAAGTTCTTTCAATTACAATTGGTATGAATGTGTGGTTTGCTCCACAAATTTCTGAGCATTGGCCGAAGAATAGTCCAGGTCGGTTTATTGTGAATGTTCCTTGATTTAGTCAACCTGATGTGGCATCAATTTTAACTCCTTGAGCAGGATGTGAGGTCCGTCAGTTATTGCTCATGAGTGAAGGCTCCTGTTAATACTTGTACTTCTGTATTTATTGGAAGAATTGTCCGGTTATCTACATCTAGAAGTTGAAAACCATTGTTTTCTAAATCCTGCTCTGGTGTTATGTACATATCAAATTCTACGTCTATAAAGTCTGAATATTCATATTTTCAGTATCAGTGTCGTCCAATTGTTTTGATTGTAATTATTGCGTCTACTGAATCATCAAGTAAATATAATAGTCGTCGTGATGGGATTGGTAATTGCAGGTAATGCTGTTCAAATAGTTTCAATTAAATGCCCATGAAGTATATTCTGATTTGTGTAGGCAATAAATAGTACATATCTTAGGGCATAGCATACAATTACTGTAATTAATAATAATACGACCATAGTATGGTCATGGAAGAATGACAGTTGCTCCATTAATGGTGAAGCTCCATCTTGAAGAAAATAATGGTAATTCTGAGTAACTATGTTCTGCAGGTGGGTTATTTTGTAATCATTCTGTTGATCATCTTTTATTCGCTCTAAATATGATTGCTCAGTTTGTAATTATTCTTTCTCATATGATTACAATAAATATAATGATTCCTACAATAGAAATTGTAGATCCAATTCTTAAAACTACATTTCATGATGTATATGCATCTGGGTAGTCTGAACATCATCGTGGTATTGCTGCTAATCCTAAGAAGTGTTGAGTGAAGAATGTCAAGTTTACTCCAATGAATATAATCGTAACTGAAGTTTTAATCATGTATTATTTATGTTTAACCCTGTGAATAGTGGGTATCATTGAATAACACCTCCTATCATTTCAAATACTGCTCCTATAGATAATATATAATGGAAGTGGGCTACCAGTCACACCCATAACATGGGTAGTCATGCACCAGTGCCCCGTAAGCAGTATATGTTACCAAAACATCTCCAGCCATTCAGAGAATAGTCTGTGGACAATTTAAAGGAGGCATAACAGAGCACAGTGGTAGTTCTTGGTCAGCAAGTACACTAATTGTGCTGAAAAAGTCACCTGATGGAACAAGAAAATATAAATTCTGTTGTGATAAAAGGTTCTTAAATGAACGTACAGTAATCAGTGCACATCCGATTCTAAGTATAACTGAAACTTCGGATAACCTGGGGCAATGTAACGTCTTTTCTGCAATATATATAACAATAGGTATTGCCAGATTGAAGTTTGTCCAGCAGACAAGCTGAAAACAGTTTTTAGAAGACAGGCTGAAAACAGTTTTTACAGCATCATACAGTCACTACCAGTATCACAGAATGCCTTTTGGGTTAAAAACCGCACCTGCAACATTTAAGTGGTTGTTGGATGTAGTCCTTCACGGGTTAAAACCAAAAAGATGCATGGTCTATTTGGATGACATCACTGTTTTATCAAAAGAACCAAATGAAAGTGCAGAGTGTGTAAGTGAAGTATTTGGTAGACTGCAAACAGCTGGTCTCATATTCAGCATTGATAAATGCCTTTGTGCCCAGCCACAAGTTATAGCCAAGATGGAAAGAGGACAGATCCTTGTTTCACTGCAGCTTTTCAGTTCCACAAACAGTTAAGCAATTGCATTAATTTTTGGATTGGCAAATTATTACTAAAAATTCATAAAAAGCTCTGCAGAAATTCCACAATCATTCACTAGATTATTGAAAAACAGAGGTTATATTTCAGTCAACACCAAAATGTCAGTAAGTGTTTCAAAAATTTGAAAGAGATAATTATTTCTGATTTTACAAAATAATTTATATTGTCATGTGGTGGAAGCAGTAAAGCTTTGGGCATCATTTTAATTCAAACTGTAGAGGGACAAAAGCATCCAGTAGCTTATGCATGTTACCAGCTGAATATGGCTGATTGCAATTATTATTACAGGAAAGATGTAAGTTTTGACACAAGATATTTAGTATTTCTGTTGTTATTTATATGGTAATAAATTTAGTTACAGATCATGCATCCTTGAAATGGTTATTAGGACTAAAAGACCCTTCAAAACTGGTTAACAAGATGGGCATTTCAGTATGAAATAGTTTATAAGCCTGGTGTCAGCCACACAAACGCAGATACACTCACAAGGGAACCTCCCCATCGTACCCACCTCAGATTTAGTTATAAGTTGGCACAGTGGCTAGGCCTTGAAAAACTGAACACAGATCAATCGAGAAAACAGGAAGAAGTTGTGTGGAACTACGAAAAAATAAGCAAAATATACAAACTGAGTAGTCCATGCGAACATAGGCAACATCATGGATGATCTGAGGTCAGGAGCGCCGTGGTCCCGTGGTTAGCGTGAGCAGCTGCGGAATGAGAGGTCCTTGGTTCAAGTCTTCCTTCGAGCGTAAAATTTTATTTTTTATTTTCAGACAATTATCAAAGTTCAGGCACTCACACATAATCAACTTCGCTCTCCAAAATTCCAGGACATGTTCAGATTTGCTTGGACATATGCAGGATTTGACGGTCTACACACAGAAAAATTTGAAAACGTTAAAAACATATTTTTTGACAGAGCACAGGGAAAAGTGTGCGACTGTGAAACTGTTGGATTCATTTGTTGCAGTTTATGTGACAAACTCTTATGTTTACATCACTTTTTTGGGAGTAATTCTCACATCCACAAGAAAGCCTAAATCGGGCAATGTAGAAGAATCTTTTTACCCGTTCGCCAAGTGTACAAGTTAGGTGGGTCGACAACATGTTCCTGTCATGTGACGCACATGCCCTCGCCAGTGTCATATAGAATATACGAGGGCAGTTCAATAAGTAATGCAACATATTTTTTTTCTGAAACAGGGGTTGTTTTATTCAGCATTGAAATACACCAGGTTATTCCCCAATCTTTTAGCTACACAACAATATTTTTCAACGTAATCTCCATTCAATGCTACGGCCTTACGCCACCTTGAAATGAGGGCCTGTATGCCTGCACGGTACCATTCCACTGGTCGATGTCGGAGCCAACGTCGTACTGCATCAATAACTTCTTCATCATCCGCGTAGTGACTCCCACGGATTGCGTCCTTCATTGGGCCAAATATATGGAAATCCGACGGTGTGAGATCGGGACTGTAGGGTGCATGAGGAAGAACAGTCCACTGAAGTTTTGTGAGCTTCTCTCGGGTGCGAAGACTTGTGTGAGGTCTTGCGTTGTCATGAAGAAGGAGAAGTTTGTTCAGATTTTTGTGCCTACGAACACGCTGAAGTCGTTTCTTCAATTTCTGAAGAGTAGCACAATACACTTCAGAGTTGATCGTTTGACCATGGGGAAGGACATCGAACAGAATAACCCCTTCAGCGTCCCAGAAGACTGTAACCATGACTTTACCGGCTGAGGGTATGGCTTTAAACTTTTTCTTGGTAGGGGAGTGGGTGTGGCGCCACTCCATTGATTGCCGTTTTGTTTCAGGTTCGGAGTGATGAACCCATGTTTCATCGCCTGTAACAATCTTTGACAAGAAATTGTCACCCTCAGCCACATGACGAGCAAGCAATTCTGCACAGATGGTTCTCCTTTGCTCTTTATGGTGTTCGGTTAGACAACGAGGGACCCAGCGGGAACAAACCTTTGAATATCCCAACTGGTGAACAATTGTGACATAACTACCAACAGAGATGTCAAGTCGAGCATTGAGTTGTTTGATGGTGATCCGTTGATCATCTCGAACGAGTGTGTTCGCACGCTCCGCCATTGCAGGAGTCACAGCTGTGCACGGCCGGCCCGCACGCTGGAGATCAGACAGTCTTGCTTGACCTTGCGGCGATGATGACACACGCTTTGCCCAACGACTCACCGTGCTTTTGTCCACTGCCAGATCACCGTAGACATTCTGCAAGCGCCTATGAATATCTGAGATGCCCTGGTTTTCCGCCAAAAGAAACTCAATCACTGCCCGTTGTTTGCAACGCACATCCATTACAGACGACATTTTAACAGCTCTGTACAGCGCTGCCACCTGTCGGAAGTCAATGAAACTATACGAGACGAAGCGGGAATGTTAAAAATATTCCACAAGAAATTTCCGGTTTTTTCAACCAAAATTGGCCGAGAAAAAATATGTGTTGCATTACTTATTGAACTGCCCTCGTATCAGACGTGTTTTCCTGTGGAGGAATCGGTTGACCTATGACCCTGAGATCAAATGTTTTCAGTTCCCATTGGAGAGGCACGTCCTTTCGTCTACTAATCGCACGGTTTTGCGGTGCGGTTGCAAAACACAGACACTAAACTTATTACAGTGAACAGAGACGTCAAGGAACAAATGGACAGATCATAACTTTGCGAAAATAAAGAAAAACTTTTCACTTGAGGGGACACTTGGACCAAGGACCTATCGTTCCGCAGCTGCTCACGCTAACCATGGTGCTCCTGAATTCAGATTATCCTTGATGTTGCCTATCTTCGCATGGACTACTCAGTTTGTATATTTTGCTTATTTTTTCATAGTTCCACACAGCTTCTTCCTGTTTTCTCGATTGATCTGTGTTCAGTTTTTCAAGGCCTATCCACTGTGCCAACTTATAACTAAATCTGAGGTGGGTGCGATGGGGAGGTTCCCTTGTCAGTAGGAAAACTGCAGTATTGCAAATATCACAACTGAATCTAGTAGATTTGAAAAAGGACAAGCAATGGATGCAGAATGCCAAGTTTACAGTAAATGATCACAACTTCTGATGCAAGAAGGTGTTCTCTGTAGTCTAACGCGGACCATGAATCATTATTCCTACGGCATTACAAACCAAAATGTTATGACAAGCACATGACCCTGTACCATCAGGAAGTGTGGGGTAAGAGGGCTACTAACAGATGAGTTGCAGAGAGATTTTGGAGGAGAAACAACACGGTGATGTGGAGCAATATGTACAAAATTGCATTCTATGTCCTCAATTGACGTGATAGGCCCGTTTTATACGCGTTTAGTAGTAATAAGTATGCACTGATGATGAGCGACCATTTTTCAAGATGTCTTGTAATGATAGCAATACCAGATCAGAAAGCGAGCACTTTAGCTCAAGCCATGTTGTAACAATACCAGAAACCATATCCACATATCAAAGAACTAATTTTATGTGTGATCTGATGTCGTCTAATGACAGTGCAGAAAATGCGGACTAGTCCATTCACCCACAAGCTAATGATCATAGGGAACGATTCCACCATACCGTAGTGAAGATGTTAAGTCACTATGTGAATAGTCAACATTTAGAATGGGCTTTCTAGGCTATGTAGTGAGGGCGTACAACTCAAAAATCCACAATGGGACAGTTCTTTCACTGAACAAAGTGGTATATGGGCAAAAGATGCCATCACCTTTTGATTTAGAGCAGCCAAAGATAAGAACACACTGGGCAATCATGTGAAGCATTTTGTGGAAAAGTTGAAAGAAGTTTGGCAATGAGTGAAATGTGCAACACAAATGCACTGGAGCATCAGGAATGGATTGTGAGAGGATTACCTCAGTACAGAGTAGTGTTCTACTAAACCGCAGACCCCAAAGCGTAAAACAAAGAAATTCTTGATGATATTTCAAGGACAGTACCAGATTACTTTATTGGCCAATCTCAAGTTGCTACCAATGAAAACATTGGTTGCACATGTTAGTTAAGTTCAACCTTTTAAGGATACAGTTGACAAATTACCACTGAAAAGGAATTGCCACATGGAGTGGGAGAACCACAGAGTGTGCCTTATGAGTTTAGGTCTAGAGATAAGTGACAAAATAGCAGTGTATTGTTTTTAATTTTGTGCCTGTTTATGTACATAAATATTTTTTTAGTTTGCTGTAGTAGTAAATGTTCTTGCACATATGTGAAACAGAGGTGAATAAAATCCAGCTATTGGAAAATGGAATCTTGCTCTTACGACAACCAAATGTACTTCTCATGGACCAAAAGTGGCTGCTTAAACTCACATTTGACATCTGGGAGTTAAGAAATAAAATTCTACATTTACAGAATACGTTCATTATCTTCAGAAGTGGAAAAGGGGCAGATCGTAACAGATGTACAGAACAAATACCAGGAATTGAAATTTTCTTATGAGACACTTCAGCCTCAGTTACAGCATATGACAGAGGTAATTCCAGAAATGCTAGTACAAAAGAAAAGAGGTTGGTTAGATGCAGATGGGAAGTTACTAAAAATGGTATTGGGGACAGCAGATAAAAATGACATTGAAAATTTAAGTAGTATGATAGGGGAAATACAAGAAATGGCAAAGAACACAAAACCAGCAGTTGTTTGGCATATACAAACTACATTTGTTTTATTTAACTGTATCAGAAGCACAAACTATAGTTAACAAGCTATACAAAATGTTCCAAAACATGGTACTATAAGCATTACAATTACAATTAAATGCGGCATGACCAGCATGCAGCAACTTCGCATGCTTCCTTGGTGGCATTGATGACATTCTGTAGCATGCATGACATTGGGCATAGGCTGCAGACAAGATGACTCATTTGTCTGTTCTTCACCACATTCACATGCTGTGGAGTCGCATGCAAATCCCCACTTTTTCAAGTTGGTCTTTGTTCTTCCAACTACAGAACGCAGCCTGTTGAGTGTCTTCCATATTGACCAGCTGTGTGTCACCAATGTAACATTGAATAATTCGCAACGAGGTAGAGAAAATGATGAAGAATGCCATCATTCAGTCTTCACAAAGCCCATGGTCATCACCAGTGGTTCTCGTGAGGAAGAAGGATGGCAGCTGGCACTTTTGTGTTAATTACAGGAAGCTTAATAAGATAACTAAAAAGGACGTTCACCCCCTTCCACGAATTGACGATACACTGGGCTGTCTGAAGGGGGCTAAGTTTTTCTCAAACATGGATATGTACTCGGGATACTGGCAAAACGAAGTAGATGAGGCCGATTGTGAGAAAACTGCATTCATCACCCCTGAGGGCCTGTATGAGTTTAAGGTAATGCCATTTGGTTTGTGTAATGCACGGATAATGGATAATCTTCTAAGTCACCTGACATGGATGGTGTGTCTTTGGTATTTAGATGACATTATAGTGTTCTCAGAGACATTTGATGAACACATAAAAAGACTAAGGGCTGTTCATAAGTGTCCCCAACAAGGTGGACTGAAACTTAATGCAAGAAAGTGTCTCTCTGGAGCAAAAGAAATCAAAATACTTGGACACCTTGTGTCAAATGAAGGTGTGCGGCCAGACCCAGAAAAAGTTAGATCTATAACAGAATTTCCTATTCCTGAAAAAATTAGAAATGTGAGAAGCTTCCTCGGATTATGTTCTTATTACCGTCATTTTATCAAAGACTTTTGTATCAAAGCCAGGCCACTCCAAGAGTTGTTAAAAGCTGATGCTAAATTTATCTTGGGTGGTGCTCAACAAGATTCTTTCGGTGTGCTGCAAAAAGCTCTGACGACCAACCCTGTACTTGGTCTGTATGATGAGAGAGCACCTACAGAACTACACGCAGATGCCAGTGGGTATGGGATCATTGCTGTTCTGGTGCAATTTCGGATGGAAAAGAGAAGGTTATAGCCTATGCCTCTAGTATACTTACAAAAGCCAAGAGAAACTACTCAACTACAGAAAGAGAATGTCTTGCTGTGACCTGGCCCATGTGCAAATTTTGACAGTATCTCTCTGGAAGGCCATTTACAGTTGTTACAGACCATCATTTACTTTGTTAGTTGACAGGTCTTAAGTATCCAACAGGATGACTCGCCAGGTGGGTACTACGTCTTCAAGAGTATGACATTACCATAGTGTACAAAAGTAGAAGAAAACACCAAGATGCTGACTGTCTCTGTACAAGACCATCAAGACTTTGATGAAGATAGTGACTGTCTCATTGCACTCCAGGATCACTCTGCTGAGCAGAATGACTCCAAGATATCTCAAATTATGCTTGCCTTAAATTGGGCAGAGGATGAGAAAGGACAATGTAAGGTAGTTAATGGATTACTTTGCAAGAAAAACTTCGATCCGTTTGGAAAGAGGTGGCTACCAGCAGTTCCTAAACATATGCACTTAGATGTTCTACAGAAATGACACACCTAAGGCCGGACATCTAGGATTTATTACGACATACAATATGATCCGCAAGAGATTTTTCTAGCCAGGTTTATTTAGGAGTGTCCGTTGCTATGTGTCGCACTGTCAAGAGAGTCAGAGGAGAAAGGCAGTTCCTCAGAAACCACCTAGCCGACTCATACCAATTCCACCAGCTGAAACGCCTTTCCAGCGTGTTGGGATTGATCTTCTTGGATGATTTACAATGTCTGCTAGTGGCAATAGATGGATTATTGTTCACTGAATATCTGACACACTATGCCATTACAAAAGCCATGAAAACAGCCGAAGCATTCAAGGTAGCCAAATTCATCGTGGAAGACATTGTATTAAAACACGGTGCCCCAAGGTCGTTAATTACAGATTGAGGGAAAGTTTTTCAATTTAATCTTGAGACAGAGATAAAACAGTTGGTGCAACATTACTCATCACATGACAACTGCCTACCATCTGCAAACTAATGGGCTTACTGAACGCCTTAATAAGACCTTGGCTGACATTCTATCAATGTTCGTCAATATTGAGCAGAGCAACTGGGATGAGGTGCTACCTTTGCCTTCAACACCGCCAAACAAGACACTACAGGATTTTTTCCTGGTGCATGGGCGTGAGGCGACTACGACAATGCACACTCTGTTTCTGTTACATCCTGATGGCGCGGACGACGACTACATCAGCCGGGTGTTAATCACAGCTGAGGAAGCTCGGCCGTTAGCTCGACTCGGCACGCTGCAGGCTCAAGAAAACGATTATGCTGTGAGTCACCACCGTGTTGTCTACCAGCCTGGTGACCTCGTCTGGATCTTCACTCCTGTTCGGAAGGTTGGTCACTCTGAGAAGCTCCTTGGGCGCTACTTTGGACCTTACAAGGTTGTAAAACAGTTGTTTGATGTTACTTATGAAGTTGAAGATTTCGACCCCAACACAAGACGATGAAAGATCAGAGATATGGTCCGTGTCCTTCGAATGAAGCCCTATAAGGATCCTGCAACCCAGGGTAAATTTGAAGCTCCAGCGACAGGCAATGAGCGGAAAGGTGATGAAGAGGATAGCAGCAAAGGAAGTTCTAAGAAGATCACCGCCAGGGCAAAAATCAGTCATCGGAAGTCAGAGTATGCAGGACCGATGACTCGTTCCCGGACTAGGAGGACATAACACCGAGACACTGTTCTTTTAAGGAGGGAGCAGTATCGCAGAAGAAGCTGAGTAGCACAGTCACCGTGGTGTAGTGGTTATGATACTAGACTGTTGAATGGAGGGTTGTGAGTTCAAAACTCACCTGAACTGTAAAATTTTAATTTCTATATTCAGTTCGAGTACATTCTAGAAGTATCCACAAATGTCAAGAATCATTGTACTGGAATGTTCTGTAACTGTATATATACCATGTGTTCTGGCTGGAGGCAGTTCGCTCCGTGCTCTTGTATGTCCAAGTGCTGAATAAACCTTCATTAAGTGAAGTTAGTGTTCGTCATTCATTTAATTACACTTTCTTCTACGTGAGAGTATGGTATACAGTGAGAAAATGGATAAAGTTAATTCAAACTGACAAAAGGAGTGAAGTCCTGCACATGTGGGTTTCTGAGCTGTATTGATCTTTTTGTCTGGTTTTATGAAGGTTCCATTGTTGACATTGTTATGCAGTGTCACTGTTGATTTTTCTTTTCGTGTTGTCAAAGTGCGTGATTATTGTTTTCATGTGATATCCAGTAGCATTCTGTTTTCACTGATAGTGGAATATCCAGAATCATGCAACAGTGTTAAGTCTAGTAAAAACTAAGAACAATGTCACATGAAATAGGAGAGCACTGCAACTGTATGAAGATTTGTACTGATACACTAAATGATGCAGAAAAGTCTTTAATTTGTATCTAATTTCAGTCTACTGAAGGACTGGAATGAGCAAAGTTATCACCTGTCAGGACTGATTTCTACTGATATTATTTAATTCAGAAGGCCTTGCAGAAATGAGACAGTAGCAACTTTACGTTATTATAATTTTCATTATAAGAACAATGAGAGAGAATGCTATGAAGGAACTGACTGTTAGTCAACAGGCCTTTATATCACTGCATGGGATTTTTTTATAAAAAAAGATTAAAAACTAGTAGGATTTCTTTAAAAAATGATGTTTCAGTTGACAAATGAGGCAAACACAGAAATCAAGCTCATAAACTTTCAGCAGAAACAGAGTAAAGCACCTGCATTCACATCACGTCGTTTAAAGGGAGGTTCAGTCATTACAGCATACATAAAGCACAAAAACTGTATTTGCCTGAAGAACTAATGATCAACAAGACATTTAAAGAGCTTTCAAGAGGCACATCCTAACTGTTCAGTGTGATATGAAACCTATCATAAAATATTTAATATTAAATTTTATATCTCGTTCGGTTTACTTGAAGTGATATATGCAGTACTTGCAATAAGTTTTCTGCAACTTTCAAAGCTCCAGAGGCCCAGATTACACGTGTAACACATGGAAAGAAAAGATTAGACATTCAAAATAATATTAAGAGAGAGATGTCTGAATGTGAACTACACCACAACTGACACTTTATATCAGCGTAAAAGATAATCTCAACAGAGAAGCACAGTAAATTTATAAGCACTGAATCGATAATTATAGATTTACCATGGAATTTTCTGTCTCCAACATCATACATCAACTCTCCGACAACAAGGCAGTATTTTATGTTTACCCTGAAACAATATAGAAGAAAGGTTCAAATGAAAAATAAATAAATAAATAAAAATGTGACTACAATTCTAGATTCAGAGGTTAAAACTTTGGAAATCTTTTGTGACATATGTGGGGGTTTAAAACAAAAACTATCCTCTTTCCAGGTTCATTCACTATCTTGTCCATCATGCAAAGTGTTTTGAATATATTTGTGTGATATACCCAGTTAGAGAAAATTCATATTTGGAAAGTGACAAAGACATGGGCCTTATCAGGCATAAAACGAAAGCAGAGTTTCTGAAGCACAGAATGTACATAATCAATGATGCACATGTCAAATCCACTCCTTTTAACATTGTTGAAGTTCATGACCTTAATGATATATGAGAGATCTGATTTCTTGCAACCAAGACACTTACCAAATTGCTCAATTCCATCTTAAATTATTAAGGAGATGAAGGTAGAACGTCATCATCTAAGGCTTGGCAAATAGGCGACACTAACAATGGACCTTGAATCACATCAGTTATGACTGCTCCTGCTGCACAAATGGTAGAGGAAACAGAATTTGCAGAAGGAGATTTTTGTTCCCTTTGTCCTGTTATGAAGGTAAGCTATTAACCCTAGAAACACCAAGCATGGAAAAAATTGCCCATACATTTTTATTTTTTTAAAATGTCATGGCAAATATCCTTAAATGTTTTTGGGTCTTTTTCTATTTGTCTGTTGCCTTGTAATACACTATGCTGTATGTTTCTATGGTTAATTTTTTATAATTGCAAGTACAAAACAGGAATTTTATGCCCAAGGGCACATTTTGCCCGGGGTTGGTACTCCACGCGACCGTAATTCTTATTATCTTCCCCACAACGACCAAGTATGGGCAAAATTTGCCCGTACGCTTTTCTTTCTTTTATTCAATTGGTAATCTTGAACATGAGTTTTACTGTGGTTTGTTGAGTGTCTAATAGTTGAGTTTCACTTTCATTGTTGATTTTAGACTTGCCATTATTACTATTAGCAGTTTGTCACAGTAGAGCGACGCCTTTATTGTAAAGTAGATTTTGTAAGATGAGTTATAGAGGCTTGAACGACGCAGAAGTTCTTGCAGAACTGTTACCCGACAACGAATTATGAGACTTAAGTGATTTTGAGTCAGATCATACAGAAGTAGAAAAGGATTCCAGTGAAGAAGCGGAGGACAATGAAGAAGAAACAAACCATGCAGGTAACGCTCCAAATAAATATGTTACACGTTCTGGCAGAGTGTATCATGCAGAAGCTCCGAGACATAGTAAAAGGGATTTTGGTAATATAGTCCATGAACGTCAAGGAATAACCAGCGCTGGGAAAGTAACAAGCATATGTGAATCATTCAAAAAAATGTTCACTCCTGAATTACTATGGAAAATACTTGACCATACAAATGAAGAAACTGAAAGAGAAAACGTATCTCCCGTTAGCGATTCTGAAATATATGCATTGATGGGAATTTTAATTCTGATGGGAGTTTACCAGGACACCAATATTTCTTTATCTGATTTATGGTCAAATTTATTGGGACGAGCGATTTATAGAGGAGCTATGGGTAAGACAAGAGCATATCAGCTATTGAAAATCCTTCACTTTGATGATAAAGGCACCAGGTCAGAAAGACGTGTACGTGACAAATTTGCACCGCTGTGTGAAGTATTGAATGAAATATTCCCACGGTACTTCAGAAGTGGACCTGACAATACAATTGATGAAATGTTGTGTCTTTTCAGAGATTGTTGTCCTTTCAAAGTTTTCCTCAGTGACAAAACTGGAAAATATGGAATATTGGTCAGAATGCTTTGTAGTGCAACTGAACGATTCATAATAAAAATTAAGTGTATGCTGGAAAAGACAGTAGACCTGCCAGTGAATGAGGTCCTCTTGAGATTGTGAAGAGACTGGTGGGGCCAATAAAGAATACAGGCTACAATGTCACAACTGACAACTTCTACACTTCTGTGGAGTTGGCGGACGTTCTCTATAAAGACTACAAACTTACACTGGTTGGGACACTCAAATCAAACAGAAAACATGTACCGCAGGAACTTAAGATGACAGCAGGCAGCACAGCATTCACAGACCCATCTTCTAAGAAGCCGCCAGTAACAATTGTCTCTTACATCACTAAGGAAAAACCAAAGAAAAATCTGTTGATGTTGTCTACACAACATCATAATGCAGGAGTAGAAGTTGATACACCAAAAAAGAAAACACACATAAACCTGTACTATAATCCCACTAAGGGAGGAGTGGATGCCATAGATCAAATGGTTAGGACATACTCTACAAACAGGGGTACGAGAAGATGGCCACTGTCAACGTTCTACAGCCTACTTGATATAGCTGCAGTTAACTCATACATACTGTTCAAGATGAATAGGCCTAAATGGAATGAAGGGAAACCAAACGACAGAAAACTGTATCTCCATGAATTATAGGCCACGAACTTTTGAAACTACACATACAAGAGTGAGCCATGGATGTGAAAGGACTCCAGTTGCCTATTATTTGCGCGATGGGAGAGAGCCTAGGAAAGAAACTAGAGGTAAACAAAATTGCTGCAAATGAAGAACCAACTAGGAAAGCAAGGTGCTATATATGCTACAAGAAGGCAAGTAACCACAGAGCAAGAGACAACATCACAAAAACCAAGTGAACATGTGGAAGCTGTGGGCGCCATCTGTGTGACTCATTCAGAATCAACCATTTTGTGTGCACGAGGTAAATGTCATCTATGAGTGAAAAAATTTTCTCTCCAAGTGAAAAGTGTTTTCCGAGAGTTTTCAGTGTACAATACCATGATTTTAGCAAGTGTTTTCATTTCTGTTTTTGAAACTTTCTCTCAATGACAAAGCTGTATTATTCAGTTAATAGATCAAAGAGTGCATAGAAACTTCAGACAGCCTTTGCATTCGATTACAAACCTTCTTATCTTGTTTACACAAACTTTCATAGACCAAGATTTGACCATTCTTGGTTGTTATATTCACCCGATGAGTGTTAAAAAATTAAGCTTTCAATTGTGTTGTCACTATTTCCTGTTAAACTAATATCTCAATGGAAACAGAATTACATAAAATAAATACATATTACAACAAATTACAAGATTTACAACTTGTTGTAATATGGGCAAAATTTGTCCTTGGTTGGTGCTCCGTGTAACCTAAAATACCTTGGTGTTTCTAGGGTTTAAGAATTATCCATATAATATACTTAAACTAGATCATATCATTACCTGAAATAGTAATTCTTATTTTATAACAATATATCTATTGAATATAATAGAGGGAAACATTCCACATGGGAAAAATATATTTAAAAAGAAAGCTGATGAGACTTACCAAACAAAAGCGCTGGCAGGTCGATAGACACACAAACATACACACAAAAATCTAGCTTTCGCAACCAATGGTTGCCTCTCTTTCCTGACGAGGCAACCATTGGTTGCGAAAGCTAGATTTTTGTGTGTATGTTTGTGTGTCTATCGACCTGCCAGCGCTTTTGTTTGGTAAGTCTCATCAGCTTTCTTTTTAAATATAATATATCTATTGAGGTATCCTGCTAATAGGAGACCACATGGACAATGTTTCAGGACTGTTACACATTACCAAAGAAACATATCGTGATCTACTAGAAGTGGTGGTGTTCTGTGACCTTCTTTACAGACTCTCTCTTCTGGCTGTGAATTTATTGTTTTGTGAATCCCATTTGTGTTTTGTACAAGTAAAAAGAAATATATATATATATATATATATATATAGAAGGAAACATTCCACGAAGGAAAAATATACCTAAAAACAAAGATGATGTGACTTACCAAATGAAAGTGCTGGCAGGTCGACAGACACACAAACGAACACAAACATACACACAAAATTCAAGCTTTCGCAACAAACTGTTGCCTCATCAGGAAAGAGGGAAGGAGAGGGAAAGACGAAAGGATGTGGGTTTTAAGGGAGAGGGTAAGGAGTCATCCAGTCCCGGGAGCGGAAAGACTTACCTTAGGGGGGAAAAAGGACGGGTATATATATAGAAGGAAACATTCCACGAAGGAATATATATAATAAAAAAACACCATGATTTATTTTTAATAACTGCACTTACGTGTATGTTCCGTTAACTATATTTTGTTGAATGATTTTTGGAAGTAATACACAAGGCGATTTAATAAGGATACAAAAGTTGAAACACTAAAGTATTTGAGTGGTAAAAAATATCTCAGGGTGTTCCACCAGGCTCCATATTAGGCCCAGTCCTGAAGATCAGGATTCGGAAAAAATTCCCAAATCTGTGATCAGTACCCTCAGTAACTTAGAAACTTGGTTTCAGCTAAATCAAGTTGAATCTACACATGTCTAATAAGACTCACGTGATGCAGTTCAAAACCAAACAGCCAAAATGTGAGCAAATTGTACATAACAACCAAGATATAGAAGAAGCTGACTCAATCAAATTCTTAGGTTTAAATGTATATAAAAACTTGTACTGGCAAGCACACATTGAATACCTGGCAAACAAACTGAGCAGCTTTGCATTTGCAATGCAAATATTATCAACACAACTGACATGGACACACGAAAAGTAGCATATAAAAGCTACTTCAAATCCATTATTAGGTATGGTATTGTTTTTTGGGGTAACTTGACAAACATAGTGCGGATACTAAAAATACAGAAAAAAATCATTCGAAATATGTGCACTGCAAATCACAAAGAACCATGTCGACCATTATTTAGAAAACTTAAAATACTAACTCTGCCATCCTATTATATTTTTGTACGCCAGACATGAATTATTTGAGGAAACAATTTTGTCCATTCACATGATACTAGAAATGAAGAAAATTTTACGCTCCCCACCCACTGCCTCAAACTATATGCCCAGGGACCTCAAGATATGGGAATGAAAATTTGTAATAAAAGGGAATAAGTTGATGCAGATGAATTTAGGTTTACTTAAAAGAAAGCTATATGAGGTACTGACATTGAAGTGTTATTACTCAGTGGATGAATTCATGCAGGACAAACTGGAAATTTGAGCTGGATACAATGTGTTACATATTCCAAGAAATATCATTATAATGTTATTATTTATTGTAGTGCTATTATTTATTAATGTAAAAATCACTGTAACTGTATTATAAATTTTTGACATATCTCCTGTACACAAACCAAATGTACGTCATGAGATGAATAAAACACAATTCACACTGACTTATTAATCTTTATAATTTACTCAAGTTCATTCAAAATAAAAACAGAAAATCTATAAACAATATTATTCCTAAAACCCTGTGTGACAGATGACTAGAATCATAGATGAATAGAATTTTGTCGTGGGATTTACATAGAGGTTATATAGTGAAACATGATCTTAATATCCCATTAGTTTCTAAATTTCATAATCTGATTTGACAACTATACTAAGAAACTGAAAAATAGCATTCAAACAAATAAGACACATAGGGTCAAATTTTTAAAAATATTTTTTAACTCTTTTACGGAAAACTAAAGAACGGTCATTCAATGCACCTTATAAATTACAACAGCATATTTCAATAAACACTGTAACTGTGAAGTTCCAAACTTTAAAACTGCGCCCCTGAAAAAAATCTAGAAAATGGAGTTAATTCCTCCTTCCCCTGTAGTCTTCAAATGAAATACCAAAAACTTTGTGCTCAGTAATATGAAAGCTGCAATGCCTGTAAGGCATATTTATAAGCCCAAGTTCAACATTCTGCTCATCTGTAAATATAAAATTCAACTCTGATGATTGAACTCTGATGATTGTACCACACAGTAAACATGCCAAGGTCTCTCAGGATACTGGCAAGAATGTTGGTCCCTTATTATCTGTAAGGTACGTCAACTGAAAGTAAATCAATATTTCTGGAATAAAAAGTGAGAATTACAATGAAAGGTTACAAGGCCAAGCTAATACTTGTCTGTCTTTCTTGGTTCTACTACGTAAAAAATTTTCACGTTACACTAGAAGCATGTACAGGTATATCTCACACATGTCCTTAAAAGTAAGTATCCCTCACAGACTCTAGAAATGACATATCCCTTGCCACCGAACTTATATTTTCATGACACACAGCACTTCTTTCTGTTGGAGTTGAAGTGATGATGTTGTCCTCATGGTTGGACCTTTGTATTTCTTCTGTCATCCAAGCACCAGATGTTGACTGTTGCTGATGTGTCTTAAGGTGCTGCTTGAGACTTTCTCTCCATCGAAAACTTCGACCACAGGTAGTGCATGACAAGTTCCTCTCATCTAAGTGAATCTTCATGTGCTTCTTTACACTGTCTGGGTATGCATAGGATTTACCACACAGCTGACACAAATACGGCCGTTCTCCAGTGTGCTGGCGCATGTGTACTCTCAAGTGACCTGCGTGATAGAAACATTTTCCACAAGTGGGACATTTCAGCATCCGTTCACCACTATGTAGAGTTTTCTGATGCTTGTTGAATGTAGAAGCATCACTGAATGACTTTCCACAGGTAGCACATAAGAATGGTTTCTCACCTGCAATAAAAAAAAATGTTTAAAGTAGCAGACACTAATTGGAAGAAGAAACTAAAAAACATAACTTCACATTATTTGATACTGTAGTCTACAAATGAACTGGCAAAAGGAAAGCAATCAACAGTGTTAAGCAATACTGTTTTCCCTGCAGCTTCCCCCATGCATGAATTTGACATGTGTATTGCACACATCTCCTTCTCCCCAGTGTCTCAGGTCAACTCCCTCTCTCTGTCAATCTCTTCCTACCACCTCCTACTCCCCATCTCTGTCCATCTGCTCATCCTTCTTCCCCTCTGTTCCCAACTCCTCTTCCCCTCATGTCTCTGCCAATCTCCTCCTTCCCCCCTCTCCCTGTTCATCACCTCCTCTGTCCCTCTCAACCCCCCCCCCTCCCAACATGTAACCCCTGCAACACAGGCTGATAAAGCTGGTGATAAAGCTGGCCTATACTACTCCAACATATCAAATCTGTCATGCAGGGCAGCCTACACAAGAGGGGCTTGAAAACTGTGCCCCTGATATGTAGGCTGTCCTACAAAGCAGGTTGAAAAGGAAGACCAATACTATTCCCAAATAACATGCCTGTCATGCAGGATGCTTAATCAGCAAGGGCTGAAAAAACACTCATTTGCCTGTATTTCTGCTTCTATTGAAACCAAAAAATGCTGATAATAATGAAGTTTGCTGTCTGGGCGTAGAATTTGGCTGAAATCGATAAGCTCAGTTAAAAGAGACATAAAAACAATAACTTCAGATTTTCAAAAATGGCAGCAAAAGCTCAGGAGACCAGAGATTTTTCCAATGGACACAAAAATAGAAATGAGAACATACTGAAAGTTTCTGCAAAACACGAAAACCCGCTGGTCAAGAAAGTTACGTTGACATCACTTCAACACATCCTATTTCAATATGTGCCAGACGTTCCTCAGACTGATAAATTAAGTTTCTACCTGTTTGTCCACTGTAAAATTTAATACTATCATCACATGAGATTTTATATATTCCTGAAGTCAAGGAAACAAGAGTACAAGAAGAAGAAACTAGAAACCCAATTTTCTCAAATTCAAGAATACACAAAATCTCATGCAATGGACAAACAGATAGGGACTTCCCAATTATGTTCAAAGAACACACTCTAAATTGTGAAAGTAACCAATCTATCTTTTACCTGCACTAATGCAACCATAAACACTAACCAGAATGAATACAAAATGCAATGAAAATGCTACAGTTTACCGAAAGGGACTAATAATGCAACTCCTGAAATAACTTGAGATTTATACCCACACAGACACTTATCCAGACGAAATTGTTGATGAAAAATGGAACTAAAACACAAACAATATTTAGAAAACTTTATTGACTTCCTAAAGGAGAAAGGGTGATTTTCAGTGGTTCATGACACCAGGAAATAAATAAAAAACAGCAGAACTCTCAACACAAATTATATATATATACATGATACATGAAAACAT
Source organism: Schistocerca cancellata (assembly GCF_023864275.1). Taxonomy (NCBI): domain Eukaryota; kingdom Metazoa; phylum Arthropoda; class Insecta; order Orthoptera; family Acrididae; genus Schistocerca; species Schistocerca cancellata. The sequence goes on from NC_064627.1 coordinate 931,755,828, forward strand.
ATAGTGATACAATCTATGTAATGTAAACTTATTGTAAACACATACACATCAGTGGAGTGGATCACATCAGTGGAGTGAATCGTAAGTGAAGTTAGCTTTCCTATGAAACAAATGTAGGCACAAATAAAAAGTGAGGACCATACATAAAGTTCTGACAAATTCCAACACTCAACGACATGACATCTCAAATGTAAAGCTAATTGTTGCTAACATACATGTAAGCTTATTGATTGGCGACTCCATGTTGTCTTGTGCACTACGACCAGGTAACAGGTATACTTGAAAAAAGAGACAGCATTGGTCGTATATTTTTCTATTGCAAAATCGATTTTCTGTCACTGAGTGACCATCTTCAGTGCTATATTGTATAACAAATTGGGATGCACTGTTGTTACTAAGCTTACGGCAATCACTGAGTGACCATCTTCAGTGCTATATTGTATAACAAATTGGGATGCACTGTTGTTACTAAGCTTACGGCAATCACACCGGCGGCGTCAAGAAGCCCCACCGCTACAGGCCGGGCACCCTGCGAGAAATCAGGCGCTACCAGAAGAGCACAGAGCTGCTCATCCGCAAGCTGCCATTCCAGCGCCTAGTGTGCGAGATCGCCCAGAACTTCAAGACCGACCTGCGCTTCCAGAGCTCCGCAGTCATGGCCCTGCAGGAGGCCAGCGAGGCCTACCTCGTCGGCCTCTTCGAAGACACCAACCTGTGCGCAATCCACGCCAAGCGCGTCACCATCATGCCCAAGGACATCCAGCTCGCGCGCCGCATCCACGGCGAGTGCGCCTAAACACCGCGCCGCTGGGCACCGCGCACTCAGTGACAGAAAATCGATTTTGCAATAGAAAAATATACGACCAATGCTGTCTCTTTTTTCAAGTATACATGTAAGCCATACCTAATAATTTTAAACAAAAAACTGTACCATTATTAATATGGTAGGATTACTTGAAAATGGCATAACAGCCGAAACCACTTGTCTTATGTACATAATGAGCTAACAAAATCAGTGTGCAGCACAAAATGGAAAATTCATACTAAATCATTCATAGAAATAGAAGTGTTCATCTTTGGTTACCTGGACAACTACAGTTTTACAAACTTCCAATGTGCTGGAATAGCTGTGGGTCAGAACATTCTGTTAATCATTACACAAAAAAAAAAAAAAAAAAAAAAAAGGTTTAAAGTTGCAAATTTTACTTTTTATTCACTTGATGACTAATTTTGGGCTGAGACCCAATTTCACATCATCGTAACATAGTCAAAAATGGTATTTCCAAAGATGTGAAAACCACATCAAAAATGTGCAACAAACGCGCTGTATACGCTGTAACTGTTCATTGCACATTTCGGACATGGTTTTCACGTCTTTGGAAATACCATTTTTGACTATGTTACAATGATTTGACAATCAGTCTCAGCCTGAAACTAGTCATGGAGTGAATAAAAAAGTAAAAATTGCAACTCTGGACTGGTTTTTTGTTGTACAAACTATAATTTTAACTTGAAAGAATTTCTCTTTGCCGAATTTGTTAGTTAGAAGACTGGAGTTAAGGCAGTTAAAGTTGTGATAAGTGTTGGCCGAGAGAACAGGAAGGAAAGGTTTAGCTCCCTAATTGGAAAGATTTTCTTTCCATGTACACTATGGCATCTCTCCTCTGCAAATGTGTATCAGTTGAAATGATTGTGATGAGTATATCATGGAAGAATAACAATCTCCATAAGTCAAATACAATTGCCCAAGCACAAATTTAGTTTTTCTGACTGACTTTGAAGTGGTGAAAAATGATTCCATGGAACAACTTCCAGTTCATTTCTAACAAATATATGCACTCCAAGGACTTTTTGGTAGGGAGGTTCAAATGGCTCTGAGCACTATGGGACTTAACATCTATGGTCATCAGTCCCCTAGAACTTAGAATTACTTAAACCTAACTAACCTAAGGACAGCACACAACACCCAGTCATCACGAGGCAGAGAAAATCCCTGACCCCGCCGGGAATCGAACCCGGGCGCGGGAACACTACCGCACGACCACGAGCTGCAGACTTGGTAGAGAGGATGTGGCATGTTATCTTGGATGGAGAGTCACTGTCAGATGTAGAAGTAACTTCAAGTGTGCTGCAGGGAAGTGAGCTGCAAACAATACTAATAGTAATCTCAGACTTTTTGCAGATGATGCAACTGAACTGGTAGACTCTTGAAGATGGATGTAAGCTGTATAAATATGCAGTCAATCTTGATAGGATTTCAAAGTGCTGCAAAGATTGGCAACTTGGTTTACATGTTAAGAAATGTAAAACTATGCACTTCACAAAACAAAAAATGTAATATCCTGTAACATCAATGAGTCACTGCTGGAATCAGCCGAGTCATACAATTACCTTGGTGTAACACTTTGAAGGGGTGTAACACTTTGAAGGGATATGAAATGGAATGAACACACATGCTCAGTCATGGGTAAACCTGGTGGTAGTCTTTGGTTTATTCGCAGAATACCGGGGAAGTGCAATCAGTCTACAAAGGAGATTCCTCACAAATCGCTTGTATGACCAGTTCTAGAATATTGCTCAAGTGTTTGGGATCTGTACCAAATAGGACTAACGGGGGAAATTGAATGTATATAGACAATGGCAGCAGGAATTGTCACAGGTTTGTTTGATCCACTGGAGAGTGTCACAAAGGTATTGAAGGAACTGAACTGGTAGACTCTTGAAGATGGATGTAAACTATCCCAAGAAAGCTTAGTTTCAAGACCCGGCTTTAAATGATGACTCTAGGAATATACTACAATCCCTTACATAATCACTCCCACAGGGTTTGTGAGAATAAGATTAGAATAATTACTGCATGCACAGAGGCGTTCATACACAATTCTTCCCACGCTCCACATGTGAATGGAACGGGAAGGAAACCTAACAATTATGCAATGGAATGTACGTTCTGCCATGCACCTCATGGTGGTTTGCAGAGTGTAGACACAGACAAGAGCAACTATCAACAATGGAGTTAAAGAATGGACCAGAACTGTGTTATTCTTAAAGCCTTCATCAGTGTTACCCTCATACTACAGTTGAGACTCATATAACGTAAGACACAAGATGGCATCTTATTAGAAATGCCTGTTACAACAACATGACATCAAACCTTAGTCAAATGAACTGCAGATTCTATGAGGAGGAAAGAATCAGAAGTGCTGCAGGTTTTAACTTAGGAAACCAAAAGGAGGATTCTTTGGGACAAAAAGTAAAATATCTAATGTGCATCTTTCCAGGCATCCAAATTTTGATTCCCATTAAAATATAAAAATTAATAGGCTCTATGAATATCAGAAATTATTAAATGCTAAGCTCAAGTGTACATGTGGGTTCGAGGACCAATTCATCAATCTTCAACAAATTTTTACTTCAATCTACCCATTGTAAAACATTGTTGAAATACTCCATAATAAAGAATTTTCCTATGTGACATGAGGCCACCCGAGGATTACATATTAATGGGCCAAAGTTGATATCGTGAATAAATAAATTTAATAACAGTGCAAGACTGTGGGCAAGAAACAGAAACAGTATTTACCATTTAATGTTCTCCTTTCCCACACAACACATATAGCCTCTCGGTCAGCAACAACTTTTGGAATGTCCAGAAGCGCTCCCAAAAGCTTGTCAACATGTAATGGGCTGCTTAGCAAGAAATTAAAAAGAGAGAGATGACTATTAATAAAAATGGACACTGTGAACTGACCTCACTAGTACAGGTCTAGCTTACAGTTGCTGACCACACATTCAGGTAGGTAATGTAAACTGCTTTCCAACAAACTGCCCAGGCCTGGAAAACTGTGTGTAAGTAATATTTTGAATAAAAACATTTATACAAATCCTGATTAACCTGACTGTAATCAAAAATCAACAAAACCAAAAGACAGAAGGAAATACAAGTAAGAGAGGGGCGAGAGTGAGTAAGATGGGAAAAATGCTCCACTCAGAAAGCAGCTGGAGGCCCCGTGGGCATGTTATGCAGTGGACCTGTGTTTCCTCACCCTCCGTTACTTCAAGAAAACTAGCCAAGTGGCCAAACTGATAAAATCTCAGGAAAGATAACTACAATGGCTAGGCATTAAAACACTGACGAATTAAAAAGAATAAAAAGATGGTAAGGGCAAGAACTATGCTGCCCCACTGAGAATGAGCAGGCATGTGCCCCCTGGGCAAGAGCCGGTGAAACGGCACACCTCCAATCCCTCAAACAGCTGACGAGGCTAAATCACCCTACCTCAGAGAAAGGAATAGATACTGTCTTCATCAACAAAATGTAAAACCAGATCAGCCACTTTCGTGTCATCCACTAACATCAAAGGCAGTGAGTTTAACATTTTACCATAAGGTAGCCAAATTAGGGCACTCCAGTAGAATGTGTTCATCATCAGACAGGCATCCCACCGACAGTGGGGTGGATTCTCATGTCATAAAGGGTCACCATGGGAAAGCCAAATGGGGCCAATGCGAAGCCGACAGAGAATGGTGGATTCCCTGTGAGAAACGTGAAGGGAAGACTGTCGTGTGATCTTGGTCCCCTGATTAAGAACACTTGGCTGGTGCAAGAATGAACATAACGAAAGGTTTGACTGATGACCACCAATTCTGCAATGAATACACAGCATTGATTCTCCAGGCATCATAGTTCACTGCACCTCGATTGTGTGTAGGCAAAAGCAGTTGTTCTGTCAAGCGATCAGTGTATACCTTTTCTGAACCTCGAAAAGCATCAATGACGGTCGGGAACAGGTGGCAAAAAACCGTGGGACCAACAGTCTTTGTGTCCAAACAATACGTTGAAACATATCCAAGGATATGGTACACACAAGGGGGGACAGATGATTGTTCCCTGACAAGAGGCAACAGTGGAGGGAGGTGGAGTTCAGAGCAGAGACACTATGTGAACAGCAATTTTGACTCCAGTTCTGGGCCTCTGTTGTGGAAGGTAGAACACAGTAACAGCAAACAGATCATAGTAACTTGAATGCTAAAGGGAGCAGCTCCTGTGTATTGAATAACTGAGCAGTGGTTGTTGGCACCTGGTCTGTAGTGGTGTGGTGTGCGTACTGTAAGACCTTCGGAACACACACCATCAGATTATTTGACTTGTCGCTCTAACGAAGTAGGCGAGTGTCAGCAATATGTCTCGTGGTCTTATCATGGCGTGTTTATCTTCTGCCATTAGGTCAGACGATATGCCACTTGCACGCTTAGAGTAGCACATTGACGGTGACCAACTTTAAACAGAACTTGATTAATTTTCACACATATTTATTAAAATAATAACAAGCATAAAAATAACTTAACTTGGCTCTGGATGCTATTTACAATTGACAATCTGAAGTTCCTTTGGTCTTGGTACGTTAATCTTATTCTCACATATCTCTGAAACTTGACAAAGTGTCTATACATTTCTCTTCATGACTATGTACAGGAATATGATAATCTTATTAGGCGCAGACTGAAATTTGACTATAGACTAATGCAGACTGACTAATCAGAGGTCTGTACACTCGTTATAATACCTCACGCGTTCAGGTATCACTGTGCGAGTGTGATCCGCGAGGAGAAAAGGTTCTACGTTAGCAGCAATCTCATTGGCTGCGTTACATATTAATATGCGGATCAGTGGAAGCAGCATTTGGTCCGTCTTTATGGCAGCGCCATCTCGTAGAGCGGAGACGGACGAGTGTTGCGCATGCGCTGTTGTGCTTAGAGGGGCGCGCTCTAGTGGGAAAGTTGTGTACGCGCTGACTACGCGGAACTATGTACACAACAAGTGGGTAGACCCAAGCATCCACGAGTAGGCTGTTCACAGGGCTAGTCGAAAGGCACCTGTTGCAAGTTGGACCCACAACAGTTTATCAGGTCCACCATCCCCAATGTCAATGGCTATGCCAAGCCAAGAGCCAGTCTTCCACAATCAAGACAGGACAGGATCAGAGCTTTGTAAAGCTGCAGAAGTGTAGAGCGATCTGTGTCCCAACTGGTGTTACTGAGGCAGCGAAGGGTATTAAGGTGTGACCAACACTTTTGCTTAAACTGGAGAAGATGGGGAAACCACATCAACCATGCATCAAAGACAAGTCCCCTAAAACCTCCACCACTTTGAGCAACTGACCGTTGATGTATGAGTTCTGTTTGTGGATGGACAGTATGACGGAGGCATAAGTGTGTGACGTGTCTTGGCAGCCAGAAACTGAAAGCCATAGGTGAGAGCCCAGGGCTGCATCTCTTGTATGCCATCCTGCAGTAGGGATTCAGCAACACCCGCAGTGAGGAGCAATAGTACAAGCAAAAACTGTCGGAATACATGGAGGGTGACACTCTAGACCCCACACCTGTAGCTAGATCATTGATACTACTAGAAACAGGGGAAAACTCAATATAGAGTCCTGCAGGACCCCTTTCTCTTGTGAGTGGAGAATACTGTGGGAAGCATCAACTTCAACCTGGAAAGTACAGTATGATAAGTGCTGGACAAAAATTGGAAGCACACCCTGGAGACCCCACTCATGTAGGGTAAGGAGTATGTGGTGATACCTTTGTAAGTCTAAGACGACAGCAATAAGAAGCAGTCTGGATAGCAGACTCCAGGCAGACCAAATTGTCAGCAACAGAATGGCCTCGGCAAAAACTTACCTGCGATGGAGCCAAAAGGACCCGAGACTCAAGGTACCAACACAGCTGCCGGTGCACCATAAGCTCGCGAAACTTGCAGAGAACATTTGTGAGACAACTGGGCTGTCCACCTAAAAGGTGCTGGAGAACCCATATGCAATCTCTTAATGATCACAGCGATTTCAGAGGTCCACCAAGGTATGGTCTTCAGACAGTTGGAGTCTGAGGAACAGTGTATCACAAAGTCAGCTGCCAACAGAATGGCTGCGGCTGTACTCTGGATGGCCACACTGATACCTTCATGTGGCGGGGCGCTAAGGACGACAGCAGAAGTGAAGATATCCCTGTCAGCACAGTTGACAGGCCATGTGACTGATGCTGAGGGAAGGAAGGACAATCAGCAAGTGGCCACTGTCACATAGTTCATCACGGACACTCCAATGGACAGAGGGGAGAAGACCAGTGCTGCAAATGGTAAGATCAATGGCCAAATAAGAGCCATATGCCACACTGAAGTATGCAGAGGCATCACTATTCAAGAAACAAAAATCTAGCTTGAAACATAACCACCTTTCGTAACTAACTAACTCGATACTTAACTTGCAGTTTCTCAGAGTTCTTCGCTGCAATTATCTCAACCTGAAAGAAAGTGTTGGGCTCCTTGTAATGTCACGATCGATTAGTCAGGTTAATCAAATCTAGTGAATGATGTGGCTAAAATGAAAATATACTTAATAAATTGTTTATTCACAACACAAAGATGACTTAACGCTGACCCAACAAAATATGAAGCAATACTAGCCATTCCATGGCTGCTGCCATTGATCCTTATACTTCTAACGATAAGCGCATATAAATACAGGTATTGTTTGAAACAGTAATTCTGTAGTTTACATTTAAAAGTAGATTGGTTTTATTAAACAAGTTACATAATTTGTATTTACAATCTGTAACAATCTTTTCAGAAAATGTAAGCAATATGCCAAAGTAATACAGTTATCATTGCCAAAATACACAAAATACCTTTCCACAGTAAGTTTTGGTTTAGAAATGTTTATAATATTCTAAACATTGGTTTGAGTCTGATACTAACATAAATCCTGGATCCTTACACACAGTTAAAACACGATTACTATCAGGTTTCTTCGTATGAATTTTGCCAATACAAGTTTTATCATTTGTTTACATTTTTATACATATTTTTCGATTGAAACCATATTTCATCATAATTTTAATACATTTCATCGTTTTTATGTTCCATGTATTTCCATTCAGTCAAATAATATTGTTCTAATGTGTGCTAATGTAGTTATATAGCTTTGTGTACACATCGCGAGATAGTATCAGGTAGTTCGATACTTTCTATACTGCACTCTTCATTGTGTGTCATCCCATTCTGTAACCCTCCAAAGTACTGCACATAAGAACTATGGATGAGACTTTGCCATAGTATGCATGAATCCCAACAGGAATACATTATACAATACACTTGATATTGGTGTCTGTTTGTATTGCGAATTGATGGTTAGTATTACTGTAGTATCGTAGTCGATTGGTACTGCTAAAGCTGTTGCCTCAACATTCCTGTGGGCACCACGAGTGGGGCTTTGAACATTGTCGCCACTGAAGAACCTCCAGGCCGTTGACCAATGAGAAATGCCAGGATGGCGTTATAAGTGGCAGGTGCCAGAGTGCATCTGCTAGTCAAGATCACTTCCATGTTGCTAGTTTGTGCCAAATGTTACATCAGGTTGTTGATAGCTAGCTCTACCGGCAAACATTCAGTGTACTTCTGTGTCAGGCCTCTGCCTATAACTAACCGTGTCTGCTACACGTCGTCAACACTGCAGCATTTCTTCATCCACAACCTGAGTATAACATATTTATTTAAAGTGCACTTGCGTCTACTAATCGTTTGCTTGTCTATCCAGATTTCTATGGTGACAGATCCTTTGGTCATCTCCCACCCATTTATCTCAGGCAGCAACGTCACCTTCCACCCATTTATCTTCAGCAGTGAGGATACATTTGACTCCTTGTAACACAACTGTTACTGACTTGCAGCATAACAGTTCTCAACCAAGCATAAAACATAAACATATTAAGCAAAGAACAATTTAAACAAGTATATACACAATGTTTTTACATAAATAATTAAACATAACTTAATTTTACAAATGTGTTTCTTCCATGTCTTTTCTCTCCTCCATAGAATCATTAGTAGAATGGAAATTTGTATTCAATATGCCATCAGCAGGCACCTACTTCTTCTTGAGCCTCTTCACAGTGTTTTGTTTTCTCTGAAACAACACACATATCTATTACCAATCGATACAACTACAGATAAAAGAATTTTTTTTTAGGTAATTATACAATGTGATCCTACCTAAACTCAATTCTGGTATTTTGTCTACTTATCCAGTAGTAAGTTAAGTATAGTACTCCAGGTAAATTTGTATTATTATTTTCTGCATCATCTGTCTTCCATATCTGTGATATGGTAATGTCTTCCACACGAAAATCATCAGGAAAACCATGTACTCATATTTTTAATAATTATTTTGTCATCTTCAAAATATGTAAATTGCATTTCCTCTTAATGACATGTACGAAACTTAAGTTATAGGCAATGATTTCCAAAACAGTATTTTATAACAAATATGGTTCACTCAGAATAGTGTTACAGTATAATCATCATAACTATTGTTTTAAATTCATTGTTTACAGATAAGATACATAACATTTCATACATATGGTCAAAGGTGTACACACAGAACTCATGAGTATCAGTGTAAAATTCTACCATATTTCAACAAGTGTTAACTTATGTTAGCGCTACTTTCACAAAGGTGCAGCTCATTTGTCATATCCTCCGTACAGCTTCACAATTGTAATGAAACTGCTGTGTCCAAGTTTAAAGCACTTCATATTTATTTCATTTATTTTTATCTGACGATGAACTACTGTTTCAAATTTTGAAATTTATTTCTGAAACTAGCTGACAAAGCCAGCATTGCCCGTGTTTCCATTTTGCCAATTTTCACTGGAAACGAAAACAAAAAATGAACTGTGTTTGTAGTGTAAAACCGAAAAAAATTAATTTCCATGTATTCATGAAAACACCTTTGAAATTATTGTGGTTCATCTGTCTACAATGTGATTTTGTTAACATCACTATAGCCATGCCTGTTCATAGCTCTTTTAACAGCTTCTTCTTGAAGTCTGAGGGTATTTCGCCTGTCACATACATCTTGCTCACCAGATGGTAGAGTTTTGTCAGGACTGGCTTCCCCAAGGCCGTCAGTAGTTCTAATGGAATGTTGTCTACTCCCAGGGCCTTGTTTCGACTCAGGTCTTTCAGTGCTCTCTCAAACTCTTCACCCAGTATTGTATCTCCCATTTCATCTTCATCTACATTCTCTTCCATTTCCATAATACTGTCCTCAAGTACATTGCTCTTGTATAGACCCTCTATATACTCCTTCCACCTTTCTGCTTTCCCTTCTTTGCTTAGAACTGGGTTTCCATCTCAGCTCTTGATATTCATACAAGTGGTTCTCTTTTCTCCAAAGGTCTCTTTAATTTTCCTGTAGACAGTATCTATCTTACCCCTAGTGAGATAAGCCTCTACATCCTTACATTCGTCCTCTAGCCATCCCTGCTTAGCCATTTTGCACTTTCTGTTGATCTCATTTTTGAGTCGTTTGTATTCCTTTTTGCCTGCTTCATTTACTGCATTTTTATATTTTCTTCTTTCAACAATTAAATTCAATATTTTTTCTGTTACCCAAGGATTTCTACTAACCCACGTCTTTTTACCTAATTGATCCTCTGCTGCCTTCACTACTTCATCCCTCAGAGCTACCCAATCTTCTTCTACTGTATTTCTTTCCCCCCATTTTTGTCAATTGTTCCCTTATGCTCTCCCTGAAACTCTGTACAACCTCTGGTTCTTTCAGTTTATCCAGTTCCCATCTCCTTAAATTCCCACCTTTTTTCAGTTTCTTCAGTTTTAATCTACAGTTCATAACCAATAGATTGTGGTCAGAGTCCACATCTGCCCCTGGAAATGTCTTACAATTTAAAACCTGGTTCCTAACTCTCTGTCTTACCATTATATAAACTGTCTGATACCTTCTAGTATCTCCAGCATTCTTCCACGTATTTCTTTCATGATTCTTGAACCAAGTGTTAGCTATGATTAAGTTATGCTCTGTGCAAAATTCTACCAGGCGGCTTCCTCTTTCATTTCTTAGACCCAATCCATATTCACCTACTATGTTTCCTTCTCTCCCTTTTCCTACTCTCAAATTCCAGTCACCCATGACTTTTAAATTTTCGTCTCCCTTCACTACCTGAATAATTTCTCGTGAGCTTCGTGTCTATCTTGGCCACAATAATGCGTTCACTATACTGTTTGTAGTAGTTTACCCGCACTCCTATTTTTTTATTAATTATTAAACCTAGTCCTGCATTACCCCTATTTGATTTTGTATTTATAACCCTGTATTCACCTGACCAAAAGTCTTGTTCCTCCTGCCACCGAGCTTCACTAATTCCCACTATATCTAACTTTAACCTATCCATTTCCCTTTTTAAATTTTCTAACCTACCTGCCCGATTACGGGATCTGACATTCCATGCTCCGATCCGTAGAACACCAGTTTTCTTTCTCCTGATAACGACGCCCTCCTGGGTAGTCCCCGCCCGGAGATCCGAATGGGGGACTATTTTACCTCCGGAATATTTCCCAAGATGACACCATCATCATTTAACCATACAGTAAAGCTGCATGCCCTCGGGAAAAATTACGGCTGTAGTTTCCCGTTGCTTTCAGTCGTTCGCAGTACCAGCACAGCAAGGCTGTTTTGGTTAGTGTTACAAGGCTAGATCAGTCGATCATCCAGACTGTTGCCCCTGCAACTACTGAAAAGGCTGCTGCCCCTCTTCAGGAACCACATGTTTGTCTGGCCTCTCAACAGATACCCCTCTGTTGTGGTTCCACCTACGGTATGGCCATCTGTATCACTGAGGCACGCAAGCCTCCCCACCAACGGCAAGGTCCATGGTTCATGGGGGAAGGATGTCCTATTAAGATGTGAAAACATATACTAACAACATTTAATGAGTTTATAATGTCCTATTATAAACTCATTAAATGTTAATATACGTTTTCACATTCCTATCAGACACACAGTACAAACCTACATCTTATTACCTAGCACAAATATTTACTATATATCATAACTGATCATCACACACCACAGTGCAGAATAAAATTCCATAACACACAGCAACCTCATCATAATTATTATCTTCAAAATGCTATAATACATCCTATATTTCGTCAATATCTTATCAAATAGTGAAGAAAATCTCTACATATCATCATCACAGCATATACATAATCCTATCTCATCATGTCATCTTAATACACCTAAACAACTTCTCATATTTGACCATAAGTGTAAAACCTACTGTCTCCACATTATAAAATACACCACAGTGTATCAACTCTCAAATCACTACATCATCCATCACTTGTTCACCACTTACAAAAATGACAACTTCATACACTGAGGTCATAATGTTATGGGATAGCGATATACACATATACAAATGGTAGTATCGTATACACAAGTTATAACATGGCAGTGCATTGGTGGAGCTGTTATTTGTACTCGGGTGATTCATGTGGTAATGTTTCCGACTTGATTATGGCCGCACGATGGAAATTAATAGACTTTGAATGTGGAATGATAGCTGGAGCTAGACGCATGGTACATTCCATTTCAGAAATTGTTAAGGAATTCAGAATTCTTAGCTCCACAATGTCAACGGTGTGTTAAGTATACCAAATTTCAGGCATTACCTCTCACCATGGACAATGTAGTGGGTGATGGCCTTAGCTTAAGGACTGAGATCAGTGACGTTTGCTATGGGCTATGGCAGAAGACGACCAACGTGAGTGCCTTTGCTAACAGCACAACATTGCTGAAGCGTCTCTCCTGGGCTCGTGATCATACCAGTTGGACTCTAGATAACTGAAAAACCATAAACTGATCAGATGAGCCCCGATTTCATTTGGTAAGAGATGATGGTAGGGTTTGAGGGTGGCACAGATCTCACAAAGCCATGGGCCCAGGTTGTCAACAAGGCACTTGGCAAGGTGGTGGTGGCTCTGTAATGGAGTGTGCTGTGTTTACATGAAATAGACTGGGTCCTCTGGTCCATCTGAGACGATCAATGACTGAAAATGATTATGTCTGGCCACTTGGAGACCATTTGTAGCCATTCACTGATGGAATTTTTATGGATGACAATGCGCCATGTCACAAGTTACAACAGTTCACAAATGGTCTCAAGAACATTCTGGACAATTTGCATGAATGATTTGGCCACACATCGAACATTTATGGAACATATTCCAGAGGTCAGTTCATGCACAAAATCCTGCACTGGCAATACTATTGCAATTATGGACGGTTGTACAGACTACTGTCTGGTGCTGTCTACAGGGAACTTGCAACTACATATTGAGTCCATGACACTGAGATGCTACACTACACTTGGCAAAAGGAGGTGTGACATGATATTAAGAGGTATCCCATGATTTTTGTTACCTCAGTGTAATTCTCACCTGTTTTAGCTTTCAAATATTACATATGTGATCTAACAAATAATCTCCTCACTCTACTCCTCTTTTATAGTTGAAAGTACTTGATATAACGAACAGGTGTTCTGTAGGTTTGAAATTTTCAGCTTAGTATTTACTCCTCATAACAAATCATTATCAATGTTCTCACTATATTCAACTGCTGACCATGGATCTTGAAAGAGATAATAGAAAACTTACAAGCCTGACTTCCTTCATTTTCAGTTACGAATAAAGTTCAAATCTTCCCCAAGTAATTCCAAATTTTGTGTTTTTCGAACTTCTTTGGGACCAAACAGCACAGTAAAAACTTCTTCTCAAACACAGCCAAAATGTGCCCTCTGAAAATGCAAGACAACTCCTCCACTACACAAGCATATCAGTATGAAATACCTGTAGCGTAACCATGGTTCAAAATTTCTCTGCCTTAATCAATTGAATCCAAATTTCATTTAGATGCCTCACTTCTACTAGTGAAACTATTACTTAGACTAGACAGCATTCCATTCATTTTGTTATCTAATTGTACAAAATTGTTTTCTTGATTTTAAACTGTTACTGCATAAATGACATTATCTGTTTAAAAGTGTTGTTGTAATATTGTCTAGCTCCCTCTTCCTGCTTTTTTTATTATGAAAATTTTTGCCTAACACACATGAGAAATATTGTTTCACAGGTCACATGACCTTAACATACTGCCTATCATTATGGCACAAAACAGAAAAAAATTTGAAAGTACTTAACTTTGTTTGTAGTCCACCAAGTAGATATTACACATAATTAATTGCCACCCACTCTGTTCGTCATCCTCCTTGTCCGCCCCTCTGTTTCACTTCTGGCCCCTATTGTTGTCAGTGCTGTACACATTTGCAATTTGGATTAGTTTTAATTTTGAATATAGTTTTTGTAATGTGATGGCACCTGAAACTTAGAAATTATTAACAAGACTGACCTGACAGTTTTAAACATATTCTAGCTAAATCCACCAAATTAAAATGTAACCACTTTTCATGATTACTGAACTCGGTACTTAACTTGTAGTTTCTCGAAGTCTGTAAACTGAGGTGTGTATCTCTTCGCTCCTATTATCTCCACCTGAAAGAAAGTCTTGGGCTCCTCGTAATGCCAGGATTGTCTCGTCAGGTTAATTAAATCTAGTGAATGTGTTACTCAATAAATTGTTTGTTCGCACCACAAAAATGACATAACACCGACCCAACAAAATATGAGACAAAACTAGCCATCCCAGGGCTGCTGCCACTGGTCTTTATATTTCTAACAATAATTGGAAATACAAACACATTCATTGCTTGAAGCAGTAATTTTGAAATTTACAGTTAAAAGTTGATTGGTTTACTTACACAATTTATGGACTTTGGATTTACAATTTGTTGCAGCATTTTCAGAATAATTAACATGTCAAAATAATACAGTTATCATCACCAAAGTACATGAAATACCTTTCCACAACAATGTTTCACTGATAAATGTTTATGACGTTTTAAATACAGATTTGATACTAACATATATACTGGATCTTTACAAATAGCTGAAAAATAATTACTATCAGGTTTTCCTGTATGAATTTTGCAAATTCAAGTTTTAATGTTTGTTTACATTTTTTATACCTATTTTGGGACTGAAACAATATTTCATCATTATATTCTGGGTACCTCAATTTCATTACTTCAGTTAACTAATACCGTTAAAATGTGTGCTAATTCACTTGCAAAGCTTCGTCTATACATTGCGAGATTCCATCAGGTATTTCGATATGGTCTGTATTGTATTCTTCATTATGTGTCAACCGATTCTGTTACTTAAGCTCTATGAGCAAATTTTTATAAATGGCCAATGGTTGTGGTTCAATCCCACAAAAGATTATACGGATACTGAACTCATCCAGCATTAGGAAGGTTGGGGGTAGCTGTGAAATCGGTGCAGAAAATGTGATCTGACACAATTCACTATGGGTTGGGAGGTAAACATTACAGACAGTAAAATCCAGAGACGTCTTCACACGAACAGTAACAGCTTCCAGAGATGTATTAAGTGGCACGTGTTTGCTGTACATGCAAGCTCTGTGCAACATTCTTTCATAGCCACTGTGATTCTTAAAATAGCCCCAATAGCAATGTAGGGAAGCGGTTTGCATTGCTGGGAACCAAGTTTCCTGGAGGGCAATGCAAAAAGCACAGGAAATGCATCAGAAATGTTGAAGCTCAGCCAGGTGGTGGAGGAGAACCACTACAGTTCCACTAGAACAGTGGTTCTCAACCTAAAGGTAATTACCATCTGAGGAGTAAAATTAAGTTTTCTGAGGGGTAAAATGAAATTTTTTGAGGGGTGAAAACTAAGCAATCCAATTACGTTTCTATCAATTGCTCTCAAAAGATCATTATTACTACCACTATTACGTATGACTCCTGTGCCTAATCTTTCCAGTATCCCACTACCTCACAAAGTCCCACCGTCTGCCCACAGAGGAGCATTCCCCTTGTAACTCATACCACACAGGACTGGAGCAACTGAATTACATTCTCTGCCAGGATTTTGACTACCTTTCAGCATGCCCTGAAATGAGAAATGTCCTGCCCACTATCCTTCCCACCCCTCCCACAGTGTATTCCGCCATCCACTGAACCTACACAGTATACTCGTCCATCCCTACCCAACCCCTTATCTCATGACTCATCAAAGGCAGGACTACCTGTGAAACCAGTCACGTTATCTACAAGCTAAGCTGCAACCACTGTGCGCATTCTATGTGGGCAAGACAACCAACAAGCTGCCTGTTCACATGAATGGGCACCGACAAACTGTGGTCAAGAAACAAGTGGACCACCCTGTTGCTGAACACTCGGTCAAGCATGACATCCTTCATTTCAATGACTGCTTCACAACCAGTACGATATGGATCCTTCCCACCAACACCAGCTTTTCTGAATAGCGCAGGTGGGAGAACGATCCTGTAACCCTCTTGGCCTCAACCTTTGTTAGTCATTGTCCTCACCCATCAAGCCCCTTCCCTGTTCCCATTCCAGCACTACACAGCCGTCTTTCCAATATCACACTCAATCTTTTTACTTCTCTCCTTTTCTGCTACTCCCCCCTCCCTCCCCTGTACTCTGTCTAACTTGCAGCACTTCACTGTTCGCCAGCCCCACCATACTATCACTGTCCCTCCCCCTCCCCACCACAGCCTCCTCCTTACCCCCATCTAGTTGCCACTCCCATCATGCATGGGTGTTGCTACTCACAGTGTGGTTTCAGTTGCCTGAGATGGCAGTTGCATGTCTACTTTTATTGTTGACGAAGGCCTTAATGGCTGAAAGTTTTATTTGTGACAGTCTTTTTGTTGTGCCTATCTGCAACTCAGCATCTCCGCTATACAGTGAGTAGCAACTTTCCTTTTCATAATATTATTACATTCCACCCTGGATTTTCCATTGTTTGAGTGACTTTAATATTGATTATGTAAGTTATCAATAACGACTTTTTCTCAATTACTAGCATTAATGCAGTGGACATTACAGGTTCCTCACACAGTCCACCCACTACTCACATATCTTGTGCTTTGTCCAGTACATTTCTGATGATAAAAGTGAGACATATATGTAACAAATGCTAAATATCTCAAGGAAATGTCTTCTCCAAGTTGTAGATAGTACCTGCAGTAGTCCAGAAATTACCTCATTACTCGCTTCAAAACAGATATATGAATTAATTGACAGCACAACACAGCATTAACTACACAAGGGCTACTTCAGTGCCATACAAGTATTTTTATTGTTGTTATTACGAGAGTAGTTAGACACAAAGCATTGTTATTACGAGAGTAGTTAGACACAAAGCATTAACAGTCTGAAGTTGCCAATTTCTGCCAGTTCAGAAGTAAGAAGTGCAGTAATCAAGTGATTTACAAACAATCAGTATACTGCACACATTTGAACTCTGTTGATTTTTTATGGAGTTGCAGTGTGCAGGTCAAGCAAGTGCTACAATGGAGATGAGTAATAAAGGATAAGTAAGTTTTGTAACAAGTGTCCACCCTCACTGTGGATAGTTAGCTTTCTTATCTGAGAAAGAATTATAGCTACCATTTGCAATGCACCTTGAATTCCTTCATCGTTAATTCTGACACACACACACACACACACACACACACACACACACACACACACACACAGAGGAACTAAATATAATTCATCTTTCATCATTTTAGAAATAAAAGTGTGTCACTCTACAGTTTTGTTAGGTGCTAAAGTTGGTCATAATGTAGGAGAAACGAGGGGAGGGGGGTGGGGGCAACAGATGGCTGGGGGTGGGTGGGGACACTAGCTAATGTTGGACTGCACTCAGGGGTAATTGTCCTCCTCAGACAATTTAGATGCCTGTGAGGGCTTCTCTACCTTAATTCCAGGGACAGAGAAGTGCCACGACTGACTGGCCACAGCCCAATTTTACGGTAGCTTGAAGAATAGCAACTAGATAGAAGCGTCAAAGCTTCTTCGTACATTCTATGTAGCTCAATCTTGGAATTGTTATACTGAAGAACATTGATTATTTTGCATGTCGCCCTTTGCTTACGACACATCTATGTATTTCTCAAAGTTAAGTATTATCATTTACTTTTTGTAATAAAACTCATTAATACAATTTGTTTAAATGTCGCCCTTTGCTTACGACACATCTATGTATTTCTCAAAGTTAAGTATTGTCATTTACTTTTTGTAACAAAACTCATTAATACAATTTGTTTAAATGTTGTCTAGCGATCCGAGAAAGCTGGTTTCCCAGACATCCCACTATTGACAACTAGGCAGGATTCAACATCTGGTGAGAGCTATAAGAATAACCCAGTGTCTGGGGGGCCACGGATTTTCTTTTGTGTTCTTGCTGGTGTCGTAAGTCTACCTTGTCTTTTCTTTGCAGGAGTGTGTTTACTTGCTTTAATAGTGTCTCTTATAGTGTTTTTGCTCATCAGTGTTTTCAGGTGTGTTTGCAGAAATCTTCTTCACTTGTGTGCTTCTATTTACTGCTTGCCTTGTCTGTTTATTGCATTTATCTCTTCCAATATGAGAAACCCATCTCTCCTACCTCTGCTCAGGCGCCTTAGCTGCAAGTGATAGATGCAATGCAGCTAACACAGATGTTCCAGTTTCAGACCAACACACTGCCTCGCTGCTAAACACGGTACAGCAGCTCCTGACGACTCAAGCCACCAATACAGTGCAAAACATAACAACTGTATCTCCGAGTGCCATACTGCCTTTTTGCCAGTTTAACGAAAAAGATGAGGAGTGGCTTGAGTGGCTGCAACAGTCTGAAGCCCACATAATTTCTCACAATGTACCAGGTACTGTGAAACTACATTATTTTTTTGTCAACGGTAGGAAGTGCAGTGTTTGCCTCATTCAGAAATTGTTCCCTAATGTAACTCTGAGTGAACTTTCCTATGATCAGGTTGTTGATTCGCTATCTAACTATTATGACCAACAAGTGAATGTGGTAGCAGCTAGGTACCAATTCCTTCATTGCAATAAATGGTCAGAGCAAACTTATTGCTAGTGGGTAACAGATTAGCATGGCATTCGAGGAAATGCAAATTCAAATGTGCTTTATATTCAGATGCTACGTTGCCTGATGCAATCATGTGCAATGTAACAGATGTCAAACTTCGATAATAGATTTTGAAACAATCAGATCCATCATTTCAGCACATAGTACAAATATTAGATCAGTATTGTTCAGGTGCCATGTCGACCGATAAATTTGAGCAGCCACTGATTTGTCGGGTTGTCGTCCCTTGTTTACGACCGGCCCAGGAGGCACCGGCAGCTACCACGCGACGTAAACAGTTCTCCACGGTGTGTAAACAGCTCTCTAAACAGGCAAATGGAATTAAGTCATGCCCTCAGTGCTATTCATGGCTCAAACACCAAGACTGCCCATCTAGACACACACAGTTTTACGCTTGTGGCAAGAAAGGTCACATTCAATCTGTATGTTTGCAATGGAACAAACATACGAATACTAACCACTCACAAAAATCTAGTCACAATGCAGTGTATTCAAAGCCTGCTGTGGGCATTAGCAAAACTAACAGGTGAACAGTTTCTTCAGTGCTATGCCAGACCAACAAACGTTTTGTTCATTTGCACATTAGTGGAGAACGTGAAATTTCAGTTGGACACAGGTGCCTCTGTTACATTGTTGAATCATAACACATATGAACTGTCAGGCTCTCCACACCTGTCAAAAACTAGCAAGCACCTGACAGCTTATAATAGACAAGACATTCCTATTCTTGGAAAATGTACTTTGCCTGCCATGTATCGCTCACGTACGCGAAATGTGACTTACTGTGCTACAATCACGCGATTGTGAGAACATATTTGGCCTTGATTCATTTGAGTTGTTTGGTTTTAAAATTCAGGACAATGTGTTGTCAATGACTTAAATCAATGCAAAAGACAATGTAGCTGAAAGACAATGTTGCTGAAAGAATTCCCTGAACTTTTTCCTGGAGGTTTAGGCAAGGCTAAAAATTTTGATGCACGTATTACTATGAACAACAGTGCTCAGCCGAAATTTTTCCAGCCCAGAACTGTTCCCATTGCATTACGGAACAAAGTGGCTGCTGATCTTAAGGAATTGCAAGATATCGAAGCTACTGAGCCTATACAAGCTAGTTCGCCTCTGTGTTGACTTTAAATCTACAGGCAACTCACAAACTGTGATTGATACTTATCCATCGCCACGCACAGAGGATCTCACAGACAGATTAAGCACTGGTTGCTACTTTTTAAAAACAGATTTGCGTGACGCATATCTTCAAATACCACAAGATGAAGAATCTTAAAAAGTGTGTGCTGTGAACACTAATTTGGGCTTGTTTAAATATTTGCATTTGCCTTTTGGCAGTGCTTCCGCACCCATCATTTTCCAATGGTACTCGGAACAGTTGACTGCTCAAGTACCAAACTGTTCAAAGTATTTGGACAATATTGTCACAGCAGGTCGTAGATCTGAAGATCACATTAAAATTTTGCGTGCTTTGTTTCGTGTTATCTGATGCAAGACTAAAGTGTAGACTGGAAAAGTGTGATTTTTTAAACCTGAGTTGCAGTATCTTGGTCATGTCATAAACAGTCAAGGTGTACACCCTCTTCAGTCAGATTTTTTACCCATACGGGACCTGCCAGTTCCTCACAATGTCACAGAATTGCAGTCAGTCTTAGGGAAAAATGAACTATTATATTCGGTTCACGCCGAATGCTGCGCAAATAAAGGCTCCATTGTATTGCAAGAATGTCCCCTTTGTTTGGACAGATGAGTGCCTAGTAGCTTTACAAAAACTTAAAGATGCATTGCTCAGTGATCGATGCTTAGTTCACTTTGATCCAGACAAACCAGTTGTACTGCAAGTTGAGGCATCCTCTTACGGAATCGGTGCAGTGCTTTCAACAGAATTGGTGATAAAGACAGGCCTATTGCTTTTGCATCAAAAGTGTTGTCCAAAGCTCAATGTAACTATTCAGAAATAGAGAAAGAGGCATTGGCTATTGTGTATGGTGTCACCAAATTCCACCACCACTTGTATGGCACAAAATTCTACTTAGTAATGGATCACAAGCCACTGCAGTTCTTGTTTCATCCGGCGAAGCTGGTTCCTGTACGAACTGCTCAAAAATTGCAAATATGGGTTTTGTTGTTGTCTCAATACCCGTACGAGATTGTGTATTGTCCGACAGTTCACCTTGGTAATGTAGACGCACTTTCATGTCTTCCGATTGGCCCTGATACGGTCTTTGATACTTCTGCTGCATCTTGTTGTCACATCAATGCTCACGATTCTGAATTGCTTCAATCCTTTCCTCTGAACTACAGGAAAATTGCACAGCCAATGGAAGCTGATTCTGATTTGAACATTTTGCTAAAGTACATTCACACATCTTGGCCTTGTCCCCTGCTCAGCATAAAGAACTCTGTAGGGCGCCGATACTTTGCACATTGGCGTAGCCTCACTATACAGCAAGGTGTGATTGTTGTTCAAAATGACAGCGGAAAGTCACGTATGTTGATCCCCAAAGCTTTGCAAAAAGCAGTGTTTCTGTTACTGCACCAAGGACACTGGGAGATTGTTCATATGAAACAGTTAGCATGTCGACACTGTACTTGGCTGGGTATGGACACCCAAATAGAACAGGTGCCGTCACAGTGTCACACATGTGGGGAAAATCAGTCCGCTCTGTCACAAAAATTCTCTGCTTGGCCTAAGTCGCAATTCCCATGGCAATGTGTGCACATAGGCTTTGCGGGACCTTTCTGGAATGCTCATTGGTTGATTGTGGTGGACTCTTATCGCAAGTATCCTTTTGCTGTGCCAATGAACTCGACAACGTCACATAGCGCAGTTCAGGCATTGTCCTCTATTTTTTTGCCTCGAAGGCTTGTCTGAAGTCATAGTGTCCAGTTCACATCAAATGAATTTGAAACATTCTGTGAACGCAATGGCATACAGCATCTAACTATGCACCGTTCCATTCACAGTCAAACGGCGAAGCGGAACGTTTTGTCAGAACCTTCAAGCAGCAGACGGCCAAACTTGGCACCGCACACACCAGGGATTACATTGTAACTGTTTCTCACCTCCTCTCCTTTGCATCCACGAGGTGGACCATCGCTGGCAGAATTGCTTCAGGCTCCAAAGGAAGGTCGCAAGTAACGCTTCATGCCGCATGATATTGTCTTTTACAGGATTTTTAGAGGCAGCAGACGGTGGACACGAGGTGAGATCCTTTGTTGCCTTGGCGCATGCATGTATCTCATTTCAGATCCAGACGGATTGCAGCACCAACATCACAATCAAATCCGTCACTGACAGTACACAGTGATCCTTCTATGTCTCTTCCCTCAGATTCACGGATGCCAAGGACAGCACAGCCACAGCAGCCGGCAGAGGGTGTCATCATGATGCCGCGGGATGACCCCACGGAGACGGAGCCTTCGCCTCCCCTCGTCCTATCGATGGAGCTGGACCCGCTCGCCCCACAGCAGCCGATGCCTTCTACATCTTGTTATGGGCCTCAGGAGGTGGACGCACACCCTTCTGGTCGTTTTCTGGGCAACATTTTTGGCAGAGTGAAGGCCAGATGGCAGGTACAGTCCATCGCAGCATCCACTCTCCTGCTGTTGTGCTCCCTATACAATGATGGTCCGTTGCTTTGGTGGTGGTGGTGGTGGTGGTGGTGTGTGTGTGTGTGTGTGTGTGTGTGTGTGTGTGTGTGTGTGCGCGTGCGTGTGTGTGTGGGTGGGTGGGGGGGAGTTACGGCGTTAAGTCAAGTGCCGGCACACCAGTCAGGAGTGAGAGCGCATAGAGGGTTGTGAAGAAGATGTCAGCCAACTGAACACTGACTGACTGTCCAGGATGACAACATGGCAGCAGTGGCCTCTATGCGAAGAGGATATAAGTGCCGTGCCCCAGTTCTATAGCAGCTTGAAGACTAGCAACTAGATAGAAGCATCAAAGCTCATTACTTTCCTCGTACATTCTATGTAGCTCAATCTTGGAATTTTTATACTGAAGAACATTGATTATTTTGCATGTTGCCCTTTGCTTGTGACACATATACATATTTCTTAAAGTATTATCATTTACTTTACATAATAAAGCTCATTAATATGATTTGTTTTATTGTTGTCTGGTGATTCGAGAAAGCAGGATTCATAGACACCCCTCAACTGATTGTCCGCCGCTCGTGGTCTCGCGGTAGCGTTCTCGCTTCCCAAGCACGGGGTCCCGGGTTCGATTCCCGGCGGGGTCAGGGATTTTCACCTGCCTCGAGATGACTGGGTGTTTGTGTTGTCCTCATCATTTCATCATCATCCAGGAAAGTGGCGAAATTGGACTGAGCAAAGATTGGGTAATTGTACGGGCGCTGATAACCACGTAGTTGAGCGCCCCACAAACCAAACATCACCATCTCACCCCTCAACTGACGACTAGGCAGGATTCAACAATCCTATTGCAGATCAACAGTAACCTGGGAGGGGAGCATCCTGAGAGACCCCTTCCTGGTGAGAGATGCCGCAGGAGGGTGGTGCTGCTCTTCGGCAGATGCATAGTCAACGCTCCCAAATGTGGTTTGGGGGAAGCAGTATGTGGTGAGGCCCCAACCACCAGCAGAGAGTGTAGTCGAGCAGTTCCAAGGACCCGACATAGAAAGCACAAAGGGTGAGGATACTGTTGCTACAGAGGATGACGACGTCATAGTCATAGCATATGTCATCATCATAAGTACGGGATGCATACTTGGCCCATCAATACTTCAGTTGGCCAAGAGTCTTGTATTCTTGGATTTTCCTTTTTTGTTAGAAGATGGTGCAGTTCGGTGAGTAGGGGAACGGTCCTCTCAGAAGTTGGCATACTTGGGGGAGGGAGGGGGGGATGAGGCCCAAGGAATGTCTGTATGCAACTGATGTCCACAATCCCAACAGATTGGGCTAGCTTTACAATGCGAACGCACGACTGACTCTTGTGCATTTAAAGTGTGGCATAAGGTAGTAGAAGGATACGTTTACAGCTTGGAAAGAGAAGTAGCACTGCGCAGGGACTGGGAGCCCATGTTAGCCAAGCACAGACTCACAAAAGAATGAAATGTGTAGGCACATGGTTGACAAACAGATATTGATGCCATGGAAGTTTGGGTCTGGCTGTGGGTCATGCTTGGACAGCCAAATGGTAAGGCGACTGCTCATGATAAGTGGGGAATCTGGGTTCAAGTCCTGGTCCGGCACAAATTTTCCTTGTCATTCCGTTATACACTCATGGTTTTTCACACTGTAACTGCAAATACATTTAATGTATTTCATAACAGTTGTAATCATCACAGTGCTTCTTCCTTTGGACGTGCATGCACTGCAATATTGCATTCGTAAAAGAGTTGTGAGTCACTTGGGGAGGGCAAGAGGGATCAGTGGCAAAGAAATTAAAAATTTTATGGAAATGTGTTAGAAACAAGAAACTGGAACACATATAATCTGTAAAGTCTTTTGGAATGTCATCTTTAGTGTTACAAGGTGTTATCAGCAAATGAAACATCTTCAAACAAACTGACCTGGACACGATTTACAGAAATACTTATTTTTCTAAGGACACTAACTGTACCTTCGTTACATAATTTCTGTGCTTCCAAAAGTGATGTTTTTCTTTTATTATATGAATTAAATAAATTTTAGTTCTAATTAAACATTTAATACATTTGTGATGTATGATATGCTTTATGTAGCATACTCATCTTACTTATTACGGAAGTATTACTACATCAACAAAAATAATCAATTTTTGAAAATATAGTGTCATTGGATAGGTAAAAAAATCTATTCACCAAGAGGTGGCTGAGGAATACACATATAAAGGTATTTAAATTTGCAAATTTTCAGAGACAGCAGCTCCCTCTTCTGACGAAAAGCTTGCAGGGAAGGGAAGAGGGGTGACAGAAAAGGGACTGGTGATGTTTAGGAAACGAGGGGAGTTGGAAAAAGTCACTTTGAACCCCAAGTCAAGGGAGACTTACCATAGAGGATGAGAAGGAAAGACTGAATGTTGGGAACTCCGCTGGATGAGACTTGGAAACCTGACAGCTTAAAGGTGGAAGATAGGATCATACACATGAGCTAACAAGGGAGGAAAGCTAAGTGCATTGTTTGTGATAGAGGTGGGATGGGGGATTGATAGGTCAGAAAATGAAAGAAATAAAAAACTAAAAGTGAATGAAGAAAGGAACAGTTGCTGTGAAGAAAAGCTGAGACCGAAGAAACTAACACAAATTAAGGCCAGGTGGGTGGTGAGAACCAAGAACATGTTGTAACACGTTACCAACTGCAGTTTTGAGAAACTGGTGTCTTGGAGAATAATACAGATGGCACGCATGGTGAAACAGGCACCTAGGTGATGACTGTCATGTTGTAGAGGTTGCTCTGTAATAGGATATTCTGTGTTGCCAGTATACAACCTCTTCCTATGCCCATTCATCCTACCTGATAACTTGGTGGTAGTCATGTCGATGTAAAAGTCAAACAGTGTTTACATAACAGCTGGTATGCAACACATGTCATTTCACAGGTGGTTCACCTTTGATAGAATGTGTTTTACCAGTTACAGGACTGGTATAGGTGGTGGTAGGAGAGTGCATAAGGCAAGTCTTACAGAGGGGATAGTCACAGGGGTAGGAAGGAGCACAGGGTCTGACAAGGATATTGTGGAGACTGGGAGGGTAATGAAAAGCTATTCTATTTGTGATGGGCAAAATGTCAGACACAATGGACCTCATTTCAGGGCACCATTTTAGGAAGTCATAGCCTTTTTGAATTAGCTGATTAATATTTTCAAGACCAGAATAACACTGAGTGACAAGATGTGTACTCCTAAGTTACTTTAAATCTCCGTCTTGTGTATTACCCCATTTTCCACCTTTAACCTCTGAAGTTTTCAAATCTCATCTGCAGTCCTCAACAATCCAGTCTGGTAAGACTTCCCTGACTGCGGGTGCTGGATGACTTTTCCAAACACTCTCCATTTCATAAACCTCATCAGCCCTTTTCCTTCGGTCCTCTTCTTTTCCCTTCAACCCTTCTGCCAGGAGCCACTGGCTCTGAAAGCTTTCTGATTTAAATACCGTGGTACGTGAATTCTCTTGCAGTCACTTGGTGAATAAATTTTTTTATCTATCAAATTAGAAGTATTACTGTGACACCAAAATCGGCTTCTGCTGAAAACATTTCCCCACCTTAATATGTGTACCATCTCAAGAGTACCTTAATAATGCTGTACTGAATTGCTTTTACATGCACTAATTCTGGGAAGGTAGGGTTTCTCACAAATTTTAATATTTGCCATTACATTTTTCCTTGTCATATACTTATGCAGGCTGCTACGGTTATGAACGCAATTAGAATACCACAAAAAATATGTAATGCGGAGAAAAGAAACACAGCATTTGCAATGTTGCGAGTAAAACTTCAATATAAATTTGAAATTTAGTGGCACTTTTGTAGCAACCATGCAATATATCTTCTCTCTGCTTTACTTATGTTACAAATTCTTTTCCTAATAAAAGAGAGAGAGAAAATTGGAAAATATGATCTGAAATAGCTATTACCAAGAACCATATTCGTGCAATTCCCACTGCATTTGCATTATAGTGACTGGGTACTTTTGAACGTTGCTCAGTTTAGTTACTCCACGAGCTCAACTAACATTACCCATTGACTCCACTGAACAATGGTCAACACATTTCTCACAATGATTGTTAATACGTCCGATAACATTTCTAATTTTCCAATGCAAAACAGCCAAAAACAAGCCTTGGAGTATATCAAATATAGATTTATATACAACAAATAGCTGAGCAGAGATTCTTCCACAAAAGGTACTGACACTAAAAAACTGCATTTAAATGTTGGCAGTCCAAAAGTAATGCAGCATTAACAGGATGAGGCAGCTAAGACAGGCAAACCCAAACATATCCAAAATGAATAAATGTATCAAGGGGCAGTTTACATGAAGTTATAGAGGATAATATTGTGAATCTCTTTATGTTTGCAAGTAATTTTTATCGTTTACAGTCACTGAATTATGACACAGATTTGTTTTCTTGTATTTCCTAATGGAACTAAATACTTTTTCTGTGGCAGCTTCTAAGAAAACTTCAACGATATAACATGTACTTTAACAACTTAACATGTATGGTACTTGATCAAATACTATAAAGATAACAGCACCGCAAACCACTGTCCCAACATCAGGAGAACAGATTCCACAAATGTCTGTCCTATTGTACCAAATGAAAGCAAACACAACACTCAGGTATGTTTCTTGTGGTTTTCTGTCTGCTTGAAGCCCACCAGTTTGTGTTCTGCTGTTGTAGCAATTAGATATGAATATTGTTTAAGGCAAATGTCGCCAAGTTATTAGAGCAGCATCCAGTCATGTTAAGCAATCACAAGTTGTCATTGCAAACATTATAAAAAAGTTCTACAAACTGGATGTGTAGAGAATAAAACACGCAAAGGAAAAAGCAGCACAGCTGATGAAAGAAATGAAATTAACACTTTAGCAGCAGTAGCACAGAATGCAAATGTCACTAAGAGGCATCTAAGAAATACAAGAAGGATCAAACAAATTAGTGTCCTAAAACATTACCCAAAATTTGTTACAGTTCTTTGAATGTTATCTATGAAAAGTGCAAAGTGATGCCGCATGTCTATGCAAAATTTTGTTTAAGGAAAGAATATCATTTACAACAAATTGTATGCAAGTCAATCTTCGCAATATGCATGAATTGTCAGCTGAAAATCTACGCTGACTAAAAGAAGTGGATTAAAACAACACGCTTGTTCTATCAAGGTTTGACACGTTTTTGATGACCCTTATCATTGGTCCCTGTTTTATTGATGAGAAGCTGAATACACTCAATTATCTCGAGTTCCTAAGATATGCTGCCACCACAGTTATTTGAAAACATCCCACTGGACATAAGACAGTCAAGTGTGGTATGAAAATGACAGCTGTAATGACAGACTCTAAAGAAAACATTTGGAGAACAATGGGAGGGTCATTCAGGAAACGCAAAATTGTCTGCACATTCACCGAGCTTAACACTTTTATATTTTTAACTGTAGCAAAAATTAGAACAAGATGTCTATTAGGAAACTACTTCCAAAGGCATGAAAAGCCTTATGACAATGGCCTGTGATGCCGTAACTACAGATGAAATTAATGTGTAGTACTGTCTCCCCAGAATCACTTAACAGCATGTCGCAATGCTCAAGGTCAACATTTTAAGCTCTTGGTATGACAGCCGGGATGGTAAATACACAAATAGCATCTGAGTTACATGTTTGCTTACATTTGGTATAATACAGCAGACATTTGTGGAACCTCTTCTCCTGATGCTGGGACAGCAGTTTGCAGCACTGTTAGTTTGATACTACTTGATCAAGTCCCAAACATGTTACGCCTTTTAAGTTCTCTTAGAAGCTCCTTTCAAATGCCGCAGAAAAAAGTACATAATTCTGTTCATCATATTTGATGTTTTAGGAAAGCCTGCAACTCATTCATGATTTAAATAATGAAAAACTGCATGAGTTACATGTTTTTCATGCTTAGCATAATGTGTTTTGAGAATTTATTCTCGTTTTCAAGTGCATTTGATAACACCAATATTTTGGTGATGTTCGTATGTTTGATTTTCTGCCTCTCTTACAATGTAGTTGTCCTTTTTAGATTATACTGCAATCAGAAAATCAGACAAAATGAATCTTGGAGTGTTTTTATATACTAATATTAGAAACAGTATTTTTGTCTGCCTGCTTAAAGGTTATGTGCCTCCTCTGTTACACAATGCGCATGTGTGCACACATACACGGGAGTGAGGGCACGAGCCCCCCCCCCCCCCCCCCCCCCCAAATATTGTCTCTATTGAGGTTGAAGATGAGTGTGACAGTGAAGTTAACTAACTAGTTGCATATAACAGGAGTAGGTGGAACCAAGTTAACTGATGGATGTTTTTACTGGTCACCTGACTCCTTTGTGACAGTTCTAGAGTCATTCAAAGAAAGCCTATGGATAGGGTAGTGTGGAAATACCCAGACCGTGCAATACTAGTTGGTGGTGGCTTTAACCTACTAAGTATAGACTTGGATGTCTATGGACTCAGTGCAGGAGGTACAGACAGACAGACAGACAGACAGACGGTCATGCGAAATACTTTTGTATACTTTTTCTGAAGAAGTGTCTTGAGCACCTAGCTCTGCAGCCCACACATGATGAAAATATGTTAGCTATATGTTAGCTATGTAGCTACAAATTGGCTGTACCTTACTGACAATGTCAACATAGAAATGGGGATTAGCAATCATGATGTGATTATGGCTACTATGGCTAAGAAAGTTAACAAATCAGTCAAGGAGGATAGGAGACGGTTTCTGCTAGACAGAGCCAATTAGCAGTTGTTAGCATCTCACTTAAGACAGTGAACTGAGACCACTTAGTTCCAGTAAGATGGACATACAGGAATTATGGGCAAAGTTTGAGCAGATTGTAAATCGTGGTCTGGAGAATTATGTGCCTAGTAGGTGGATAAAGAATGGAAGAGACCCACCATGGTTTAATAACGAAATTCAGAAGATGCTGATAAAGCAAAGGTTGTTGCACTCTTTGTTCAAAAGACGATGCACAAATGACAATAAGTAAAGGTTAATGGAGATTTGTGCATTTGCAAAAAGATCTGTGTGCAAAGCATACCACAATTACCATTGTCACAAAAGATCTGGCAGAGACCCCCAGAAATTTCTGGTCCTATGTAAAATCGCTGAGTGAGTCTAAGCCTTCCATTCAGTACCTTGTTGACCAATCTGGTATGGCAAATGAAGATAGCAAAACGTAAGCCAAAGTTTCCAATTTCACAATGAAGAAATCTTTCACTCATGAGAAACATGCAAACATACCATCATTTGAACATCGGACAACACAGTAATAAGCACTCCTGGTGCAGAGAAACAGCTGAAAGCAAATAAATCACAAGGTCCGGATGAAATCCTAATTCAGTTTTACAAAGAGTACTCTACCTATTATCAGTTCAAATATCACAAACTTTCTTGAGAGCGAGTAGCTAATATCCACAATTCATCATCGTTTTAGAAAGTACTGCTCGTGTGAAACTCAGCTAGCCCTTTTCTCACATGATATACTGCGAACTATGGATGAACAGCAGCAGCTAGATTCCATATTTCTAGATTTCCGGGAAGTATTTGACATGGTTCCCCATTTCAGGCTCTTAACGAAGGTATGAGCATGTGGAAAAAGTTCACAGATATGTGATTGGCTTGAAGACTTCTTAAGTAATAGAGCCCAGTATGTTGTCTTCAACGGCGAATGTTCATCAGAGATAAGGGCATCGTCAGGAGTGCCCCAGGGAAGTGTGATAGGACTGCTGTTGCTCTCTATATACATGAGTGATATGGCAGATATTGTGAGCAGTAATCTGCAGTTGTTTGCTGATGACACTGTGGTGTATGTTAAGGTGTTGAAATTGAGTGCCTGTAGGAAGATACAAGATAACTTACACAAAATTTCTATTTGATGTGGTGAACGGCAGCTAGCTCCAAATCTGGAAAAATGTTAAGTTAATGCGCATGAGTGAGATTAAAAAACTTGCAATGTTCAGATACAGTATTACCAGTGTCCTGCTTGACACAGTTAAAGTGTTTAAACATCTCGGCATAACACTGCAAAACAATATGAAATGGAATGAGCATGTTAGAACTGTGGTAGGGAAGACAAATAGCCAACTTTGGTTTATCGTGAGAACTTTAGGAAAGAGTGGGTCACCTGTAAAAGAGACCACATATAGGACCCTGGTGTAACCAACGGTTGAGCATTGTTTGATTGTTTGGGATCCAAAAAAATTGCAGGAAGACATTGAAGCAATTCAAAGATGGGCTGCTAGATCTATTACCGGTAGGTTCGAACAACACATGGTTTGAAGAACACGTAAGTGTTACGAAAATGCTTCGGGAACTCAAATTGGAATCCTGGTGGGGTGGGGCAACGTTCTTTCCGAGAAACACTATTGAGTAAATTTAGAGAACCGAAATCTGAAGCTGACTGCCTAACGACTCTATTGCCGCCAACATACACTGTGTGTAAGAGCCACAAAGATAGGATTTGAGAAATTAGGACTAATATGGTGGCATGAGAATTAGGGCCCATATGGAGGCATATACACAGACATTTTTCTCTTGCTCTATCTGTGAGTGGAACAGGAAGGGAAATAATTAGTAGTGGTAAACAGTACCCTCTGTCATGCACCGTACAGTGGCTTGCAGAGTATCTATGTAGACGTAGATGCTATGAAGATATTATAACACTATGGTTTCACAAAAAGTTTGTTCAGTCAGAGGTGTTGTAGTGTTATGGATTACATTATATATATGTAGCTGTCAATTATAAAATGTATTTTTACTAATACTGATATTGAATTATTGATTACATTTTTTAAATACCACATACAATGGATTTAAAGGAGGAACTTGAAATTTCTGTACAACGCAAAAAGCAAGAAGGAAAACTTCTTAATGACAAATTAGATAGTGAATCAGTTAACTTTTTCAAATGTTACTCCTGCATATGATAACTGTAGCAATTTTTTATAAATAAGCATATTTCATTTCCTTGCTCGTGTGTGTGTGTGTGTGGTGTTTTTTTTATGAAATGTAATCGATAATTCCGTAGCCAATAGTGGTAAAAATGCATTTTATAGTTAACAATTTTATACAATCCGAAAACACTAACACCTCTGACTATGCACAAACCATTTGTGAAACCACAGTGTCGCAATATCTTATTTGTAATTTTTGATTACTGAGACACAGAGTGTAAGTGATGATTTGTGTGTGTGTGTGTGTGTGTGTGTGTAATGGAGGAGGCAAATCAAAATACCATTTCTAACATTAGAAAAAAAAAAACACTCCAAGCCAGAGGGTTTTTGATACGTACCTCACAAGTGGCTTGTAAACAAATTGCCTTTATATGGGATATTGTCTCAGTTATGTGACTGGATTCATGATTTCCTATCAAAGGGCGTCACTGTTTGTAGTAACTGACAGAAGATCATCTAGTAAAACAGAAGTGATTGCTGAGGCCCTCGGTACTTCTTTATCTATATAAACGATTTCAGAGACAATCTGAGCAAGTTGTTTGCAGATGATGCTGTCATTTATCATCTAATAAAGTCATCAGGAGACCAAAACTGATTGCAAAATAATTCAGACATCTGTATGGTGTGAAAACTGGCAACAGACCCTAAATAATGAGAAGTGTGAGGTCATACACACAAGCTCTAAAAAGGAATCTGTTAAACTTCGGTTATACGATAAATCAGTCGAATCTAAAGGGCATAAATTTAACTAAACACCAAGGAATTACATTTACGGTCAACTTAAATTAGAAAGAACACATAGAAAATGTTGTGGGGATAGCAAACCAAAGACCATGTTTTATTGGCAAAACACTTAGAAGCTGAACGGATCTATTAAAGAGCCTGCTGACACTACGCTTGTCTGCGCTCTTCTGGAGTACTGCTGCGTGGTGTGGGATCCTTACGGGATCGGATTAACAGAGTACATCAAGAAAGTTCAA
This sequence comes from Schistocerca cancellata, assembly GCF_023864275.1. Taxonomy (NCBI): domain Eukaryota; kingdom Metazoa; phylum Arthropoda; class Insecta; order Orthoptera; family Acrididae; genus Schistocerca; species Schistocerca cancellata. Next base: position 931,788,353 of record NC_064627.1, read on the forward strand.
AGAAGGGCAGCACATTATGTATTATTGAGAAATAAGGGAAAGACTGTCAAGGACATGATACAGGATTTGGGGTGGAAATCATTAAACTTTCTCCTCCAAATGCGAAAATATTTTGTTGACACCAACCTACAAAGGGAGAAACAATCATCGTAAGAAAATAGGGAAATCACAGCTCACACGGAAAGATATAGGGGTTTGTTTTTTATTCAGGCTGTTTGAGACTGAAACAACAGAGAATTATTGTGAAGGTGGTTCTGCAGGTGCTTAAGTGTGATTTGCAGAGTAACCATGTAGGTATACAATGCAAGAGGGGCAGAAAATCACACATGCACACCACAAATATTAATGTAAACAAATGCACTCAATTTTAAGAATAAATTCTCAAAATATATTGTGAAAGGCATGAAAAAATAAGCAACTGGTGCAGATTTCCATTATTTAAATCCAAAAAGTTTAGGCTTCCACTGAACAAAATAATGCTAGTGTCATAATTTGGCAACTATAAACAATAAAAATTACTTGCAAACTTCAGAAAATTTGCCATATTGTCTGGTATAACTTGGCAAAAACAGCATCTCAATATATTTATTAATTCTAGATGCATTTGTGGTGGCCTGTCTTAGCTGTCTCACCCTGTATTTACACTTTAAGGAAATAGATAATGTTAGTGTAGTGTCTTGCATTATTTATTGTTTAATTGTGTCAGCACCATTTATTATTATGTTTTATTGTTTACCTCTGTGTAATCCATCAGTTTCCCGGAGATTTGAAATACAGTTATTGCATGAACAGATATTTAATTTTCCATCTCAACATTATTGCAGTTTTTTTGCACACTATACATCACTGTAGACTTCAAATATTTGCTGCTTATACCTAATGTAAGTTCGGTGAATTTTTGTTATTTTATACCGTTTGCTGCTGCTGCCATTATTCTATTCTGTTACAGTCTGTTTGTCTATGCTATGCATGGGTAAGTGATTCTGCATCTATATCTACACTCTGCAAACCACTGTGAGGTGCATGGCAGAGGGTACATCTCAATGTACGAGTTATTAGGGTTTCTTCCTGTACCATTCAGGTATGGAACGTGGGAAGAATGACTGTTTGAATGCCTCTGTGTGTGTGGTAATTATTCTAATCTTATCCTCATGATCCCTATGTGAGTGATACGCAAGGGGTTGTAGTATATTCCTAGAGTAATCATTTAAAGCCAGTTCTTGAAACTTTGCTAATTGACTTTCCTGGGACAGTTTATGTCTGCCTTCAACAGTCTGCCTGTTCATTTCCTTCAGTATCTCTGTGACACTCTCCCACAGATTAAACAAACCTGTGACCACTTGTGCTGCTCTTGTCTGTACACGTTCAATATCCCATGTTAGTCGTATCTAGAACACACTTGAGCCGTATTCTAGGGTGGGACGCAAGAGTGATCTGCAAGCAATTCTTTTCTACACCAATTGAACTTCTCCAGTATTCTACCAATACACCGAAATCTATCACCTGCTTTACCTAGGACTGAACCTATGTGATCACTCCATTTCATATCCTGCGGAGTTAAACCCAGGTATTGTATGGGTTGGTTGATTCCAACAGTGGCCCACAGATATTATACTCATAGGATACTATGTTCTTTTTTTTCCATTTTGTGAAGTGCAAAATTTTACATTTCTGAACATTTAGAGCAATTTGCAAGATCTTTAATATACAACATGAACAGCAAGGAACCCAACACACTTCCCTGGGGCACATCCGAAGTTACTTCTACATCTGACGATGATTCTCCATCAAAGATAACATGCTGTGTCCTCCCTACCAAAAAGTCTACAATCCAGTCACAAATTTCACTTGATACCCCATATGATCGTACTTTTGACAATAAGTGTATTGTGGTACTGAGTCAAATGCTTTTTGGAAATGAAGAAATACTGCATTTACCTGACTGCCTTGATCCAAAGCTTCTAGTACGTCATGTGAGAAATGTGCGAGTTGGGTTTCACATGATCTATGTTTATAAGATCCACGCTGGTTGGCACTGAGGAGGTCATTCTGCTCAAGATATCTCATTATGTTTGAGGTCTTTCTTCCGAGAACTGGGCATGATTTTTTGCCCAAGGGATCCACGATAGATGTATCAGGGACCCTATATTGCTCCAACTACACACTCCTCACACCATTACAGAGCCTCTGCTTGAACAGTCTCCCACTGATATGCAGGATTCATGAGGTTTTCTCCATACCCGTACATGTCCATCCACTCAATACAATTTGAAACGAGACTCATCCAACCAGGCAACATGTTTCCAGTCATCAACGGTCCAAAGTCGGTGCTGACAGGCCCAGGCGAGGTGTAAAGCTCTGTATCCTGCAGTCATCAAGGGTACACGAATGGGCCTTCAGCTCTGAAAACCCATACAGATGATGTTTTGTTGAATGGTTCGCACACTGACACTTGTTGATGGTCCAGCATTAAAATCTGCAGCAATTTGCTGAAGGGCTGCATTTCTGTCACATTGAATGATTCTCTTCAGTCATCGCTGATCCTGTTCTTGCAGGATCTTTTTCTGGCCTCAGCGATGTCAGAGATATGATGTTTTACTGGATTCCTGATATTCACAGTACACTCGTGAAATGATAGTACTTAAATCTTGATAGCGTGCCATTGTAGCAGCAGTCAGCAGTCTAACAACTACACCAGACACTTGTTGTCTTATATAGGTTTTTCCGACTGCAGTGCCGTATTCGGCCTGTTTACATACCTCTGTATTTGAATGTGCATGCCTATACTAATTTCTTTGGCACTTCAGTGTTTTAGTTGTCTTTTGTATTTTGGCAATCACTGTTGCCACTGCGTCATTGTCACTGATACTAGTTTCAATGTGGACATCATCAAACACGTCAGGTGTATATGTTGCCATCAGACTCAATATATTTCCATCATAAGTGGGGTACCTAACTATCTGTTCTCGGTAGTTTTCAGATGAGGCATTTAGTAAAGTTTCACAGGATCCTATCATGCCCACCACTAACAAAACTGTAATTATTGTTGGATGATTAAAGTCTCCACTGATGATAACAGTATGATTGGGGAATATCCAAGTGAACTGAGGTTTTCTCTGAAGTTTTCGGTTACATCAGGAGATGAGTTGGGTGGGTAATAGAAGGGTCCAATTATCATTTTATGCCCACCCCTGATACTGCATCTTGGCCAAACAATTTCACAAGCAGCTTCATTTTCTATCACGGTGGATTTGAGTTTCTTGTCTATTGCAACAAATACACCACCTCCATTTTCCATTTGCCTATCCTTTCGATATACACTTAAAATTTCCTCCAAAAATCTCACTGCTATCAATTTCAGGCTTCAACAGGTGAACGTGTGGCTTGCACCTCATTGCATGTATTCTTAGATATATGGTCACATAGTGACAACATTTTCATATATGGTCACGTAGTGACAACACTTTCATATATGGTCACGTAGTGACAACACAGTACAGAAAAATTACTAAGTCATTTGTTATGTGTGATTAATAGTATGATGCAGTTACTGGAATATCCATACATTTATACGGTGAAAGTTCTTCATTAATCAAAGGTATTCATGGACACAAAAAAAGAATACTGCATACACAAACAAAATTTCAATTATGTTGAGGGAAGTTAAATGATCTATAAATATAATACGTAAGTACACTCATGAGTTAATGAATCAGACAGAGCTGGTGTGTGTGTGTGTGTGTGTGTGTGTGTGTGAGAGAGAGAGAGAGAGAGAGAGAATGCCTCTCACCATGGAGAATGTGTGTGTGTGTGTGTGTGTGTGTGTGTGTGTGTGAGAGAGAGAGAGAGAGAGAGAGAGAATGCCTCTCACCATGGAGAATGGAATAGTTCAAGGTGTCACATAATTGGGATGTTATCATACCATGTTATTGGATGTTGGTGTGACACTTGAGAGCTCGATTGAAGCTAAATTGTTTGTGACCAATACTTTAATAACTCACCCTTCAAAATCAACCAGGCACTAGAGTATTAAAATGCCATAGTTTCAAGAGAGTATCATGAGAACTTTTAGTCCTGAAAAACTGCAACTGCCTGAGTCAATGGCTGCCGGCAACAACTTAATGACAGGCTGTATTTGACTATCATGGATTATAACAGCAGACAGGTGGATTGCAGCAAATCCTATCTACCGGTAATTCAACGTTGGGCAACAACAATTCGTTGTAACAGTGCACACAGGAACACATTCTCAGAGTACAGAAAAATATTGCCTGGACTCTGAATTGTGGTACATGTTGGTACATACTGATTGCTGAGTAAGATTACACAGAAATTATATGAGACAATGCTTTTCACATGCCATATTTCAGCCAGACATGAAAACAAGGCTGTGTGAAAGAAGTTTACATAGTATTGTGTCAGAATGGTTTGCATGTACAGAGCGCACACATTAGGTGCTTATATGGTCCCCCAGCCATCTGACCTCTATCATGTAGAGCACATCTGTACTCCACTGTGTGAGTTGCATTTACTGAACACTCCCACCTTTCTCTGTGAGTTGTGGGTAACAGTTGGTCTACTGTGTTAAGGGTAGTTTTCCGGTGCTTTTGTTGTCCCATCGAGTCAGTGGTGTAAAGTGTCTCCACCATTACCAGGTCAGGAGGGGATGCTAAGGGCTACTATGCATGTTATGTCATGTATAATTGCTTATGGGCATATAACTGGAAATCTTTTACAGGCCACAGCAGGTGCTTTCTAAAACTAAGCACTATGATATAGCTAAAACAAACTAAGTCCTCTTTTTAAGGTATGACATACTTGCAATAACATGTAGGTATTAATGCTCTGAATACCAATGCTAATACTGCAGTTAGTGCACCACATACTTTTTCTGAACTTGTGCACCTAACTGAAACCAATGAAACTATCATCACATAAACAATATCTCAGACAAATGTATCATTATTAAATGAAAGTGATCATAAACAGCCTTTTTTCAGAATAATTTTTATTTTGCTGTCTGCTTGTGAAAACCCAGCAGAGGAGACAGAAGAGGACGACAATGAATTACTACATGAAATGTATTCACAGTAGTGAATATGGACGATCATCAGCTGTATAATGGCATGACGATGATGAAAATTTAGGCTGGTCTGGGACTCAAACTGGATTTCCTTGTCGTTTTGGGCGGTGCATACACGCATGCCTGGAGAAATATTGCATCACACTTCTGAACAACACAGGCACTGTAATGTTGTAAGAATTACTACAGTCTTTATTCTAGCAAACACATGGAATATTTTGTCGTGCTTTGTCCACACTGACATGACTTCCGTTGTCAAGTGGAATATTTTGCTTGTGCACAAGTCATAACCGTAAAAAGTTGCTGACATGTATGTACATTGAATGACTGATAGGATGAATAAAGATACAATAAAGATATGTCACTGACACATCATGTGTTGGGTATTTAATCTTATTGTTATCATCTTTTACTCAAATCACTTTAAATCACTGCTTGTGCACACTGTTGTCGTTTGTATAATCTATACCAGTAGCAATTTGCTGTGATTTATGTAAAAGGTGATAAGAACGTTAACATTAAATATCAAAAAATGGATGTGACGATGACATATATACACGTCGGGTATTTTTTAAGATTTTAACATGAGCTGAAGCAAAACTTTTCAGTATTTCTCTTGATAATGGCCATATGGCTGGAACTGCAATAGTAGGTTTTGTGAATAAATAATTTCACAGTCAAAGGTGAATGTAAAGTAATTTGGAAAATGTTATGTAACTGTGAACCCCAACTATGAGAAGTTAATCAACAGATACACTGTCAACATTTTGGTAGCATACTAACTAACATGCTAATGTGTGGTGAAATGCTGTTTGCCACATTCAATCTGCAGACATGCTGAAGCATGTTCACTAATCAAAATTGGAAACTGTGAGCTGTAGCGCAGGAGATTCTTGCTGTGACAAACACGCCAATGGTGACATTCGTCGTCTTCTTCTTTTTTAAAAATAACATTTTACACTACAGTACGTTTCACAACAGACACTGCGTGGAATATTCATAACCAGCAAAGTGCGATGCCACCACCAGCAAAGATACATACCCTTGGGTGCTGCCTCAGAATTCTGGGCCTAAAGGTTGTCCTTTATTGTCATGACTAGTAATAAGTTTTCTAGATCCTCATAGACCACGATATGTGCAGTCAATTTTTTAAAATCTTAATTTCTGTCACTGCTATTTATTTGCCATTTTTATCCACTAAAATACACAGCTTTTTCTCTCTCTGACAACATGTGTAATAAAATCTTTGGAAGCTTTGTTATCCCAGAACATGAATTGTAATTCAATATAAAGAATACAAAAACAGTCACACTCAAGATAATGGAAATAAAGACATATTCAATACCCACACTCTGCTTAAAACTTGGCAAAAGTGTTTTTGAAGTACACAAACATATAAAAACAGCAACAAATTAGGAACAGTTCTGATAACTACGAAATAAATGCAAATCTGAAAATTAGCAGACTACATCGCATTTGTACTTAAGACAAAATATGCTTGGTCCAAGTAGGAAGACAGCCATACAAACAACAATTCATATGGTTAAGTAAATAAAACACACCCAATAATGATGGTGAAACAGAGCCAAAACACATCTAGGTAAAAGTGAACAGGAACAAACTTTTGTTTTGATCAAGGTGACGTCATCAAAGTACTTTATGTTAGGAACATTTAGTAAGCTTCACAAAAGTTCAGGAATATAGTGTACAACCAGTCTTCAATGTACATTCAATTAAAATACTTAACAAGGAGCCAAAAACTAAGTAAGGTGTAAGGTAGGTTTGCTAATTGCCACTAATGATATTTAATTTTCATGTTCAAGAGACAATGAGGAATGTAAAAAGATTAATTGATGTGTGTGTGTATGTGAGATCTGGGGACTGGAGGAGGTGTCATGCACAGAAAATCAGCATGATCGTCTTTGCTGACAACACAGAACATGGCTGCAAATGTCAACAGGAATTGAGTTGAGTGCATAATGAAATCTAATGTGCGCTAGCTGAAAGCTATAATATGCGCATAATGAAAATGAAAACTAATGTAATAGTATGCCAAGCTGATGGATATGGTGGATGGTGTAGTTAAACCTGGGCAAGATACACTTGAGGAGGCGAATGAGTTTTATTTTCTCAGAAGCAGAGCATGCAAAGAAGGAAAATTGTAGGAAAAGCATAGTAGCATGGATTGGATAAGGAAAAAGCCTTTCAATAAAAAAATAATCTACTCACATAAAAAATTATCACCTTCAAACCAGAAGACTACTGATGAGAAGCTATGTTTAGAGCACAATTCTGCATGGATGTGAAACATGCACTATAGAGAATGCTGAAAAGCTGCATCAAACATCAAACCAACCTTAAGGTTGATTGGGGGAGGGGAGGAATAAAAAAAAATATAAAAAAAAAATAGGAAACTAGAAACACATTTAATTTTCAATGACAGTTAATTTTTCATTGTTAAATCCAGCAAAGGATGAAATCATTTCATTTTCTTAACTATATGGACTTCACCATACCTGTATGGGTTCTTGCATGCTGCACAAGGTTGAAGGCTTTTTTGAAGATTTTCCCACAAACTGAACAACTGTATTTACTTTTGGCATGGATTTCACCTACATGTTTTTTTAATTGAATGTCATCATCAAAAGTAGAAGAGCATTCACTACACACATATCTTCCACCACTATTATGTTGTACCATGTGTTGCTTCAGTGCACCCACACGTTTAAATGCCTGACCACATATTTTACACGTAAAATCCGTAATGCTGCAGTTGTCTAAACCACCTTTATCAGTCTCTGTTGGTGAGACTCCCAGTTTATCAGTTAAGGAACTAAATTCAACTGCTTGAGTTTCAACTTTGACTGAACTGTTGACAGAGATATTAACTGTTTCAACCATTCCACTATTTAAACCATGTCCATTATCCAAACTTGAGAACGCATTGCTGTTGCTGCTATTGCAATCACTGTTTTTTAAAGTATTTATAGTAGACAATTGTAGCTCAGAAGAATCTGACGTATTATTTTGTGTATGTTTATTTAACATACCATTATTGTCAATAGTTGAGGTCTGAAATTGTAGAGCTGTGTTTATTACAATTGCATCTATGTTATTTTCCAAGGCAGTTTTCTCTTCTTGCTCAGAACTGTGATTTGTCTTTGCTAAATGCAAAGAATTCACATCAACACATGGGATCTTCTGCTCTATGTGTGACACGGACTGTTGTTCTAGCACAGAGCATGTAAGCTTTTGGCTAGCTGAGACAGCTGAACTACTGTTAGGTGATGAATTACAAGAAAGGTATTTGCTCCCCGAAATGCCTGGTCTGGAACTATTTTGTGCAAGTTCACTTTTTACTGGCTGGCTAAGTGATTCTGAGAAATTACTTGTTGCTTCCTCAAAACTCTCTGTGTACTCAAAAGTACTATGCAGACTATCTCCATTAAGGTTTTGTTCAAGCAAATCTAACCCCTCAAACCTCTGATTACATGCTGATGATGTGAATACTTCTTCCTTTGGTGAAAGTTGCAAGGTTTTTTCTACATCTGGGCTCGGAAAATTGAGAGCTGCTTCAGTTACAATTGATTCGATCGGCACATGCAGAGCGTCTTCCTGTTGATTACTTGATCGGTCTAGAGAGCCCATCATGTTGACACTATCTAAACATTCTATACTGTGCACAGTATGTAAACCCATGTGTTGTTTCAACATTTTTACACATTCAAAAGTCTGATCACAGAGAGAGCACACAAAGCTTCTAAAGGCATCACCTCTATCGAGGAAGCAGTCAAGCAGTGCATCAGTATCACCTGAAGAACAGTCTTCAGACGCATTTCGTGCTCGATACGGTATCTGATAAATGCGAAAGAGATCGCGTAACATATCTTCACCGAGTCCGAGCTGAGCCTTAACCTGTTGTGTGTACACATTAACCTGCCAGCCCTGCGAACCTGAACGACATGAAGAATGCAAAGGGAGACGATGATGACATGCCTGGCATGCAAAACACAATGCTGAATACAGTCCACTGGACCGCCGAACATCTTCGTGCAGCTGCAGCTGTCCAGAGCAACAACAAGGGCATCCCAATAATGGTCCTAAGGCTTCCTGCAGACATGTGAGCTCCAGCAGACGTACTCCTTCCGCCCGTACCATACCTGCAGATATGCAATGGTCACAATTAAATGAAAATAACAGGCTGTTTGAAGGGGTTTGAAAGATGACATAAAAATGCAAGTACATAGCTGGAAACGATATGAATTTTAAAAAAAGAAAAATTGCACGCAAATAGCTGGAAATATCAATTGCAGCAACATAATTACATAGTTACAATAATTTAAGATCTGTACCCACAGCCGATTTAAGGCCCAGGCAACACAAGCAGCTGCTTGGGGTGTCAAGCTGAGAAGGGCACCAAAGGTGCCCCCTTATGCAAAATGTGTGCAGCAGGTGTAGCAAAAACAATATTTATGAGGAAACCGACAGATGGAAATGGGAGCGACAAATGACACGTTGCTCGTGTGGAAAATGGAAGGGACGGAGGTGTGTGTGTGTGTGTGTGTGTCCAGATGAATATGTCCTGATTATACTCTACATAGAAAAAATTCTCTCACTGTGCAGCCTTTAGTGGTCACAATGATTAGTTACAGCCCTTGCAGTATACATTTCAAAAGGCATACACTGGAGTACGAAGATGTTATAGTGGGGTCACAGGATGCCTCAGCCTGGAGATTAAACTGTAATGCAAAAACAGTGTTTTTTTTTCTTTTTTTCTTTTTTCACTTCACATATGAATCAACAACACAGCCAGTCATATCTGTCTTACGAATATATCAAACAATGGAAAAATGACAATATTATGAAAAGGATAGACTGCAACTCATTGTATACGTAGATATTGAGTTACATACAGGCACAACAAAAGGACTGTGAAGAAGTAAGGTTTTGGCCAAAAAGGCCTTCATCAGAATTAGACCACCCCCCCCCCCCCCCCCCACACACACACACACCCCAACCACAGTCTCTGGCTGCTAAGGCCAGACTGCATCTATCTGCGACTCAACAATTTTATGATGTGGTGAGGTGAGAAGCAATCCATCCTTTTCATACTACAAATATATGCTTATGACAATTGTGATTAGGATACAGAAAGCAACAAGACTATTGCAAAGTCAACACATGTAATATTGTGAACACAGCCCACCGGACAGATCATAGACAATACCTATTTTCTTTGATTTAACAAAAGCATCTGACTGTGTCGACTATGTTCAACATTGGTTCACTTCATACCTGGAAAGTAGGAAGCAGAAGGTTCTCCTCCTGTATGAACAAACAAGTAAGAGAGTTGAGTACGGATGGGATCATACAAAGTTGGTGTGCCCACAGGGTCAACAACTAAACATGACAGACGACTTAAAAAAAATTGTCTTTGAAGATGATAATTGTTATTGTGAAAGACAATGAATGTAATGTAAATGATGCAGTTTATAGTATAGTTGGTAATATCAGCATGCGGCTTTGAAAGAAAATTAACACTTAACTGCAACAAAATGCAATAAGCACATATTTTCTGACATGGAACCCTTCATGATAAGATTTTCCCACATGATGTGTTCACTGTCAGTGAAGTTGAGTGTTTTAAATTCTTAGGACTGAGCTGGAAAGCAATCTTGGAAGGGTCACCTTCAGGATCTTATGCAAAAACTCAATCATGTTAATTTCACTGTAAGAATAATTTCCACTGCCTCTTACACTGAAACACAAAGGCTTCTTTACTTTGCTACTTCAATTCTATTATCTCATATAGTGTTATATTTTGGGGCAACTCTGTGCACTCTTCAAGAATATGCTTAACCTAAAAAAAGGACAGTCAGACTGATCTACAGTATCACCCACAGACTTCATTTAGGCCCTTTTTACATTTTTTATTAATATTTTGTTTATAAAATTTCTAATCAGCATTCTGTGAACTATGAACTGACTTGTTCCATGACTTTGGCTTGCATGGTCCCATCGAACATGATACATAAAAATTTCTCTCTGAAATGCAAGGATCACCACTTTTAATAAGAAACTTCTTGGAATATTAAAAACTGTACGGTGGACTGACTCGAACTCGGGACTTTGCCCTTTGCAGCCAAATATTCTACCGACTGAGTGCTCAAGCATGATTCACGACACATCCTCACATCTTTACTTCTGCCAGTACCTCATCTCCTATCCTTCAAACGTCATAGAAGCACTCATCCGAAACTTGCAGGACTAGAACTTCTGGAAAAAAGGATATTGCAGTTTCATGCCATATCCTTTCTTCCAGAAGTGCTAGTCCTGCTTTTAGTTAGCTTTCAGACAATATTTGCTGTGGCCTTGTAATGATTTAATTGGTTTCTCTCGAAGTCAGCTTGGCTGATGAACATTTCTACTTCTCTCCAAATGTGTTCTTATTTATTTTATTTTAACATCTTTTGCCAAAAGTTTAGAAATTACTGCTGTTCTGTGCATGTGTTTGATAAATTACTTAAACACTATGCCTCAAGGGCTAAAATGGTGTTTATTTCACTCTCACTCCAACATTTACTTGAGGAACAACTCTCTTAATAGCAATATGACATTCTGGCTATAGCGCAACAATCCTACTGCTATTGCAAATAAGAGTATACAAATTGCCAATTGTCTAACTGTATTAAAATATTTTGAGTTCAATAGTTTGGAGCTATTTTCTTGTGCAGGATACCTGCAAGTGATGTTGCTTAATGGTAGTGCTGGTGGAGTTTGGCTGCCAATAGCACATCTGAGTGTTAAGCCCTTTTGTAACCCATTATGAACAGATGACGATTATTTAACAGACTGGTTACATCTCAGTGAAGACTGCAATATTTATCAACATATGAAGCTAAAAAGAATGAAGACTTTTTCGTTTTAAAAGACTCTTCATCTCTGCATTTGAACTTATCTACTGTATTCAAGCCTTGGTCATCTTCTACAGCTCTTAACTCTCACACTTCCTTCCATTACCAAAATGACAATTCTGTGATGCATTATTGATGTGTCCTAGATTCTTTCTTTTAGTCAAGTTGTGCCACAAATTTCTTGTTTCATCAGTTTCATTCATTACGTCCCCATGTATTATTCGATCTAACCATCTGATCTTGATCATTCTTCTATAGCACCACAATCAAAAGTTTCCAGTTTTTTTAGTGTCTGGGATGCCTTTCATCCATTTTTTCACTGGCATGCAAGGCCACAGTCCAGACAAATGTCTTCGGAAAATACTTCCTAACATTTAAATATAAATTACATGTTTCTCATTTTCAGAAACAGTTTTCTTGGTATTGCTGGTCTGCATTTTATCTCTTCCTTTCTTCAGCCATAATCAGTTATTTTGCCATCAAACAACAATACTCATCTATCACTCTCAATATCTCATTTCCCAATCTAATTCCCTCATAACTGCCTGATTTATTTTGATATTATTCCATTACCCTCATTTTACTTTCATTCAGGTTCATCTTATAAACGCTTTTCAAGATACTATTCATCTCATTCAACTGCTCTACAAAGTCCTTAGCTGGCTCTGACACAATTACAATGCCATCGGCAAACTTATTTATTCTCCTTAAACTTTAATTCCTTTTCCAAATTTCTCCTTGGTTTCCTTCAAGCTTGTTCAATACAAATTATATAAATATAGGTTTAACTTTCTTCAAACTGTCTTCCAAGATAAGTTGTAGGGTCAATATTGCCCCAAGTTTTCCTGCATTTCTCCGGACGCCAAACTGATCTTCCCTAGCATTGACCTCTATCAGTTGTTCCATTCTTCTGTAAATAATTAGTGTCGATATTTTGCAATCATCACTTTTTAAACTGATGATTCTATAGTACTCGCACCTGTGAGCACCTGCCTTCTTTGGAACTGGAATTACTATATTCTTCTTGAAGTCTGAGGGTATTTCACCTGTCTCATATATATCTTGCACACCACGTGGGGCAATTCTGTTATGTGTGGCTCTCCCAAAGTTCTCAATATTTCTGAGGGAGTGTCGTCTACTCGAAATGCCTAGTTTCCATTTAGGTCTTTCACTGAGGCACAAGCTGCCCCACCTTGGCAAGGTCAGTTGTCTGTGGGAGGATCTGTAACCTAGGTGAGGTTACATTACCCTTACAGCATTCCAATGATTTTTTATTGCCTTAAAAGAGCAAACTACAGTGGGCACATGTGATTATTTTTAAAAATAATTGTTTGCATTTTACTGTGTAGATACTGTTCTTTAGCAATAACATCATCCTAAATAACAACACAGTTACATATTACACCCAGAGCTTTTCAGCTTCATCTCTCGCAACATGAATTACAATGTCAATGACAGTTGAAATTTCTAAGCTGCATGTAAATGTTGGTTCTAGGCATCTCCAATACCCCCTAAAAGACTGATTGAAACACTTTGTAAAAATTGGTACAGAATTCCATTCAAGACTATTTATAGACAACATGCACAAATTCTAATGTAAATGAAGATAAAAATTACAGACATTACAGCAATCTTAGATTTTTTCTTCAACCTTTTAGTACACTCCTGGACCCGCCTTGAATTATAGTGTCTAAGTAAGGAATGAAGAAGTATTAAGATGAGTTGGAGAAGAAAGAAACATGCTGAAAGTCATCAGAAAGAGAAAATGGAACTGGATTGGACATTGTTTAAGGAGGGACTGTTTACTGAAGGAAGGAATAGAAGGAATGGTGGAGGGAAAAAGGGGAAGAGGAAAAAGAAGATATCAAATGCTGAACAATATCAAAGGAAGCAAATATTCAGAAATGAAAAGACTGGCTATGGACAGACAAAAGTGGAAGAGGCTTAACCCATGACAAGACCTTAAGGCAGAATACCATACTACTACTACTAAGAGCATAAATATTGTTTGAGTTGAATGTGGAACTAGGTTTCAAATTTGTACGTATATGCACATATGAGACGTTTCATTGTACGCAGTAACATCATATTTCCGAAACTTCCTGAAAAATTAAACTGTGTGATAGACTGGGACTCAAACCCAGAACTTTGCCTTTCATGGACAATGTTGTTACTAGCTGAGCTATCCAGGTATGTCTTGCAACCTGTTGCCACTACTATACTCTCAATACATCTCTCTTGCTTTCCAAACTTCAGAGTAGTTCATCAGCATACACTGTGGGACTAGCACCCCTGGAAGAAAGTATACTGTGGAGAAATGGCTTATCCACACCCTTTGGGATTTTTTCGGAATGAAAACAGGAGACTGGTACTGGCACAAGTGAAGCTGTGCACCCATGAGTTGCACCCAGGATAGCACAGTCAGTACGACACTGCCTATGAAGCACAGTCTGGGACTGCTAAGATCTTACGTCTGCCACAGTTTAGCACCATCTACATACCTCTCCAAAGTCTTTGGGCACTAACAAGCTAGACAACATAATAATTGACAACATAAAAACATAGAAGCATTCAGAAATTTCTTAAAAATTTGTATACACCCGGATCGCTATAACAAAGTGACTGATAGCTAGCTAGCTGTTTATAGGACAACTACCAGAGCAAGAACAAATCTGAAAACAACCTCGATGTACCTTTGTTCCGCTCACCCTTTTCATACTGCACTGCTATCTGATGGACTGGTTGTCACAGTCAGATGCAAATTACACTTCTAATGGATAATGTAATGGTGTGTGTTTTGGTCCTTTGTCCGACATTTTAGTTTACAGAAAAGACTGGCTGAAGCTAGCAGTGAAAATTCTATCATACACAAAAAATGCAAATTCAGTACTGCATGTTAATGTATACAGCACAGAATTGCACAGCTATTGCCGCCACAGCAATGTATAGTAACTGTGAATCAGCATCATCTTCTACACCCAAATGTGCTTGTGTGTCACTCACTTTATTCTGGTCAAGATGTAGTTCAAAAGATGACTCAAACAAACACACAATTAAAAGAAATGATATGCCAGATAAAGTGTACAAAGGCATTCAAGGTATGATGAAAATAAGATAACATGGCAATGATGCCAGTCAATGAGAAATCACTAACGCAGAGGAAGAGTAATGTCTATAAAGGCAGACAATTCCACAAAACATAATTATCACCAACAAACAAAAAAAAAAAGTTTTTCACAAAGGAAGAAGTGGGCTTTACAAGTTCCAAAAATATAGAAGTTAATTCAGCTGAGTATGAGAAACGATCTTGTAATTTTTGAATAATGGTGTGCTGCTTGGGTATAACACAGCCAAGTGATATGAAATGGAACAAGTATATCAGAACTGTAGTAAGGAAGATGGATGGTCAACTTTTGTTTCGTGGTTTAGTGGGACAATTTTGGGTCATGTAGCCCCCTATAAAGCAGACTGCGTATAGAACAGATGTGCAACCCACTCTTTGAGTGGGATCCCAACAGGTCAGGTTAAAGGCTGACATCGAAGTAATTCAGAGGCATACTGGTAGATTCGAAACACAAACTTTGATCACCACAGAAATGTTTCGTGAACTCAAACGTGGTTCCCTGAACAGAAGACAAAGTTCTTATCACAAAACATTGTTGAGAAAGTTTAGAGAACTGGCAATTGCTGCTGACGGCACAACAATTCTACTACTGCTAATACATGTCTAGCATAAGGACCATGAACACAAGTTAACATAAATTAGCCGTCATACGGGCACACATAGACAGTGGTTTTTCCTTCGTTTCATTAGTGAGTGGAATCGGAAAGTGAATGATTAGTAGTGCTACAAGATACTCTCCACCATACACTTTACAGTGGGTGGCTGAGTGTGTATGTAGATGTAGATACAACAGAATGCGCCCTTTTGCAGATCTACACAGTGAGTAAGAACGACAAATTTAGCAGCTACAGCTGGATGATGTGTTCCATTGATGCTCCACAATTTTCAAAGTTTTGAGTGTGATAAACTGATGCTGCAGTGTTCATCTTTGGTATGGTAGTGTAAAAGGTGTCACATATACAGCTAAATAAAACAATCTACACAATTTGAATGTTTATTTACACATACAAACCGACTTACATTTTTTTGTATGCACCCATGTGTGGCATATAGGTCCAATTCAAAATTCTAGATTCTAATGTTTAGGCCTATGTTGTTTCTGCATCAGCTTTCTGTGATTGTACACTCCTGGAAATGGAAAAAAAAAAACACATTGACACCGGTGTGTCAGACCCACCATACTTGCTCCGGACACTGCGAGAGGGCTGTACAAGCAATGATCACACGCACGGCATAGCGGACACACCAGGAACCGCGGTGTTGGCCGTCGAATGGCGCTAGCTGCGCAGCATTTGTGTACCGCCGCCGTCAGTGTCAGCCAGTTTGCCGTGGCATACGGAGCTCCATCGCAGTCTTTAACACCGGTAGGATGCCGCGACAGCGTGGACGTGAACCGTATGTGCAGTTGACGGACTTTGAGCGAGGGCGTATAGCGGGCATGCGGGAGGCCGGGTGGACGTACCGCCGAATTGCTCAACACGTGGGGCGTGAGGTCTCCACAGTACATCGATGTTGTCGCCAGTGGTCGGCGGAAGGTGCACGTGCCCGTCGACCTGGGACCGGACCGCAGCGACGCACGGATGCACGCCAAGACCGTAGGATCCTACGCAGTGCCGTAGGGGACCACACCGCCACTTCCCAGCAAATTAGGGACACTGTTGCTCCTGGGGTATCGGCGAGAACCATTCGCAACCGTCTCCATGAAGCTGGGCTACGGTCCCGCACACCGTTAGGCCGTCTTCCGCTCACGCCCCAACATCGTGCAGCCCGCCTCCAGTGGTGTCGCGACAGGCGTGAATGGAGGGACGAATGGAGACGTGTCGTCTTCAGTGATGAGAGTCGCTTCTGCCTTGGTGCCAATGATGGTCGTATGCGTGTTTGGCGCCGTGCAGGTGAGCGCCACAATCAGGACTGCATACGACCGAGGCACACAGGGCCAACACCCGGCATCATGGTGTGGGGAGCGATCTCCTACACTGGCCGTACACCACTGGTGATCGTCGAGGGGACACTGAATAGTGCACGGTACATCCAAACCGTCATCGAACCCATCGTTCTACCATTCCCAGACCGGCAAGGGAACTTGCTGTTCCAACAGGACAATGCACGTCCGCATGTATCCCGTGCCACCCAACGTGCTCTAGAAGGTGTAAGT
The DNA here is from genome assembly GCF_023864275.1 of Schistocerca cancellata. Lineage (NCBI taxonomy): Eukaryota > Metazoa > Arthropoda > Insecta > Orthoptera > Acrididae > Schistocerca > Schistocerca cancellata. The sequence goes on from NC_064627.1 coordinate 931,805,629, forward strand.
CAACTACCCTGGCCAGCAAGATCTCCGGATCTGTCCCCCATTGAGCATGTTTGGGACTGGATGAAGCGTCGTCTCACGCGGTCTGCACGTCCAGCACGAACGCTGGTCCAACTGAGGCGCCAGGTGGAAATGGCATGGCAAGCCGTTCCACAGGACTACATCCAGCATCTCTACGATCGTCTCCATGGGAGAATAGCAGCCTGCATTGCTGCGAAAGGTGGATATACACTGTACTAGTGCCGACATTGTGCATGCTCTGTTGCCTGTGTCTATGTGCCTGTGGTTCTGTCAGTGTGATCATGTGATGTATCTGACCCCAGGAATGTGTCAATAAAGTTTCCCCTTCCTGGGACAATGAATTCACGGTGTTCTTATTTCAATTTCCAGGAGTGTATTAATATTCATATGTAACACAATATACTGCTTATTTTTTCTTCAATTGCCATAAAAAACTTTTACCATATCATCAACTGTAAACTTAAATAGGCCACATCTAATACCATTGCATATTGACATGGGGAGGGGGAGGGGGGGAGAAACAAGTTATTTACGTCGTTTTTCAGAATTTTTGGACACTTACAAATTTATATTTCTAAGAATTTTTATAAGTTGTGAGTGTTGCACATAACCTATTATGTAGTCAATAAGCATTTGAGATTTACAAGTTACTGTAAATACTTAACATTATAAGTTATATTATTTTTCTCTTTTAACAGGAGTGTATACTGGCTGCATTTATTGTAAACCGATGATATTGTTGAATTTGTTACTGGCTTTAGGCTGAAGAATATTTCACAGAAATAGTAAATTTTTTACCATATTTTTCTGTTGTTGTAACAGATATGTCATTTTGACTCTAAAAGGTTACCAGGCCCACTAAAGGGAATCAGCAATCTTACTTTAAAGCTATTCATTACTGTTCTGTAAGATATTGCACTAGGCACAATGCAGCCACACTGTTTATGCTGTTCTCAGGCACAGGATGAGATGGTTGGTGTTCCTAAGCAACTAGGAATCATCGTGACTACTGTACGGCAATTGGAAGCTGCTGTAGGGCTACTGAGAACCATTTCCCACAGTTATTAAAGGTGCACTGAGAGCCATTTAGCAGAGATACTAAAGGTCTGTCCTCTTCTGTGGATACTGTCTCTTCTGCAGGAAATACAGGATGTGTCACTCAACATCCACTTCAGTGTGTGTGACTTATCAATGGCAGGTCTAGGTGTCCTGTGTAGGACCTTAATCAACAAGTTCGAGGTGCTATCTTCCACTGTAACCAAACTGAGCCAGTGAGACTTCACTTACTAGAAAAACGTGCACAGTCCAGTGTGAAGGGAGGTAAAAACAAAGGGGGAAGGAGGTCTATCAATTATCTGCAAGTCAAACATACAGCTAATAATGGTCCCCCTTATGGAAATGCCAACAGTGGACTGGAAAAAACACCACCCACATTCAGTGTGTATGCCTGGGGGTCTCATTCCACATTTGTCAATGGGGCTATACCAATAGTCACTGAGGAAAAAGGGTGTAACCAACTGCAAAGTGAGGCTCATGTTGGGAAAAATGTTGTTTTTCATCTGGGATCCAGAGCTGTACTTATATCATTCCAGTGACTGGCAGAAAAGGTCGACATTATTAGCCTCACTCATATTGTTTCAACAAAGCTCACAATCTGCAGCATGGTCCCTATAACAGAACGTGACCTCCTGGTTCTCAATCAGGTGGAACCTTAGACAAAAGATATGCGACAAGCTAAGCTGCAACTTCCTTGACTTGTACCATAGTGTTGAGAACTGGAGGGTCCCCCAAAATGAATCAATTCTGCACTACACAACAGAGGCTGTTACCCAGGTATCAGAGGGTTTTTTAGACTGGGCCAAAATACTAATCAGAAAAAATATTATGTAAAAGTATAGTGTGCTTGCCTGTATCAAAATTTGTTCAAATGGCTCTGACCACTATGGGACTTAACTTCTGAGGTCATCAGTCCCCTAGAACTTAGAACTACTTAAACCTAACTAACCTAAGGACATAACACACACCCATGCCTGAGGCAGGATTCGAACCAGCGACCGTAGCGGTCTTGCAGTTCCAGACTGTAGCACCTAGAACTGCTCGGCCACTCCGGCCGGCTTGCCTGTATCAATGAAACTTTAACTTACTTATTGGATTATAATGATATGCTGAACAAAGGTTCTAAACCGGAAGACAATTCTGAGTTTGAGCCAGGAGATTTTTAAAAATTATTTTGCATGCACCAGGACAATGAAATACATTTCAACTTTTGCATTTTTTAAGTTTATAGACCTTCATTTTTGTCCTGACACCATCTTGTGGTAACAACATTCTGAGAGCTTTCTGTTCTCTTAGTGTAACAGACTTTTTTGGCGGTCATTATGGAAAATACTGTACAGGCGTTAACACTTGTTATGTGCACTGCAAAAAGTATGCATAAATCTCAGAATGAAATCAAAACACTACTGATATACTGAAGAGAATGTCAGGAAAACAACAGAAAGGTTCAGTCATGTTATTCTATTCACTGAAATAAAAGAATAAAGATCCTAATTATTTGTAGAAGTGGAATTAACAACTCACTGTGTAGCTGATGGTAACCCACTGTGTAGCTGAGTGGCTGATATACTCATAAACAAGTCTGCAGACCTTGCCAAGTGTTCAGACAATTTTGCTGACCTAAATAGTACAGTTTACACATCAACCTGCATCGTTTCACTGTCCTAGTTGACTGCATTGTGCCAGCACTGCAGGATGAGCTGTAATAGTCAGCCCTGAAGGTCTCTGTCTGAAAGCTTGGCACCGTTTCAGTCATGCTTGTGTGCCTATCGAACGATCAGTCTCACCCACACAGCAAACAGTTACCCTTACTTCTTCCATTATTTACATTTGACCAAGTGAGATGAGGTCTAGATTTCAAAAGAAAAATAATATATAATAAGAACAATGAAAGCTACTTTGGGAAGAGGATACTGAGGGGTGTGAACTATTAATTATTAAAAGCTATTATTGGATTTGGCATACAATCACCTTCCACATCCTTCTGGCATAGCTGAGAAGCTGTAGTTGTGAGTATACGGGATGAACATAAGACTGAAAAGTCTGCCCCAAATGAGGTGCATCAGACTGAACTATTTACCATGAATTATATAGTTTTGACTGTTTGGGCACTTAAGTTTTCACGTAGCGATACCCTGAGGAATTTTTTGAGCATGCTCGGTAGTAAAGGCCTCTGTGCAATAGATGGTACAGGACTTTCGGACATGCGTGCAGCTCTTTTGTCAGTATGGTTTAACGAAATCAGGATGGCTAATCAAACTAGAAAGAAAAAGTTCCAGAGAATTCCAGGTATGGGGAGGAAAATTGTGTCATTTGTTAGAAGCTACTGATAAATTAATTGTGAGTGGGGGTAGGGGAGCATACAGCAATAACAACTTTTCTTTCATCACAGCTGAGATACGCTAGCCATAAGTAAGAGTTTAATCACAGTTTTTAAACACTGATAATTTTTATGGAATAATGATTATATAATTAACAGACTTTGAAATATTAAGTATTTTAATACTTGTGATTTTTAAAACAATAAAATTAAATTATAATGTAAGGTTAAAAACACAGAATTCCACGAGATTTTATGAAATTCCTAAAGTTCCCTGAGATTTCCCCTGATTTTTCCATTAAAATGTAATTCCCTGAGAATTCCACGTTTTCAAGAAGAATTGCCACTCTCGGGTCCTCAGGTTACTTGTGAAGTTTGTTTCAGAAATTACTCTTGGTCAGTAATAACATACCAAGTAAAACAACACAAAAATTGTGGACGTGAAGTTTCAGCTAAAATAGTTTATTCATTGACCAAGGCAAACATTTAATTTTATTTGTGAAATATGTGCCCTATGGAAAGCAGAAGAAAATACTTTCAGCACTTTGCCGTGAATTTTAAAAGAATCTCAAATTAAGCTAGTAACAGTCAGGGTAGATGGGAGGTGCAACGGAAATCCAGTTTGCCATGCAGACTGGAGTTAGTGCAAAGGGCATATCAACAAGTTCACACTTCCAGACTCACCAAGTGCCCTTGATGTGTGCAGTGAAAAAGACTAAAACTGTGTTTCTTATCAAAGAATGGTATATGATATGGATCGACCAAAGGAGGCAGTTGTTTAAGACACTGACATCATGTTTAAGAGGATGGAGTTGGTTCTATCTGACCATCCTGATTTAGGTTTGTCCTAAATAACTTCAGGCAAATACCGGCATTGTTTCTTCATTAAGACCATGGCCGACAACCTGTCCTATTCTCAGAAAGCTATTTGTTTTACGTGCATTATGATGATAAACCCAACACTGTTTTAATAATAATAATAATAATAATAATAATAATAACAACAACAACAACAGTACATGGCAGCTAGAACGGAGAACAATCTCCAATACATTGGGATGGGTAACAGCTGTTGTGGGACACAATCAGTAGGGAAAGGCTGAGGGCAAAGGGGTCAAATGGGGATGATCAAAGATGGAGGCCTTTAGAGGATGACGGCAAGGCAAATATGGCCTTATGGCATATGCTGGAGGGGGATTTCTTAGCAGAGAATGAGTTGACACTCAGAAGAGGATCAGAGTGGTATAGACATTGAACCAGGTTTTCAAATCATCGTGTAATATGTTGATGACTGCATAATATGTAAAACACACAACAATAATAAAGTAACTGAATGCTACTTATTACGGGATATGAAATCCTTGACTGGCCTGTGGAAGCAGATGGGAGAGAGTATGGTACAGGTTTCAGCAAAGGTTGTGAAAGTTTTTCTCAGGACACTGGTGATATTGGGAATACTGCTCAATGGTTATATAGGCAGTGGTAATGGAGTCTGTATTTTGCATTTACATTCATTGATTTTGCTAACTTACAACCAATATTATCAGCTTCCTAACTAACCTAGACCTCAGGCTATGCTACAGGCCAGTCTCTTACCACAATTAATGTTACATTCCATCCAAGAGCTTGCATCACCATATCAATTTTCACTCACTGTTATACAAGGGTCAGGTTGTAACATGGGTGACAACAATGAAGTAGAATGAGATTTTCACTCTGCAGCGGAGTGTGCGCTGATATGAAACTTCCTGGCAGATTAAAACTGTGCGCCAGACCGAGACTCGAACTCGGGACCTTTGCCTTTCGCAGGCAAGTGCCCTACCAACTGAGCCACCCAAGCACGACTCACGCCCCGTCCTCACAGCTTTACTTCTGCCAGTACCTCGTCTCCTACCTTCCAAACTTTACAGAAGCTCTCCTGCGAACCTTGCAGGACTAGCACTCCTGAAAGAAAGGATATTGCAGAGACATGGCCTAGCCACAGCCTGGGAGATGTTTCCAGAATGAGATTTTCACTCTGCAGCAGAGTGTGCGTTGATATGAAACTTCCTGGCAGATTAAAACTGTGTGCCAGACCGAGACTTGAACTCGGGACCTTCGCCTTTCGCGGGCAGGTGCTCCACCAACTGAGCCACCCAAGCTCACAGGAGAGCTTCTGTAAAGTTTGGAAGGTAGGAGACGAGGTACTGGCGGAAGTAAAGCTGTGAGGACGGGGCGTGAGTCGTGCTTGGGTGGCTCAGTCGGTAGAGCACTTGCCCGCGAAAGGCAAAGGTCCCGAGTTCGAGTCTTGGTCCAGCACACAGTTTTAATCTGCCAGGAAGTTTCATATCAGCGCACACTCCGCTGCAGAGTGAAAATCTCATTCTACTTCATTGTTTCAACAATGACGTAGTCATTGTTTCAACAATGAAGTAGTCTGCAATAAAAAACACTAATTTCCAGTTCAAAAACCAAGTGAAACAGGCAGGATTATTTAGAATGGTAAGGGTCTGGAAAGGGGGAGTAAAAAAGAGAGAATAATAATAGACAACAGGAAAACATTAGGATTTGAAGCATGGAATGTCAGAAACTTGAATGTGGTATGAAAGCTAGAAAATCAGAAAATTGAAATGTGAAGGCTAATTCTAGATATAGTGAGGATCAGTGAAGCAAAATGGAAGAAGGTAAGAATTTCTGGTTTGATGAATATAGGATAATATCAGCAGTAGCAGCAAATGGTAAAAGGGTTGGTTTGTGGGGGTTGAAGGGAACAGACTACAAATGTCATCAGTCCCATGCTCCATGACAATAAAGACTCACAAGGTGCAAAAACAAGTAAAAGAGGCAACAAGGGATGACACACGACAAGAAGGACACAGACAAAGACCAGAAAACAAGGAAATAATAGCACATGGAGATTTACAGAGGTTGGCCGACCATGGCAACAAAAAAGGAAAAGCCAACCACCAAGAAACACACTAAAAACCACAATCTAAAACCGTAGGACAAAGGCCAGACTCAAAACAGAAAAGGACACAAACCCTTCGATCGAGCCCCCTGCATGAATAAAACTCAAAACTAGGTCTGCCATTGCAGCGTCATCCGATAAAAGTGCAGGGAGCGTATCAGGCAGTGTAAACATCTGCCTGAGTGCAGTTAAAAAAGGACAGGCCAACAGGATGTGGACCACTGTCAACATTGATTCACAGCGGCAGAGAGGTGGGTCCTCACGGAGCAAGAGATGACTGTGCGTCATCCAGGTGTGGCCAATGCGGAGCTGGCAGAGAACAACTGAGTCCTTGCGGGAGGCTCGTAAGGAGGAGCACCACATGTCAGTAGTCTCCTTGACGGCCCGAAGTTTGTTGGGTGAAGGCAGGATGTGCCATTCTTCGCCCCAGGTGCGAAGTACCTTCTGCTGCAAAACTGACCTGAGGTCACTCTCCGAAAGGCTGGAGAATCGATAGCCTGTTTGGCCAGCATGTCAATACGTTCATTTTCCAGGATGCCAACATGATCCAGGGTCCACACAAAGACCACAGAGTGGTCGCAACGGGCAAGAGTATGGAGGGCCTCCTGGATAGCCATCACCAGATGAGAGCGAGGGAAACACCAGTCGATAGCTTGTAAACCACACAGGGAGTCACTACAGATAACGAAGGACTCACCTGAGCAGCAGCTGATATACTCTAGGGCGCGAGAGATGGCGACCAGCTCACCAGTGAAAACACTGGAGCAATGAGTGTTGTTTATAATGATCCCCTAGGGTAAGAGCATAACCGACACGACCAGCAACCATCAAACAACGTCAGAGTCTTGAAATACGGCAAGGATTGAAAGAAAGTGGTGGCGGAGAGCCTCGGGAGAGACTGAGTCCTTCGGGCCCTGTGACAAATCGAGCCGAAGGTATAGGCAGGGCACGCACCACGGAGGGGGGGGGAGGGGGGTAGATGTATATGGGCCCGAAAAACAGGAGGGAGAGGGAAAAACTCAATCCCAGAGAGAAGAGCCCGGACATGAACTGAGATCGTACACCCTGATCGGGGCCGCCACTCTGGCAGATGGACAGTAATTGGGATGCGTGGGCGAGCTACAAAAGTGGGCGGCGTAAGCAGCCAGTAATCATTGGCGCTGGATCCGTAATGGAGAGACACCAGCCTCCATAAGTATGCTAGTGACAGGGCTTGTGCGGGAAGCTCCAGTGGCAAGTCGGATTCCGCTGTGAAGGATGGGGTCAAGCAACCGCAACATGGAAGGGGATGTCGAACCGTAAGCCAGGCTCCCATAATCTAGATGGGACTGGATTAATGCCTGGAGCAGACCGATCAGCACCCCAGCTGGTGTGACTCAAGCAACGAAGAGTACTAAGATGCCACCAGCACATTTGTTTAAGCTGCCGATATGATGGAGCCAAGTCAAGCGGGTATCAAAAACCAATCCCAAAAACCGATGTGTCTCTACCACCGAAAGAGGTTCGTCATCAAGATAAAGCCGTGGCTCAAGGTGAACAGTGCGACACTGGCAGAAATGCATAACACAGGTCTTGGCAGCCGAAAACTGGAAGCCAGTTGCCTGCTGCGCCTTGCGGAGAGCGCTCTGCAGTTCCCGTTCAGCAGCTGCAATGCCAGTGGAGCTATAGTATACGCAGAAGTCATCAGCATACAAGGAAGGTGAGACAGACATTCCCACCACCACAGTGAGCCCATTAATTACAACTGAAAAGAGGCAAACACTCAAGATGTATCCTTGTGGGACCCCATTCTCCTGAACTCGGAAGGAACTATGGAAGGCCGCAACTTGCACGCAGAAAGAACGAAGCGACAGAAAATTTTGTATGAAAATCGGGACCAGACCCCGAAGACCCCACCTATGAAATGTGGTGAGGATGTGATGTCGCCATGTCGTATCATATGCCTTCCGCATGTCAAAAAAGACGGCAACCAGATGCTGATGGAGGGCAAATGCCGTATGGATGGCAGACTTCAGGCTCACCAGATTATCAGTGGCAGAGCGGCCCTTACGGAACCCACCCTGGGACAGAGCCAGAAGGCTAGGGACTCAAGCAGCCAACTCAACCTCCGGCTCACCATGCGTTCGAGCATCTTGCAAAGAACGTTGGTGAGGCTAATGGGGTGGTAGCTGTCACCTCCAGTGGGTTCTTGCCAGGTTTCAACACACGGATTACGATGCTTTCCCGTCATTGCAACGGGAACTCACCCTCAACCCAAATGCGGTTGAAAAGGTCTAGGAGGCGTTGCTACCAGTCCACCAAGAGGTGTCTGAGCACCTGACAGTGGATGCAATCTGGCCTGGGAGCCGTATCAGGGCAAGCAGCTAGGGCACTTTGGAATTCCCACTCACTGAATGGTACATTGTACGAGTCAGGGTGGTGCGTGTGAAATGAAAGGCTCCGACGTTCCAACCGCTCTTTCAGGAGTGGAAGGCCTGCGGATAATTCGCAGAAATGGAACTGTGAGCAAAATGCTCTGCTAAGTGGTTCGCAATCGTGTCAGAGTCAGTACAGACTGCTCCACTCAGTGAAAGCGCAGGTACGCTGATGGGGGTCCAATAGCTATAGAGTCGCCTAATCTTGGCCCAAACCTGCAATGGAGAGGTACGAAGGCCAATGGTGGAGACATACCTTTCCCAGCACTCCTGTTTGCGCCGGCAGGCTCGCACACGGAGCCGTTTAAAGGCGATGAGATGTTCCAATGAGGGATGCTGCTTGTGACGCTGGAGGGCTCGCCTGCGATCTTCAATCACCTCAGCAATCTCGGGCAACCACCAAGACACAGGCCTCCGCCAAGGGGACACAAAACAACAGGGAATGGCAGCAGATTCTGCAGCAGTAATGATGCCGGTGGTGTCCGAGTGAACCACAGCATCAGTGGCATCATTGGAAAGAGGCTCAATAGTGGCAATGGAGGTGAACAAGTCCCAGTCAGACTTATTCATAGCCCATCTGCAGGTGCGCCCAGAAGAGTGACGCTGTGGCAGTGACAGAAAGATCGGAACATGGTCACTGCTGCACAAGTCATCATGCACACTCCATTGGACACACAGTAATAGGCTAGGGCTGCCGATCGAAAGGTCGATGGCTGAGTACACATGTGCCACACTGAAATGTGTGAAGGCACTATTATTCAAAAGAGAAAGGTTGAGCTGTGCCAACACTTGCTCAACGACGCTGCCTCGGCCTGTTGCCACTGATCCACCCCACAGAGAGTTATGAGTGTTGAAGTCGCCCAGTAACAGAAAAGGTGGTGGCAATTGGACTATCAGTGCAGCCAGGACATGCAGCGGGACATCACCATCCAGTGACGATAGAGACTGCAGACAGTAACAGGCTGAGGCGTCCACACCCGAACAGCGACAGCCTCTAAAGGTGTTTGTAGAGGGCTACACTCGCTGTAAAGAGAGGGAAGGACATAGATGCAGACGCCACCAGGTACCCCCTCATAAGCTGCCCGGTTCTTATAATAACCCCCATAGCCACAGAGAGTAGGGTTTCGCATCGCCGGAAACCAAGTTTCCTGAGGAGCAATGCAGAGGAAAGGGTGAAGGCTGAGAAGTTGTCAGAGCTCAGCAAGATGGTGGAAAAAACTGCTGCAGTTCCACTGGAGGGTGACATTGTCCATGGCTGCGAAAGGCATGAAGGGACCAAGGAAGCAGATTACGCAGCTGGGTCACCTGCTGCCACCGATGGAGTACCTGTGCGAGTGACATCAATTGTGTCTGAGGGTCTGGCTAGATCTAGGTCCTCAGCGGACACCAGAATCTCTACCTCATCCGCAGACGCAGAGGTTGTGGTGGGGTGGGTGCCACCACAAGTTCCTTGGTCGAAGAGGTCTTCTTCTTGAACTTTTTTCGCTGCTCCTTGGGTTTCACTGGCTGGGAGGGCTTCACTGATTCAGTCTGCGGGACGGAGGAGGATTGTGCAGCCCTACGACCAGCTGCTTCTGGGCACATATGCCACTGCCAGGCATCATCTTTCCCACTTGTGGAAACCTGGGAAGGAAGGGACCTAAGGGACCCCTGGCGAGTGAGAGGAACCGAAGAAGTTGGACGCTTCTCCGGCTTAGATGCGCGGATGGACGTCCCCGATCGGTGGGGGGTGTTGCCCCTGAGGTAGGTGGCGCAGGAGCAACAGGGTGGGTAGTGCCCTCCACGGTCAAGGGGGCATGTGGAGTCGTACAACTCGGGGAGCCGACTGGAATTCGCTGAACTGATGGGGCTATCAAGGTTGTTGTAGTGGCGGCATATGAGGAAGTCATTCGCACAGGATGGATTCGTTCATATTTCCTCTTAGCCTCAGTGCAGGGCAGTTGGTCCAGGGTCTTATATTCCATGATTTTCCGCTCTTTCTGTAAGATCCTGAAGTCTGGCGAGCAAGGTGAATGATGCTCTCTGCAGTTGACACAAATGGAAAGCAGGGCACATGGAGTATTGGGAAGTGATGGGTGTCCGCAATCTCGACAAGTGAGGCTGGAAGTACAGCGGGAAGACATATGGCTGAACTTCCAGCACTTAAAGCACCGGATCGGGGGAGCGATATAGGGCTTGACATCACAACGGTAGACCATCACCTTTAATGTATCACCCTCGAAAGCCAAGATGAAGGTATCAGTAGCAATCTGATTATCCTTTGCATCCCGACGAACACGCCGGACGAAATGTACGCCTCGCCGCTCTAAATTGGAGCGCAGCTCGTCATCAGACTGCAAAAGAAGGTCCTTATGGAAAATAATACCCTGGATCATATTTAAACTCTTATGGGGTGTGATGGTAACTGAAACATCCCCCAGTTTGTCACAAGCAAGTAACCTTCGTGACTGGGCAGAGGATGCCATTTTTATCAATACTGACCCAGAGTGCATTTTGGACAAGCCCTCCACCTCCCCAAACTTGTCCTCTAAATGCTCTACAAAGAATTGAGGCTTCGTTGACATGAAAAACTCCCCATCAGCTCTCGTACAAACTAGGAACCGGGGCGAATAAGTGTCGCTGCCATCCTGAGCCTTTCGCTCCTCCCACGGTGTGGCCAGGGAGGGGAACAATTTGGGATCGTATTTCTGAGCGCTGAATTGAGCCCGGGAACGGTTAGAGACTGCTGGCCACCAGCAAGAGATGATGTACCACGCTTCATTGAGGGTCATCCGCCCTGATGCCACCCACTTCAACCAAGGGCCCTCCTCACGGGCGCCACCCAGCCTCAGTAAGGGCCACCTGCCAGGAAGGCCACTGCTGGGAGTCCCGATGCCCCATGGACATAGGCATCTACTCCTTGGCATACATGGGAAGTTAATGGCGCAGGCATCAGCAGAGCTATCCCTGTGTTGTCAGGGGGCTACAGCCAACAGGGAACATGGCGGCCCCACCACAACGGACTGGCTACTGTGCTGGATATTAGGTGCAAGGAAGTCCATAGTCGTCATCTCCGCAGAAAGCAACACTGCACAGTGCATGGTGGAAATCGCACCCAGGAATGTATCCTCGCCCAAGAGATGGAGAACGAGCGGGACTGCAATGTGACAACGAGAAAGCTGGCTAAAGGTCTCAATGCACAATGGACACAATGTACCATGTAAGGCATCCTTCCCCAAATTGGCTCGTTCTTCGGAAGAATTTTGAAAGATGGAGGTAATACATGAGAGGGGACCATCACATAAAAACCAAAACTTGTGAGAATCCTTCTAGTCGCCTCTTACGACAGGCAGGAATACCGTGGGCCTATTCTTACCCCCAAACCCGCAAGGGGTTGGTAAAAGGGAGTAGGATTTGTTATGAATGGGAAAGCAGGGCAGACATTTACTACAAGTAGTTTAGTGATAGGGTTGTTCTGATCAGAACTGTCAACAAAACAATGCCAACAACAATAGTTCAGGTATACATCCCAATATCACAAGCACAACCTTAAAAGTTAGAGAAAAAATAAGAGGATATTGAATGGGAAGTTCAATATGTGCAAGCAGATGAAATGCAGTTGTAGGGGAAGGAACAGAAGAATAAGTTACAAGAGACTATGGACTTTGTAGAGGAATGAGAGAGGAGAAACAATGAGTTCTGCAATAAATTACAGCTAGTAATAGTGAATACACTGTTCAAAATTCACAAGAGGGCATAGAATACTTGGGAAGGGCCTGGAGACATGGAAAGATTCCAAATGCATTACATCCTGCTCAAAGCTTCAAAAATAAGATATTGGATTGTAAGGCGTATCCATGAGCAAATATAGACTCAGATCACAATTTAATAATGATGAGGAGTAAGCTGAAGTTTGAGAGGCTTGTCCAGAAGAATCCTTGTGCAAAGAAGTGGGATACTTAAGTACTGAGGAATGATGAGGGGTGTCAGAAGTTGTCTGAAGTTATCCATACTGTGATAATAAATAAAAGAATAGGGCTACTTCATCTCATCTCAAATCATACAGTTTAAGAGTGAATATGTCACAACATTATTTCAAAGTTTTATGGAAAAAATATATGTTGATATTCCACTAGACACCTCTCAAAAACTATAATATTTTAATTTTCTGATGATTTGTTAAAACATTATGGACCTCTCTACATGAGAGTATTTGTGAAAATTCATAACGAAAGGGAAAATAAAGAAAAACTGTAATAAAATATTACTAGTGACAGAGATCAGACATAATTAAAAAAAAGTTGAAGAAGAATTAGACTGTGAGATACATTGAATGGAATGAATAGTCTAATCAGTACAGGATATAGATTGAGAGTAAACTGAAGAAAGTAATGACAAGCAGCAGAAATGCGATTAATGATACACTTCACTTCACAATTGAGGACCAAGATGTAGAATACGTTAAAAAATTCTGTTACATTGGAAGCAGAAAAATATGGCGGACAAAGCATGAAGGACATAAAAAGCAAATTAGTATAGGCAAACAGGGCATTCCTGGCCAAGGGCAGCTGCTAGTAACAAACATTGACCTTAATCAGATGAAAAAATTTCTGAAAATGTGCATTTAGAGCACGGCATTGTAAGTCAGTTATTCATGGACTATGGAAAAACCAGAAAAGACGACACACAAAGTGTTTAAGATGTGGTGCTAGTAGCATTTTGATATTTAGGTGGACTGAGAAGTTAAGAAATTAAGAGATTCTCTGCAGAAACAGCAAAGAATGGAACATATGGAGATCACATTTAAAGTGTGATACTGAACCCTTTCCCCTCCTCCTCTGAGCTCTCGGTTGTGGTGACAGACTGATCTGTGATGCAACCCGAAGTCTAGGTTGGGTTGGAAGGTAAAAATTGGGTTAGAGTTAGCGAAGCCAACAAATGTAAACAAAGAAAATCTAGTTGTGGAAACAAATTTATCCATAGAAAAGCCTAATATTTACACTGAACCATACTGAAAAACGCTATGTAGGTCCAATACATGAACTTTTACCTACTTCACTGACAAGAAGGGGGCAGGCTGATTACGAATGTGTTAACTTATCAGGAAATAACTTTCATGGTACTAGAGGGAGCTGTTGAGAGTAAAAAACAGTATTAAAAGACAGAGTTTGTGAAACATCCAACAAATAATTGAGGATTAATGGTGAAAGATATTGGCACAAGTGAGGAATTCGTGGTATGCTGTACCAAACCAGAAGACTGATGAAAAATTAATATTACAAACAATATACTGGGACAACCAAAAACTGGATTCAAACACAAATTGTTGCATTTGATGTATACTAATATTTCTATGGAAATCCAAGTTGGAGTCCTGGTTTGGTGCAAATTTTCAAAGGTAAGAACATAATTACTACAACGCAAGTTTATCATTTCTGAACGGCTTTTGGTGACATTATTCCGTATCACAGCATCTTTTTGATTTAATCCTAATTCATCATATTTCAATGAGTTTAATTCCATTAATAATACAAACTTAAACTTGACGAGAAAAAATTTGGCAAACCGCATTTGATAATTAAAAATGAGTGTTCTCTGTCAGATACATTGTGATGAACATATGTATAGCAGCTTGTCTTCACATACTAGTTGTACGTACAATTAATTCTTGGGTTTTCTTGGGCCAATACCCCCGAACAATGAAAAACGTGTCTCTTACATGAACAATGTTAGTATAGGCACCAAACTGTACTGAACATTAAGTAAAATGGCGATAACTACAAAGCAATTATGGCGATAATTACAAAGCAAAAAGCCTAATCAATAACAGCGCAATGAAGAATTTTATTACAGCGACAAAATCACAATAAAAATTTAATTATGAATGTAATGTTAAGAAAGAAAACTGAGTATTTTTTGTGTGGTCTATCTACAGCATCCAATTGCTATAAATAGGCTACTTAAGGCAGAAATAAACAGAATTATGGACGTATCAATGGTGTACTTCTGTTGCTGTCTTTATCATTATTACTTAAAGCAACTGTTAAATGCAACTGTCCAATGCTTTCGACTAAGAAATTCCTTAATCTCTCAAGACTTCACTGTAGCATGTAATGATCTGCGTTACGACAAAAACAATTTAGCTTTTCAATAGTGGATATAGCCAACAATTGAGGGAATTAAGCCACAAATAATAGTTCAAGCGTCTTTAATTCTCATGAGTCTAATATTCCATGGTCCGTGCTCGAAGGACGAAGCAGTGTCAATTCTCACAATTTACAAAGCTTGCATGCTGATACCCAACAGCATAATCGAAAATTCCTTCTACAAGTGACATGATGCTCAACGTCACAACCGCCGCTATTTACATCGCAATAGATATTATTAGCACTTGAGAAGCGTATGAATTATAACACAATTTTAGTGTTGTGTCACATATCACAGGAAACGAAACAATCAAGTAAACGAAAAAAGAGAGAATAGTTTTTACACAAATGTTTACGAAAGAAAGCGAAACTTGTTTGTTTTCAACTGCATCACTGGTGTATCTACTCAAATTACGCAGCAAACGCACATGAGCACATCCAAAACTTCCAAATTTTCTTACTAACCGCCCATTTCCGTTTGTTACGCCAACTGCGTAAGAAAAACATACATTAAATCCTTTAAATACAACAATAAGTTAAAATTCCCACTCGATACAACTCCTTCACAGCTTAAAATCGATACCACTATCGACAATCTATTGTCATTCGTATATGCGCGACAGTATTCTAGTAGGTCGATATCTATGAAGCATTGCCAGCGAAATCCTTGCTTTTACCCATATCGCATTGACAGTGTTCGTACTTAGATCTACGCTAATAGATACAAAAACTACAGGGTGACAAAACAAGACTGCTCTCCAAACAGTAAACTCAAAAACGTATTTCCATAGCGAATGAGAAGTTCTACATGTACACACCAACCAATGCGTGCTTCCCATTTTTCGCCCTTGAAACACCGGTCTGACACACTGGCATGACCGCCAGAAATGTTACATATCGCAACAAAATGGTTTTTTATCGAGTAATCTTTATTGAGGCTACACTTCAAGGCCAGCTTACTCTTGTCGTCAGGGCTCCTTCACGTTACGGGACTGTCACGTCATGGTGAGTTCCCATTGTTCGTCACGTCACGACATTTTAAGCGGGGTTTACACGGGCATGTTTGGTCCACGTTGACTTACGCGTGTCAAGATGAGTGTATGAACACCCAAAATCGCACGTCGTCGCTACTGGCGCACTTAGAAATGAAAGTTGAAGCCGGATCTACTGACTTGCCCACTTTGGCTCCCCCTCTACTTTTTCATCGTCTGCGCGGAATGACTCTTCTTACCGAGTGACATTCAATCTGTTTTTTTCCCGTTCTAGAGGTGACATCGTACAAATTTTATTTTGTTTCCGAGGTCTGAAATACAAGGGTAACGGTCGTTACAGTATACTATACAATTTCTGCAACTCTACAAAGAACATCCGTGTTTCTGGAAGTATGGAAGTAGAGAAGGAAGAAGCGATAAGAGACATTATAAACTGAATGAGGAAAAATGTATCACATATTAATGAAAATGAAATAAAAGCCAAAATCCGAAGTTTACGAAATGCATACATGACAGAGAACAAGGTTAAGAATTCGTTGAGGAGTGATCCTTCAGGAAATGAAATTTATAATCCAACATTTCCCTGGTTTTCTTTTGCTGATCGGTTTTTTAGAACACTGCAATAGCGAGAGAAGCAAAATAACTTTCTGAAGCATCTCGCATTTGAGAATCTTTTCTCTGAATAATGTGCCTAGGAGCCTCAATATATGTTCAAAACTATACCTGTTCATTCGAAAATGGTTTTCGAAGTAAGCTTTTTTCTCATTTTCGAACTCCCTAACCAGCATTCTAGACGCTCCCAACTCATTTCTCCTCGCAATCCACTTTCGAACACAATATCGGTATTTTCTCTTTTCCATACTCAAGCGTTCAGCAAATTTTTGAATTGCAATTTAAGCAACGACTCGAATGCCCTCACATGATAATTCAGTTGGCGCCATGTTGAACAACTAAATTGGATTTGCCTGGACTGAACATTTTCACGTCCTTGTGAATGGCCACCGGCGCACGTTGAAGTCAGTTGGCGTACGTGAACACCACTGTCAGTCAGTGCATGTCACGTGATCTCAACTAGCATGGATAATTTCAGCTGTTTTTTCGCAGTAATTGCGGTATTCGCAAAATTATTCTCAACTGTTTTTATGCGCCGAATGCTCATGCGCAATGCAGTAGCTAATGTACACGGATGCTGGAGTCCTCATTTGTACGAAGATGACTGTCATTGGACCCAAACGGTTTGCAGCTAGCGAAGGAAGACAGAAGTGCAAGACAACGCAAAGAAGAGTGCGGATCCAAAAAATGTCTTTACATAATGCAGAAGGTTACGAGCTGCCATCACATTCGGTGAAAAATTGGTTTGTTTTAGTTGCTAGTCCAGTGTAAATTTTTGCACAGTAGTCATCCATATGTTTTCCTTCAAGATTTATAATTTTTCTTTACATTTTGCATTTGGTTTTTAATAGTTCAAGTGCCTTATTTGCATTGGGGTTAGCTAGTGAAACCACATATGTATTGACAATTGACGCTTGCAAAACTGTTTCACACACAATCCACAAAGCTTCTGAACAATAAATAAGTCTACCACAAATGCATATTTAAACAAACAAATCTAATACATTACCTAATGGTATACTTAAAAAAAAAGCATTTTGCCACTGTTGGATGCAATCTTACCCACCCACACGTCACTGTTAAAATTCTCGCTCTCTGCAAAAGTTTTGAAAGTTTTGAGATGCTTAAGGTATACAAAACAAAAACTTCTTACTTATCTTCATTTTTCGTTGTTGTTGTAACCAAGGTTTGTGTCCAGGGGCACATTCTTGTGGGTGAAATTTTCATTTAATGTTGTGGGTTTCTGATGACTAAATAACTGATGAAGATTTGTCTGTACATTTCTTGAATTTTATTCTTTCTCACATTATTAAATATCACAGAGTGTTTACAATTTCCACTTAATATTCCAAATTGCATTGTTAGTGTCGATCATATAAATATGTCTGTCTCCATCTGAGGCATGCTCACTATTTCTTACATTCTACCTCTTAATATTCCAAATTACATTGTTAGTGTCGATCATATAAATACATCTGTCTCTATCTGAGAAGTGCCCACTATTTCTTACATTCTACCATACTCACAATATTCCAAAGAGTTTACAAAGTGAAAGAGTTTACATACTTCCTTGACAAAAGAAGAATCGTTACCGGGTTATAGCATTATTTTATAAATGAATTCAGAAAAAAATAATAATTAATTTCAGATATTTCTAAAAGATGAGTTATTTTAACCTTTAGTACATATCGATTGTAACAATTGAATTTCTTTTTATACATTTTAGTCTGCAATATAATACATCATATACAAAATCAAATGAAATTCTTTCAGTGAAACATCCGAGAATGTTAATCTATACTAGTTAATGTTAGAAGGTGGTGTCCCATTACAATATCCCTCTCATAAAATTTGGAAACAGTGTGTTTACAATATTTTGTGACAGACTATAAGGTTTGCCAAACAGTGTACAAAATGATGCCCAGGATGGAATATATATGTAAAGAAGTATGTGATATATCACATATTACAGAAAACATAAGAAAAATATCTGCTACACAAAATATCTACTATACAAGTCATAATCTATACATATGTCATGATATGCCATTCAGATTTTCAGATCTGTGGAACATAGTGTCACAAGACAAACAATACAAGGTCAAAACTACAACACTGCATCACTAAATTATAGAAATAATTACAGATACAAGGTAAATTACTAGAATTACAAATTTTAACTTTAATCCAGGCAATCAAACCTTCAAAATATTCAAAAGAGAAGAGAAAAAAATTTCAGAGTCCGAGTATACAAGGAGTGAACCAAGTCAAATACTCGCTATGATGGATACAGACCAGCAAAAATGTACTCAGTCATGAGTAGGAATCTGTCAGCCACATAAACCAGAGTACTGAGGATATATGAAAGAACAAAGTAATGGAAAAATATTATGACCAAAGTTTATGATGTGTGGATCGACCCATGAATCCAGACCAAACTGGGTACAAACCAGCAAAGAATGTTTTGACACAACAAAATGAATTAATCATATCAAAAAGTTCATTTATATGCAAAGAGTAGCTGAAACTTCAAAAGGGATACCAGCTGTGTCATTCATGACATTAGCATTGGTTAAAGTAACTGAAATGGCGAGGGTGCAGAGATGTGAGAGTGGTGAATGACTGAGTCCACTCTCACCAGAAACGTTTGATAATTTATTTCACTCCAACAGTTTACATAAGACACATGATGCTAACCTCAGCACACTTGATTATTAAGTTAAGCCATTGTAAGATGATTATTAATTGTTAGAGACACAAATAAATAAATCATATATTACCAAATCAAAATTATTTAAAGACACTGATAACTAGCACAGACCACACACCTCCAAAAATTATTTAAAAGTGCCAATAAATAAATCACACACAGAAAACATAAAATATATTTAAAGGTGGCAATAAGTAAAACAAACAGTATAAACATGGTAAACTTTCCTTTAAAAGGATCTCTGTACCTTAAATTTAATAATGGACAGAATTCCAATAACAAAAAATAAATCACAACACACAGCTTATTTACAGTTCCAAAGTGGAGGCCAGTAAATGATGAAGAGAGTCAAGGATTCATAATGGAAAATTTAGTGCAGAAGCTGGTATAAACTTATTTACATTTGGCACATGTTCCAACAGGCTGCCCCACAAGGTATAAATGGGTACAGTAAAACAACTAGGTTTTACAGCACTAAAACCGAAAAAAATATTACTCCACATGAGATAACATATTAAAACAATAAACCTAATTTACGTGAGGGTACAAGAGCTGCACCCTTTCCACAACTCAGCAGCATTTATCAAATTAAGGCTAATTTGATAAATAACTCTCTTAACAATCCAGCCCCTTTGGCCCAGCTATGTATATTTAAAGTGAGTTCCAGCTAATACCTGGGGCACCACATCTGGGGAATTTAAGGACTGAGTTATTTGAGAGGAGCACAAAAATTACTATTACCTCTCTTTTCAGAATCTTGAAATGAAAAGCACACATACATCTAACATACTCTGCCTGGCACCTGGTTTCTAAACCTGAAACACAGAAACAATCTTTGATGACACATAGATGATGGAAATGCTACTTATGCATGAGCACTGCCAAATTTTATCCACGAAAGTAATATGTTCAGTCACTTAGGTTCAACTAAATATCATTATGATGCAACTTGGCCAATAGAAGCACAAAATTAAAGCAAATGCTGGTAATGAGGGATGCTATGATCTCACAGTGGGCACACCACACCTTCACGAATGGATCAAAATCTGGATCTGCCACATGGAAACGCTTCAGAACAGCAATAGAAGGCTTTGACAAAGAAACTCAATAGTTTATATGTGGCTACCAATCACATAACCAGCTCCAAATTGAGAAACCCATCGCCTTTCCAAGTTGGTGACTACCACTAAGGGTGGGCAATGCTGATAATCTCGCCATTCCGTCCAAGACTTTTGCACTATGCTAAAACCAGCGTATACAGAACCTATGCAGTCTCATGAAGCGCCATGGTAGTCTCCCAGCACCACAGGTCGAGGCACTGACACTAGTCACAGGATATCGACAGGTAGGTATCAATCTCCCACCATCCCTCATCAAAACCTGACACAGGTAGCCCAGTTTCTTCAGTCCATTACATAGCAGCTTTTGCTTTGGCACTACCTAATTTGAGCTGACTCAAATGTCACTCGACTTTCTCACGCGTTTTAAGGTCCTGGAGTAATAATCTGAGGGCAAACACTTAATGACCTTACATGGCCCAAGAAATCGGGGCAACAGCTTCCCTGTGATGCCCTGTGCCCATTTGCTTTGCCCTCAGAAATTCTTCAAATAAACAAATTCTCCACAGTCAATGAAGTGTAGTGTCTCCCCCCAGTGGTAATGATGAGGCTTTCTTTGATGTGCAAGAGAAATGTTATATTTCGCTGCCTCCCATTGAGCCCTGGTGTCCTCATGATTAATATGTTCAGGTAATAGATCACTCAACAACCACTAATTACTCAATGATGAAGTAAGGTGGAGTGCAAATATTAGTTTGGCAGTTGTCTTATGTGCCTCATAGCAGGCAGTATTAAAGGCTAGACTAAGTCAGTTCACAGAACTATCCTAATGTATCTATGAATGATAATGATGAATTATTAAAGCAGATTTCAGATCCCCATTAATATGTTTCACAAAAGACAGCTGAGGGTAATACGAGGTTGTTGTCACATGAGAAATGCCATTATCAAAATCAATTTTTTCAGTTCATGTGATGTGAATGCAGAAGCATTGTGATCATGAGGAAACTGTTGTACCGATTTTGCGGGCCTTGTAGGGTCATTAAGAGTTTTTCCCCTGACAGCATCTTGCTCCAAAAACTCAAAACACATTAGAAAATAAGGGCACATTTGAATCAGCTGAAATTACGTAGAGCCGAATCAGAGGCTGGTATGTATCAGATTACAGAAACTGGGCTGCCCACTCCAGCTTTTGCTTTAAGGGATGGGGATGGGTGGGATAAATACGTTTGCTTGAATATCCTGTGAGCTAGAATCAGTTCCACTCTGGGGTCTTAGGAGCATTCTTTGACACACTGTAAGAGGGGATGAGTTATATGCACCAGTTTTAGCATGGCGTGCAAGCTTATTAATGGTTGTCATCTTGGAATGATGATGGGTTTTTCAGTTTTTTGGAGCAGGCTTTGTGACTGGTAGCTACATATAAACTACTCAGTACCTTCATGGCCTTCTGTTGCTTATCAGGAACATTTCCATTTCCTGTTTCTGGTCCAGTTATGAAGGTTATTTTCCTCAAACAAGTCAGCCCCAGCACACCTCTTATTCCCATTGCCAAATAACCTGCAAGAAGAAGCAGCATGAGCAACGAACTGCCTGCCAAATAATCACGCAGTCTCTTGCCACTGAAGTGGCGAGGATGTGGAGATCATGTAGTCATAAGTGACTGAGCGCATGATCGACAGAAACCTTTTACAGTTTATTTTGCTCCAACAATCTACATAAGGCACACACTGGTAACTTGACCATACTTGACTATTAATTTAAGCACACATAGGATAGTTATTGAACTGTGTAATAAAGCTAGTAAGTATATTGTGTGCATTCGGGAGGACGATGGTTCAATCCCGCATCTGGCCATTCTGATTTAGGTTTTTCGTGATTTTTCTAAATCGCTCCAGGCAAATGCCAGGATGGTTCCTTTGAAAGGGTAGGGCCGACTTCCTTCCGCTTCCTTCCTTAATCTGATGAGACTGATGACCTCGCTGTCTGGTCTCCTTCCTCAAACAACCCAACCCCTATATTGTGTGCTATCAACAGCAAAATAATTTACAGGTGCCAAAAAGTAAATCAGACAATATGAACATCAAAAAATTATTTAAAAGCGCTATACAGGTACATAAAGGAAAAGTCCTGACACACTATGATAAACGTTATTACCAATGACAATAAACACTAGCGCAGACACTGTAAGCATCGGCAAAGAGATATTTTGCTACGCCGGAAGGTGAAAGACAAATGATGGAAACTTTTTTCAATTGTTTTGACAATTATTAGAGAGACTCTGTCGTTAGTTCTCGTAGCGAGAAGACGTATTTCTTGTGATACAGTATGTTTTCTGAATAATAATTTGATGAAAATATGAAGTCTGAGAGTTAGTTTTTGTGCAACACCATGAAAGTTTTATTTTCTTCCGCGCATTATTCCAATTTCATGTCACTGTAGCTGCCTGCATCAGAAGAGGAAGTCTGGTTAAGAATCAATATTGTACACATGATCGAGAATGAGAACTAATTATGGCAGAAGGAGAACCATTTAACCAACTTGTGTAAATCTCAACAGCAAAGCGAATACAGGAATTGATGTAAGTTAAAAGTGAAAGACATTGCATTCCCTTAAAAATCTATAAGGAATCAAAAAGATAAAAGTGCAAAAAATTAATTTGTTTGATTAATTATATTATATTATATTTTTAATATAAATTTGCACAACAGCAATAAATAAATCAGACACTATAAACCACAAAATATTTTTAAAGGCAACAAAAAGTAAATAAGACAATATAAAGAAACAAGAATTTTCTTTAAAAGGATCTCTGTGTCTTAAATTTAGTAATGGACAGAATTCCAATAACAAGAGTTACATTACAGCCCACAACTTATTTATAATTCCAAACAGCAGGCCAATAAGCAAAGAAAATGATGACAATGACTCATCTTGAAAGACTTCATTTGGCACAGATCCCAACAGGCCATCCTGCCAGATATAAATGGGTACAGTAAAACAGTTAGGTTTCAGAGCTCTAAAAACGAAAAATATTTCTCCATATGGCATAACATCTTAAATCAATTACACATAATTTAAGAGAGTGCTTCAGAGTTGCACCTTTACCACAACTCAGCAGCTTGCACACATTTAAACCGAATACCTGGAGACCAGGGGAATTTAGGAGATAAATTAATTGAGAGGGCACACAAATTACTATAAGCACTATAATCTTAAAATAAAAGGAACAAACACCTCTAACATTTTGTATCACAACACATGGCAGCTGATTTCTAAATCTCAAACACAGAACCAGCCTTCAGGGACGTGTAAATGAATGGACAGTCAGTTATATGAGCACTGCTAAATTTTACCCACACAAGTAATATGTTCACTCCCTTAGCTAAAACTAAACAGCATTAGGATGTAACTCAGCCAGTGGAAACTCGACATTAACTTCTGTCAAATGCCAGTAATGACAGCTACAACGATCCCACAGCAGGTAGGCCTTGGTGAACCACTTTCATGACTGGAGACTGGATCACAGTCTGGATCTAGACCATCAGCAAAAGGCCTTGACTAAAGAACCGAATAGTTTATATTTGGCTACTAATCAAACTGAAAAAACCGTCGTCTCTTGAAGCTGGCGACCAGTATCATCCATGGGCAAGTTGACACGCTCGCCACTGCCAGAAGAATCCCTCGCAAATATACTACCAAAAACTCATTCACTGCCCGCGCTTGTGCGCTGTGCTAAAACCGGCGAATGAGGAACTCACGCCTTCTCACGACTCATAAGGAAAACTCCCGAAATCACAGATCGAAGCACCGATGCTAGCTCATAGGATATCAATACGAATGTACGAGTATCAATAACAAAACCACTATAATCACGAAGTCGTGTGCTCAATGGACAACTACAAATCCACATGCAAAATAATCCACAAATGTAATTAATACACTTATCTTACACAATCGAACAATATGAGTATATAAAACTTTCGTAATATGTAATTGGTGCCTTACTCGTAGACTTGTGGCACAAAACACGTCTTTACTGGCTGCTGACAGGGCTTGAACTCTGAACACCTAGCCTTCCAATACACAGCATCACTGGCTGCTGGCAACACTAAAGATCCCCTCACAGCCTCGTGGAACATTCTCATGGGGCATTGCTCATAACAATGTAGAGACATTTCTTATATTTCAGCAGGTTTTGTCAGGATTATGGGAACTTAAGTCCACCTATTATGCAAAAAAACTGTTGTTTGTAAATGCCCAATCATGTTTCAGCGCCTTTGTGCCATTACCAGTGGGTACTTTTACTCAGTTCTGTAAAATCGACCTTGTTGTATATAGCAGAGAATATTGTACCTGGAGGACAGTGGACTTAGGAACACATGAAGTTTTCTGATCTGTGTCTTAATGTAGCGACCAATTTTAGAATTACATGAAGGAAAGCACACTAGAGACAACCTAAGCAATTTCTGGCATTTCCTACTGTTTTTGTTGTGAGTTATCTAAGTGGCATATCTGTTATATATACACAGCAGTATGTATGTGTGTATGTCTGGGATCTCCTCCTAAACACCTGAATCGATTTCTACCAAATTTGGCAAGGAAACAGCGCACCTTGTGAATACCAGCTCTATGGGATTTATCACTTCCTAGCTCCAGTAGGAGCGGATAAATGGGCAAAAACGCGTTTTTTCCAGCCCCTGGAGTATAGACTGCCTTGCATGATGGGCATGCTGTATGGAAAAAGTATTGGTCTGGCAAAATAACCTGCTTTACAGGGTTACCTATATGTCAAGGGTAAGAAAACGGTTTTCCAAGCCCCGGCATTTAGGCTGCCCTGCATGACAGGCATGTTTTGTTTGAGTAGTTCTGGCTTGTTTTATCAACCTGCTTTGCATGGCAGCCCATACACCAGGGGCGAATCAATGATTTTCAAGCCCCTGATGTGTAGCCTGTCCTGCATGACAAGTGTGTTGTGAGAGTAGTATCAGTTACTTTAGGGAAATGTATTGCAGTAGCGACATGTGCCAAAGGACATGGTTGGGGACAATTTGAGATGGATGGAAGAGGGTAGGAACAGAGTGAGGGGGAGGAGGAGATGTATAGATAGAGGGGGAAGAGATGGAATGCATGAGGCAGCTGGAAAGTATAGGGGTGGTAGGCAAGTGGAAAAGGAAAAGGGAGAGGTGGAGATGGGAAGAGGGTGGGGTGTAGATTGTGGTCAGAGGGAAGGGGGAGGAAGACGTGGTTGCAGAGAAGGGGTGGAGGAAAAGGACAAAGTGAGGGGAGGAGAAGATGAAGAGACAGAGAGAACAGGGAGGAGGAAATAGAAAGATAGAGGAGTGAGAATGAGGTGAACAGACAGAGAGAGGAAGAGGTGGGCACAATGAGGGGGAGGAGGAGATGTGTTCAATATATGTGTCAAACACATACGCAGAAGAAGCCATGGGGAAATATCTAGTAACATATTAAAACTAGTGTAGCCATAGGGAAATATCATATTAAAGCTAGTGTGAGAATGTTGTTAATTCTTCAGTAGCAGAGTTTTATGGAGAGTAAAGTCTGTTTATCATGGAACACATGGCATTTCCAAATGAACTGAGTTTCTTTAATGTCACAATTTGTCCTGTCTCTACTAATTGTTCTAATGAAATTGGGCCTAAAACAGTTTAATGTCTATTGTGGTTATTATATCATTTTCTGTATCTGGATTTCTTTACATTACTGCAATCCAGTAGCTTGTCATCTGCAACTAAAGGATGTTGTTATGAGTGTAATTGGTGAGTTAACAATTAACTTTATCTCTAACCGTAATTTCGTAGCCTTATAATATTCTGCGATACTATTTTGTCGTTAGTTACCGTTATTTTCAACTTATCCATTCTCCTCTGCACACTTCCCTGTTGTGGAAAAATACCCAGACATACGATATACGTTTTTGATTAACTCCACTAACAAGTTATACTTTTGCACTTCACGAAACACATTGTGTATGTTGATACCGTGTGTTTAGTCCTTGTTGACGTTTGCTTGTTTTCATAACAGTCTGGCGCCAAATGTGAACTTTCTTTACTTTCTCGCTTCCTCTGGGTCTGTATTTTGTATGTTGGTGTCGTTTATTTTTGTATACTTGCTTTAATGTGTGAAATACGCTGAGATGGCGAAAGTCATGGGATACCTGCTAATATCGTGCCAGAGCTCCTTTTGTCCAGCATACGTGCTATGGACTCAACAAGCCGCTGGAAGTCCACTACAGAAGTACTGAGCCCTGCTGCCTCTATAGCTGTCCATAATTGATGAAGTGTTGTCGGTGCAGGTTTTTGTTTATGAACTGATCCCTCGCTTATGTCCCAGAAACGTTCGATGCGATTAATGTCGGGCAGTCTGAATGGCCAAATCGTTTGCTCCAATTGTCCAGAACGTTCTTCGTGAACATTTGTGGTCTGGTAGCATAGCGCATTGTCATCCATAAAAATTCTATTGTTGCTTATGAACATGAAGTCCATGAATGGTTGCAAATGATCTCCAAGTAGCCGAATGCAACCAGCATCCAGTTCATTCCATGTAAACACAGCCCACACAATTATGGAGCCACCACCACCTTGCACAGTGCCTTGTTGACAAATTGGATCCATGGTTTTGTGGGGTCTGCACCACACTCCAGCCCTATCATCAGCTCTTACTAACTGAAATTTGGAGTCAACTAACTAAGGCCAACCTGATATGGTCTGAGCCCAAGGGATGAGCTGCAGGCAATGTCATGCTATTAGCAAAGGCACTCGAATCGGTTGTCTGCTGCCATAGCCCATTAACAATAAATCTCGCTGTACTGTCCTAACAGTGACGTCCGCCGTATGTTGCACATTGATTTCTATGGTTTGTTCATGTAGTGCTGCTTGTTTTTTTTAGCACTGTCGCCAATTTCGCTGTCTGTGGTGAGAGGTAGTGCCTGAAATTTGGTATTCTCGTCACACTCCTGACAATGTGCATCTCGGAATATTGAATTCCCTAACGATTTCCGAAATGTAGTGTACCATTCCGCATTAAAAAGCTGTTAATTCCCTTCGTGTGGCCATAATCTTGTGGGAAACCTTTTTGCATGAATTACCTGAGTGCAAATGACAGCTCTGCCAATATGTAAACCACACACAGTTATGTTACTAATCCCATAAACGCTGTAGTATTAGACTACAAATCTGTTCACTTACCCCTGTAATAATCAACAACCTAGTTATTACTCATGAAAGTATAGTAACTTGATTCTAAGTACAACGTAAACACAGCCTGCATCACTTGACAGCTGTCACATTCTGTTTGCCCCCATTGCGAAGCTTACACAATAGCGAACAAGCAGCTTTAATTCTGTTGGTCGGTGCCCAGAAACCAATGGCAGATGACGCGATTTACGCGCTCGACCATATCAACTCACTTTGAAGATAACACTGCATGAGCATTTGTAGCACTTCTCTCCAAAAGCTACATAGAACACATTCAAGTGTAGAAGCATTAATTTAAAAGAAAGATATAGTTTAAGTAGAAGAAAAGTGCTTATAACTAATAGTGGGTCAAAAAAAGCTACATTGAAAGTTAATAGTTCACTTAGAGCAATTTTATTTACGTGCCCAAAGGTGAGAAAAGGAAAAGAAAGAAAATAGTTTTATAATGAAACAAACGATCTAGAATCTGAAATGCTAAATTCTGTTAGTCTAAAGCTGGGGAGAGTGCAGTTAGGTTGCAAAGTCATCTGCAATGGCGTTTAATAGGCCACAGGCTGAATATACTTAATTATTGGAGACAAACCACAGATTTCACATGTGCACGTTTATTACTCTTTACACATCTGGTTCCCGTTTCAGTGCTTTATACATTAATTTCCGACCTCGATATAACTGTTCATCATGTCTGCATGTGACTATAGCAATTGCGAATTCACAATCAGTAAAACAGTCCTTACACCTGATCCACAATAGTAATTATCTTTACCGTGACTGTTACAGCTTCAGACACTTGGCTATTCATTAAGGAGACAAATACATTACACAGTTTTATGAAGTCTTGGCTCCTGCAAAGTGGTTAAACGTAAAAGCGGTTTCACTCACACGGTAGCAATAACTATGTCTACTCGCGAAAGCATTGTCAGTATCGACTGAGATACAGTCCATTTAGTGAGACTCAAACCGCATGTGCTTTCTGCTCATAATGATCACTTCAACTTCCATTGCGCACTGCGACGGTAATCCAAATCGTCAGTGGTAAAGTTCCACGATTAACTGTCTCATCAAGTGTTTGTATCTCAAATCAACACTGCGTGTCTGGGCATATTGCTGCATACCCTACTGTTGATATTTTCAAAAATATCGGTAATCCGATTAATCGACATTTAAAAAGTGTCATTGTAGGTTGTCGATACATCGAAGAAAGCGTCGATATCGACGTACCAGCCTATAAAATATTGGCTGCACATTAGTGATGGGCTAAACTGCGATTTTCCGATATCAGTGATTTCTGTGAATGCTACTTTTCAGTATCTGTTATTCTTAACTGTGATTTGTCGCAATTAAGAGTCGCAGATAAGGAACATTGGTCGTGTATCCCTCCGCCACTGCTACTTCTGCGATTTCTGCTACTTCCGTGATTTCTGCTACTTCTGCAATTTCTGTGACTTCTGCTACTTCTGCGATTTCTGCTACTTCTGCGATTTCTGTGACTTCTGCGATTTCTGTGATCCCTTCGATTTCTGCGACTTACCACCATATGAAAAAGTTACATCTGTCAACACAGAAAATTGCATCTCAACAAACCTGTCATTGGCAAGTATGTTTTACGTTTTTTCTTCCGTTGGCTTTAATTTTGTATTAAAGAAACAACTGTGAAAATATTAATAGTGTAATTAATATGTAAGTAGCCGTACAGTACCGTAATAGTTCGTATTTAGAAAATGAATTCTAACGTATTGTTATGTTCACAGGTACCTGAACTACATTTCAGTCACTCAGTAAAGTGATAACTCAAAATATCATTGTCAACAGATCTGAAGAAATTGCCACTGCGTCTTTAGACCGTTTTCGTCAGACGAGAGGTTAGTTTCTAAGCGTTTCGATGGACTTAATTACTTCAGTGAGATAGTTCTTGCAAATGTGATATTCATTATAGCAAATATTAGCAATCTACTCTGTCAATTATATTGCTAGTAATTAATGACAGCAAAAATTGTTTAATAATTCTTGTGTTTTTGCAGAGACAGTTCTGACTCTGATTACTGGTTGCTGTACGTATCTATCCACACCAAGGCTGTTTTTGAGAGAGACTCATGAAGATTCAAGACAGCTCTTAGAGGATTTGCAGTTTAAAAGTGAAATAATTGTCAAATAAGTGTGTGAATGATTAAACTGTGTTTTATTGAAGTTTTTGTGCGATTTTAAAGGAATAGTAAATGTCAAATACAGTGAGTGAATAATAAAAATCTCATTTTCCACATGTTTAAGTCGTCCTATACCCATAATTTTCCGCCACTTACTTATTGGTAAACACTTGTTGGAGAGTGACATGCCGCCCCCCCCCCCCCTTTCTCCACAATGTTGGTGTGACACTGACCTGTAACATATCCCGAAGTCTACAATACGCATTTTGAGGCTGTTGATATGAAAGTGGAAAGTACAGATCTTCCAGTTAAATCAGGAATAGCTTAAGTGCATTACTTGAAAGTAACACAGGAAAAGCTTACTTATGTAGGTGGTAGTAGTGTCGGCAAAAAGTTCTTGTGTGTGAAGTTGCCATGTAGAACACCAGGTGTAAAACTTTTCTCCCGAGTCTTGAACTGTGTCGGAACAAAAGTGAGGCATTCATATGACTGTTTTCATTTCTCTACACTTATAAAGATGTCTGAGTTCTGCTGTGTTTACATTGCAAAGTCCTGTAGGCATGTGGAGTATTAACCAAAACTGTCATATTGGAAGCAGAATCAAACAGATTTGTTACGTTACTTGATATTTTCAGGAGAAAAAGGCAATGTTGTTTCTTATTAATATAATACATTCAGAGTCACAGCAGTATTTGACCAACCATAACTGATGCTGAATGTGCATGTCGTCATATAATATAAACGGCTTATTTCTATAGTGGTACAAGTCCATTACTTCCACTTTTCTGTCTATAATGCTTCTGAAATTAGTGATCCAAACAAACATAAATAAAGGTTCATCTCTAGCAAGAAGCCATATGCTTGAATATTTATGGTATCTCAAATGCAGATTTGTCAGCGCTCATTTAACTTTACGACTCTGTATCTCAAAATGAACAAAAATGGACTTGTACCACTATTGAAATAAGCCCTTCATATGCACACACAGCATATCGATCTCGTGAGGCACAAGGCTCTCATAACGAAGTACGTACGTCGGTCAACAGATGACACTAGGAAAAGTATGTTAACTGAGCTTTTTAGTTGCTACTTGCGACTCTTAGTTGCGATTTGTCACAGAAATCGCAGTTTGACTCGGTAGCGAATAGCGTAGTATGAACTTTGCTCAACAGATGGCAGTGCTAACTGCGCTTTTTAGTTGGTACTTGCGACTCTTAGTTGCGACTTGTCACGGAAATCGCAGTTGGACTCAATAGTGTATCGCAGAGATAGGCGTAGTACGAACTTTGACCCACAGATGGCACTGTTAACCGCGCTTTCTAGTTGCTACTTGCGACTCTTAGTTGCGACTTGTCACGGAAATCGCAGTTAGACTCGATACCGTATCGCAGAGATGGACGTAGTACGAACTTCGGCCAACAGATGGCACTGTTAACTGCGCTTTTTAGTCGCTACTTGCGACTCTTAGTTGCGACTTGTCACGGAAATCGCAGTTGGACTCCATAGCGTACCGCAGAGATGGACGTAGTACGAACTTTGGCCAACAGATGCCACTGTTAACCGCGCTTTTTAGTTGCTACTTGCGACTCTTAGTTGCGACTTGTCACTGAAATCGCAGAAAGCAGTGCTAAATTCGACCAATAGATGGCTCACGTCTTTGAATATGAAATACTACTTGCGACTGCTAACTGTGACTGAAATCACAGTTAGATTCTGTAAAGTTGCTACTGTGATATCTGTGACTTCTCAGTCACTGTGGTTTCTAACAGATACGCGATTTCCTGCCCACCACTACTGCACATTGTAAATACACTACCGTTTTTAGAGCTGTTTATTTAAGTACTGATTGATCATCAGATATTCTGTGCATAAGCAAGCCAGCAGCTTGCCATTAGAGCAAGAAGGGAAAGGAAAACGATGCACATTCACGCTTGGCGATAACCACTTCGCTAACAAGTGGTAACTGGATATATGTGGCACAATAAAACATGTCCGATGAGTCCCTTGTTCGGTTTCGTCACATATCGGATTTGTCCAGAAATAACGACTTCCCTGTTTTTTTTTGTTTTTTTCATTTCTACCAATGCCAGCAACCTAGCAGTTGTACTGTCAAAATTCCGTTGTGAAGCTAAGTGTTGCAGTTTCTATTGGTAGCGCCGAGCGCCAATTACGCCAGCGTTTCGCCTCATACCTCTCTGTCCACCACAAAGATCAATCTTCTCATTTAGATTTTTGTTCATCATTTTCAGCAACTGTATTTGAAGAATGCCGATGTGAAAAAAACAGCACACCGGGTTGCACTAAAAATAGTTTTTTAACGCAACTGGTGTGCTAATTCTTCATATCGGAAATCTTGTTATTCCATACACACTGCCACCCCTCAATGCAACTGGACTTTTTCTTGTGCCACCTACACTTACTTCACACAATCAAAGAGAAAGACAGGGAGTGATGAAAGCTCAAAAAGTAGAAAGCCTCCGTCACACAGTGAAAATAAAATTATGTTTTACTACAATTTCAAAAGAACAACTTCAATTATATACCGAAAATTGTGAAGAAATTTTATCATGAGGGTCATTTCTCACTGTGTAGATGAGAGTCAACGAATATTTCTACATTTGAAGTTGGTATTTGATATTTCGTGGAAAGATCTCTGCGCAATGAGAAACGCTTTTGTTTTAGTCATTGCAGCCCCAACTCGCGTATCATATCCATCACATTTAGCGATGATATAAAAGGAGCTGCCTTCTTTGAACATCCTCGCTGTCGCTCTCAATCCTATCTGGTAAGGATCCCCTACTGCAGATTTGTTGGCGTCCTACCAATATAATGCATTCTTTGGCTCTGCTTCCCACAAAGTTTTCTCTCTGACGTTTCCATTTTAGTTGTTCGTCTTTGTAATCCTAGATCTGTAACTGAATCAACAACTTTCAATTTTGTTATTTATCATGAAACCGAAATTTAACGGGTTTGTAGAGGATCTTGTGTTATTATCGTGTAACCGAAGTTTAACGAATTGGAAAAGGATCTCGTTCTTTTTAAGGTTGAGGACTAATTGCCACTTTTCGTATCATGCAGGTATCTTGTCTGAATCATTTAGTAATTACTTTTAATATGCTGATGACTTTACTACATGGCACACGACGGAATTATTTGAAAACAATCTAAAAGGGTTGCTCAGATTGCCTTCCAAATCGTTAATACATTGAATGACTATAATTAAACTGAAGGTGTTTCGAGTGGTGCAGTGCAAGCTGTATAAATCGTAGGACACTGAAATTTCAGAGTCGTAAGTATGTTGATTAATCGGTGCGCTCGCCGAATATGCTGAAAAAAGAAATAGTTCTACTTTCTGCCACCAGGTGAAAATATCGTCCTATAAGCAATCAGAATGTGGCATGGGAGCAGGAAAACGGGAGGAACTATGAAACACATAATAATGGTGGTTCTGGCACGTTTGTTAGGATATGGTCACAAGTTACAACATTTGTTCAGTATGGTCTCCTAACTCAACAACATGCTTCACCCATAACATGGCAAGGTCGACAATTGTCGCAGCACATCCGATTTAATCAGAGTGATTACACCCATCAAAAAATGTTTTTCATCATCCTGGTTCCCAGAACTCCTGAAGATAGACATTGATTGTGGATCACAAACACGGTCCCTTTGACTGTTCAGAGATGTCACCAAACCCGCCCAAAGGTGTAAACAGCCATGTACGAGCAGCGGCTATTAGACGAAGGGAGTGCGATAGCCGATCAGTTCCAGTCATTCCACCAGGAAGGAGGGAAGGAGGTACACGGCTCGTGTTGTCTGTAGTTCAACCATGCCTAACGGTCAGTACCGCTGTTCGATCGGGTCCGCATTGTTACTTTGTGCCAGGAAGAGCTCTCAACAATTGAAGTGACCAGGCGTCTAGGAATGAAACCAAAGCGATGTTGCTCTGACATGGAGGAGGTACAGAGAGACAGGAACTGTCGAAAACACGCCTCGCTGAGGCCGCCCAAAGGCTACTACTGCAGTGGATGACCGCTACCTACGGATTATGGCTCGGAGGAACCCTGAGAGCAACGCCACCATGTTGAATAATGCTTTTCGTGCAGCCACAGGACGTCTTGTTACGACTCAAGCTGTGCACAATAGGCTGCATGATGTGCAGCTTCACTCCCGACGTCCATGGCGAGATCCATCTCTGCAACCACGACACCACGCAGCATGGTACAGATGGGCCCAACAACATGCCAAATGAACCGCTCAGGACTGGCATCACGTACTCTTCACCGATGAGTGTCACATATGCCTTCAACTAGACAATCGTCGGCGACGTGTTTGGATGCAACCCGGTCAGGCTGAACGCCTTAGACACACTGTCCAGTGAGTGCAGCTAGGTGGAGGTTTCCTGCTGTTTTGGGGAGGCATTATGTGGGGCCGACGTACGCCGCTGGTGGTCATGGAAGGCGCCGTAACGGCTGTACGATACGTGAATGCCATCCTTCGACCGATAGTGCAATCATATCTGCTGCATATTGGCGAGGCCTTCGTCTTCATGGACGACAATTCGCGCTCCCCATCGTGCACATCTTGTGAATGACTTCCTTCAGGACAACGACATCGCTCGACTAGAGTGGCCAGCATGTTCTCCAGACACGAACCCTTTTTTTTTAAAAAAAAATCTCACGGTATAGATAAGGATGGTTCATTTATTAGGCATGATAATATACAGTAACACCACCTTGTACATCAATATATTTAGTCAATACACCATCAATTTTACACCAAATATTGACTCGCTCATTTGCATTAATTCTCCTTCTGTTCCTGGTATACAATGAAAATGGCTTGTCTGTAGTAACAACACAGGTACCATAATTCCTGTCTGCTACAACTCCAATAGCAAACGTACGAAAGGTGGTCATGGAAGGCGCCGTAACGGCTGTACGATACGTGAATGCCATCCTCCGACCGATAGTGCAATCATATCTGCTGCATTTTGGCGAGGCCTTCGTCTTCATGGACGACAATTCGCGCTCCCCATCGTGCACATCTTGTGAATGACTTCCTTCAGGACAACGACATCGCTCGACTAGAGTGGCCAGCATGTTCTCCAGACACGAACCCTATCGATCATGCCTAGGATAGACTGAAAATGGCTGTTTATGAACGACGCGACCCATCAACCACTCTGAGGGATCTACGCCGAATCGCCATTGAGTAGTGGGACAATCTGGACCAACAGTGCCTTGATGAACTTGTGGATAGTATGCCACAACTAATACAGGCATGCATCAATCCAAGAGGACGTGCTACTGGATGTTAGAGGTACCGGTGTGTACAGCAATCTGGACCACCACCTTTGAAGGTCTCGCTGTATGATGGTACAACATACAATGTGTGATTTTCATGAGCAATAAAAGGGCGGAAATGATGTTGATCTCTATTCCAATTTTATGTACAGGTTCTAGAACTCTCGGAACCGTGGTGATGCAAAACTTTTTTATATGTGTGTATCTCGTATGCTATCCTTCAGATCGGAAAGAGTCTGGATAATTCCTCGATAGAAACGGTCTTTCAAATAAACCCTCAACCAGAATTAACACAGATTGGGTCGGGGGATGTGGAAGGCCACTTATCTTGAAACTGCCAAGAGATGATGAAGAACGTTTACCAAAAGTTTCTCGAAGCAGATCTTTCACATGGCAAGAGAAATATAATGTTGCCCGATCTTCCTAGAAAACAGAGGTGTGGACACAGTTGAGTTCTTGGAAAGCTGGAATCACGTGTTGCACAAGGACCCGTGAGGTGTCATCTCATCGAAGGAAACAGACCGAGGACGACGTGATGATTTTCGGGATGGAGCGTTTCTTGAACAGCCAAAATACACTCCTGGAAATTGAAATAAGAACACCGTGAATTCATTGTCCCAGGAAGGGGAAACTTTATTGACACATTCCTGGGGTCAGATACATCACATGATCACACTGACAGAACCACAGGCACATAGACACAGGCAACAGAGCATGCACAATGTCGGCACTAGTACAGTGTATATCCACCTTTCGCAGCAATGCAGGCTGCTATTCTCCCATGGAGACGATCGTAGAGATACTGGATGTAGTCCTGTGGAACGGCTTGCCATGACATTTCCACCTGGCGCCTCAGTTGGACCAGCGTTCGTGCTGGACGTGCAGACTGCGTGAGACGACGCTTCATCCAGTCCCAAACATGCTCAATGCGGACAGATCCGGAGATCTTGCTGGGCAGGGTAGTTGACTTACACCTTCTAGAGCACGTTGGGTGGCACGGGATACATGCGGACGTGCATTGTCATGTTGGAACAGCAAGTTCCCTTGCCGGTCTAGGAATGGTAGAACGATGGGTTCGATGACGGTTTGGATGTACCGTGCACTATTCAGTGTCCCCTCGACGATCACCAGTGGTGTACGGCCAGTGTAGGAGATCGCTCCCCACACCATGATGCCGGGTGTTGGCCCTGTGTGCCTCGGTCGTATGCAGTCCTGATTGTGGCGCTCACCTGCACGGCGCCAAACACGCATACGACCATCATTGGCACCAAAGCAGAAGCGACTCTCATCGCTGAAGACGACACGTCTCCATTCGTCCCTCCATTCACGCCTGTCGCGACACCACTGGAGGCGGGCTGCACGATGTTGGGGCGTGAGCGGAAGACGGCCTAACGGTGTGCGGGACCGTAGCCCAGCTTCATGGAGACGGTTGCGAATGGTCCTCGCCGATACCCCAGGAGCAACAGTGTCCCTAATTTGCTGGAAGTGGCGGTGCGGTCCCCTACGGCACTGCGTAGGATCCTACGGTCTTGGCGTGCATCCGTGCGACGGTGCGGTCCGGTCCCAGGTCGACGGGCACGTGCACCTTCCGCCGACCACTGGCGACAACATCGATGTACTGTGGAGACCTCACGCCCCACGTGTTGAGCAATTCGGCGGTACGTCTACCCGGCCTCCCGCGTGCCCACTATACGCCCTCGCTCAAAGTCCGTCAACTGCACATACGGTTCACGTCCACGCTGTCGCGGCATGCTACCAGTGTTAAAGACTGCGATGGAGCTCCGCATGCCACGGCAAACTGGCTGACACTGACGGCGGCGGCACACAAATGCTGCGCAGCTAGCGCCATTCGACGGCCAACACCGCGGTTCCTGGTGTGTCCGCTGTGCCGTGCGTGTGATCATTGCTTGTACAGCCCTCTCGCAGTGTCCGGAGCAAGTATGGTGGGTCTGACACACCGGTGTCAATGTGTTCTTTTTTCCATTTCCAGGAGTGTACAAACTTCTAGAACCAAGTTTATAACCATATCGCCCACCTTTAGGAGATTCGTGCCACACTGAAGGCTGTGGAGAAGTATTTCCTTTTTCCTCTTCATTTCGAGATGAAAATTAAAAACTTTATGAGTGCCTTTCGTAATTTCACAGTGGACGGATGTGTGTAGGTGGCGTTGGGGAAAGGGGGGACTGGAATATTTAAAAATATAAATATAGAGGGAGACCAAGCCCCTTACTACCGTAAACAGCTTCAAGTGGATATGCAACGAACACTGACGAACCAAAATATTATGAGCAATTGCTTAATAACTTGCTCGTCTACCTTCGGAACGCAATACAGCAGCGATTCTGCGTGGCATAGATTTGACAAGTCCTTGGTAGGTTTCCAGAGATATTTGGCACCAGACGTCTATGCACGGTCCACTCATTTTCCGCAAATTATGGGCCAGTTGCATGTAGACGCAGATCTGTTGCCTGATATGTTCCAACTTGTTCAGGTCAGGCAAATTTGGTGGCCAAGACGTCAACATGAGTTCACTGTTGTACTCCTCAAACCAATGTCACACGATTCTCATAGGGCAGTTATCCTCCTGGAAGATGCATCACTGTTGGGGAGACATAAAGTAAGAGGGGATTCAAGTGATCGGAGACATTGTTCACGAAGTCCACTGCTGTCATGGTGACTACGATTACTACCACGGAGCCCATGGAAGCCCAGGTGAATGTACCCCATAGGACACTGCTGCCGTCACCGTCTTGCGTCCTTTGCGTGGTGGATATTTCAAGCATCAGTTCGCCTGGATGAAGACGTCTCCGGAAACGGTCATTAACCTGGTGTACCAACAAACGTCGTTCGTCCGACCAGGCGACACGTGCCGGCTGCTGTGGCCGAGCGGTTGTAGGTGCTTCAGTCCAGAACCGCGCTGCTGCTACGGTCGCAGGTTCGAATCCTGCCTCAGGTATGGATGTATATGATGTCCTTCGGTTAGTTAGGTTTAAGTAGTTCTAAGTCTGCGGGACTGATGACCTCCAATGTTAAGTCCCATAGTGCTTAGAGCCATTTGAACCAGGCGACACGTTTCCATTGATCTGTAGTGCAATCTCTGTGCTCTCGGGCTCACTGCATTCTTAATTGACGATGTTAGGTGAACACGGGAACTTGTAGGGGTCGTCTGCTGAGATACAGTGTGCCCTGAACGATGTGTTCCGGAACACTTTTTCCTCCATCCGCATTGTTCTCTGTTGTCACATTTGCCACAGATCACAGCGTATCCTGCTTTACAGAGACGGGAAGCCTCCGAATTCCACGTTCTGTGATGAGGCGTCCAACTCCTTGTAGCCTACTTACGGTTACACCGTCTTTGAGGCACTTTGCGCAGATGCTCACGTCAGTAACACGTGACCAGCCGACAAACTTCGCCGTCCCAAAGCGTTGGCGGTAGCAATCTGCCCTTTGTTGGAGTCACTTACGTCAGTACATGAAATGTACTCGCAGATGCGAATAGGAACAGCCATCAGCTGTATAAGAGAATGACGACAAAGAAAATTTGTGCCGCACCGGGACACGAACTCGGGTTTCCCACTTTACGCGAGCAGATGCCTTAATCACTTTGGCTATCTGTGCACGACTCACGGCCAGACCCATGCTTCTACAGGGTGGTCCATCGATCGTGACCGGGCCAAATATCTCACGAAATAAGCATCAAACGAAAAAACTACAAAGAACGAAACTCGTCTAGCTTGAAGGGGGAAACCAGATGTCTCTATGGTTGGCCCGCTAGATGGCGCTGCCATAGGTCAAAAGGATATCAACTGCGTTTTTTAAAATAGGAACCCCCATTTTTTATTACAAATTCGAGTAGTACGTAAAGAAATATGAATGTTTTAGTTGGACCACTTTTTTCGCTTTGTGATAGATGGCGCTGTAATAGTCAGAAACATACGGCTCACAATTTTAGACGAACAGTTGGTAACAGGTAGGTTTTTTAAATTAAAATACAGAACGTAGGTACGTTTGAACATTTTATTTCGGTTGTTTCAATGTGATACCTGTACCTTTGTGAACTTATCATTTCTGAGAACGCATGCTGTTACAGCGTGATTACCTGTAAATACCACATTAATGCAATAAATTCTCAAAATGATGTCCGTCAACCTCAATGCATTTGGCAATACGTGTAACGACATTCTTCTCAACTGCGAGTAGTTCGTCTTCTGTAATGTTCGCACATGCATTGACAATGCTCTGACGCATGTTGTCAGGCGTTGTCGGTGGATCACGATAGCAAATATCCTTCAACTTTCCCCACAGAAAGAAATCCGGGGACGTCAGATCCGGTGGACGTGCGACCAATCCACCTGTCATGAAATATGCTATTCAATGCCGCTTCAATCGCACGCGAGCTATGTTCCGGACATCCATCATGTTGTAAGTACATCCCCATTCTGTCATGCAGTGAAACATCTTGTAGTAACATCGGTAGAACATTACGTAGGAAATCAGCATACATTGCATCATTTAGATTGCCATCGATAAAATGGGGGCCAATTATCCTTCCTCCCAAAACGCCGAACCATACATTAACCCGCCAAGGTCGCTGATGTTTCACTTGTCGCAGCCATCGTGGATTTTCCGTTGCCCAATAATGCATATTATGCCGGTTTGCGTTACCGCTGTTCCTGAATGACGCTTCGTCGCTAAATAGAACGTGTGCAAAAAATCTGTCATCGTCCCGTAATTTCTCTTGTGCCCAGTAGCAGAACTGTACACGACGTTCAAAGTCGTCGTCATGCAAATCCTGGTGCATAGAAATATGGTACGGGTGCAATCGATGTTGACGTAGCATTCTCAACACCGACGTTTTTGAGGTTCCCGATTCTCGTACAGTTTGTCTGCTACTGATGTGCGGATTAGCCACGACAGCAGCTAAAACACCTACTTGGCCATCGTGGTTGACGTTTCACATGGTGCTGAACACTTCCTGTTTCCTTAAATAACGTAACTATCCGGCGAACGGTCCGGACACTTGGATGATGTCGTCCAGGATACCGAGCAGCATACATAGCACACGCCCTTTGGGCATTTTGATCACAATAGCCATACATCAACGCGATATCGACGTTTTCCGCAATTGGTAAACGGTCCATTTTAATACAGGTAATGTATCACGAAGCAAATACCTTCCGTACTGGCGGAATGTTACGTGATACCACGTACTTAAACGTTTGTGACTATTACAGCGCCATCTATCACAAAGCGAAAAAAGTGGTCCAACTAAAACATTCATATTTATTTACGTACTACACGAATATGTAATAAAAATGGGGGTTCATATTTAAAAAACGCAGTTGATACCCGTTTGATCTATGGCAGCGCCGGCCCGCATCTCGTGGTCGTGCGGTAGCGTTCTCGCTTCCCACGCCCGGGTTCCCGGGTTCGATTCCCGGCGGGGTCAGGGATTTTCTCTGCCTCGTGATGGCTGGGTGTTGTGTGCTGTCCTTAGGTTAGTTAGGTTTAAGTAGTTCTAAGATCTAGGGGACTGATGACCATAGATGTTAAGTCCCATAGTGCTCAGAGCCATTTCTATGGCAGCGCCATTTAGCGGGGCAACCATAGCGACATCTGGTTTCCCCCTTCAAGGTAGACAAGTTTCGTTCTTTGTAGTTTTTTCGTTTGATGCTTAATTCGTGAGATATTTGGCCCGGTCACTATCAATGGACCACCCTGTGTATTGCATAATTTATGCGGCACAACCTGCACTCGTACATATTATGTTTTTCCCTTACAGGGGAGGACATACACTCCTGGAAATTGAAATAAGAACACCGTGAATTCATTGTCCCAGGAAGGGGAAACTTTATTGACACATTCCTGGGGTCAGATACATCACATGATCACACTGACAGAACCACAGGCACATAGACACAGGCAACAGAGCATGCACAATGTCGGCACTAGTACAGTGTATATCCACCTTTCGCAGCAATGCAGGCTGCTATTCTCCCATGGAGACGATCGTAGAGATGCTGGATGTAGTCCTGTGGAACGGCTTGCCATGCCATTTCCACCTGGCGCCTCAGTTGGACCAGCGTTCGTGCTGGACGTGCAGACCGCGTGAGACGACGCTTCATCCAGTCCCAAACATGCTCAATGGGGGACAGATCCGGAGATCTTGCTGGCCAGGGTACATGCGGACGTGCATTGTCCTGTTGGAACAGCAAGTTCCCTTGCCGGTCTAGGAATGGTAGAACGATGGGTTCGATGACGGTTTGGATGTACCGTGCACTATTCAGTGTCCCCTCGACGATCACCAGTGGTGTACGGCCAGTGTAGGAGATCGCTCCCCACACCATGATGCCGGGTGTTGGCCCTGTGTGCCTCGGTCGTATGCAGTCCTGATTGTGGCGCTCACCTGCACGGCGCCAAACACGCATACGACCATCATTGGCACCAAGGCAGAAGCGACTCTCATCGCTGAAGACGACACGTCTCCATTCGTCCCTCCATTCACGCCTGTCGCGACACCACTGGAGGCGGGCTGCACGATGTTGGGGCGTGAGCGGAAGACGGCCTAACGGTGTGCGGGACCGTAGCCCAGCTTCATGGAGACGGTTGCGAATGGTCCTCGCCGATACCCCAGGAGCAACAGTGTCCCTAATTTGCTGGGAAGTGGCGGTGCGGTCCCCTACGGCACTGCGTAGGATCCTACGGTCTTGGCGTGCATCCGTGCGACGGTGCGGTCTGGTCCCACGTCGACGGACACGTGCACCTTCCGCCGACCACTGGCGACAACATCGATGTACTGTGGAGACCTCACGCCCCACGTGTTGAGCAATTCGGCGGTACGTCTACCCGGCCTCCCGCGTGCCCACTATACGCCCTCGCTCAAAGTCCGTCAACTGCACATACGGTTCACGTCCACGCTGTCGCGGCATGCTACCAGTGTTAAAGACTGCGATGGAGCTCCGCATGCCACGGCAAACTGGCTGACACTGACGGCGGCGGCGCACAAATGCTGCGCAGCTAGCGCCATTCGACGGCCAACACCGCGGTTCCTGGTGTGTCCGCTGTGCCGTGCGTGTGATCATTGCTTGTACAGCCCTCTCGCAGTGTCCGGAGCAAGTATGGTGGGTCTGACACACCGGTGTCAATGTGTTCTTTTTTCCATTTCCAGGAGTGTATTAACTGAAAGTCGCTGCTTGGTATCGGAGGATAAATACGATGTTGTAGTGCGTATGTTGTTAAGAAGAACGGTGCAATGATCCGTCCGGCAAGTATGCATGTCTGAAGGAACATTTCATCGTTCTTGTTAACAACACAGCCACTGCATCGTAATTACGGTGGTGGAGATCCCCACTTCCAATGCGTACTGACGCTAGAATAATTCCCCATTAGTTTCTGCTCCGTTTATTTACAGTTGTGGGCAATAAGTCAGCTGTCACTAGCCTTAGCCTTGAAATTACAATGAAATCCAGACCATTAGCTGCTTACAGGCGTTGATAAATATCGCCGGGAATAGTTGAAAATGTGTGACCCGACCGGGTCTCGAATCTGGGAGTTCCTGCTTACATAGCAGATGCTCTATCTGACTTTTTTTTCTATGCTGTTCGTTGAATTTGTTCGGGGCGGACGTCCGATGACACCCGTTCAGGTTCTTGGTTGATCCGTTCACTCAATTTTTTATTACAGAGGGTAGCTAACCCTCTGATCGAACACGCTGAGCTATACTGAGCCATCTAGGACACAAAGGATAGTGCGACTGCAGGGACTTATCTCTGGCACGCTCCCCGTGAGACCCACATTTCCAACTTACTGTCCACACACTACTGCCCCTGCCCACTATACTCATTACTCGCAGGAGTCAATCTACCGATTCCCGTAAGAGTTAGAGCAATGTGAATGCATCCACACTGAAGAAGATCATCGGCCGGTATTCCTTAACTATATGAATATGGTATCTGTTCTTTCAGACATGTCGGAAAGAACAGATACCATCTTCATATATCCTTAGCCTTTGTGTTGCCTAGTGTAGTGGTAGTCAGATGTGAACTTAACTAGTGTGTAGTAACCATAAGTAAATTGACACTAGCAATTTGGGGGTACGTTGTTTGTCGGTGAATAAAAAGTTAACTACAGAAAAGCGTGTATTTGTTTTGTAAGCATGGTGGAAACATGGCCATAATTGCAGTGACTTTGTAAATTGTTTGCGGAACGTTTTCCCAACATCCAACTACCATCCAGACGAGATATTCGCAAATTAAATTTAAGGTTTGAAGAGACCGGACTGGCAGCGGAGCTTTGTCGTTCAGGTGAGCCAAAATCTGTTACTACAGAAGGGAATCTTAATGTTGTCGCCAATTGTTTTGTGCAGTTATCAACCGAATCTTAAAGAACAGAGTCCAAGGAGTACGGAATAGCAAAAACAAGCCTAGGAAGGTTTATGAAAAAGCTGAATCTGAAGCCGTATAGGCCTACTGTACGTCAAGGCGTAAATGTAGATGATCCGAACAAGAGTATGCATTCTGCGAGTAGTACACAATCCGACAAGACGCCGATCCAAAGTTTTACAAAAGCATTCTTTGGAGCGGCGAAGTGACTTTGCAGGTGAATGGCAGAATGAACAGCCACAACTGTGTGTATTGGGATCCTACGAATCCCCATGTGGTGATGGAAATAGAGTAAACTCTCCTAGCGTGAGTGGTTTTCGGTGGTAGGTTCATTGGGCCTTATTTTCTTAACGGCGCTGAATTTTATAAGTTACCTAGATATGTTTCAAGAAGTGTTGTTAACACTGGAAATTAGTCCACTTTTTGAACACCTGCAGCAGTTTAAGAAAAATCTGATATGGAAAGAAGGAGCACCCCCGCATTACGAAGTTACCGCGATACACTTGTTAAGTGGAAACTTTGATGGCGGCAGACGGGGTACTATTGAATGGCCTCCACGATCCTCAGGTATCACTCCCATCGATTTTTCATTCTGAGATAAACTGAAAAATGGGTTTGATCCCGTCAACAAACTTGACGTTGAAGATTTGAAGACACGAAACATATCAGAATTTGAAAACCTACAGCCTCTGAAGACCTGTGACAAAATTTGTAGATCATTGTTGAAAATATGCAATGTTTGTTTGGAACAGAGTGGAACCACATTGTGCACCTT
The DNA here is from genome assembly GCF_023864275.1 of Schistocerca cancellata. Taxonomy (NCBI): domain Eukaryota; kingdom Metazoa; phylum Arthropoda; class Insecta; order Orthoptera; family Acrididae; genus Schistocerca; species Schistocerca cancellata. The sequence goes on from NC_064627.1 coordinate 931,849,704, forward strand.
TTGCAGATTCATTGAGCTCTACATATATGTCTCTGTTCATCATTTGTGTAGTGTTATTGCACCAAACGCATTTTTGGCAACTTACTTATACCCCCCCCCCCCCCCCCCCGCGCCCCCGTACTTTCCCTACCGCATGAGACGCTGTTGGCAGGTGCTCCAAAATGGTTCAAATTGCTCTAAGCACAATGGGACATAACATCTGAGGTCATCAGTCCCCTAGACTTAGAACTACTAAAACCTAAATAACCTAAGGATATCACACACATCCATGCCCGAGGCAGGATTCGAACCTGCGACGGTAGCAGCAGCGCGGTTCCGGACTGAAGCGCCTAGAACCGCTCTGTCACTGCCGGCTGGCAGTTGCAGTGTTCCATCTCACCAGTATAAGTTCTAGTACTTAAGGCTTGTGTCCACCAGCAGATAACTTCCGCAAGTAACTTCTGCAAGGACTTGATGATGTGTTTACTTTAGGACAAAGACTTGCGCAAGTCGCTTCGCTAGTCAGTCTGCAAGTACTTGCAGAAGTGATTCCACTAGAGTAGCGTCGTAAGAGATTCACAGTGTTGTGGTCAAAAACAGAGCAGCCGCCATCGTCATTGTATCATAGCATTACTGATGAAAACTCTTCAGAAAAAACTAAGTTAGGGAAAGACGAAATGTTTGGGTGAAGAAATGGATACAGAAGCGAACATGTTTAAGTATCAGGGAACACTACTGAATAAACAAAATCAGAGCACAATTTTCAGATTAAAAACTTCCTTAAAATGTCGTATGCTAGTTCCGAATGTATCTTTTCAAATTTATAATCAAACATTCGGAAAAAGAATAGAATAATGCGGCAAGCTATGGGACCAAGAGATGACCTTTTAATTAATCTTCACTTTTTACAAACAGTGTTTAATATCTACATCTACATCATACTCCGCAAGTCACCTAATGGTGTGTGGCGGAGGGTACTTTCGCAACCAGTATGATCTCTTTGATTGTCGGTAAGCCTCTCTATTGGCTCTAATTTCTCGAATTTTCTTCTCGTGGTCAATACGTGAGATGTGTGTGGAGACTGACTCCTGAAAAGCGCTGTCCCGAAATTTCAGTAGTAAATCTCTCCATGACGCACAACGCCTCTTTCGTAACGTCTGCCAGTGAAGTTTGTTTAGCATCTCCGTAACGCTCTCTCGCCAGCTAAACGATCCTGTGACGAAACGCGCCGCTCTTCGTTGGATCTTCTCTATCTGCTCTATCAGTCCTACCTGATAGGGATCCCAGATAGATGAATAAAACTCAAGAATCGGGCGAACAAGCGCCTTATAAGCCACTTCTTTCGTGGATGAGTTACATTTCCTTAAGATTCTTCCGATGAATCTGAGTCTTGTGTCTGATTTTCCCACGATCTGTTTTATATGGTCATTCCACTTAAGGTCGCTCTCGATAGTTACGCCTAGATATTTTACGGCAGACGCTGTCTCCAGCTGTTTGTCATCAATAGTGTAGCTGTACAGTAGTGAATTTCTTTTCCTATGTTTGCGCAATATGTTACATTTATTTACGTTCAGGGTAATTGCAAGAGTCTGCACAATTCATCAATTCTCTGCAGGTCGTTCTGCAAATTCGTACTATCTTCTGGCGTTGCTACTTTGGTATAGACAACTGCATCATCTGCGAATAGCCTTAAAGAGTATCCGACTACTAGATCATTCATATATATTGCAAACAGCAACGGTCCTATCACACTTCCCTGTGGTACTTCGGATATTACCTTTACATTTGTCGATTTAGTTCCGTTAAGAGCGACGTGTTAAGTTCTATCTGCAAGGAAGTCTTGAATCCAGTCTCTGGTCTGCTCCGATCCTCCGTAAGCTCGTACTCTTTCCTTAAACGGCAATGTGGGACGGTGTCAAATGCCTCACTGAAATCGAGGAACACGGCACCAACCTGAGCGCCGTTGCCCACTGTGCTGTGGATCTCACGGAGGAACAGAGCGAGCTGAGTTTCACAGGATCTCTGTTTGCGGAATCCATCTTGATTTTTATAGAGGAGATGTTCATTTTCCAAGAACGTCATAATTTTTTAGCATAAAACATGTTCCATAATTCTACAGCAGATTGACGTCAACGATATAGGTCTATAACTGTGTGGATCTGTCTTACGCCCTTTCTTAAAAACGGTAGTGGCCTGCGCTTTTTTCGAGTCGTTAGGTACCTTTCGTTGCTCAAGCGATTTACGATAAATCACTGCTAGAAGGGAAGCAAGTTCTTTCGCATAATCTTTATAGAATCTTATAGGTATCTCATCTGGTTCTGAAGCCTTTCTACTACTAAGCGATTGTAGCTGCTTTTCAGTTCCGCGATCGCTGCCATTTCGATGTTCGTACGACGATTGAAAGCTTCGCCACTTATCTGGCAGTTGCAGAGACGTTTAAATCAAAACATTTTGACATATTCGCGCTTTCTTACGTGTTAGCATTAGTGCCCATGTCATGTAATGTAATACATATTGTCAAATAAAGTAAAATGTCATTTCATATAACATGACACATTCTCTAGGAACATATAAATTTGTGTCTGTTTGTTCTTACACCCAACACCATACATGTTACAGGGGGTGGGTGTGGCGCAGTAATAGTCCCCTCGAGGAAAAATCAACCACCCCAACCAGAAGTAGAAAAAGAATTTGCGTCCCACCCCTATGAACAAACCCACCTCCATGAATTTTATACCCCGTCCCAGAAAAACTTTTATGGCTATTACATGTACGCCCGCCAGCCATACGATATTATATCTATGGCTGGATCAGGGTATTTAGCCAATAAATTGCAAGATGCAGGTGTGCCAACACCGTGCAGCTAGGAGAGCTCACAGTGAAACGCCTGGTTAAATCCGCAGGACAGAAAACGTAGTTGGAATTGTGTAAAGGGGCCAAAAATGAGCGGCTGTCGGTTACACTGGAACACATATAACTTCATTTAGTTGCCCAAACATTACAGAGCAAATTACCGAGCTTAACCATCGACTGAACATGTCACACAATCTTATGGATTAAGGGCACAACCTCTTTAATTTTTAAATCGGCTGAAGGCCCATTATTTAAAACCCAACTAAAAGCATACAGATTCAAACCATCGGCTATGAGCCATTAAAATACACAATGAAACACCAAGAAGGAAAGGCAGTACAGCCAGCGGCGCTCCGAAGTTTCCGGGGGTCGGTCTGCACTTGAAATATTAACGTTAGCTTAGCGGATACAGGTAGTCGGTCCAGCTATATCCGATCCGCCGGCAACCCAACTAAGAGACAGTCAATGGACCCACCGACAAGACGACTTGCCTTCCACCCGACCAGTACACAGGGAATTCCAAAGCCAAAACGTTAAAGACGTAGCTGCCCACAACCAAGTATGCATAAGCTGTCAAAACTACACACACGTGTTGGACAGCAACAACACGGTGAAGAAAGGACACTGCCTGAATTTTACGCCAGCGGCCAGGGCAGGTAATCGGAACGCTAAGGGCTACAAGGCAGAAAATTTCACTAGTACACTTGGACTTCAAATAATCAAAATACAGTTCAACTCCACCAGATGGTGGCCAAACTTTCGCCAACTCGAACACTCGCTGTTGCTCACGGGAACACCCCCAACAGCCAACCGTGAAAACCAATGGCACAATGTGAACAGACTGGCTTCGGCAATTTAATCACCACTCAACTTTGATGTCCTGGATCGGTGAGCCACGACCCTCGTAGCAATCGGAACAGCTCCCACACACTCTGACACTGCGTAGAGACCACCAGCGGGCCCGGCTCACTGCGCCACACGGAGATTTCCTCGCTGATCCACACCAGCTGAGCAACTGCTCAGAGCCAGTACGCCGACAACATTTAAAATAACTTGTCAGTCAAAATCACACAAACTACACACAGTTTCACGAACACTTGCACGAAGAACCAGACAATGCTAACGGCAGTGACTGTACAATAACAGGGACGAATCACGAGTCGGCACACACAGCCAACCCATAAGCGATCGCCGGCCAAATACACGTCGTCCGGCAAGACGACCGACCGACGACCAACCAAAGTCGTCCCCACTCCAATCGTGTTTGTCGGCAACCGTTGGGCGAGTAATGGCGGTCCGGACCTCTGTGATGCCGCACCCCAACTGAACTTGTGCCGCGTGCCAACTCAAACACTGCCAGGTCTGAACTAACTGCTGCCACGTTGCAACTCACTGGCGGATCCGAACTCACTCCCAACACACAACAACTGGGAAGTAATAGCAGTCAGCAATGATAATACGCCAAGGCTTATGTCGATAAGCACCGCTGCTGCCGCTCATGGCCAGGCAAGGCGGCAACTCAGTGACACCAGTAATTGAAATTAACATAACGATGTGGTAGTACAGTAAAAACAGGATGTCAAATGAGATATGGCACGAACACGAACCACGCACGGCTCACACAGTTCTGGGGAAGTAGAGTTAACGCGTAAAAAACCTCGAATCTGTCTACATGTTTTGATTTAAATGTCATTGAAGATGACAGGTAAGTTGAAAAGCTAGTTTCCTTCTTTCCCTTCCCTAACTCTGCCCAGGGCATGTTACCTCATTTTGTGCTATGGTACGACCATTTTTCATCCTGGTTCCCAACTTTTACTCTATCATAAGTTTGACAATAGACAGTTATAGCTTGCCAACCGATGTAGATTTTTATTGACTCAGGCATCAACTGATACGGTGCAGGTAGTTTTTTTTTTTTTTTTGTCTTTCGAACTATGTAGCATCAGTTGGGCATCATTGGCCTGGTTCCCCTGCGCTTGGTGTGGTTGTACCTGCCCATAGAGCACACAATCTCACCACCACGTCAAAGTCACATACCTTAGGTCTTTTTGTTTTATGTTTTATTTTTCTCATACTTTTATTATTTTATTATTTTGTTTTATATTTGTTAATTTTTTAATATTTTGTTTAAGTTTTAATTTTTTTAATGGTTACATGCATATTATTCATAAACTCATGAGGCTGTATACGCAAACATATGAAAAATAACCATAAATACTTAATATAGGGCACAAAATAACAGGAGACATAAATGCGATACCGAACAAATTATTAAATACTGTGCGAAGTTTATGACAACAATGTATATACACAGTTTACATTACGCAGATAAACTTACGCTACGATGATATTACGTAGATAAATTTACATAAAAGCTTACTACATTACATCCTGAACGATTCGCGCAAGAAATAATAAACTACTGAAAAGTGTACATCTTATTATTATCTCTTATTTCAAAATTCTTGTCATTTTTTTAAAAGCATGCAATAATAAAAACTGAAAGTTAAGAAACCCCCTGCTAGAAAAACTCATGTGAATAATTTTGGCGCGAAATGTCGCAACAACAATTCCGAATTAAGTATGAGTATGTTGGTTTGTCGCATGATCCTTGGATTATTTTGCGCTATGGACCGCAATGACGTGGGACCAGTCAGTTTACTTTCACATCGCAAATTAATTTGTACATATTTTTACGTTCTGAACTTTTCTAATTCCTAATCACCATCTTTTACACATTTAGTAATAGAAATTCTTCTGCGGACTAGAAGAAGTAGTGACGGAGAAACTTCCTGATTGGCTGAAATAAGCAGAAAGACTGTGAAACGACGTACAGAAGCCAAAATACTATCAAACTATCAATCCTGCTTGAAGATTGACGAACTTAAGCTAGTTTTGTCCGAAAATGAATTTTCAGCAGGATACCATAGTAGTTTTTGAAGAAAGCACTGTAAAATATTTTATTATTGGTTTGTAATACGGTGACTTTTTTCTGACAATCATTTTCATGGCAGTTTTCGGGTTAGTATAATGTTCTGCCTGGTCATCGATAAACCTTTAAATGGTCGGTCAAATACTAATTCAATTTTTACAGGGCTGGGCATAATTGGGCGCTGTTGTACTGTTTCGCTCGCCCGAAGATTTTTCTATGATTTTAAGCCGTTGGTGAGAAAACCTTTAACGTTTAAACAACGAAACGATAATCAACTGTAATAACCAATTTTTTTATTACATCCAAAGGCAGCGCTTAAAATACATTGCATTTCCACTAAACAGTGTTTTATGTGCAAACGCGTGATGTTTCGCACGTAAAACACAAACGATGTAAAATTTTTGCAAACTCTTCTAATAATTACAACATATTTTTATTATAAACTGTGTAAGTAGGCTGTTTAGTTTTTTATGTTGGTAACGCCACGTAGTGCTCTGTATGAAAATCACTGACTGTGCTGTGTGAAGGCTGTGGTTGGTTTGCATTGTTGGAGTGTATGCTGTTGTAGTGTTGGGCAGTTGGCTGTTAATAGCGCGTGGCGTTGCGCAGTTGGAGGTGAGCCGCCAGCAGTGGTGGATGTGGGGAGAGAGATGGAGGAGTTTTGAGAGCGAATGATCTGGGAGTGTGCCCATCAGACAGTAAGTTTGTAAGACTGGATGTCATGAACTGATATATATATATATATATATATATATATATATATATATATATATATATATATATAATGACTTTTGAACACTATTAAGGTAAATACATTGTTTGTTTCTTATCAAAATCTTTAAAAAATGGTTCAAATGGCTCTGAGCACTATGGGACTTAACATCTGAGGTCATCAGTCCCCTAGAACTTAGAACTACTTAAACCTAAGTAACCTAAGGACATCACACACATCCAAGCCCGAGGCAGGATTCGAACCTGCGACCGTAGCGGTCGCGCGGTTCCAGACTGAAGCGCCTAGAACCGCTCGGCCACACTGGCCGGCTCAAAATCTTTCATTTGCTAATTATGCCTAGTAGCAGTTAGTGACTTCAGTAGTTAGAATCTTTTATTTAGCTGGCAGTATTGGCGCTCGCTGTATTGCAGTAGTTCGAGTAACGAAGATTTTTGTGAGGTAAGTGATTCATGAAAGGTATAGGTTAATGTTAGTCAGGGCCATTCTTTTGTAGGGATTATTGAAAGTCAGATTGCGTTGCGCTAAAAATATTGTGTGTCGGTTTAGTGATGATCAGAATAAGTAAAGAGAGAAATATCTGAGTACGTTCAGTTTTGCTCAGCTGTTTGAAAATCAAATAACGTAAGGGGTTTACCAGCATAGTAATTCATAAATTTTTCTAAGGGGACGTTTCAACTATATCACTTTAAATCGTCTCGGAGCGTGCGATTGGCATAAAACCAGATTTTGCGGACATTTTATGGGCACCCTTCGACCACTATATCGTGGCTTTCACAAAACAACAGTACGACCATTAATTACATATATTTGCTTACATTATTACAAAAGTTAAACTGATTTGCACAAGTTTTAAAGATAGAAGTGGCACGGGTTAAAAAAAACCCTAACAGAAAACGTGTTTTTTGCTCGTAAAATCAGAGTAAAGCTCGATTTTTGAAAGCGAGTTTTCAATTGTATCGTAAGACTCAAATTTATTTATTTGATTCACTTAGACAGTTTCCGCCTATTCAGTTCACGTAAGAACGAATTTTACGTGCTGTGTTTAGTTCGACTTTAAACCATCCTCTCTTGACAACGGATAAAGATTACTGGATAACAAGAATTTCGTTTTCATTTTATCCACCTTTGTGTAAAATTTGAATCGATTCGAACAAGTAAGTGGGGCGCTTCAAAAACCTCTTTTGTACATAAAATCGAAACGGAGCAACAGCAGACACTCTCCAGTCCTGAGGTAATTAAGGATAACTGTTTTTACGTAAAATCCGAGCGAGGTTTATTATTTTTGAAAGTAAAATCCAAACATACAAATGGTGCCATTAGCTGAGCATTAATGTCAGTTCAGTTAAAGTCTTTTGCAAAAGAATAATCGATTTGCACAATTTGCCCGGACACCAGCTCCGGTTCGTCGTTCAAACCTTACTTACTATACCATAACGTAGCTACGAATCACCCTCCCCCCCCCCCCCCCCCCCTTCCAAACCACGTTGCAGTACGCGACATTTTCATACATACAGTCATGGAAAAAAGTATTTATAGACCGTTGGTCATGTAGAACAACTTTATTTATTAGAACTAAGGTTCACAAGCAGAGATGTTATGCGATAAAGTGTGCATATAAAAGGATTACCTAAATTAGACTTCTGCAAAAAGTAAATAACAATGCTTCATACCGTGGGGGAAAAAGTACTCATACGTACAAAGAAAAATACAATGTACATAAATACAGTATAATGACGAAGTTAATACTTTGTAGGCATTCCTCTTCTACGTATCACTTCTGTCTTTGGCACGGAATGAACAAGTTTTTGGGTAGTATTTTGTCATTCTTGTTGCGGACATCGTTTCAGTGCAGAATTACTTCGTATTTCATGTTTTCCGGCCATTATTTCAAGTGCACGCCAAAGATGTTCTGTTGGATTAAGGTCCGCACTCTGTACTGAAAGCCGGCTGTGGTGGTCGAGCGGTTCTAGACGCTACAGTCTGGAAGCGCGCGACCGCTACGGTTGCAGGTTCGAATCCTGCCTCGGGCATGGAGGTGTGCGATGTCCTTAGGTTAGTTAGGTTTAAGTATTTCTAAGTTCTAGGGGACTGATGACCTGAGATGTTAAGTCCCATAGTGCTCAGAGCCATCTGTACTGAAAACTTGAGGACATGGGTAATATGGTAGAACAACCGCAGACGAACAATTTCTGCTGTATGCTTAGGGTCATTTTCTTGTGGAAAGTAGTATTTTGTGCCTGAACCCAAGCTGTAAACACTTTTTTGCAGATTTTAATGAAAAAGTCGCCCAACACCAGTTAAGCCATACACCCCATACCATAACTCCTTCAACATTTAGCTTTACTGCAGAATGAATGTGTTTGAGGTACAGCTCAGTATTTCGTCGTCTCCACACCAAAATTCTGTCATCATTTAGAAACGTGTTAAATTTCCTTTCATCTGTGAGCAATAACTTGTTCCAGAAACTTGTGTTTTTATTCATATGATCTCAAACAAATTCAAGTCTCGATGTCTTGTTCATCTTGCTGATGTACGGTTTTCTTCTTCATACCCTGTATGTAGGTCATGTAAACCTGCACTACTTAAAACATAGCGAACAGCCCTTGGTGTGATTTCCTTCTCGCAGTGATCATTAATATGCGAAGACAATGCAGAATCTGTCAATTTAGAATCTTTTTTGACCATCCTTATTAAAAATTTTTATTCTCTTTGCGTTAGCTTCTGTGGTCGACCTCTTCTTTCGCTGTTAATGAGTATTTCTTTCTCTAAATCGCGATATTATGGACTGCACAGCTACCCGGCTTCTTCCAATGATATCAGCTATTTCTGAAAATGATTTCCCCTTTTCATATTGGGAAACAACTATTTGCTTTTCTTCTCCGGTTTTTTCCTTCCCTTTGGGGCCCATTTTACGGTTGCGTGGCATTCACAGCGTATCAAATACAACATGCACGAGGTGAAAACATCCACTAAAGGGGTCCCTTGCTGCAAGCGATTCGTTAGTCTTCCCTATACTTACATTTCTAGCAGTGTATGAATAATTTTTTCCGCACTGTGTGAGTCCAGCTGGTACAAAAATTTTATGGACTTTTTTAAGAAGGCTAGTTTAGTTAATCCCTTTATATGTACGGATCTAGGAAGGAGACCCCACACTGTTAGTTTACCAAATAACGTATCTGGCTGTGATCTTCAGTGCAGTTGTACAACGGTATGTGAATACTTTTTTCCATGACTATTTGCTACGGCATTTCCACGCTGCAAGGATGTGGGTGTTCCAATGATACATTTGTTGTGGTCTTTGTGCCTTTCTCTTTTTCGACATTTACATTTCCGTTGCGGTTTGAGAAAAACGACCAGCAACTGGCAAATTCGGAAAATACTTGCAGCAATATGGGACAAATTGTTTCCACTGAACTTGCGGAAGCTACTTCTTCAAGTTGACGAAACTTGTGGAAGTCGACTTGCACGGGGGTGATTCCTCGTCAAACCACCTTTAGAAGAAGCTCATGCAAGCGACGTGCGGGAGTTTGCTTGCCAGTGGACACACACCCTTAAGCCGGAATTACATGAGCGACTTTCTGGTCAAAATCAGTTACTCAAAATTCTATTGCCTTTAGTGCCAGTGTGTAAGTCAGCAGCAAACTACGCCGCGTGTGGGGTCGTAAATTTTCGAGTGTGCTGCACACTACCCATGCGCAGAAGCGAGGAGTTGTGGAGGTGTCTGGAAGCTAACCTAATCTGAACCAGCTCACTCCTACCACATAAATGGATTTTATGCTTTTGTCTCTTCATAAACTTTGTTATGCTGTTTGTTTTGTTTTCGTGAGGCAATGAAAAGGTTGCTCGAGGTCTTGGAATTTTTCCTACTAGTGTTCTGCTACAAGGGAGACGAAACGTCAAAAGCAAATAGTTATTCACGTTTCACAGCGAAAAAACATACACAGTGCATAAAAAGAACGTAAATAGTAAATGTGTTTGTCGTTGTTGTTGTCTTCAGTCCTGAGACTGGTTTGAAGCAGCTCTCCGTGCTACTCTATCCTGTGCAAGCTTCTTCATCTCCCAGTACTTACTGCAACCTACATCCTTCTGAATCTGCTTACTGTATTCATCTCTTGGTCTCCCTCTACGATTTTTACCCTCCACACTGCCCTCCAATGCTAAATTTGTGATCCCTTGATGCCTCAGAATATGTCCTACCAACCGGTCCCTTCTTCTTGTCAAGTTGTGCCACGAACTCCTCTTCTCCCCAATTCTATTCAACACCTCCTCATTAGTTATATGATCTACCCATCTAATCTTCAGCATTCTTCTGTAGCACCACATTTCGAAAGCTTCTATTCTCTTCTTGTCCAAACTATTTATCGTCCATGTTTCACTTCCATACATGGCTACACTCCATACAAATACTTTCAGAAACGACTTCCTGACACTTAAATCTATACTCGATGTTAACAAATTTCTCTTCTTCAGAAACGCTTTCCTTGCCATTGCCAGTCTACATTTTATATCCTCTTTACTTCGACCATAATCAGTTATTTTGCTCCCCAAATAGCAAAACTCCTTTACTACTTTAAGTGTCTCATTTCCTAATCTAATTCCCTCAGTATCACCCGACTTAATTCGACTACATTCCATTATCCTCGTTTTGCTTTTGTTGATGTTCATCTTATATCCTCCTTTCAAGACACTGTCCATTCCGTTCAACTGTTCTTCCAAGTCCTTTGCAGTCTCTGACAGAATTACAATGTCATCGGCGAACCTCAACGTTTTTATTTCTTCACTATGGACTTTAATACCTACTCTGAATTTTTCTCTTGTTTCCTTTACTGCTTGCTCAATATTCAGTTTGAATAACATTGGGGAGAGGCTACAACCCTATCTCACTCCCTTCCTAATCGCTGCTTCCCTTTTATGCCCCTCGACTCTTATAACTGCCATCTGGTTTCTGTACAAATTGTAAATAGCCTTTCGCTCCCCGTATTTTACCCCTGCCAACTTCAGAATTTGAAAGAGAGTATTCCAGTCAACATTGTCAAAAGCTTTCTCTAAGTCTACAAATGCTAGAAATGTAGGTTTGCCTTTCCTTAATCTATTTTCTAAGATAAGTCGTAGGGTCAGTATTGCCTCACGTGTTCCAATATTTCTGCGGAATCCAAATTGATCTTCGCCGAGGTCGGCTTCTACCAGTTTTTCCATTCGTCTGTAAAGAATTCGCGTTAGTATTTTGCGGCTGTGACTTATTAAACTGATTGTTCGGTAATTTTCACATCTGTCAACACCTGCTTTCTTTGGGATTGGAATTATTTAAATGTGTTTAATGAAAATTATTTCAACAGTGAGTGAGTCAGGGTTTTTCGACGAGACAAATAATTTTCGACATTATTTGACAAGATACAAAGGATAAAGTAAAAAAGAGATGCTGCCTTCTAGTTACTGTTTGATGTGTTTGCAAGTACATAAGGTGAACATTAATAAAACCAACAAATTGCAGGGACGGATTCCTGACTTTAAATGGAGGAAAGAAGGTCCTATGAACAAGTGCACGGAAACGCATCGTTGCCATGGTCGATGGCGCTGACAAATGTAAGTTCTTCTGACCACGTGGTGCGTGTTCCTTGTGTGTTGCAGGCTGTGTAATCGACGCAGCTTACTGTATGCAGCAGAATGGTCCGGTATTCAATACGGGAACAAGCCAAGATGTCTGTGTACGGCCAATCAAGTGGAAACGGTAGAGAGGCACTACAGCTATACTGAAACAAGTACTCTCACAGGCGCCAACGACGTCACATAATATTTAAAGTGCTTTTTTGACGTTTGTGTGATCATGGCTCCCTTGAGACGGACGAACGTGCTGGGAGGCAGTGGACTGTGAGTGCACCATATTTGGAAGACTACAGGATTTTGAAATGAGCCCTAGTACGAGCTCCAGGTAAGTGGCCCGCCAACGTGATGTAAGCCAAACTACAATTACGTGTATCGTGTGTGACAACCGCTACAACCTCTATCATCAGCAACGAGTGCAAGCATTGTCAGCAGCGGATTTCCATTTACGGGAAGGATTATTCCTACGGTTTTTCCACCAGACCGTCACAAATATTTACCGACGAAGCAGCCCTTACCATAACTGGAATCCTCAGTCTGAATAATCGTTACCTTTGTGCTACAGACAATTTACGAGGAATGATTGAGGCATTGTGTCGGCGTCGGTTCAGCATCAACGTGTGGTTAGGGATTCTTGGCGGCTACAACGCCTCGACAGAGGACCGCACCTGGACTTCCTGTGAAATACTCTGCGTGGGCTACTTCAGAATGTGCCTTTGGCAGTACGACAGGTTATGTGTTTTCTGCGTGACGGAGCACCGCAGTTCGCCGAAGTCTCAACAACATCTTCCCTGGACGATGGATAGGACGCGGAGGCATGTACCATGGCCTGCTAGATCACTGGACTCTGAATTTTTACCTGTGGGGGCATTTGAAAAGCGTTGTGTATTCTGAACCAGTTCCTGATGTGCAGGCCCTTCAACAGCGTGTTCATGACGACTATGGTACTATTCGGAGAGAGGCCAGAGCGTGTGAAAGAGTGCGGCAATCCATGATGTGAACGCGTGCATTGCATCCCATGGAGGCCACTTTGAAAATCTGTTGTGAAGTGCGTGTGATGCTGTTCTGGACTGTGTTCCGGGGTGCACGCACACTATCCATTTGCGGACCTATGTTCATTGGATTATTTTCTCTTCATTTCCAGTCAGGAATCCATCAATGCAGTTTGTCTGTTTCATTAATCTTCACCCTGTCCGCCCCGGTAGCTGAATAATAGCCAGCACGGTAGCTCAGCGTGTTTGGTCAGAGGGTTAGAAGCCCTCTGTAATACATAAAAAAAAACTGAGTGAATGGCTCAATAATGAACTTCAACGGACGTCAGGGGACGTCCGCCACGAACAATTGCAACTAACTATAACGAACAAAATGAGATAAAAAAAAACACCAAAAAAGAATGTCAATCCTAAGGGCCGGGGTTCGATTCCCGGCTGGGTCGGAGATTTTCTCCGATCAGGGACTGGGTGTTGTGTTGTCCTAATCATCATCATTTCATCCCCATCGACGCACAAGTCGCCGAAGTAGCGTCGAATCGAAAGACTTGCACCCGGCGAACGGTCTACCCGACGGGAGGCCCTAGTCACACGACATTTTATTTATATCTTCACCCTGTACATTTTCTCGGGCAGATAAATGTATATTTTTCGAAATTTTGGACGACGTTTTCTTAATTCTCTCAGTTCTCAGAAATGTAGACAATTTACCCCACGACATTTGACAAGAAGATCCACTATGAATTTTGCTTTGGTCATAAATAAATTGTATTACCAGCGATTGTTCGTTGCTTGCTACTGTATCTCGATTCTTTAGTAGGAAAGTAGTCCCTCATATCCTCAGGTTCGCCGTTCATGTGCTAAACTGTACAGCAGACAGCCCTCACACTACACCCAATTTCGGCGCTGACGTGTAAACGAAAACGACCGCACGAAAAAGACGAGACGCAGTACGGGAAGAAAACGCCAGGGGCCTTGCGGTAGTCACTTGTCTCGAATAGTCAACTGAGACGAGAAAGTCAATCGCGTGAAAGGGGCTTTACGAGAGGTAAGTCGGACTAGCACAGAATGACGTGGGGAGCTTCGAACTGGACATCTACATCTATCTACATACATACTCTGCAATCCACCATACGGTGCGTGGCGGAGGGTACATCGTACCACAACTAGCATCTTCTCTCCCTGTTCCACTCCCAAACAGAACGAGGGAAAAATGACTGCTTATATGCCTCTGTACGAGCCCTAATCTCTCTTATCTTATCTTTGTGGTCTTTCCGCGAAAAGTAAGTTAGCGGCAGTAACATTGTACTGCAGTCAGACTCAAATGCTGGTTCTCTAAATTTCCTCAGTAGCGATTCACGGAAAGACCGCCTCCTTTCCTCTAGAGTCTCCCACCCGAGTTCCTGAAGCATTATCGTAGCACTCGCGTGACGATCAAACCTACCAGTAACAAATCTAGCAGCCCGCCTCTGAATTGCTTCTACGTCCTCCCTCAATCCGACCTGATAGGGATCCCAAACGCTCGAACAGTACTCAAAAATAGGTCGTATTGGTGTTTTATAAGCGGTCTCCTTTACAGATGAACCACATCTTCCCAAAATTCTACCAATGAACCGAAAACGACTATCCGCCTTCCCCACAACTGCCATTACATGCTTGTCCCACTTCATATCGGTCTGCAATGTTACGCCCAAATATTTAATCGCCGGCCGGCGTGGCCGAGCGGTTTAAGGCGCTACAGTCTGGAACCGTACGACCGCTACGGTCGCAGGTTCGAATCCTGCCTCGGGCATGGATGTGTGTGATGTCCTTAGGTTAGTTAGGTTTAAGTAGTTCTAAGTTCTAGGGGACTTATGACCACAGCAGTTGAGTCCCATAGTGCTCAGAGCCATTTGAACCATTTTTGAAATATTTAATCGACGTGACTGTGTCAAGCGCTACACTACTAATGGAGTATTCAAAGATTACGGGATTCTTTTTCCTATTCATCTGCATTAATTTACATTTACCTACATCTAGAGTTATCTGCCATTCTTTACACCAATCACAAATCCTGTCCAAGTCATCTTGTATCCTTCTACAGTCACTCAACAACGACACCTTCCCGTACACCACAGCATCATCAGCAAACAGCCGCACATTGCTATCCACCCTATCCAAAAGATCATTTGTGTAGATAGAAAACAACAGCGGACCTACCACACTTCCCTGGGGCACTCCAGATGATTCCCTCACCTCCGATGAAGACTCACCGTCGAGGACAACGTACTGGGTTCTATTACTTAAGAAGTCTTCGAGCCACTCACATACTTGGGAACCAATCCCATATGCTCGTACCTTAGTCAGGAGTCTGCAGTGGGGCATCGAGTCAAACGCTTTCCGGAAGTCAAGGAATATGGCATCCGTCTGATACCCTTCATCCATGGTTCGCAAGATATCATGTGAAAAAAGGGCGAGTTGCGTGCTGATGCATGGTCAGCAACTTCTCTGTCTCGAGGAAATTCATTATATTCGAACTGAGAATATGTTCGAGAATCCTGCAACAAACCGATGTTAAGGATATTGGTCTGTAATTTTGAGGATCCGTCCGTTACCCTTCTTATATACAGGCGTCACCTGCGCTTTTTTCCAGTCGCTCGGGACTTTACGTTGGGCAAGAGATTCGCGATAAGTGCAAGCTAAGTAAGGAGCCATTGCAGTAGAGTACTCTCTGTAAAAGCGAATTGGAATCCCATCAGTACCTGGCGATTTATTTATTTTCAACCCATTCAGCTGCTTCACAACCCAATGGATGTCTATCACTATGTTCTCTATACGGGAATCTGTACGCGACTCAAACGGCAATATGTTTGTACGATCCTCCTGCGTGAAAGATTTCTCAAATGCTAAATTTAAAATTTCAGCTTTCGTTTTGCTGTCTTCCGTTGCCAGGCCAGATTGATCAGTGAGTGACTGGATTGAAGCCTTCGACCCGCTTACCGATTTTACGTAAGACCAGAATTTCCTGTGTTTTCAGGAATATCTTTTGCTAAGGTATGAAGTTGGTAGTGGTTGAATGCTTCGCGCATCGCTCTTTTTACAGCAGCACGAATCTCTACTAACTTTTGCCTGTCCTCATTCTCCCGATCTTTCTTGTACCACGAGTGCAACTGCCTTTGCTTCCTGAGCATTCTCTGAATTGCGCTGTTAAACCACGGTGGGTCTTTTCCGTCCGTAACCCACTTTTTCGGCACATCTACATGGATACTCTGCAAATCACATTTGAGTGCCTGGCAGACGGTTCATCGAACCACCTTCGCAATAATGCTCTACTATTCCAATCTCGTAAAGTGCGCAGAAAAAAAAAACGAACACCTATATCTTTCCGTGCGAGCTCTGATTTCCTTTACTTTATTATGATGATCGTTTCTCCCTGTTGTGATAAACCTTTTGTATTTCTTTTATGTTTTCGTCTTCTTTAAAGGCAAAGAGAAAGAGAAAAGATGAAGCGGTAGCCCATCATAGAGCCTATGCCTACCGTCAGGTATTTTTGATTTTCAACTGTTAAAAAACAGAGGAGATTTTCTTATACCAGTATGAGGAAGGGAAGATTCGCGTTCAGCTAGTGAACGAGTGAGAAGCACGCCATTTTTAGCGAGTAATTGTAGACCGCCATTTTGGGGTCGCTATGAATAAGTGAGGAGTATGTATTTCATATGTGCACCGTTTAGAAAAATACAGTATTGTTTTATTAACAGAAAGGTCGTGTGGGTTGTTATTTCAAATAGTACGATAATTACAAGAACTGAAGCCCACCTGTGTACTTTGGAAAATTACGAAGATCCTGTAAGCTTAATGGGAACACGGTCAAGACTTCAAAGGTGAACACGGCGACCAAACGTAGCATTATAGAGAATGGTAAGCACAAATCTACAGCGGAGAAAGAAACTACTTCGCCCTGCAAAATAATATGAACTAATACGAACTTATTTCCAGGCATAGCTCAGCTTATTGTGCTTGCCATTCATGCCGAAAAATTATCTCATTAATTCAATACATTTTAAAAAGCCACGCATTTCAACATTTTATTATCATCTATTCCAGGGCTTCCCAACGTGTGGTCCGCGGACCCCTTAGGGGTCCGCCGGCTCTTTCTAGGGGGTCCGCGGCCACCTTTCACCAAATCGTGTAAAATAATGAGTAAAATTATTGAATAAAAATGTGAAAATCAAATCCATCACTATTTTTTTTCTTGTGAAAAACATGTGTACTTTTACTTCAGGTCGTATCCCAAGCAGCCTTTGCGATTCCTAAGTGAGAACGCTTACACAGTTTAGTGCCGGAGAATGCGGCTTCTCTGATCGACTGTTTAGCAACAATACGGGGTTCGTTTGTGCCCCGACTCACGGCGATAGATGCGCTGAAACCTTTTACGCACGCGCGGAACGAGCTTTGTCGACCAATCACAGCGCTCGCTCGCACGTATGCGGCCCGAGGCATCATTTAATGTTAAACTTGCTTTGTCAGTGCACTACCTATTTCATAAGTCGATTTTTGACAAGTTTATTACTTCTAACATGGATCGGTGGCCGAAGTCAGGATCATTGAAGAAGGGTGCAGTTTCTCCATCGCCTTCACAACAAGGGCAGTTTCCTGTTGAAATGAATGAGGAGGGAGGACGACCAAAGGAAGACTTTACATATATTTGAACATTTTTCTTCGGATTTCACGAAAAATCACACACACACACACACACACACACACACACACACACACACACACAAACGACTGTTACGAAATATGCGTGCTCCTTACACAACAGTAGCCAAAGTGTAGTAATGGAAGTGAACTGACCACAAGCGGCAGCTTGTCAACAGCGAACAGTTTGGACGTGGCGTTGATTGCTCTTGGAGGAAGACAGCTCCATCGTGTGAAATTTCAATTACCAAGTAATTTAAATCAGGCGATAGTGTGTTGAACAAAGGGAATAAATCCACTAGTAAGTGTCTGGATACAGTGGGAATTGAAATTGGATCGTTAATTTCAATTTTTTTTCATTCATCTCTAAACCAAAGACTATTGATACTTCCGGGGGGGGGGGGGGGGTCATTGGGAACATGGCACCTTGCATTAAGAAGCTTTCAGTTCCCATGGGTTTCGCTCCGAAATTTAAAGTTACTGTGCTCTTAACTGACTAGGGGTCCGCCATGGATTTTCGACTGAAGAAGGGGTCCGCCGCCTGAAAAGGTTGGGAAGCCCTGATCTATTCCATTATTTTATTATATTATAAAGTGGCAACCGTGACAGGACCTATATCTGCTAAGAGCAGCAGACTACTGAAAAAGCACAATATCTGGAGTGTGTTCTGCCCACCAAACAAGATCAGGGCGCTTCTTGGAACTGTTAAGGATGATCTGGGATTGAGAAAACCTGGTATCTACCATATACCATGTGAATGCGGTGTAAGTCTCTTTATTTAGGGAGATAGTATACTGTGTAGATCGGCGTAAACAAAATAACAGTAACACTGTGTGCGATTGGCAGTGACAAGCGAGCGGAGTGAGCGACGCGGTGAATAGTACGGGCGAGGCCTTTAATTGTGGCGCCACGTGACAGCCGGCCGCGTGTGAATCGATGCAGCGAGGGGCGCAGGCGCGGAGAGACGGCGGCGGCGGCGGCCGCCGCGCCAGCCGGCAGTCCCGTGGCAGCAGAGCCCGCGCCCTCACCATGAACAAGCGCCTGCAGACCGTCGCCGCCATGGCGTGCATGAAGACTCTCCTCATGCTCTTCAACTTCCTCTTCTGGGTAAGTCCTCCTCGTCCGAGAGCCGCGCGCCCCGCCAAAATTCTCGGAAAAAAAAGACCAAAAACAAAAAAACAGTCCGCTCTACGCATCTAACAGGTAGCCATATGTTACCCAAACAGGCATCTGCCACCGCGTATCCCGCTAAGTCTTGACAGAGATATATTACGCTACTGAGAAAACAATACCGCGTAACAGTGCCAATTTGTGTCGCGTAAATGCAAAAGCGTCCACAGACTCAGCACGTTGTCATTGCCTGTTGCGTACCTCTCAGTGTTCGAAAACCTCATTTCGAGGCTCCATCTGGTGGAAATGGACAGCATTCCACAAGACGATCTTCTCAGTGAGAAGACTGGAAAAAAGCGCAGGTGACGCCTGTGTACAGGGTGTTACAAAAAGGTACGGCCAAACTTTCAGGAAACATTCCTCACACACAAATAAAGAAAAGATGTTATGTGGACATGTGCCCGGAAACACTTAATTTCCATGTTAGAGCTCATTTTAGCTTCTTCCACCTACGCTCAATGGAGCACGTTATCATGATTTCATACGGGATACTCTACCTGTGCTGCTAGAACATGTGCCTTTACAAATACGACACAACATGTGGTTCATGCACGATGGAGCTCCTGCACATTTCAGTCGAAGTGTTCGTACGCTTCACAACAGATTCGGTGACCGATGGATTGGTAGAGGCGCACCAATTCCATGGCCTCCACGCTCTCCTGACCTCAATCCTCTTGACTTTCATTTATGGGGGCATTTGAAAGCTCTTGTCTACGCAACCCCGGTACCAAATGTAGAGACTCTTCGTGCTCGTATTGTGGACGGCTGTGATACAATACGCCATTCTCCAGGGCTGCATCAGCGCATCAGAGATTCCATACGACGGAGGGTGGATGCATGTATCCTCGCTAACGGAGGACATTTTGAACATTTCCTGTAACAAAGTGTTTGAAGTCACGCTGGTACGTTCTGTTGCTGTGTGTTTCCATTCCATGATTAATGTGATTTGAAGAGAAGTAATAAAATGAGCTCTAACATGGAAAGTAAGCGTTTCCGGACACATGTCCACATAACATATTTTCTTTCTTTGTGTGTGAGGAATGTTTCCTGAAAGTTTGGCAGTACCTTTTTGTAACACCCTGTATAAGAAGGGTAGAAGGACGGATCCTCAAAATTACAGACCAATATCGTTAACATCGGTTTGTTGCAGGATTCTCGAACATATTCTCAGTTCGAATATAATGAATTTCCTTGAGACAGAGAAGTTGCTGTCCACGCATCAGCACGGCTTTAGACAGCATGGCTTCTGCGAAACGCAACTCGCCCTTTTTTCACATGATATCTTGCGAACCATGGATGAAGGGTATCAGACGGATGCCATATTCCTTGACTTCCGGAAAGCGTTTGACTCGATGCCCCACTGCAGACTCCTGACTAAGGTGCGAGCATATGGGATTGGTTCCCAAGTATGTGAGTGGCTCGAAGACTTCTTAAGTAATAGAACCCAGTACGTTGTCCTCGATGGTGAGTGTTCATTGGAGGTGAGGGTGTCATCTGGAGTGCCCCAGGGAAGTGTGGTAGGTCCGCTGTTGTTTTCTATCTACATAAATGATCTTTTGGATAGGGTGGATAGCAATGTGCGGCTGTTTGCTGATGATGCTGTGGTGTACGGGAAGGTGTCGTCGTTGAGTGACTGTAGAAGGATACAAGATGACTTGGACAGGATTTGTGATTGGTGTAAAGAATGGCAGATAACTCTAGATGTAGATAAATGTAAATTAATGCAGATGAATAGGAAAAAGAATCCCGTAATCTTTGAATACTCCATTAGTAGTGTAGCGCTTGACACAGTCACGTCGATTAAATATTGGGGCGTAACATTGCAGATCGATATGAAGTGGGACAAGAATGCAATGGCAGTTGTGGGGAAGGCGGATAGTCGTCAAATTGGTAGAATTTTGGGAAGATGTGGTTCATCTGTAAAGGAAACCGCTTATAAAACACTAATACGACCTATTCTTGACTACTGCTCGAGCGTTTGGGATCCCTATCAGGTCGGATTGAGGGAGGACATAGAAGCAATTCAGAGGCGGGCTGCTAGATTTGTTACTGGTAGGTTTGATCATCACGCGAGTGCTACGGAAATGCTTCAGGAACTCTGGTGGGAGTCTCTAGAGGAAAGGAGGCGTTCTTTTCGTGAATCGCTACTGAGGAAATTTAGAGACCAGCATTTGAGGCTGACTGAAGTACAAGTTTACTGCTGCCAACTTACATTTCGCGGAAAGACCGCAAAGATGAGATAAGAGAGATTAGGGCTCGTACAGAGGCATATAGGCAGTCATTTCTCCCTCGTTCTGTTTGGGAGTGGAACAGGGAGAGAAATGCTAGTTGTGGTACGAGGTACCCTCTGCCACGCACCGTATGGTGGATTGCGGATTATGTATGTAGATGTAGATGCAGATGGAAGCTGTCGCTGCTCACTTGAAAGTGGCGAATGGAAGTGATATTTGTTTCTGATAGCGTCTGACGGCTGCCAACCACTGCAACATTCGTCTTTCCGTATTTCACCACAGTCCCGCGTTACACATGAAATGTATTCGTAGTTGCGAATACGGGCAACCATCAGCTGTTTGAATGACGACAGTGAAAATTTTTGCCGGACCGGAATTCGAACCTGGATCTCCCGCTTATCGAGAGGGGCCGCCTTACCATTAGGCTATCTGATCACGCTTCACCCAAATTCCGTATGTCGTCAACCATGTGTCTACAATCTGCAATCATACATCCGTTATATTCCCGTACAGGGGAAGGTTTTAATTCAAAGTCGCTTACACGACGTCGGCGGATGAATACGATATTGCAGCGCCTCTGTTGCTCAGAATTACGGTACAATGTTCCTTTCGACATGCATGCTTGTCCGAAGGAACAGGAACTGCGGCGACCACAGCTGTTAACGTATTTGCCTTTGCGAATATGGATAACCATCAGCTGTATAATAGAATGACGACAGTGAAAATTTGTACCGCACCATGAGTCGAACCCGCATTTCCCGCTTACCGCCGGCGGTCGCCTTCCATTTGACTATCCTTGTACAACTCACGGCCAGACCCAAACTCCCATATGTCGTCAAACACGTCTACGACCTGTACCAACACCGACTCAAAGGATGGCCTCGGCGCTTGTTGGTGACGTCACGTCAGCTAGGCACGGCGAACGCCAGGTCTGTTGCATGCAGAAACGCCTGGGCACGCTTATCACCATAAATCTCTTATTTTTGGACAAAATGTTTGGTATTATTCTGGATTCTGCAGTTTTATGTAGATGAAAGATTTTCTTACTATCATAAAGCTACAAATGAAGATCATAGTTCTGTATTACTGAATCCTGTCGAAACAAACGTAGATCAATATGAGAAGATGCTTTAGCCCATTGCAAGCTTCGGAAATTTTTACATTCAAGTAACTATATTTACTTGATCCATTTTGTTATCGAAACTTACCCCAACCCCCTAACAATTAACTCGTTTCTTTTATTTATTTATTTATTTTCGTTTGACATCGTCACTGGAAATGTGAACTAATTAACATGTGTAAATGTCCAACTGTTGCCAGTTCAACGAAAGGAATTCTAAACAGGAAACAAAATAGCTTCATACATCGAAAATACTGCTGAGGTTAAACTTTTTTAAGCATGTACATTAGAAAAGATAAATATTCCCCTCTTGCAACTGAAAGGAGAAACTTTATAAGATAAAAAATTTTATTTAATAAAACAAGTATATCTCTTTTGCGTCTTCTTCTGTCCCCCACCCCCTCCCCCAACGTGTACAATCGCAAGATATTTCATTAACATTCAGTGCTCCTCACCCCATAGTCAACCAAGATACCTAAAGAAGAGCACCAATATGTTCACAGTTTCTTGTAAAAGCAACCCAGTACAAACGTAACTTCCTCAGATTTACAAATAAGGTAAAGAGGCACGAATTCTGTTGCTGCTGGACCATGAAGTTGTTTTTGTATGCCAATCCTTAAAACAGGTGGAAATTTAAGTTCAGGAGTACACTATTTGTTAAGAAGTGTAATAAATTGCACAATTAATTGATTGCAGAAATCTCTCAGAACAATGTGTGTTGGTCAACTACCGCCAATAGTTTCACATTTTCCTGTGTCAGAGAGGGAGACACCACCATTATGAGTATGCCTGCAACAGACCTGGCATTCGCCGTGCCTAGCTGTCGTGACGTCACGAACAAGCGCCGAGGCCTTCCTTCGAGTCGGTGTTGCCTGTACTGGTACATCCATTACGTATATTCCCGTACAGGTCAGACGTACAATGAAGTCGCTTGCCCGGTGTCGGCAGATAAATACGATATTGCAGCGCCTGTGTTATTCTGATTACGGTGCAACGTTCCTTTGGACATGCATGCCGGAGTGGCCGTGCGGTTCTGGGCGCTACAGTCTGGAGCCGAGCGACCGCTACGGTCGCAGGTTCGAATCCTGCCTCGGGCATGGATGTGTGTGATGTCCTTAGGTTAGTTAGGTTTAATTAGTTCTAAGTTCTAGGCGACTGATGACCTCAGAAGTTAAGTCGCATAGTGCTCAGAGCCATTTGAACCATTTGAACTGGCAATGTGGTGAGTACAGGCGTTATGAAATACGTTAAATGAACTTTCAATTATCGCCTTATCGTTTGGCTAGACTCAAACTTCCGTATGTCGTCAACAATGTGTCTTCTGCCTGCGCTGGTGTGACACACCATGGAAAGTAACGTCGTATCATTTTACATGAATAATCTCAGACTTTTCGTTTCCGCTGTTTCTACCTTCTACATACTTTTGACACTATTGCCCTTCTACAATGAAGAACACTGAAGAAGCTCTCTGAAGTGTGGACTGGTGGCGACAAGAAAACATTTTGGGATAATTGCAGTAATAATGTAGATATCGAGTAACTAGTACCCGTAAGACTGTCAGGGAAAGTTCTCAGTTTCCAGAATGAGTTTTTCACTGTACTGCGGAGCTTTCACTCATTTGGTACTTCCTGGCAGAACCGGGACTTGAACTTTTATTTCTGCGTTTCACCATCAAGTATCCAAGCACGACTCCTGCCTTTGTAGCTATGTTTTCAAGGTCTCCCAAACGATAGTTCGGTGGTGGGTGGGTGAGAGGGGGGGGGGGGGCACTAGGCCTGGATCTATGGTGTACTCTTAATATTTTGGAAGCCGAATGGCGATACCGTTAAAAACCTTTATATACTGACATTTAAATCGTTTCCTGAAAGAAAAATACCTGACTACGCTATATTTTTCCTTTCCCTGAGAGCTAGGTGGGGTTGGGGGAGGAGAGTAATTATGTGGGGCAGGCGGGGTCTCCTTTGCCCCAGACTTGGGCGCCCTTGTATTTAGTCTTTGTTTGAGAGACTTCCAAACTTGCCAGTCAGTATACACTATCTGTCAGAATAAAAAGACCCAGACTGCAGTTAAATTCCAAGATCGATCTCGTGGCTTCTCGACTCATTGTCGGATGTACCCGATACGTAATCGATTCGTTTCGCTGCATGCTGTGGATTCTGGAGTGTTTGAGTGGGTCCTTCATTTGACAGCGCACCTTATTGGAGGACAATCGATGTCAGTAAGGCATGGTCTTAGGATAAACGTACCACGCATCGATTCGATGTATATACATGATGATGCTGGAAGCCTCCAAATCGACGATGTTACAATAAAATGAAGAGCAGTCTGAGGTAATTTATTTTTTCCAAGTTAGTCATAGGTATGCATTTTCATTAGCTCCATCGACAATGGAAAATTTCAATCTACATTCCAGATTCTTCCTATCTATAGATTTCACCCACCTACTGAGACTACTAAAGGCGTTGAGATTATATTTTCTTGATTTGTGCCTCTCATATGGCCAAATATCTACCATAAAATGTGAATAAATGACAAATATTTGACACTATCGGCCAGAAAACTGAAACTGACGAATACTGACTTATACTATAGTCAGCAGAAGGAAGCTGTCACCAGTCAATGTCGGTTTCAGCACTACAGTGCTTTACTAGCTACCATTCTATTGGACATGACATGCCGTAGCCTTCCTTCGGCCTTTAAACGGGCTCTCCCAGGCACTTATAGGAGGATCTACTGTTAATCGTGGATTCCGGATCGCGGTTCTACTTCGACAGCAAGTCATTTTACAGTGCCCGCTACTTCGATACACTCGTAGGCGACACGAAGCTTAAGCAAGCATCTTCTAAAAATCTTCTCTCTGGTAGGACTTGTTTTCACATTCTAAAGAACGAAATATGTTCATTTTTTTTCCAGTCAGACATTAAAGCCCCGTGGACAGCATGGCCTTCTGAGACGAATTTCGGGCCTTTTCGTTAACGTTCTCCTGCCTGTAGATGAATATACTCACACGATCATTTCCGAACAGAAAGTGACCAAATAAATGCGAAGACTATTGTGTTTGTTAAGTACTTGAAGGAAAAAAGAGAATTTCTGCTTGCACGCAAAGCAAGAGTTCATTCTTTTTGTAAAGCCATATGCTTGTATAAAATATGAGTTACGTAAGCATCACAACCGATCACCTGACTTCATCAACATAAACTCGTCATGTGGGGAGTCAATAGCTGTTCCGACCTTTTTCAAAAGTGGTACCCCGCAGCTCGTAAGTATTTGCAAAAGTCACATTTCAGAATCGCTAAGAGTGACTGATACACACATCTTTTTTAACTACCGGCTTCGATCAACTTGTCATCTAAAGGTATCAGAAATTTATGTACAGCAGGCTGTATGTAAATGTGCTTTCTTCGACGTCAAATAAAATAAAAATCATCCTATGCCTCTGTCGTCAATAGTAAAATGTATTTTACTGTTGATGGCTGGACGCATTGACATAATATGACTTTTTTTATTTCGTACAACAGTAAGAACTTTTCCATACAGGCTGTAGTCATAATTTTCTGATATCTAAAGATGATCAGGTGAACGAAACCGGCAGTTAAAAAACATTTATATATCGATAGCTTTGGAGGTAGTAATGAAATATGAATTTTCTCCAGTTCCCTAAAATGGCTCTTCGAGTCTATTACCATCTCCTTCCTGCAGCCTAGTCCAGCTGAGTCACTGTTCTACCTCGAAGTCGATAGGGTGTCCTTCCATCTTGTGCAAGACCTCCACGTCAACAGAAATAACAAAGTCCACAGTCTAAGAAGTTTGTTTCCTTACATTCTGTTGAGTGGGTAAGCAGAAGAGAGTGTGGTGGAGGATGATAAAAGGGTTAGGGGGTGAATGCATGAAAACCTGAGGCTGACCGAATATAAAATTTACAGCGAATGAGATTTCAGCTCTGCCACAATGTCCTTCACTAAAAGCTGATTAAACGGGTAGCATTTAATAAGGCAGTGTGACACAATTTACTGTAATTAATAACTGCCATGGACAAGTAGCAAATGGATAAACTTGTGAATGTAGAAATGTTTGGGGAGAGAAAACAAATCAATAGGCTCACACGTTGTTGGTACATACATTCACTGTTCACCATGAAAAAAAAAAAAAGTTGATTCAGTACAAGGCCCAGGCCTTTTGTTTGGGCGTAAGAGGAGAGAAATGGTTTAAGAAGAGATATTTTTTCAAACAGCTCTCATTGATGCAACTAAAAGCCGTAATTGGTGTAAAGCTTGGGGAAGACCCCCCAGAAAGTTCGAAGGATCTAATTTGGGAACACTGTTACAACGCTGCGGAAGTCAAGTCTCGATTGTAAAATTCATGTTTTCTTGCAAGTATCTTCTCGTTCAGTTCCGGCAGGACCATAGGGTAGGTGAGCAGCGACGTTAGGGTCAAATACCACGATGTCTCATCGCAAGGCGCGGCACTTCGCCTCTTGGAACAAAAGTACGGAACGTGACGCTGTAACGAAGTTCTCACGGCGGCGCCGCTAGATCAACAGTCGCCCAGTAGGTTAACCGATAAGAGGCACACAAAGCTACCAACACAAGCGTGGTGTCACGCTGAATGCCGATGGCCTTCGTTACAGGGGCTCGCGACAGGCTGGAGTTGTATACGGTAATATCTCTGAATAGCGATTCTGACCGACTATCTGTGGAGGGAAAAGGGAATGACAGGGGACGGGGGGGGGGGGGGGGCAACTGCAACCGACTGAGAAACATGGGAAGGCTAGGGTTCAACGACTCGTCAAGATCAAGGTCGTTAGAGATGGACCACAAACTTGCCACGGCCTCTTCCAAAGAACGGTTCAGGCTTTCAACTGATTTATTTTAAACCGCGAAAAACCTAATCGGACTGAAATATCACCCACTACACAATCTCACGCTGTCGTGGCACTTATATAATTTCGGTAGAACCCAAGAACACCGAGAACCGTTTCAGTCCTGTCACAGTCACATCAAGTAGAAGCATGACTACCAGCGCCTTTTTACAGCCTATACAGCTGCTTAGTTGCCCTACGAACAACTTACAATGTAGGAAACAAAAGTATAAATCTATTATCACAACGTGACTTCGTTCTGTGATGTAATCGGCGCTGCAGTTACTAAGTTGAATGCGTTAGTGTTGGTGTCCAGGTTTTGTTCTCCTCCATCCTGAGGCGATTCAAATGGGCCTTAATAAAGATTGGGCTTACGATTCAAAGCATTCTCTGTTAGCAGTGTACTATCAAACCCAAAAGTATCCAAACGACCTGTTATGCTTTTCGCCTGATTTGCATGCAGCCCACACAACGTAGCTGTCTTGCAGGGCCGCGCGGGATTAGCCGAGCGGTCTACGCGCTGCAGTCATGCACTGTGCGGCTGGTCCCGGCGGTGGTTCGAGTCCTCCCTCGGGCATGGGTGTGTATGTTTGTCCTTAGGATAATTTAGGCTAAGTAGTGTGTAAGCTTAGGAACTGATGACCTAAGCAGCTAAGTCCCATAAGATTTCACACACATTTGGACATTTTTTTTTGTCTTGCAGGTCCGTGTACGAAAGCCAACATATGGAATTCGTCCACTTACATAATGAATTGGAGATGTTGATAGACACTAAGAAAATTTTAGAAACTAACTAAAACGAATTTTCTTTACAACGAATGTTATTCCTGAGGAAAATCCCATGAAAATTCCTTGAGGTAATTTTTTTTTTAAATAGCCATTGTAGCTTGCATGTACACTGAACAACCAAAGAAACTGGTACACTTGCCTAATATCGTGTAGGGCCTCCCGCGTGCACCGAAGTGCCGCAACACAACGTTTCACGGACTCGACTAATGTCTGAACTAGTGCTGCAGGGAACTACACCGTGAATCCTGCAGGGCTGCCCGTAAATCCATAAGAGTACGATGCGTGGGGATCTCTTCTGAACAGCACGTTGCAAAACATCCCGGATATGCTCAATAATGTTGATGTCTGGGGAGTTTGGTGGCCAGCGGAAGTGTTTAAACTCAGAAGAGTATTCCTGGAGCCATTCTGTAGCAATTCTGGAAGTGTGGGGTGTGGATTCTCCTGCTGGAATTGCCCAAGTCCGTCGGAACGCACAATGGACATGAATGGATGCAGATGATCAGACAGGATACTTACGTACGAGTCACCTGTCAGAGTCTAGATGTATCAAGAGTCCCATATCAATCTAACTGCATACGCCCCACACCGTCACAGAGCCTCCACCTGCTTGAACAGTGCCCTGCTGACATGCAGGGTCCATGTATTCATGAGGTTGTCTCCATACCCATACACGTCCATTTGCTCGATACAATATGAAACGAGACTCGCCCGACCAAGCAATATGTTTCCAGTCACCAAGAGTCCAATGTCGATGTTGACAGCCCGAGGCGAGGCGTAAAGCTTTGTGTGGTACAATCATCAACGGCACACGAGTGGGCCTTCGGCTCCGAAAGGCCATATCGATGATGTTTCTTTGAATGGTTCGCATGCTGACACTTGGTGATGGCCCAGCACTGAAATCTGCAGCAGTTTTCGGAATGGTTGCACTTCTGTCACGTTGAACGATTCTCTTCAGTCGTCGTTGGTCCCGTTCTTCCAGGATCTTTTTTCGGCCTCAGCGATGTCGGAGATTTGATATTTTACCAGATTCCTGATATTCACGGTACACTAGTGAAATGGTCGTACCGAAAATTCCCACTTCATCGCTACCTCGGGGATGCTGTGTCCCATCGCTCGTGTGCCGATTATAGTACCACGTTCAACTCACTTAAATCTTGATAAGCTGCCTTTGTGGTAGCAGTAACCGATCTAACAATTGCACCAGACACTTGTTGTCTTACATAGGAGTTGCCGACAGCAGTGCCCTCTTCTGCCCGTTTACATATCTCTGTATTTGAATATGCATTCCTATACGTTTCTTTTGCGCTTCAATGTAGCTATATGTTCTGTATATATTTTTTGCTTGGTGCAAGTCATTTTATCAGACGCCACTTAGGCCGACTTGCATGTCAATGTCGATGGAATGGTGTCAGAGGCAACAAAATGTACTCCCCGAGCGGAGAAACTCTCTAACCCGGCCGGAAATAGAACCCGGGCCCCTCACATGGCAGTCTGCCATGCTGGCCACTCAACTATGGAGGCGGACTATGTGCTTTGTGAGAAGATGTACCATCATTTTAAACTTCAATCATGACCAACACATGGCGAACAAGATCTACAGTAAATGGTAATTGCTAACTAAATAATCCCTTTCCTATTGCATTTGTGGCTGGTCTGCATGAAGAACGATTGCACCTTTACCTCCGTGTAAGATCCGGTTTTTCTATTTTTATAGTTCTGGGCATTACATAAGTGGCTCATGTAGGTGAGCAAAACTAAAACATTTGTGGATCGGGATCTTGCGGCTATTTACACCCGTTAATAAACAAAAGTAACAAGAAAAAAATCGCCTTACTATTTTTAAAATCAACATTAACATTATCTCATCTGTAAAAGAGGGCAATTCATTTTGTTATGTTTTAACATTCCTTTATATTTATACAGAATGTAATCGGTATAAGTGCAGATATTTTTGTATGTGGTGCCTTAATATGTATACATATCAGTATGCTAGTTGTTTTCTCTCTCCATTGAACTGTCTTCCCACGAACACGTCACATAATTTACAACTTCACGTTTAGAAATTCTTTCAGTCCATACGTGGCATAACAGCAAACCAGTGCGTAACAGTATTGGTTAAAAACAGTCTTGGTTGCAGTTTTAGTTTTTTTTATTTTTCAACGACGCGTTTTGTCTTATTTAGGCATCTTCGGGTTATCTTTTCTAGATGGACGCGAGAGGCACCAAGATCTGCATAACGCGTTCCCGTACACAAGAGCGAGCAACAGTAAGATGGGGGCTCAGGTAGTAAGCAAAATGCGCCACAGCGTCGTGTGCAAGTACTCGCTCCTGTGAACGGGAACGCATAATGCCGATCTTGATGCCTCTCGGGGCCCTCTAGAAAAGATAACCTGAAGATGCCTAAATAAGCCGAAACGCGTCGTTGAAAAATAAAAAAAACTAAAATTGCAACCAATATTGTTTTTAACCAATACTTCACGTTTTCTGTGCGGTCGTAACTGCATAAGTGGACTACATCTGTCAGTATAGACTAACTGTTTTGCGTCCACGTGTCCACGCTTCAACATCTGATCTTCTGCCCAGGGGAAACTAAGCCTAATGGCTTGCTCTTGCCACATATGCTTGGAGATACAACCCAACCTAAACTCGCACAACCTGTTATAGCTGCAATTATTGGACTACAAATGTAAATACTGATGTACTGTTGTTTAGTACACCGTCCTCAATCACCAACAGAAACGCCTGTGCTTATACCTGTTACACCCTGTATAATGAAATGGAAGAACACGAAGAGCAGAAGATCATTTAATGTACTACGTTTTTTTCTGTTATGTCGTCTTCGAAATGCATTAAAAAATTAAAAACAGGCGATACTAGTATGTCTAATCATAATGGGATAATTTCGGTCTTTACATTACAAAAATGATAATGAAGCCAAGTTGAAAAGGCAAATAAAATGGAGAGCTAAAGGAAGAGCTTAAGGAAAGGAAGGAGGCTATATACACTCCTGGAAATGGAAAAAAGAACACATTGACACCGGTGTGTCAGACCCACCATACTTGCTCCGGACACTGCGAGAGGGCTGTACAAGCAATGATCACACGCACGGCACAGTGGACACACCAGGAACCGCGGTGTTGGCCGTCGAATGGCGCTAGCTGCGCAGCATTTGTGCACCGCCGCCGTCAGTGTCAGCCAGTTTGCCGTGGCATACGGAGCTCCATCGCAGTCTTTAACACTGGTAGCATGCCGCGACAGCGTGGACGTGAACCGTATGTGCAGTTGACGGACTTTGAGCGAGGGTGTATAGTGGGCATGCGGGAGGCCGGGTGGACGTACCGCCGAATTGCTCAACACGTGGGGCCTGAGGTCTCCACAGTACATCGATGTTGTCGCCAGTGGTCGGCGGAAGGTGCACGTGCCCGTCGACCTGGGACCGGACCGCAGCGACGCACGGATGCACGCCAAGACCGTAGGATCCTACGCAGTGCCGTAGGGGACCGCACCGCCACTTCCCAGCAAATTAGGGACACTGTTGCTCCTGGGGTATCGGCGAGGACCATTCGCAACCGTCTCCATGAAGCTGGGCTACGGTCCCGCACACCGTTAGGCCGTCTTCCGCTCACGCCCCAACATCGTGCAGCCCGCCTCCAGTGGTGTCGCGACAGGCGTGAATGGAGGGACGAATAGAGACGTGTCGTCTTCAGCGATGAGAGTCGCTTCTGCCTTGGTGCCAATGATGGTCGTATGCGTGTTTGGCGCCATGCAGGTGAGCGCCACAATCAGGACTGCATACGACCGAGGCACACAGGGCCAACACCCGGCATCATGATGTGGGGAGCGATCTCCTACACTGGCCGTACACCACTGGTGATCGTCGAGGGGACACTGAATAGTGCACGGTACATCCAAACCGTCATCGAACCCATCGTTCTACCATTCCTAGACCGGCAAGGGAACTTGCTGTTCCAACAGGACAATGCACGTCCGCATGTATCCCGTGCCACCCAACGTGCTCTAGAAGGTGTAAGTCAACTACCCTGGCCAGCAAGATCTCCGGATCTGTCCCCCATTGAGCATGTTTGGGACTGGATGAAGCGTCGTCTCACGCGGTCTGCACGTCCAGTACGAACGCTGGTCCAACTGAGGCGCCAGGTGGAAATGGCATGGCAAGCCGTTCCACAGGACTACATCCAGCATCTCTACGATCGTCTCCATGGGAGAATAGCAGCCTGCATTGCTGCGAAAGGTGGATATACACTGTACTAGTGCCGACATTGTGCATGCTCTGTTGCCTGTGTCTATGTGCCTGTGGTTCTGTCAGTGTGATCATGTGATGTATCTGACCCCAGGAATGTGTCAATAAAGTTTCCCCTTCCTGGGACAATGGATTCACGGTGTTCTTATTTCAATTTCCAGGAGTGTACATTTAGGTATACTCTATGACTCCTTGGATAAGTGCCAGACGATAAGTCTATAGGTTTGGTGTCCCATCTCCAGTCAGTCCTATGATTTTATCTGTCACTTATCAGTTGTTTCACATCTGCAGCGCTTCTTAATGTGAAAAAGTAGAATAGCTACGTCGTTCGGAGTCCACGTTAAACTACAGGGTTTCCTGCAACCGGCTGGTTAAGTTAAGTTCAAAAGGCCGGAGAAAGACAATGATATACGACATGTAACAGGACAAATCCTAGAAAGGTGCTTCTTTTTCTTCGTCTTATTTTCTCTAGTGTTTATCTCATTTGGTATGGGATCCACTTTTTCAGAATTTGCAAACTTTATTTTATTATTTTTGTGATCAAGTGCCCTTCCTGACGTCACAGACGTCAAGGTAACCTAATGCCGTCGGCACACGAACGAGGAAGCTGACGTTGACGTGCACGCTGAATGGATGCCCAACATCGCGAGACACAGAGCCGTCATCACACGGGACGATCTGGTTAACGTGGTTTTGCGCTCTCAGCGCGATCCAGCGGCAGGTGCCGGCTTTATTTGGCTTGTAAACAGAACAATTTGTTCACGAAAATGGACGTGCGTGAAATTCCTACATTAGCTCTATTAAAGCGCACATTTCCTTCCTTGTCCATTCGCTAGTCGTGTTGTTCCGTCTGCGGTATACACAAATAAAAACTGCAACATCCGTTACCATGTAATAAGACAAAAAGAAAGAGATATGCCCAGCCAGTAAGGACATCAACTTACAAATGTTCACCAAATCGAATAAACCCACAGAACGCACTTATATTTACCTAATAGCAAGTATTACGGAATTTATTTCTATTAATTTCGTAAGAAAGTCGAACGACCTTACGGAAAACGCGAAGGTGAAGAAAAAATAGATACAACAGGACTCGAACCCTATACCAGCTTGATCTGTGCTTTGTAAGACAGTGTCTCTATAGGCTAT
Organism: Schistocerca cancellata; assembly: GCF_023864275.1. NCBI lineage: Eukaryota > Metazoa > Arthropoda > Insecta > Orthoptera > Acrididae > Schistocerca > Schistocerca cancellata. Next base: position 931,883,043 of record NC_064627.1, read on the forward strand.
GCTAGGTTGTAGCTTCGTTACAAGCGACTTTGGATTTTAACTTGTAGTCTTCTACAGGCTTTAACCGACGATACGTTATTAATTTACATTTGATTATAGCAAATACAAACAAGAACGACATGTAGGAGACGAGATACCGGCAGAAGTAAAGCTGTGAGGACGGGGCGTGAGTCGTGCTTGGGTAGCTCATTTGGTAGAGCACTTTTTCGCGAAAGGCAAAGGTCCCGAGTTCGAGTCTCGGTCCGGTTGGTTCAAATGGCTCTGAGTACTATGGGACTTAACATCTGTGGCCATCAGTCCCCTAGAACTTAGAACTACTTAAACCTAACTAACCTAAGGACATCACACACATCTATGCCCGAGGCAGGATTCGAACCTGCGACCGTAGCGGTCACGCGGTTCCAGACTGAAGTGCTTAGAACCGCACGGCCACTCCGGCCGGCTTCTCGGTCCGGCACACAGTTTTAATCTGCCAGGAAGTTGTATAGCGTGACTGATCATCACTCGTTTCCAATCATCCACTGTTCAGTGGCCTCACCCTTTAGCACACTTCAAGTCTCGTTCAGCATCGACTACAGAAATGCGTGCCTTATGAGAAACTTCTGCACCACTGTAATCCGTTGTGTTAACTTCCTGTGCGCGGTCACTGTGCTGGTAGCACTTTGGAGCTGACGAGTGACTCCTTCCGCTGATATCTTGCATTTTTTTTACAGTCACCCTCCACAAAGCTGTACGGCACGCGTCCTTCAGTGCACGAGGTGAACTGGGTCTTGGTTTAGCTGTGATTGTCCCTTTGCGTTTCCACTTCGCGGTCACATCAACAATAGTAGGCTTGAGCAGCTTTAGAGGGGTTGAAATCTCCCTAACAGATTTTTTACTCAGGTAAAGTCCACGTTCGAAATCACTGAGCTCTCCTGATCGACCATTTCTGCTGTTACTGCTGCTCTAACGACAGCAAAATAATCGCCGCCTCCTTTATACTGGCGGCCCCGCCCATCTAGTGGTGAATCCCGCAATACATGGGGGTGTCTGTATAGTTTCGACCAAGTAATGCAGGTCTTCCAGAAGCCTTACTTATTAGAGACTTGAAGTGTTCGTCATTGAGTTAACCCAGTGATATTATGTCTTGCGCTCGTTCTCTTGCACCACGTGCACTTTATACTGAGTTACAAGGTCAGCTTCGGAGTATTCTTACTGGACCGTGACTGTTGGTGTGTGAACACCTTTCTGATACTTTTTCGATGGAATACGATATAACACACATGTGTAAAGCATCTTACGCCCAATGAATATTTTTAATTTTATTTATTTAGCTTGTGACATCTAAGTACGTTTGAATGTTGAATTACATTTCATTATTTGTAAATACTTAATGCGTAATCAGAAAAAAACGTCTAGTCCTTGTAAATATTTGCTGCAGTGTGAGGCTCCCATCAGCAATTCCTGATAACCTTATGCGTACGAGTGCGCTCTGGTGCAGCAGTCTTTCCTGACGTGTTGCGTAGTCTGTCTCGGAGCAACAATGTCGCATGCTGGTGGTAACAGTACCATCCATTAAAAAAGTGAATCGCACATCTTTCCTGTCCCATTCTCAGTCTGCTGAGAGTCAATCATATATCGCGGGGTTGATCAACATAGAGACTGTCTCGATAATATAAGGCAATAACTGATACTACGTATGTTTTTCGACAGGGTCCGCCTTTAGCAATAAAAAATTTTGTTTTTTAACCCAAACATGTTTCACTGCAGTTGCGGCATCTTCAGTGGGCTCTTATTTTTCATCTTTTTACCACATGGTGTGGTTTTTCTGACGTGTTGTGTTTCTACAGTGACTGTTTTGTTGCACAGTTTGTCATCTGCAACCACTTACACGTTTTCTTTTTCCTCATCTTCATCACTTTTTTTTAATTTTTTTTACAGCTGGTAAACAGTAAATCAGTGACAGTGACAGTGACAACTCAATACGCAGGGTCTTTCAAAAAGGTACGGCCAAACTTTCAGGAAACATTCCTCACACACAAATAAAGAAAAGATGTTATGTGGACATGTGTCTGGAAACGCTTAATTTCCATGTTAGAGCTCATTTTAGTTTCGTCAGTACGTACTGTACTTCCTCGATTCACCGCCATGATTTCATACGGGATACTCTATCTGTGCTGCTAGAACATGTGCCTTTACAAGTACGACACAACATGTGGTTCATGCACGATGGAGCTCCTGCACATTTCAGTCGAAGTGTTCGTACGCTTCACAACAGATTCGGTGACCGATGGATTGGTAGAGGCGCACCAATTCCATGGCCTCCACGCTCTCCTGACCTCAATCCTCTTGACTTTCATTTATGGGGGCATTTGAAAGCTCTTGTCTACGCAACCCCGGTACCAAATGTAGAGACTCTTCGTGCTCGTATTGTGGACGGCTGTGATACAATACGCCATTCTCCAGGGCTGCATCAGCGCATCAGGGATTCCATGCGACGGAGGGTGGATGCATGTATCCTCGCTAACGGTGGACATTTTGAACATTTCCTGTAACAAAGTGTTTGAAGTCACGCTGGTACGTTCTATTACTGTGTGTTTCCATTCCATGATTAATGTGATTTGAAGAGAAGTAATAAAATGAGCTCTAACATGGAAAGTAAGCGTTTCCGGACACATGTCCACATAACATATTTTGTTTCTTTGTGTGTGAGGAATGTTTCCTGAAAGTTTGGCCGTACCTTTTTGTAACACCCTGTATAGTGTTTGCCAGTGATAAAGATGTGGAAAAAGAAAACGTGTAAGTGGTTGCAGATGACAAACTGTGGAACAAAACAGTCACTGTAGAAACACAACATATCAGAAAAACCACACCATGTGGTAAAAAGATGAAAAATAAGAGCCCACTGAAGATGCCGCAACTGCAGTGAAACATGTTTGGGCTAAGAAACAAAACTGTGTTTTGCTAAAGCCGAACCCTATCCAAAAACATGCGTATTGTTAAAGTAAACACGGAAAAAAGCGCTTCAACCCCAAGATGATAATAACTGACACGTTTGTGGTGCATTCTGGAGCCATTGTCTCCTTCAGGAATTGGTGATGTTAATCCCAGTGAGGCTGTTTGCAACTGCAGGGGAAGGATGTCTTGAACGAAGTCTGTTCATTCTGAGATGTCAGAATGCATAGTTTGCTAAGATCTTGTTATATTTACTGTTCGAGACTTCTCTCCTCGCATATTTGGGGGTAGTGTGTGAGAACGTGGAGCCAGATGGTTGGAATAGACCTAATTGCTCTCGAAATGATCCGCAGAGTATTATTAAGTCGGACATAAATTTTGTTTACAAGAGCGCTATTCAACCATCCTGGTACATAGCACTCTACCGTGGAGAACACGAAGCTCAATGCAGATGTTCACAGAGTTGAAGACCCCAATGTGGTTCCACAAAGTTTTAAAATTTCTTGTCCTCAGCGTAGCAGAGTTTTTTTTTTTTTTTTTTTTTTTTTTTGCGGGGCGGTTTAAAAGACGGGGTTCTGTTCTGTCTACCCTGACAGCCATGCTGGTTCCTTACTGTTGTTAAGGCATGTCATCAAATACAGACTTCCAGAGGTCTATTGGATTTTCTGTTATCAATATGGAAGCAACTCACTTACGTTTTAGCAGTATTAGGAGTAAGTCGTCATTTTCAGAGGTCTTTCGCCAATACAGACAAATCAGACTTCAGGATGTCTTCTATAGTTTCAAAAAGAGTATATGTTGTTTCTGTAGCCTAATCATCAGCATAACCAAATTGATTACAAAATATTTCTGGCATATCGGCACTGTGGAGCTAACGCCGAGCTTTGACGTAAGCCATTTTGAAGGATTTCCTGGCTACTCATCTTAATTTCCATGATGACCTGGAATCCTCTGTTACCAATCACGTTTTTGTCGGTTAGCTTTATAACTTTTTGGGATGGGGCTATATTAATCGGTTTATAGAGTAGGCCTTGTCGGCAGACGGTAGCGTAGGTTTCTGATAAATCAATTCGAGCCACAAATATTTTCACTGTCTTTTGAAAGCCCACTTCAATGTGTGATGTGAGAGGCAGAGACAGGACTTGGTCTGCACAGCTTTGGTTGGGGCGAAAGCTGGCTTGTGACGTATTGTGTGACGTATCCTGTTAGGCAACGCTTGTTCCAAAAGGTCAAAAGGTCATGTATCACACTGAATGCCGGGGGAGGGGAGAATAGCTTTGCGGAATATCTCCAGACTTACATGGCCTTAGGAGAGGAATTATCTCGGCACGTTTAACTTCTTGGTGAATGTTACCCGTTTTGAATAGTGAGGTGAAGAAACTTGCTAACCATATCCTCGTGTGTTTACCAAACTTGATGAGAAACTCCGGGAGAATGTCATCAGAACCAGGAGCCTTATCATGTTTTTTGTCTTTTATTGCTGCACTAATCTCTTCAGGGGTGATGTCTCACGAATATTTAGTGTCGAGGCCGGTTGTTGTTTTTAGTTTTAATTTTCGGTTCTATGTCTCATTGGCATGCCTGTGAAGATGGGCGTAATGCCCGAATCTAATTTGGATGGCAAATAAATATTCGTACGGCAGCCTTATCGACATGAAATATGATCCGCTTGCAGCTATAAATCTGTTTTCAGACTACTCGTTGGTGACGATGCGTAGCCTGCAACAAATCTGGAAGGCAGACACCGCAGTTACAGAAGCCACTAAATTTCCATTGTCTCACGAGGTACAGTGAACAAACAACCGCGTAGTTGCCTTGCCCAAACAGTTTTGTGAGCTAGATCTTCCTCCTTTAGTGTTTGCCTCATTTGATCCTCTGCCGAGTGCTCCAGCCGAAGAATCTCGTGCAACCTACGGCAGCACCACGTCAGCTGCGACTGCTACTTCGTAACTTCTAGGAAAGTGGCCTTTTTTGCCTCATCATATTCTGTTGGGCTGCTTGTGAAGCGTCTTTCCTCGCCTTATCGTACTGTTATTCTGAAATGGAGACCTCTTGACCTCCAGGCTCGTATGCTGCGTAACCGCCAAGCCGCTGGGCCCCATTTCACTCGCATGAACGCCAGCACAACGTATCCAGCAGTGCTGTTTGGCCTTCACGAGTTCTATCACTAAGGTGGAGCGCATGACCTCGCAGTCTCGTTCTAATTTTCGGTCCAGTAACTTACTGAATTCATTTATTATCAATCTGCTACGACTCTGCTAAGCGCTGTAGTAAAATTAAGCATGTTTCAAATACCAGTTTTAGAGTTATTAGGAAGTCGGAAAGAAAAAAAACCCAATACAGCAAGCTTGGATGTTTTGGAATGCCATTTAGTACTGTAGTTGAATCTCCAAACTGAGCTCATTCTTAGATCTGAAACGCAATTTATTATAGACTTCAACTATTTGGCATAAGTATTCCTATTTCCCTCGATAAAATTTAAGAAGCTTACCACTGAAAAACAAGTTTAAAAAAGACGTTGCACTTCGTGTTGTTGTTGTTGTGGTCTTCAGTCCTGAGACTGGTTTGATGCAGCTCTCCATGCTACTCTATCCTGTGCAAGCTTCTTCATCTCCCAGTACCTACTGCAACCTACATCCTTCTGAATCTGCTTAGTGTATTCATCTCTTGGTCTCCCCCTACGATTTTTACCCTCCGCGCTGCCCTCCAATACTAAATTGGTGATCCCTTGATGCCTCAGAACATGTCCTACCAACCGATCCCTTCTTGTGGTCAAGTTGTGCCACAAACTTCTCTTCTCCCCAATCCTATTCAATACTTCCTCATTAGTTATGTGATCTACCCATCTAATCTTCAGCATTTTTCTGTAGCACCACATTTCGAAAGCTTCTATTCTCTTCTTGTCCAAACTATTTACCGTCCATGTTTCACTTCCATACATGGCTACACTCCATACAAATACTTTCAGAAATGACTTCCTGACGCTTATATCTATACTCGATGTAAACAAATTTCTCTTCTTCAGAAACGCTTTCCTTGCCATTGCCAGTCTACATTTTATATCCTCTCTACTTCGACCATCATCACTTCGTGGTTAAAAGGAAATAGTCGAGAAATATGGTACAGGGACGTAAAAATCCAGATAATAAAGCAGATTTAGGGAAAACATATTTAATGTGCCCAAAATTACAGTTTTGAGCTTGCTCTTAATTTAAACTCTCTAAAACAATTACTTATCACAAAAATAATCTGTTGCGGTAGTAAATCTGTTAAGTATTGTAACTTCAAAACAAAGTTCTGAAACAATTATTTGTTTGTGCATTAGAGGTGATCCGTTTTGCACTCATCTACTTGCAGAAGTCGCCAAAGTTATCTCCGTTCACAGCATCCGCTCAGTCAAGGGGGGCCTATATTTTACCTAGTATTCCGTATTCAGCGACACGCCATCTTGGACTTCGCAACATGGCTGCGTGGCTTGTATGAGAACGTTGAGCGACTTGTACATCTCATGCTGTAATCACAAGATGGAAGGCAATGGCTGGTGTGTGTGTGGCCATAGCGCAGCAGGGCTGCAACGGTAACAGTGGCTCCGACTCATCGACATTGTTTATACTCACAACCAAAATACAGAAGCAGTCAAATTGTCTCACATCAGGTGTAACTGCAAAATGTCTCACAACAGTAGTGTTTTAAGCTCTGTCGTCACCCTTGACAATTATTAAAATTCCAGTCAAAAAAATGGTTCAAATGGCTCTGAGCACTATGGGACTTAACATCTTAGGTCATCAGTCCCCTAGACTTAGAACTACTTAAACCTAACTAACCTAAGGACATCACACACATCCATGCCCGAGGCATGATTCGAACCTGCGACCGTAGAGGTCGCGCGGTTCCAGACTGAAGCGCCTTTAACCGCGTGGCCACACCGGCCGACAAAATTCCAGTCACATTACTCGCTAACGCCTTTTGTTGCTTTTTGAGAAAATATATTCTTTTCCCACTATAAAAATATATAACAGTGACAAAAAATTTATTGAAAAACATTCGGGAGGAATCTTAATTTGGTAATGTAGTAGAGGTAGGGGTGTAAATGTGGAAGCGTGTGGGTAATGTGGAAACGTCTAGTATCTGGCCTGCAGAGTGCTGCACTGTAGTGGGGCAGCCAGAAATTGTTGCAATAGTTCCTATTTGTCACGGTAGAGGGTTAGAAGTCAGTTGAGCAACAGACGCCGTGACAGTGATGCAATTTACGTTCGCGCATTTTCTAAACCTTTTTCGAGGTAAGTTGTGCTATTATATTTATCTATATACTTTGTAGTTATCTTTCTTTACGTCTGCTAGCTTATAAGGGGAGGTGCATAGAAGGTTTTAGCAGTCCTTTGTCAATCTTAAATGGATAGTTGCTTCATGTAATCTACCGAAATTTAAAATGGCCGTTGTGTAGGTAATGTGGAAGCATACGTACGATGGCATTGTGGAAACGTTTCGACAATACCAACATCAAATACATTAATTATAATACGTTTTGCGTCTGTTTCTAGATGCCACGAAAGCTAACTGATCGGAAACCAAGAGCTATTGTGAAGAAGTGGGATGCTGAAAACATGATTAAGGTTATAATAGCCTCAAGGGAAAGCAGGTGGGGTTGAGAAGAGCAGTAAAAGCTTTCAGTGTACCTCAGGCGACAGTGCGAAAGTTTGTGCATAGTGATATGCCACCTGAAGAATGTGTTTCTTTGAGACTTGGACGTAAGCTTGTACTACCTGATGCTATTGAGAAACAGTTGGTGCAGTATCTCATTGAAATGGATAAAACAGAAGGTCAACATCGTTGTCAAATACATCAAATACGTGTGTGTCTTCACAAGATATCACGCCAGTCCCTCCTCTAAAGAGGACGGTTTCCAACAGAGGTCGTAAGCCAGGTTCATCAGCTGTTTTGACATCTTCGCCTTATAAAACACTCCTTGAAGACTCCTTACTGAAGGGTAAACAAAATCTTCCTAAGGCACCTGCCAAAAGCAAGAAAGAACGTGAAGCTCCTCCTAGAAAAACGTGCAAAAAACGGCTTAAGTTATCTGAGGATTCGGATGAAGAGCCCAATGCACCAACTGTCTCTTCAGGCGAGTAACATTTGGATCTCGCAGTTGGGGAAGAAAAACCTACTGAAGAAGATGCCATTTGTATTTTTTGTGAAGACTCATTTTCCAAAGACATTCGGGGAGAATTGTGGATTAAGTGTGTAGTGTGTGAGGAGTGGAGTCACTCTTTGTGTGCCGGAAATGAAGGAGATATTTACATTCGCGATTTTTGCAAGTGAACTTCGCTTATGAAGCATTTTTCTAATACAGTTGCGTTTAAAAATATTTTTGTATAATTTAAATTTGATATAAAATAAAATAGTTCCTAACATTTTAAATTGTTTTCGTTTGAAGTAGTCAGTTTCCCACAATTTTAAGGCGTTACCACATTACCCGCACTTCTTGAAAAATTAGTGAGTTGTTGTGCAAGCAGAAAATGTTTTTTAATTTTTAACATACTTAGTTTTTGTGTTTCATAATATTACCTTCATTGCTAAAACATTATGAATTAGCTTTGGCTAATTTTTGAAGCAGAAAGAGAAGTAAACATTTCCTTTATACATCAAAAACAAACTGGGTTTCCACATTTACACCCCTGCCTCTAATAATATCTCTCCTAGAATCTATCAATTCCATGTCATAAGATCTCTGGCTCTTCAGTTACAGCTCTTGCCTGTCTACTGTGCACTATCGCTACGGATTTGCAAACTGAACAAGAATAGAAGTCCCTACCGCAATTATATTAGTGCTCGAGGAGGCTCACCTGGGGCATCATTGTCTGGAGAGCCGCTTCTTTCCTAAATCAGATCTGCCAATGCACAGATTCATCGTATGTCATTAGAGAGGCCCATATAACGGCTGATTCCAAAAGGACCCTTCCCAAAAGCATCGCAATGGACGTTTTCCTGTGTGGAAGCACCGATGAGAACGAACGTTGCCAAGTTTCAATCGCCGTCACAGAGGTCCAACTTCTGGCTTGATGGTACTGGGTGCCATTGCATACACAACACGACCACCTCCCGTTCTCATTGTCTGTACAGCCGCTACATTTCTGACGTGTTAAGGCTGGTGGCTGTAACCTGTGTTCAAGGACTCTGTGTCCTCTCTTTCAACAAGATAACGCAAGACTGGTTACTCGTGGTGTCCTGACCTTCCTCAATACTGAGAGTACTGTACTGTTGCCCTGACCGGCACGTTCTCCACGTCTCTCAGCCACTGAAAACGCCTGGTCATGAGTTCTAAACACTGACAATCCACCACTCACCAGCTACGACGATCGATGAACCCTGGCGCACGACAGCATAGAATGACGTGCCAGTATCTGTCAGGACCATGCTTAATCGCCTCTGTGCGAGACCATGCTTAATCGCCTCTGTGCGAGAGGTAACTAATCTTTGTGAGTCCTTTGCAAGTGACACGTATGGTCTAGCAGTGTATTCATAGACTACTAAATACTCGTTCGTGTAATTTTCCAAGTAGGCTTTCGCGAAATAATTGGCGTCTATCTTCAGGCGTCCGCATCTCAGGCTTTTCCACAGTCCCACGAGCCTCTCACCCTGAATCAAACCTGCAACAATTCGTGCTGCCCTTCTTTGTAAACGAAAATATCCCGTTAGTTCTGTTGGGTATTGCTCCCACACACTTTGATAATATTCTAGAATGTGTGGCGCGACTGTCTTGTAAGCAATCTATATTGTAGACTGATTGCATTTTCCTAGCAGTCTGAGTTCTTCCATGAAGAGTTCTGACGTCTTGTTATAACTGCTTATTTTCACTCACGTCTTGTCCGTTCATAGTCCTTCATGTTTCCACTTCACTGTAAAACACTGAGATGATATTGTTATAGTTAGGAGATGTTTTGTTTGTTTTGGAGAACTGAAACCGTCTGTACCAACTAGTTACATTGCTATTTGGTCGTATCATATAGTGTTTAATAAGGACTGCATAACACTTCACACAATACGGGAGGCGTTCAATAGGTGATGTAACACATTTTTTCCGAAAGCAGGATTTCAATACACCATATTATTCGCCTCTATTTTCCTTAAAAATTTTATTTTTTAACATAATATCTGTTCAATGTCACGGATTTGAGCCACTTTACTGGGAGGACCACAATGCCTGCATGGCACCAATCCACTGGTCGACGTCGAACCGACGTCTTGCTGCATCAGTAGCTTCCCATCACCCACGTACTGCTGCCTATGGAGTGCATCCTTTATTGAGCCACACAATTGAAAATCGGGAGGTGTGAGATCCAGGCTCTAGCACAATACACCGCAGAGCTGATCGTTGCACCGTGAGGGGGGGACATCAAACAGAATAACCCCTTCAGAGTCCCGCCATATCTTTACAGGCTGAGGGTGTACCTTTGAAATTTTTCTTCGGAGCAGAGGTGGTGTGGCGCCTTTCAGAGGATTGCCAGTTTGTTTCCGGTTCGAAGTGCTGAAACCGTGTTTCATCGTCTGTGATGATATTGAAGAAAAAATTGTCACGATCAGCCTCGAGACACGCAAGCAATTTCCCAAAGATGGTCCTTCGTTGCTCTTTATGATCTTCTGCTAGGCGGCGAGAACCCAGTTGGCACCCACCTTTGAGTACCGCAACTGGTGGACGAGTGAGTCAGCATTGCCAACAGAGACGTCAAGTTGTGCAGGGAGATGTTTGATTGTGATCCGTCGATCACATCGAATGAGAGTGTCTGCACTTTCCAACACTGCAGGAGTCACATGTGTGCGCGGCCGGCACGCAGGAGATCGGACAGCCTTGTGCGACCTTGTTGCTATGATGACAGACGCCTCGCCCAACGATCCAACGTGCTTTTGTTCACCTCCAGGCCACCGTAGACTTTCTACAAGCGCCTGTTAATATCTGCTTGGGACGCACCGCCGTTACAGACGCCAGCTTGAAGGCAACGTACAACGGCGCCACATTTCGGAACTTCGTTTAACTATTGCGGCTGAAGCGGGAATGTTCCACGATTCCAGATATTTTCAATCAAAACTGGCGGAGAAAAAAAAGTGTTGTGATACTTATTGAACGCCCTCGTATTTTGAAAAAAAAAATGTATATTTCACTTCCGGTCGACATTTAGTCCTACACAGCCACAATACTAAATGAGCTGGTGTAAAGAGACGCAAGGAAACTAGGTAAGACTTAAAGCGAGACATAAAATGATTAGGTCTCCATTCGAAAGCCGTTATAGTAATCTGCGACTGAACCGCATTGTCCGATAGCACTTGGTGATTGATATTTGAATTTCGTGGCCTAGCAAAAAAGTAAGTCTATGTCTACTCTCTTTTACAGCGTTTTCGCTATGCAGATGTACGTTTATATGTCACAGCCTCACCGTCAAAGCTTCAGTAGTTACGTAAGGATCTTCAGTGTCATGCCAAAAGGCCGGAAGGCTATAGAATTTATAGTGCGTTCTTAACTGTAGTTTGCGAAAATGAGGTGGAATACATACAGAAGAATATGTGAAGATTCTGTTGAAACATAGTTAAATTCGCAAGTACATGTAAGTTTTAACAAAAAAATGGTTCAAATGGCTCTGAGCACTATGGGACTTAACTTCTTAGGTCATCAGTCCCCTAGAACTTAGAACTATTTAAACCCAACTAACCTAAGGACATCACACACATCCATGCCCGAGGCAGGATTCGAACCTGCGACCATAGCAGTCGCAGGGTTCCAGACTGTAGCGCCTAGAACCATCGGCCACTCCGGCCGGCAAGTTTTAACAAAATGTACATATACTCTTCTGTAGTTCAGTATATGTTCCATCACCGATTCCCGAGTTGCTGTTACATCGCAATGAAGGTCCTTGCATAGAAACTGAAGCCCTGGTGATGAACCCGAGTTCCGAAATGTACAACGGCCAAGAAAAAACAACATTGAAAAGCCAACAGACTGGTGTTATTATTAAGTTTTCAGTTCCCTCCACTTCTGCCAAGTATATCACTATGGCTTCTAAGGAAGTCTGCTGATGTATTACAAGCGACTAGTACCCTTGTCCTCCTTCGACGATTTGCTTAACATTGGCAGATGCCAAGTTAAACTCCTATTGGCGTACCCATTGTCGAGTGAAAAAGCGAACATTCATCCTTGTGTTCTACAATACTAGGGATACATCGGAAGAAAACAGGCGCTTCGCTTGGAGTGAACCCGCGTGCCGCAGAGCTGTGCGTGGTACGTTGTCACGGGCACCGCATCCTGTAGATTACGGAACTTCCTCTCGTTTTATCGTCCAGTAATTCCCGCTGACGCGCACCGTCACACTACAACAACAGCGAAGGACATAAAATGTTGAGCATTAGTACTAATTTTGTTTAATTGATGCATTTATTTATTGACGATAAGGCAAGGGCATGAGTCACTTGAAACAACAGTTGTTCCTCCAAACTAATCCTGCGGGGATTTTTACGATAGTCCTACACCGAGACCCAAGTCCCTGTATCTTGCAGTACAGATGATGCTTCACCTGAAAATTAACAATAAAGTAAAATCCTTCATAGTAAACTGAGAGATTTACGCCACATGTAAGGTGAGGAGTCCAGTTTCATTCGGTGTTTATATATCTCCCTGCATGGAGAAGTCCGCAATATTTTTGTTTGTCTATCTGTACCCTCAATTATGTCTTTTCAAAAAGAGTGGTTGCCCTAAATTACTTCAGACAAGTTACTATAACGTGACGGCTGACTACCTCTCGCATCGTTGTCAAACTAGAACTTCAGGTATGTAAATGGCTGTATATGCGAGTGGTATTTTCTTGCTGTTGTTCTGACGCTAATACCATAGCATGTCTAATATCTTTGTGGCATGCAGATTCCACAGCAGTATGTTTTGCAATTAGCACTTTCCATATCGTTGGAACTTTTCCTGATAGCTGTTTTCGATAAACAGTGTTGATGAAATAAGAAAAGTGCTTCTTTCTAACGGGGAACGAACAGTCACAATCTTTGTATTTGATCACAGATGTAATCACATAACACTAAAAATCACTGGAACAGTGAGAGAACTTTTCAGGTTTGCTCTGAGGAATTTCTGTTTTAAATCATCAGTCATGTGGCTGGTTTGATGAGACGCACCACACATTCCTCTTTCACTGCAGAGTAGCACGTGTACCCAACGTCCTCAGCTTTTTGTTGGATATACAAGGTGTTTAAAAAAAGTGTGAAATGTTATAACAGGATGTAGTGGTGGTAAAGATAAAAAAAAGTTCATATAATGATACGACTGAAAACCAATAGCTGTTGAGATATGGGCCAATCTGTCCTCTCATTCCGTCGGCCGCTGTGGCCGAGCGTTTCTAGGCGCTTCAGTCCGGAACCGTGCTGCTGCTACGGTAGCAGGTTCGAATCCTGCCTCGGCCATGAATGTGTGTGGATGTCCTTAAGTTAGTTAGGTTTAAGTAGTTCTAAGTTTAGGGGAATGATGACCTCAGATGTTAAGTCCCATAGTGCTTAGACCCATTTGAGCATCTCATTCCTTTCTGTTTGCTACGTACAAGTAGACACTGTAGGCAGAGCTGCATGTGGTTACCATGAATCCTGAAACATCTATCAGCCGTTCTCCTCAGTGAAGGTGAGGTACTGTCACACAATCCGTAAATAATGGAATGATACCCCCTCGTCCTACAAGGATAAAGTTTTCTAATAGCGCAGGTAATTCATCGTGCAGAAATTCGCGATACAAAGCACCTGTTAACCAGCTTGGTGTAGCATATGGTCCTATGAGTAAGTCTCCAACAATTCCTGTCCATACGTTGATACCGAAGCGATCCTTATACCTCACTTCCGTGAGTGCTCGAGGATTTGCATCAGGCCACACGTGCGTATTGTGGTAATGAACTACGAACAGCATCAGTAACACGGCCTGGATCACCACATGCTTCAAGTTACCCTTCACTGGTAAAACAGCCTATTCCTCAACAGGTATTGGCTTCCAGACACATGTATATCAAAACTTTTCTTGTAGTAGCAATGTGACCTTTCTTTTTTCTTTAAAAAAATATCCTTTGTTCCCCAATTACCTAGAACAGATACAATGAAGCGCCAAATAAAATGGTATAGGCATGCGTATTCATACAAAGATATGTAAACAGACATAATATGGCGGCCGGCTGTGGTGGCCGAGCGGTTCTAGGCGCTTCAGTCTGGAACCGCGCGACCGCTACGGTCGCAGGTTCGAATCCTGCCTCGGGCATGGATGTATGTGATGTCCTTAGGTTAGTTAGTTTTAAGTAGGTCTGAGTTCTAGGGGACTGATGACCTCAGAAGTTAAGTCCCATAGTGCTCAGAGCCATTTGAACCAAGAATATGGCGCTGCGGTCGGCAACGCCTATATAGGACAACAAGTGTCTGGCGCAGTTGTTAGATTGGTTACTGCTGCTACAATGGCAGGTTATCAAGATTTAAGTGAGTTTGAACGTGGTGTTATAGTCGGCGCACGATTGATGGGGCACAGCTTCTCTGAGGTAGCGATGAAGTGGGGATTATCCAGTATGGCCATTTCACGAGCGTACCGTGAATATTAGGAATCCGGTCAACATCAAATCTCCGACTCCACTGCGGCCGGAAAAAGATCCTGCAAGAACGGGACCAACGGCGACTGAAGAGAGTCGTTCAACGTGACAAAAGTGCAATCCTTCCGCAAATTGCTGTAGATTTCAATGCTGTGCCATCAATAAGTGTCTGCATGCGAGCCATTCAACGAAACAGCATCGCTGTGGGCTTTCAGAACCGAAGGCTTGCTCATGTACCCTTGATGACAGCACGACAAAAAGCTTTACGCCTCGCCCGGGCTCTTCAACATTGACATTGGACTGTTGATGACTGCAAATAAGTTGCTTGGTCGGACAAGTCTCATTTCAAATTGTATCTAGCGGATTGACATCTACGGGTATGGAGACAACCTCATGAATCCATGGACCGTCTATGTCTGGCAGGGGACTGTTCAAGCTGGTGGGGGGCTCTGTAATAGTGTGGGGCATGTGCAGTTGGAGTGATATGGGACCCTTGATACGTCTAGATACGACTCTGACAGCTGACACGTACGTAAGCATCCTGTTTGACAACCTGCCTCCATTTATTCCGTTGTGGATCCTGACGGACCTGGGCAATTCTAGCAGGACAACGCAGTATCACACACGTCCCGAAATGCTACAGAGTGGCTCCAGGATCACTCTTCTGAGTTTAAACACTTCCGCTGGCCACCAGACTCCCCATACATGAACATTGATCATATCTGGGATGCCTTGCGACGTGCTGTTCAGAAGAGATCTCCACCCCCTCGTACTCTTACGGATTTATGGACAGCCCTGCACGATTCATGGTGTCAGTTCCCTCCAGCAATACTTCAGACTTCAGTTGAGTGCATGCCACGTCGTGTTGCGGCACTTCTGCGTGCACGCGGAACCCTATACGATATTAGGCGGATGTACCAGTTTCTTTGGCTCTTCAGTGTATATGTTCAGCAAACTAGATAAAATGTCAGTAGTGTCATATCTCAGAGAGGAACTTTGAAACTTTCAGTAGAGGACAGAAGCATGTAGAGGAACTATGGCTCACGTGTAAAGGAATAATTGATCATGCACTGGATAGATATGTACACAGTAGAACAGTTTATAGTGGGAGGGACCCTCCATGATATAGGGTCACATTAAAGAATCAGGGGTTACTGCATAATAGGTATAAAACATGGTGTACGGCTGTAGATAGAGAGATGCTGAATGAAACGCGGTTAGCTGTCAAAAGAGCAACGCTTGATGCCTTAATGTCTACCGTAGCAAAATATTGTCAAATGACCTTTCACAAAACCCAAAGAAATTGTGATTGTATTTAAAGGCTGTTAAACGCATCAAAGTTAGTATCCAGTCCCTAGCGAATGAGACAGGAACTGAACTTGAGGGTAGCGAAGCAAAAGCTAAAATGCTTATCTCCGTTTTCAAACGTTCCATTACAAACGAAAATACAGGAGGATTGCTCCAATTTACCCTCGTACCAATGAAGAGATGAGTGAAATATTAATGTTCGTGGAATTGAGAATCAGCTGAAATCGTTAAAATTGATCAAAGCTCCAGGGTCCAATGGAATCCCTGTCAGATTCTATTCTGAGTTTGCGTCCGACTTAGTCCCTCTTCTAACTACACTCCTGGAAATGGAAAAAAGAACACATTGACACCGGTGTGTCAGACCCACCATACTTGCTCCGGACACTGCGAGAGGGCTGTACAAGCAATGATCACACGCACGGCACAGCGGACACACCAGGAACCGCGGTGTTGGCCGTCGAATGGCGCTAGCTGCGCAGCATTTGTGCACCGCCGCCGTCAGTGTCAGCCAGTTTGCCGTGGCATACGGAGCTCCATCGCAGTCTTTAACACTGGTAGCATGCCGCGACAGCGTGGACGTGAACCGTATGTGCAGTTGACGGACTTTGAGCGAGGGCGTATAGTGGGCATGCGGGAGGCCGGGTGGACGTACCGCCGAATTGCTCAACACGTGGGGCGTGAGGTCTCCACAGTACATCGTTGTTGTCGCCAGTGGTCGGCGGAAGGTGCACGTGCCCGTCGACCTGGGACCGGACCGCAGCGACGCACGGATGCACGCCAAGACCGTAGGATCCTACGCAGTGCCGTAGGGGACCGCACCGCCACTTCCCAGCAAATTAGGGACACTGTTGCTCCTGGGGTATCGGCGAGGACCATTCGCAACCGTCTCCATGAAGCTGGGCTACGGTCCCGCACACCGTTAGGCCGTCTTCCGCTCACGCCCCAACATTGTGCAGCCCGCCTCCAGTGGTGTCGCGACAGGCGTGAATGGAGGGACGAATAGAGACGTGTCGTCTTCAGCGATGAGAGTCGCTTCTGCCTTGGTGCCAATGATGGTCGTATGCGTGTTTGGCGCCGTGCAGGTGAGCGCCACTATCAGGACTGCATACGACCGAGGCACACAGGGCCAACACCCGGCATCATGGTGTGGGGAGCGATCCCCTACACTGGCCGTACACCTCTGGTGATCGTCGAGGGGACACTGAATAGAGCACGGTACATCCAAACCGTCATCGAACCCATCGTTCTACCATTCCTAGACCGGCAAGGGAACTTGCTGTTCCAACATGACAATGCACGTCCGCATGTATCCCGTGCCACCCAACGTGCTCTAGAAGGTGTAAGTCAACTACCCTGGCCAGCAAGATCTCCGGATCTGTCCCCCATTGAGCATGTTTGGGACTGGATGAAGCGTCGTCTCACGCGGTCTGCACGTCCAGCACGAACGGTGGTCCAACTGAGGCGCCAGGTGGAAATGGCATGGCAAGCCGTTCCACAGGACTACATCCAGCATCTCTACGATCGTCTCCATGGGAGAATAGCAGCCTGCATTGCTGCGAAAGGTGGATATACACTGTACTAGTGCCGACATTGTGCATGCTCTGTTGCCTGTGTCTATGTGCCTGTGGTTCTGTCAGTGTGATCGTGTGATGTATCTGACCCCAGGAATGTGTCAATAAAGTTTCCCCTTCCTGGGACAATGAATTCACGGTGTTCTTATTTCAATTTCCAGGAGTGTATAATCTGTCGTAGATGCTTTGAACAAAAAACGGTGCCCAGTTCTTGGAAAAAAACATTGGTCACATCCGTCTACAAGAAGGATAGTAGAAGTGATCCACGAAACTACCGTCCAATATCCTTGACATCGATTTGTTATAGAATCTTAGAACATATTCCGGTCTCAAAAGTAATGAGGTGTCTTGAACAGAATGACATCGTCCGTGCCAACTAGCATGGGTTCCCAAAACATCAATCAGATGAATCCCAACTATCACTTTTCTCACATGACATACTGAAAGCTTTGGATCAAGGCGGTAGCGTAGATGGAGTCTTGATTTTCGAAAAGCGTTTGACTCAATACCACATCTACGCTTATTGTCAAAAGTACGATCGCATGGGGTACCAAGTGAAATTTGTGACTAGATTGGGAACTTTTTGGTAGGGAGGACGCTACATGTTATTTTGGATGGAGAGTCATCGTCGTATGTAGAAGTAACTTGAAGTGTGCTCCAGGGAAGTGTGTTGGGATCCTTGCTGTTCATGTTGTGTATTAATGACCTTGCAGAAAATGTTAATAGTAACCTCAGACTTTCCGCAGATATTTGCGGTTATCTATAATGAACTACTCTCTGAAAGAGCTGCATAAATATTAGTCAGACCTTGATAAGATTTCGAAGTGGTGAAAGGATTGAAATGCTGTTTAAATGTTAAAAAGTGTAAAATTGTGATCTTCACAAAACATAAGAAAAGAAAAATAGTATTCTGTGACTGTGATATCAACGAAGCCACACGAACACACACAAATACTTGGGTGTAACAGTCTGTAGGGACATGAAATGGGATTAATCACATAAGCTCAGTCGTAGGGAAAGCAGGTGGTAGACTTCAGTTTATTGGTGGGATACTGGGGAAGTAAAATGAGTCTACACAGGAGATTGCTTACAGATCACTCGTGTGACTGGTTCAAGAGTATTGCTTAAGTGTGTGAGACCCGTACCAAACAGGACTAACATATACACAGAAGGGCAGCACGAACGGTCGCAGGTATCTTTGATCCGTGGCAGAGTATCACAGAGATAGTGAAGGAACTGAACTGGCGGATTCTTGAAAACAAACGTAAACTATCCCGAGAAAGACTGTTAACAATGTTTCAAGGACCTGCTTTAAATGATTACTCTAGAAATGTACTACAGCCCCATACGTATCGCTCACATAGAGATCTTGAGGATAAGATTATAATAATTGCAGCACGCACAGAGGCGTGCAGACAATAATTCTTCCCGCCCTCCATACGTGAATGGAACTGGTATAACTGGACGCACCCTCTGCCATGATTTCCACGGTGGGCTGCAGAGCATAGATGTAGATGTAGATGTAGAGGACGTTAGACACTAATCACTCTTCTACCCTTCTTATTCGAAAACATACGATACAGTAATCACATTTCAGCGGTCTCTATAATTCTAGACAACATGGAGCTATGGTGAATACTAATAATACACTACTGGCCATTAAAATTGCTACACCACGAAGATGACATGCTACAGACGCGAAATTTAACCGACAGGAAGTAGATGATGTGATATGCAAATGATTAGCTTTTCAGAGCATTCACACAAGGATGGCGCCGGTGGTGACACCTACAATGTGCTGACATGAGGAAAGTTTCCAACAGATTTCTCAAACAGCACTTGACCTGCGTTGCCTGGTGAAACGTTGTTGTGATGCCTCGTGTAAGGAGGAGAAATGCGTACCATCACGTTTCCGACTTAGATAAAGGTCAGATTGTAGCCTATTGCGATTGCGGTTTATTGTATCGCGACATTGCTCCTCTCGTTGGTCGAGATCCAATGACTGTTAGCAGAATATGGAATCGGTGGGTTCAGGAGGGTAATACGGAACGCCGTGCTGGATCCCAACGGCCTCGTATCACTAGCAGTCGAGATGACAGGCATCTTATTCGCATGGCTCTAACGGATCGTGCAGCCACGTCTCGATCCCTGAGTCAACAGATGGGGACGTTTGCAAGACAACAACCATCTGCACGAACAGTTCGACGACGTTTGCAGCAGCATGGACTATCAGCTCGGAGACCATGGCTGCGGTTACCCTTGACGCTGCATCACAGACAGGAGCGCCTGTGATGGTATACTCAAGGACGAACCTGGGTGCACGAATGACAAAACGTCATTTTTTCGGATGAATCCAGGTTCTGTTTACAGCATCATGATGGTTGCACCCGTGTTTGTCGACATCGCGGTGAACGCACATTGGAAGCGTGTATTCGTCATAGCCATACTGGCGTGTCACGCAGCGTGATGGTATGGGGTGCCAATGGTTACACGTCTCGGTCACCTCTTGTTCGCATTGACGGTCCTTTGAACAGTGGACGCTACATTTCAGATGTGTTACGACCAGTGGCTCTACCCTTCATTCGATCCCTGCAAAACGCAGCATTTCAGCAGGATAATGCACGACCGCATGTTGCAGGTCCTGTACGGGCCTTTCTGGATACAGAAAATGTTCGACTGCTGCCCTGGCCAGCATATTCTCCAGATCTCTCACCAATTGAAAACGTCTGGTGAATGGTGGCCGAGCAACTCTCTCGTCACAATACGCCAGCCACTACTTTTGATGAACTGTGGTATTGTGTTGAAGCTGCATGGGCAGCTGTACCTGTACACGCCATCCAAGCTCTGTTTGACTCAATGCCCAGGAGTATCAAGGTCGTTATTACGGCCAGAGGTGGTTGTTCTGGCTACTGATTTGTCAGGGTCTATGCACCCAAACTGTAATCACATGTCAGTTCTAGTACAATATATCTGTCCAATGAATACCTGTTTATCATCTGCATTTCTCCTTGGTGTAGCAATTTTAATGGCCAGTAGTGAATGTCAGACATAGATGGCATACAGTTGCCCCAAGGGAATCACCGTCATCACGCAGCAAGAGTCATACCGTTCATTTGGCGACCAGGTTTTGTGGAAGAGGCAGGCGAAGAGAATTTGTGATCTTTTGCCTAAGACTGTAAAAATTTCCGGAGGTATACCTCTTCAAGAGTAAACAAATAGCTGGGAGGAAGCTACAGTCGAAAAGAATAGACTTGCTGAGGGTGGATTGCATTGCGTAACCATTGTTCGTTAGTACGAGGGGCCTTCAATAAGTAATGCAACACTTTTTTTCTCAGCAAATTTCGGTTGAAAAAATGCGGAATTTGTTGTTGTATGTCGTGGAACATTGTCGTTTCAGCCCCTGTAGTTTCATGAAGTTCAGACAGGTCGTGAAACTATACGTAGCCTTCAAAACGGCGTCTGTAACGAAGGTGAATTCCAAGGAGAGAGCTCTCCTTGAGTCTTTTGGCAGAAAACCAGAACATACAGATGTTCTTAAGCGCTTGTAGAATGTGTACGGAGACCTAGCAGTGAGCCAGATGACGGTGAGTTGCTAGGCGAGGCATCTGTCATCATCGCAGCAAGGTCGCCAGAAACTGTCCGATCTCCCTCGTGCTGGCCGGACGCACACAGCTGTGACTCCTACAGTGTTGGAACGCACGGACATTCTCATTCGAGGTGATCGCAGGATCACAGTCAAACACCTCTCTGTACAATCAGACGTCTCTGTTGGTAATGCTAACACACTCGTCCACCAGTTAGGGTACTCAAATGTTTATGCCCGCTGGGTTCAAAATGGCTCTGAGCACTATGGGACTTAACATTTGAGGTCATCAGTCCCCTAGAACTACTTAAACTTAACTAACCTAAGGACATCACACGCATCCATGCCCGAGGCAGGATTCGAACCTGCGACCGTCCGCTGGGTTCCTCGCTGCGTCACAGAAGACCATAAAGAGCACCAAAGGACCATACGTGGAGAATTGCTTGCGCATTACGAGGCTGATAGTGACAACGCAAGTTTGTGCACCCGGCAGGAGCTCATATACACTCCTGGAAATTGAAATAAGAACACCGTGAATTCATTGTCCCAGGAAGGGGAAACTTTATTGACACATTCCTGGGGTCAGATACATCACATGATCACACTGACAGAACCACAGGCACATAGACACAGGCAACAGAGCATGCACAATGTCGGCACTAGTACAGTGTATATCCACCTTTCGCAGCAATGCAGGCTGCTATTCTCCCATGGAGACGATCGTAGAGATGCTGGATGTAGTCCTGTGGAACGGCTTGCCATGCCATTTCCACCTGGCGCCTCAGTTGGACCAGCGTTCGTGCTGGACGTGCAGACCGCGTGAGACGACGCTTCATCCAGTCCCAAACATGCTCAATGGGGGACAGATCCGGAGATCTTGCTGGCCAGGGTAGTTGACTTACACCTTCTAGAGCACGTTGGGTGGCACGGGATACATGCGGACGTGCATTGTCCTGTTGGAACAGCAAGTTCCCTTGCCGGTCTAGGAATGGTAGAACGATGGGTTCGATGACGGTTTGGATGTACCGTGCACTATTCAGTGTCCCCTCGACGATCACCAGTGGTGTACGGCCAGTGTAGGAGATCGCTCCCCACACCATGATGCCGGGTGTTGGCCCTGTGTGCCTCGGTCGTATGCAGTCCTGATTGTGGCGCTCACCTGCACGGCGCCAAACACGCATACGACCATCATTGGCACCAAGGCAGAAGCGACTCTCATCGCTGAAGACGACACGTCTCTATTCGTCCCTCCATTCACGCCTGTCGCGACACGACTGGAGGCGGGCTGCACGATGTTGGGGCGTGAGCGGAAGACGGCCTAACGGTGTGCGGAACCGTAGCCCAGCTTCATGGAGACGGTTGCGAATGGTCCTCGCCGATACCCCAGGAGCAACAGTGTCCCTAATTTGCTGGGAAGTGGCGGTGCGGTCCCCTACGGCACTGCGTAGGATCCTACGGTCTTGGCGTGCATCCGTGCGTCGCTGCGGTCCGGTCCCAGGTCGACGGGCACGTGCACCTTCCGCCGACCACTGGCGACAACATCGATGTACTGTGGAGACCTCACGCCCCACGTGTTGAGCAATTCGGCGGTACGTCCACCCGGCCTCCCGCATGCCCACTACACGCCCTCGCTCAAAGTCCGTCAACTGCACATACGGTTCACGTCCACGCTGTCGCGGCATGCTACCAGTGTTAAAGACTGGGATGGAGCTCCGTATGCCACGGCAAACTGGCTGACACTGACGGCGGCGGTGCACAAATGCTGCGCAGCTAGCGCCATTCGACGGCCAACACCGCGGTTCCTGGTGTGTCCGCTGTGCCGTGCGTGTGATCATTGCTTGTACAGCCCTCTCGCAGTGTCCGGGGCAAGTATGGTGGGTCTGACACACCGGTGTCAATGTGTTCTTTTTTCCATTTCCAGGAGTGTAACTTCCCCATCCACCCCATAGACCAGACCTCGCATCTTTCGACTACCATCTGTTTGGTCCAATGAAGGATGAACTCCACGGGAAGCAGTACGTGGATGATAGGGAAGTTGTTGATGCAGCAAGACATTATCTCCCACGTCGACAAGTAGAGTTCAACCTTGCGGGCTTTTAGGTCGGTCCCAATAAGGGGGCGTAAAGCCTTCGGACTGAACGGAGAATGTGTTGAAAAATAGGGTTTGTGGCCAAAAGAATGGGAAGTAAACTGTAATATTGGAGTCCTGAATAAAACCAACCTGCTTACAGAAAAAAAACGTGTTGCATTACTTATTGGACGCCCCTCGAAGAAACGAAATGTTTGATTTGATAGTGCATTTTGACTGCACTAACCAAAGATTTTTGTACCTTTAAATACCTTTTTATGAGACAGCTTTAGGCATAAATTTGTTTTTTACAACTTTTATGAACTAGTCCAGCGAACGGATCTGTGGATCACTTCTAAGAACAATTTGACGAGTACAGAGGTATAGGAAAAGTGATCCGGATTCAACGAGCGTAGTTAAATCGCGAATAGCGCTCGCCTCAGATCTCCTGAATAATTTTGACGGTGGACACGGACCACGACCACACTGCTTCGAGCAGTGGAGGAAAGGAACATTTTAACATCCTTAACCAATCGTCCCGCATTAGCAAAATGATTAAAATTTCATTTGTGTTCACAAACCCGCGAACTTAAGTCACTAGTTCGATAGCGCTCGGCTCGGACGCATCCGGTTCGAATACAGGCTGTAAAGCAAATTATCTTACAAGAGTTTTGTAAATGAGGAGAGTGGAGAGGAGCGCGTCTTAATCAACAGTCAACTCTGTGCACTATTGCTCTTGGCAGAGCTTAAAAATCTCCCAGTGTCTCATGGTGAGACGACAAGCTGTGTTGCTGAAAATGGTTCGTCTGTTGCCTAGAAAGGCTAAGGTCGAGTCTGGCCCTCTCGTTTCCTTTCATTTTCATAATCATCCACATCTTCACAAACACTATACTATACTGCACAAAGGCCATCATAGTCACTTTCTCTACGCACCTAACCTTACATATCTGACACATTAATCTGGTCGGAAGGAGACAATGCCAACCCATCTAACATAGGAGCCCGTGCAGAGAAAAATGTAAAATCTCCCATTTTCGTCAACACGTTACGTAATTGATAAAAGGATTCAGATATTCGAAACACTATAACTCTTTTCCTCATTACAGATGCTGTCCGTTCTGTTGATTATTTTTAAGTTTTTATCCACTTTTGTTATGAGGAAGCCAGCCTTCGTGACCGAGCGGTTCTAGGCGCTTCAGTTGGGAACCGCGCTACTGCTACGGTCGCAGGTTCAAATCCTGCCTCGGGCATGGATGTGTGTGATGTCCTTAGGTTAGTTAGGTTTAAGTAGTTCTACGTTCTAGGGGACTGATGACCTCAGATGTAAGTCCAATAGTGCTTAGAGCCCTTTGTTATAAGAAATAGTAATTTTTGTTGAAGATATTCAACATCAATATTGCTTCTTTGACTTCCCAGAGTTCTACCAGCGTCCATACAGACCTTTGTGTCATCGTATACGCTGTTCGAGGTGGAATATTTCTACAAACGTTTGGCACCTTTGGTGGAAGAAAAGATATTTTCTTCTTCTTCTTCTTCTTCAACTTCAAGCAGTACACTTACAGCCTCTTTCGTCTTCACAAAGGCCACATTTTCCTTGGTGTTCATGTATCCCTCGTTTCTTTAGGTCAACAGTCAGTTGCATGTCTCAGTATTCTTTCGGCTCCCATTCTTTTAACATGCTTTTTCCCTTCTGTTATCGCGTATTCTATTCCTTCACCTGTGCAAAACATATTTAATTCTTTCCTTATTTCAGAATTCTTTATATGGCCTCTCACTTTCAGTTGACTGTGCCTTCTTTAGTCTCACTCCCGTGTGTGAGCAGAAATGTTGCCATTCCTTTTTAGAATTTCATCTTTGCGTCTTTCCTGGTTTTATTGACTCATGTTCGATGTATAGTGCCACATGTCATTTTAAACTTGTTTAACTTGTTGGAGACGTCATTATCATATTCAGAACTCATGTTACATCGTAATAGTTGAAAGTGGGATGCCTGTTCAGCTGATTTTACATTTAGCGTTATTTTAGAACGTACTGGGTATTTTTCTTTCAGAGTAATAACTTTAGTTTTGTTTTATGATATTTCCGAGTTAAAGAGTTTGCCTTTTAGGTCCAAGGGATACAGAGTAAAATGTGAATCATTCTCCATCTTTCGTAAAATTGTCTGGTCATCAGCAAAGAGTACAGTATTTGAATGTGCCTTTCTACGAATTAGCTTTATTTCTACGTTAACTTCTTGTTTCCATAGTCTAAACATGTGGGCAACATACAGTATATGTATTAAATAGTGTGGGTGAGAGACTGAACCCTTGTCGTATTCCTCGGTTAGTTGCTATTGGTCCTATTTTCTCTTTGCCTGTTTTATCTAAAATTTTGCTATTTAAAAGTCAAGTATCTGTCACTTGGATTAAATGTTTAGGGTAACCTCTACTTTCTTTTATATTCCACAATATCCAGTCTGTCGAAGAATTTTCCATAATGTACAAACGCAGTACGAGTCATCAGATTACGTTTCGTCTGTTTTCGATTATCTGCAGCAGCGTTGTAATAATGTCTCTGCATGATCGTTCTTTTCTAAAGCCACTTTGCTCCTCTAGGAAAAGGACATGAGCTACTCTTTACATTTGTTACTAATTATGGGTGCATATAATTTATGGCCGGTGTTGAACAGGCATACTTCTCTGCAATGTTCACAAGCATTTCTAGCCCCTTCTTGACTGAATGTCATTAGTTCCATCACTCTTCAAGGGTAGAGAATTATTTTCCATTTTCAGTATTCAGTTAATGAATGCAACAGTCTCAATTCTAACATTAATAGGCCACATTTGACAAGTTCTGCATTAATCTTATCGGATCCTGCTGCTTTTCTGTACTTTATCTTCTTTGGTGCTTCCTGTCTCTCCTCCAGTGTAGTACTATCTGCTTTGTGTATTTCATCATATCGTCCTTTGTTCTGGTTTATTTTCGTTAGCTCAATTTTATCATTGTTTTCTACAGGTAATCCTAGATAGTGTTTTATCCAACTTTCTTTGTCTATTACTCGAAATCGTGCAGAATTTTTTTCTTGTTTGTTGTTTCAGGAGTTTATAAGCCATTTCTCGTCTGGCATGTAGATCATTTACAAGCCGTCTCCTTGTTGTCGTCCAAACTAAGGTCATGTGCAGATCAAGGGCACTGGGGAGTACTGTTTTCCTGAAAACAGTCGTAATCTTATCGCAAGCAGTAGCCTTCCAATGACCATTTAACACAATATTTCAGTCTTTCTGGAAAATTATGTGGTATAGAGTTGTGCGACCACTCTTCCTACTCCGTCTTTCATTGTTACATGGCTACGAGCGTACGAGCGGTACACCATTCACGTCGGGCAGTCTGCGATGATACGCCAACAAACCGGACAACTTCACTCACGGTGTGGTCATGGGGACATCTAAAAGTCTTTTTCTGCCATTCTACCACGTCGCCACGTCGATCCATTTACCGCGCTGATCCCATGAAAGCATTTTTCACGTACAAGGTGCACCTGAAAAGTTCGGTGAATGATCGCAGAAAATATAGGTAACAAAATTTCCCTACAAAATACCTTTACTTGCCTTCAGAATAATCACAATCAGCTACAAGACATTTCTGACATCGATTGTTACGCTGTTGGATACTATCAGTAAACACTCCTCGTGGAAGCACCTTGATCACGAGTGTCTGCAAAGCATAAACCTAGCGTTACTGCTTCTGGATCATGGGGTCACGGGTTCGATTCCCGTCCGGGTTGGGGATTTTCTCTGCCGGGGGACTGGGTGTTTGTGTTGTCGTCATCATTTCTTCTTCATCATCATCATCGTCATTCGTGACAGTGGCTATATCGGTTTGTGAAAAAATTGGACTGTGTAAAAATTGGGACTTTGTACGGGCGCTGATGACAGCCCAGTTGAGCGTCCCCCAAACTAAACATCATCAAAGCAGGGGTAACTTACGGCGGAAGAACAGTCACCTTGCGTTGAGCGACAAAGCTGAGCACGCAGACGTTGCGGATATACAATTCGTGACCACGGTGATTCGAGCGATTCCACGAGAACATTTCCTAATAGTTACCAGCGGCATTACAGCCGATATCAGAAGTTTGTAGTAGTTAATGGTGATTACTTTGAGCCGGTCGCGGTGGCCTAGCAGTTCTAGGCGCTTCAGTCCGGAACCGCGCGACTGCTACGGTCGCAGGTTCGAATCCTGCCTCGGGCAGGGATGTGTGTGACGTCCTTAGGTTAGTTACGTTTAAGTAGTTCTAAGCTCTAGGGGACTGATGACCTTAGATGTTAAGTCCCATAGTGCTCAGAGCCATTTTTTTTTACTTTGAAGGCCAGTAAAGGTATTTTGTTTATTACTCTTGTTTCCTTAATTTTCTGAGGTCATTCTCCGAACTTTTCAGCCGCACCACTTCCTGTCCTGACCGCGTTGAGCCAGTTGTACAGCGCTTCGCAGCGAGGAGGGTGCTCTCTGAAGGCTGTCTAATACACTCCTGGAAATGGAAAAAAGAACACATTGACACCGGTGTGTCAGACCCACCATACTTGCTCCGGACACTGCGAGAGGGCTGTACAAGCAATGATCACACGCACGGCACAGCGGACACACCAGGAATCGCAGTGTTAGCCGTCGAATGGCGCTAGCTGCGCAGCATTTGTGCACCGCCGCCGTCAGTGTCAGCCAGTTTGCCGTGGCATACGGAGCTCCATCGCAGTCTTTAACACTGGTAGCATGCCGCGACAGCGTGGACGTGAACCGTATGTGCAGTTGATGGACTTTGAGCGAGGGCGTATAGTGGGCATGCGGGAGGCCGGGTGGACGTATCGCCGAATTGCTCAACACGTGGGGCGTGAGGTCTCCACAGTACAGCGATGTTGTCGCCAGTGGTCGGCGGAAGGTGCACGTGCCCGTCGACCTGGGACCGGACCGCAGCGACGCACGGATGCACGCCAAGACCGTAGGATCCTACGCAGTGCCGTAGGGGACCGCACCGCCACTTCCCAGCAAATTAGGGACACTGTTGCTCCTGGGGTATCGGCGAGGACCATTCGCAACCGTCTCCATGAAGCTGGGCTACGGTCCCGCACACCGTTAGGCCGTCTTCCGCTCACGCCCCAACATCGTGCAGCCCGCCTCCAGTGGTGTCGCGACAGGCGTGAATGGAGGGACGAATGGAGACGTGTCGTCTTCAGCGATGAGAGTCGCTTCTGCCTTGGTGTCAATGATGGTCGTATGCGTGTTTGGCGCCGTGCAGGTGAGCGCCACAATCAGGACTGCATACGACCGAGGCACACAGGGCCAACGCCCGGCATCATGGTGTGGGGAGCGATCTCCTACACTGGCCGTACACCACTGGTGATCGTCGAGGGGACACTGAATAGTGCACGGTACATCCAAACCGTCATCGAACCCATCGTTCTACCATTCCTAGACCGGCAAGGGAACTTGCTGTTCCAACAGGACAATGCACGTCCGCATGTATCCCGTGCCACCCAACGTGCTCTAGAAGGTGTAAGTCAACTACCCTGGCCAGCAAGATCTCCGGATCTGTCCCCCATTGAGCATGTTTGGGACTGGATGAAGCGTCGTCTCACGCGGTCTGCACGTCCAGCACGAACGCTGGTCCAACTGAGGCGCCAGGTGGAAATGGCATGGCAAGCCGTTCCACAGGACTACATCCAGCACCTCTACGATCGTCTCCATGGGAGAATAGCAGCCTGAATTGCTGCGAAAGGTGGATATACACTGTACTAGTGCCGACATTGTGCATGCTCTGTTGCCTGTGTCTATGTGCCTGTGGTTCTGTCAGTGTGATCATGTGATGTATCTGACCCCAGGAATGTGTCAATAAAGTTTCCCCTTCCTGGGACAATGAATTCACGGTGTTCTTATTTCAATTTCCAGGAGTGTATTTATCTTGGTGATAATGGTTTAAGGAAAGTCCGAAGCGTACTGGTATTATCGGATTGCCCAAAAGGCAAGTGAAAGAACTGAAAGAAAATTTCAGAACGACGAAAAAGGTAATAAGGCTACAAAAATGTTGCAACTCGTGGAGTACAAAGCAGTTTTGACCTAGAGAAACAACCAAGCTCAATTCGACTCGAAGCTCATTATTTTTGACACAGATGGCAGCTCTGTGTACTAAATTTTGTACCGTGTGTAGGCGAGAGCGTTGCATCTAGAGGATAGTGTACGTAGGAACACACTTTAGTTTTTGGTCGGTTCTTCAGTCTAGTGACTAATTTTACAATCACATGAAGGAATCCGCACTAGAGACCGCCATAAGCAGTTTCCGACATTTTCTGCAGATTTTGTTGTTGTTAAACACGAGGTTGTGTTTTGCGCCGCGTTTGTAAACGTTTCACGTTCTGCACATTAAATCGACCTATAAGAGATTAAAGCTATTAGAAATGTATTGTTATTCCTTCAGGTACAGCATTTTCTGAAGTGTAAAATGCTACATATTTTTAGAGCTAATTATGTTACATATGGACAGTTCAGTCGGTCGTGCACTATCTTGTACCTTGAAAGAGAAGAACGTGTTGTATCGTAGAACATGTGGTGCTTGCAAAAGAACTGAGTATCGTTAATGTCTTAACAATTTTATGTCTTGAAAAATGGAAATTTGCGTTAGTTTGCTATAATTTCTGTTCCAATACGTATTTAACTTGTAAGTGGTTTTTATACTATTTCCGCTTAATTGGATTTCACTTACTGGTTATTGGTGTGTAGTAGAGTAATAATGTAACGGATAGACTACTGAATAGAGTACTGGCAAGATTTTCTCCATAATAACGCTTATAAATTTCAATCGAATATTTGTTCCTAGATACATGGCCAAGTTGTACCATCGTCTCGGATAGCCGTGCGTGTTAAAGCGCCTGCTTCTGGAACGGGTAGGCGTGGGGCTTTATTCGAATCCTTCCGGCGGATAAATGACGAAGGTCGGTGTACCGGCCAGCGTGGATGTTGTTTTCAGACGGTTTCACGCATCTCATTAGGTGAATACCGGTCTGGTACTCACATTCCGTCTCAGATACATACTATGCAAACACGTAAAATACTTTCTGTCACTTGTTAAAAATTTTGCTCTAGGCATAGACAGATAAAACACACAGATTCCGGCTTGGGAGGAGCGTGGTGAGGTGAATATGAGACTGACCACCTTAGATGCTTAGTCTCCTTAAATCGATAATCAGCAGCGGCAGCAACCCTGTTGTACATTGGAATATATTTTCACATTTGGAAAAACCTCAGTTTTCTGGAGTAATGTTTGTAATTTCCGAGAAAGCCTGCAGTACATAAGAAGTAATCATCAATAAAAAAAACGCGTGGCTGCCCTTGTAAATAACTTATTTAACGAACCTAGAAGCCACATCATCAGGCTAGATATGGTGAATCTTGACATTAGAACTGCAACATGGACGAGATCGAACAAGGCAAGGTAAGTTTGGTACTGTCCATGTTGCAACTTTAAGTCATGATTCACCATATCTAACCTGATGATGTGGCTTCTAGACTACGAAATCGGTCGTTAAATAAATTATTTACAAGAGCAGCCAAGCGGTTGTTATTGAAGATGTCCACTTATGGTTGCAGTTGTCCCACATAAAAAATAGCGCGTAACGTAAAAAATGAATGCCATCATTTAAAAGATGAATAAGAAAATATATTTAACTACTGTTACAGCGTTAGTTAGAGGCGACAGTATTAACACTGCATCAGGGTACACCACAGTTCTTTTTCTTCTTGAAGCGGGGGTCCTACAGATGTCGCTGTATTCTGCAACTCTGTTGCAGAAGGCCTAGACATTGCCATTCTTCCTCGTCCTCTTCTACTGCTCTTCTCTCCCTTGCTTCTTCGCTACCCCTTAGTAGCCCTTTTAGTGGTGTTCCTCTTCTTCTACTTCCAGGAGCTTGTCATGTAACTGCTTCTTTTGAAATGCCGTAACCATCCTAGATCGCCAGGGAAAAAGGTTTCGACAATGTAAAATGGAGCAAGATGTTCGAAATTCTGAGTAAAATATGGGTGAGCTACAGGGAAAAACGGGTAATATACAATATGTGCAAGAACCAAGAGGGAACAATAAGAGTGGGAGACGAAGAAGCAAACGCTCGGATTAAAAAGGGTGTAAGAAGGAATTGTAGTCTTTCACCCCTACTGTTCAATCGAAGAAGCAATGACGGAAATAAAAGAACGGCTCAAGAGCTGAATTAAAATTCAGAGTGAAAGTCATAAAATTCGCTGATGATGTTGCTACCGTCACTGAGAGTGAAGGAGAATTACAGGATGTGTTGAATGGAATGAACAGTCTAATGAGTACAGAATCTAGATTGAGAGTAAATAGAAGAAAGAAGAAAGTAATGAGAAGTAGCAGGAATCAGAACAGTGAGAAACTAAACAACAGGACTGGTGATCACGGAGCAGACGAAGTTAAAGAATTCTGATACCTAGGTAGCAAAATAACCCGTGGCGGTCGGAACAAGCGGGACAGCAAAAGCAGACTAGCACTGGCAAAAAGGGCATCCCTGGCCAAGAGAAGTCTACCAGTATCAAACACAGGCCTTAATCTGAGGAAGATATTTCTGAGAATGTACTTTGGAGCACAGAATTGTTTGATAGTCAAACATGGACTGTAGGAAAACCAGAAAAGAAGAGAATCGAAGCATTCTGTCGCGTCTGTAGTTTCCTGCGAGCGGATCAGGATGGTAGCTAGACGCTAAATCCATTAATGAGGTGGCTCATCCAACTCGAAGTCCTGGTGCTGGAAAACAAGCTGGAAATTCTTTGCAGATAAGGATCTCGGTGGGATAAAGGACGTATACTTCTGATGAAATAACTGAGATGAAACACGAGGTAGGATAAGATCACTTTCGAACCCTAAGGGGCACCAACACATTGAATGTAGGTTGTGCAGTCCTGCATGTACCCTGTGCAGCTTCGTGCCACGAGAAACTAAGTCTCGTCCCGAGGGCAGGGTAACACAGGTCCAGCGTCTGAGGCAACTGTCGAAGGAATTTCCCATCAACACCAGCGGCCGTGGTTATACAGGCTCGTCTGATGCAATCCACCGCGATCACGCGCGTCTCCCGTGTCCTGTCGTCCTTCCAGAACATTCTGTCGTAGCTGGTCATGTAGCTCCAGCGTCCCTTGCCACAAAAACGCAACCTCTCCTGCTTCCCAGCGCCCTGGCTGACGTTAGGTTGCTTTCTTACAGGTTCATCTAATGCAATCTTATGCATTTCTACTAACATCCGTGACCCATTCGCGACAATTTGAGATGTGGTGCTACAGAAGCATGTTGGAAGTTAGGTGCATTGCTAAGGTAAGGAACGAGGAGGTTCTCCGTAGAGTCGACTAGGAAAATAATACATGGAAAACACTGATTGAAGAAGGGACAGAATAGTAGAGTATCTCATAAGACATCACGAAATAACTTCCACGGTACAAGAGGGCAAAAACTGTAGAGGAAGAGAGATAGTGGAATGCGTCCAGCAAATAACCGAGGACATAGGTTGCAAGTGCTACTCTGAGATGAAGAGGTTGGCATAGGAGAAGAATTCGTGGCGGGCCGCTTCTAACCAGTCAGAAGACTGACGACTCAAATAAAAAATAATAATAAAAAATAAAATAAAAAAATAAAACGAAAGATAAAAAAGGCACCAAAATACATAGAAACACAAACAGGTAAAATAGAGCGAGTAAATAAATTTAAATGTCTTGGAGAAACTATACAACAGAATGGACTAGAAAAATCTGCAATAGATGTAAGAATTAACAAAATGGAAAGAGCATATGGTTTGACTAAACATATTTACAACAAGAAATGTATATCTAGAAAAACAAAAGTAAAACACTACACCACAGTGGTACGACCAGAACGTTTATATGGATCTGAATGCTTAACGATGAACTATAAGATGGACAAACTAGAGGTACTGGAAAGAAGGATTATTAGAAAAATAATGGGTGCAATGGAAACTGCAGATGGTTGGGAAATAAGAAGTAAAGAGGAGAAAAGAGGAGATCTACAAAAACATACAGAAAATATTTGAAGTAATGGCCAAACGAAGATTAGCCTTTTTTGGACATCTCTACCGAATGGATGTGGCTTGCCAGGAGAGCGAACACCGGTATGAGAGGAAGCCGAAAGGCACGCGTTTTAGCTCACGCAGGCTGGCGTGAGGTCTGGAACAGGACAAGGGAATTAGACTTTAGCAAAAAAGGACGTAGCTGTGGAATACTTAACTTTAATCCATAAATGGTGAACGTCGTTCTTGACGGTACATGTTTTACAGTATCAATAGTAACTGGTAATGGCGCCTTGCTAGGTCGTAGCAAATGACGTAGCTGAAGGCTATGCTAACTATCGTCTCAGCAAATGAGAGCGTATTTTGTCAGTGAACCATCGCTAGCAAAGTCGGTTGTACCACTGGGGCGAGTGCTAGGAAGTCTCTCTAGACCTGCCGTGTGGCGGCGCTCGGTCTGCAATCACTGATAGTGGCGACACGCGGGTCCGACGTATACTAACGGACCGCGGCCGATTTAAAGGCTACCATCTAGCAAGTGTGGTGTCTGGCGGCGACACCACACTCCTATATTTCTGGAAGAAGAAATCGACAATAGCATGGATTACAGAAGTAAGGAACGATCTTGAAAGAAACAACATCAAAGAATCAGAAATAGGAGAAAGAAACCGTTTTAAAAACAAAATACTAAATTTGGAAGGCTTTCAAAGCAGAAGAAATAAAAAATCGGGAAAAACATGGACAGAAGAAAAATGAGGGAATACTGGGAAAATAGGAAACAACAACAAAGGAAGAAGAGGAACTGAAGTTGTTAACGAGATCCTAGTTGGTCAATACGACTGTAAAAAAAAAAAAAAAAAAAAAAAAAAAAAAAAAAAAAAAAAAAAAAAAACATAGTAGCTGTTTTCCTTCTTTCCGTCAGCGCTCTCTTCTACTCCCAAAACACGAATTTAATCGTGTATTCTTCCTGCTATAGTGCACTGTTCTAATTTTAATCACCAACTGTGTATTTTGACGGAAAAAGTGAGTAACAGTTAGCTGTTCGGACTGAGAGACTCTGGTGGAGACCGTCAGACCTTTGGAGGGGTGCACCGTGTGGGTGACCTTTGCGCGGGTGCTGGTATCGTGGTGTGAATGGCTGGACCGGGCCCTTTCCGCTTCCACCGGCCGATGTTCACGGCCGATTTGGCTCTGCCCGCTGGTGCCGATGAGGCGCTCAAAGGCTTAAACGCGCCCTGAATGTCAGCCGCGGCCGCTGCTACGTCGTTAAACGGCCGACCCCCCCGCCTGACGAGCCGTGGGCGCGTCCATAAACTTGGGCGGCGCTACCAGCGCTCTCTGTGTGCCCTTCGCACGGCAGAGGTTTATCACTCAAGTAGGACGCCTACCAGTTTCCTTCCTGTTGAGACTTTCACGCAGCCTGTTTTCATGTCGTTGTTTGAGGTCACTCCACAATGCAATCTACAGCTATAAAAATGTGTGTGAAATCTTATGGGACTTAACTGCTAAGGTCATCAATCCGGCCGGCCGGAGTGGCCGAGCGTTTCTAGGCGCTACAGTCTGGAAACGCGCCACCGCTACGGTCGCAGGTTCGAATCCTGCCTCGGGCATGGATGTATGTGATGACCTTACGTTCGTTAGGTTTAAGTAGTTCTAAGTTCTAGGGGACTGATGACCTCAGAAGTTAAGCCCCATAGTGCTCAGAGCCATTTGAACCATTTTGTCATCAGTTCCTAAGCTTACACACTACTTAAACTAAATTATCCTAAGGACAAATACACACACCCATGCCCGAGGAAGGACTCGAACCTCCGCCGGGACCCGCCGCACAGTCCATGACTGCAGCGCCTCAGACCGCACGGCTAATCCCGCGCGGCAGTCTACAGCTATGTTTGAAGGTAGTATCTGTTCCCGAAAGAACAGATATCATTGATGACCGTGCAGTTTCTCTAGAATGAAATGATAATTAAATCGACACCCTAGCTACAAACAAGCATTGATATACATTATTGGGGACATGTTGAAAATGTGTGCCCCAACCGGGACTCGAACCCTGGATCTCCTGCTTACATGGCCGACGCTCTATCCATCTGAGCCACAGAGGGCAGAGAGGATAGTGCGCCTGCAGGGACTTATCCCTTGCACGCTCCCCATGAGACCCACATTCCCAACATGTTCACGCCATTACAGTCGTAGAGCGCCTAATAGATGTTTGCCCAACACACTCATTACTCGTGGCAGATTAATCTACCAAGTCCCGTACGAGTTGGGGCATAGCGTGTGCGTTCGCACAAGAAGGTCAATGGCCGGGTAGCCATATTTTAACTATATATGAAGCTAGTATCTGTCCCCGAAGGAACAGATACCACTGATGACCGTGCAGCTTCTCTAGAAAGAAATGATAATTAATCGAAACCCTCAGCTGCCAACAGGTGTTGTTGATATACCTCAATGGGGACAATTTGAAAATGTGTGCCCCGATCGGGACTCGAACCCGGGATCTCCTACTTACATGGCAGTCGCTCTATCCATCTGAGCCAACGAGGGGCAGAAGATAGTGCACCTGCAGGGACTTATCCCTTGCACACTCCCCAATGATGTATATCAACGCCTATTTGCAGCTAGGGTGTCGATTTAATTATCATTTCATTCTAGAGAAGCTGCACGGTCATCAATGGTATCTGTTCTTTCGGGAACAGATGCTACCTTCATATATAGTTAAAATATGGCTACCCAGCCATTGACCTACTTGTGCGTACGCACACGCTATGCCCGAACTCGTACGGGACTTGGTAGATTAATCTGTTACGAGTAATGTGTGTGATGCGCTTCAGTCCGGAACCACGCGACTGCTACGGTCGCAGGTTCGAATCCTGCCTCGGGCATGGATGTCCTTAAGATAGTTAGGTTTAAGTAGTTAGAGGTTTTCGGGGACTGATGACATCACATGTTAAGTCCCATAGTGTTAAGAGTCATTTGAACCATTTTTTTAAAATTGTGATGTGCAAACGTCTATTAGGCCCACTACGAATGTAGTGGTGTGGACATGTTGGGAATGTGGGTCTGACGGGGAGCGTGCAAGGGATAAGTCCCTGCAGGCGCACTATCCTCTGTGCCCTCGGTGGCTCAGATGGATAGAGCGTCTGCCATGTAAGCAGCAGATCCCGGGTTCGAGTCCCAGTCGCGGCACACTTTTTCAACATGTCCCCAATGATGCATATCAACGCCTGTTTGCAGCTAGGGTGTCGATTTAATTATCATGCAATGTACAGCGCCCATGCCTGAAAAAATAAGGAATGCTGTCAAGTAAACTAAACAACAAGTTAACATACGAGTAAATACATTGTCCACTCACATCAATGTGACCGCCTGTCAAAAGTCTGAATAATCAATGAGGTTCTGGAAGATGCAGACAGGGACGTGGAGCCACACCGACTCTGCTGGGACCAGCTGCGCTAGGTTTTTCTGTTCAGGTTCCATGGGGCGAAGAGCCCGATCGAGGTGGTCGCACAAATTGTCCACTGGGCTCAGATCCGACCAATTTGGTGGCCAGTGGCGTACGGTTAACGCATCTACATCGACATCTACATGGATACTCTGCAAATCACATTTAAGTGCTGGCAGAGGGTTCATCGAACCACCTTCACAATTATCTATTATTCCAATCTCGTATAGCGCGCGGAAAGTATGAACACCTATATCTTTCCGTACGAGCTCAGATTTCCCTTATTTTATCGTGGTGATCGTTTCTCCCTATGTAGGTCGGTGTCAACAAAATATTTTCGCATTCGGAGGAGAAAGTTGGTGATTGGAATTTCGTGAGAAGATTCCGTCACAACGAAAAACGCCTTTTTTTAATGATTTCCAGCCCAAATCCCGTATCATTTCAGTGAGAGTCTCTCCCATATTTCGCGATAATACAAAACGTGCTGCCTTTCTTTGAACATTTTCGATGTACTCAGTCAGTCCTATCTGGTAAGGGTCCCACACCGCGCAACAGTATTCTAAAAGAGGACGGACAAGCGTAGCGTAGGCAGTCTCCTTAGTAGATCTATTACATTTTCTAAGTGTCCTGCCAATGAAACGCAGTCTTTAGTTAGCCTTCCCCACAACATTTTCTATGTGTTCCTTCCAATTTAAATTGTTGTAATTATAATTCCTAGGTATTTAGTTGAATTTACGGCTTTTAGATTAGACCGATTTATCGTGTAACCGAAGTTTAACGCGTTCTTTCTAGCACTCATGTGGATGACCTCACACTTTTCGTTATTTAAGGTCAACTGCCACTTTATGCACCATTTCGATATTTCTTCTAAATCGTTTTGCAGTTTGTTTTGATCTTCTGATGACTTTATTAGTCGACAAACGACGGCGTCATCTGCAAACAACCGAAGACGGCTGCTCAGATTGTCTCCCAAATCGTTTATATAGATAAGGAACAGCAAAGGTCCTATAACACTACCTCGGGGAACGCCTGAAATCACTTCTGTTTTACTCGATGACTTTCCGTCAATTACTACGAACTGTGACCTGTCTGACAGGAAATCACAGATCCACTCGCGTAACTGAGACGATATTCCATAAGCACGCAATTTCACTACGAGCCGCTTGTGTGGTACAGTGTCAAAAGCCTTCCGGAAATCCAGAAATACGGAATCGATCTGAAATCCTTTGTCAATAGCACTCAGCACCTCATGTGAATAAAGAGCTAGTTGTGTTTCACAAGAACGATGTTTTCTAAACCCATGTTGACTGTGTGTCAATAGACCGTTTTCTTCGACGTAATTCATTACGTTCGAACACAATATATGTTCCAAAATCCTGCTGCATATCGACGTTAACGATATGGGCCTGTAATTTAGTGGATTACTCCTGGTGATCTTCGAACTACTCACGTACACTGCGAGCTGTATGACACGTTGCATTGTCCTGCTGCTAGATGCCATTATTTAGAGGGAAAACAATCCGTATGTAGGGGTGGTCATGGTCCCCAGGTATAGATGGATACTTCTGTTGATCCGTTCTGCCTTCCTGAATGACGATATCACCCAGGGAATGCCCTGCGGCCTGGACACTTCCGACTATTGTTGTAGGGTACTTACTTTCAGACGTTTCACGCCTTACACGCCAACGACCATCTGTCCGATGGAGCATGAAACGTGATTCATCTGAAAATGCCACCTGTCGCTACTCAGTGAACGGCCAGTTGCTGCTTGAATACTGTTCACTGGTGTGGGATTCGTACCAGATAGGGCTGATGGAAGAGAGAGAGAAGATCCAACGGAGAGCAGCACGCTTCGTTACAGGGTCATTTAGTAATCGCGAAAGCGTTACGGAGATGATAGATAAACTCCAGTGGAAGACTCTGCAGGAGAGACGCTCAGTAGCTCGGTATGGGCTTTTGTTTTTCGAGAACGTACCTTCACCGAGGAGTCAAGCCGTATATTGCTTCCTCCTACTTATATCTCGCGAAGAGACCATGAGGATAAAATCAGAGAGATTAGAGCTCACACAGAGGCATACTGACAATCTTTCTTTCCACGAACAATACGAGACTGGAACAGAAAGGAGAACCGATAGAGGTACTCAAGGTACCCTCCGCCACACACCGTCAGGTGGCTTGCGGAGTATGGATGTAGATGTAGATGTAGATATTGGCTTACAAATTCCAGTCTTTGTCGACGATGAACAGCGGTCAGGTTTGGTCCATGAACCACGCGCCTGCGCAAAAGTCCATATGCAGCAATGCTCGCTGAACGGTCATTGAAGAGGAAATGTTGGTAGCCCCTTGTCTCATCTGTGTGGTCAGTTGCTCAACACTTGCACGTCTATTCGCCCGTATACACCCGCCGTCGTTCACCCGTGTCATCTACAACCTGTGGTGCACCACGTTTGCCTCGGCGCAGGTTTTAGATAGCGCCATTTTGCCATGCAAGTTATACTTTAACCACAGCAGTATGAGAACGTTTACAAACTTAACCGTTTAGGAAACTACCCTTGGCCTAAAAGCGAATGATTATGCTCTTTTTGACGTCCGGTGTCGCGTCCTTCCTGTTTTACGATCACGACTGCACTGTTTACCCTTCCCCTCCTCTCCCCTCTCCCCCCCCTTCCGGTCGCGGGATGGCCGCGAAAGCGCGGCGGGACCAAACGGAGAGCGGCCCGCGAACAAACAAACGAACGGAACGGACGGACACGAAACAACGACGGACGATGGAGAGAGACCTTACGACGACAACAAGCAAGAAGCAACAGAGTGACAGAGACAACCAAACGAATCCAAAACGTTCACTAGTAACGGAAAAAACGCTGTCTGTTGTCGAGGCGATATGTCAAGACTCACGCATCAATTAGACTCGCTGGTTGAGCTTTTTTTTTTTTCTTTATTGATATTTTTCACCTTATACAAAGGTGGGCTGGCAGCGGGTAAATCTATTCCGCTCTTCAGCCACAAGTATTACAGAAATGAGAAAATGAAGACAGAAAAGTGACAGATTGGTGGTTAAAAGAACATTAGATACAAAAATTAAAAAAACGCGAAGCCGATCACACTCGACGAAAAAACACCAAAAACTGTCGGCACTCCACACAAACACTGATGACTTAGACGTTACAAGTGAACGAAGGAGCGTGGCGGCGAAAAACATTAAATCACAACACGATGGCGCACACACGAGAAACTGATGGCGATGATCTCCAACACGCGAATGTCCACTGAACGTGTGCGAGTCCGGGTACCTGCCAAGAGTGGAAGAAGCGGGGGGGGGGGGGGGGTGAGAGGCAGAGGGGAGAGCAAAGATGCCAATGGCAGAGGAGAGGGTAGGAGGTATGGAGGTATGGGGGTAGGGGAAGCCCGGGGGAGGAGGGGGGAGAAAGGGAGGGAAGGGGCGAGAGAAGGGAGAGAGGGTGCCCATAGGAACAAACACAGGAAGAGGGAGGGAGTATCAAAGTTGGTTGGAGGGGTAGATGGAGGGGAGGAGGGCATCATCAGGGAGGGGGAGCTGGCGGAAGCCACCTTGGGAGAGGGTAGGGAGAGTGGAGAGATGGAGAGCAGGTGGGACATGGAAATATAGGCAGCCGGCAGGAGTGGCCGAGCTGTTCTAGGCGCTTCAGTCTGGAACAGCGCGACCGCTACGGTCGCAGGTTCGAAGCCTGCCTCGGTCATGGATATGTGTGATGTCCTTAGGTTAGTTAGGTTTAAGTAGTTCTAAGTTCTAGGGGACTGATGACCTCAGCTGTTAAGTCCCATAGTGCTCACAGCCATTAAATACAGGCGCGGCAGCGGACGGGGACGGGAGAGGATGGGAGAAACAAGCAGGTGAGGGGAATATAGTTTACGGGAGGTGTAGAGGGTCCGTATCCGTTCGAGGAAAAGGAGGAGGTGGGGGAACGGAATAAGGTCGTACAGGATCCGTGTGGGGGAGACGGATGCGATAGGCGAGGCGAAGAGCATGGCATTCTAGGACCTGAAGGGATTTGTAAAAGGTAGGGGGAGCGGAGATCCAGGCAGGGTGGGCGTAGCAGGGGATAGGATGGATGAGGGATTTACAGCTATGGAGGATGGACTTAAGCCAACACATTTTCTTTGCGTCTGAATACTTCCACCTCCCAGTCTCGTAGGGTCGTGATCTATGGACTGAGTGGTACAAAATTTATTTAATACACTACTGGCCATTAAAATTGCTACACCACAAAGACGACGTGCTACAGACGCGAAATTTAACCGACAGGAATAAGATGCTGTGATATACAAATGATTAGCTTTTCAGAGCATTCACACAAGGTTTGCGCCGGTGGTGACACCTACAACGTGCTGACATGAGGAAAGTTTCCAACCGATTTCTCATACACAAACAGCAGTTGACCTGCGTTGCCTGGTGAAACGTTGTTGTGATGTCTCGTGTAAGGGGGAGAAATTCGTACCATCGCAATTCCGACTTTGATAAAGGTCGGATTGTAGCCTATCGCGATTGCGGTTTATCATATCGCGACTTTGCTGCTCGCGTTGGTCGAGATCCAATGACTGTTAGCAGAATATGGAATCGGTGGGTTCAGGAGAGTAATACGGAACGCCGTGCTGGATCCCAACGGCCTCATATCACTATCAGTCGAGATGACAGGCATCTTATCTGCATGGCTGTCACGGATCGTGCAGCCACGTCTCGATCTCTGAGTCAACAGATGGGGACGTTTGCAAGACAACAACCATCTGCACGAACAGTTCGACGACGTTTGCAGTAGCATGGACTATCAGCTCGGAGACCACGGCTGCGCTTACCCTTGACGCTGCATCACAGACAGGAGCGCCTGCGATGGTTTACTCAACGACGAACCTTGTTGCACGAATGGCAAAACATCATTTTTCCGGATGAATCCAGGTTCTGTTTACAGCATCATGATGGTCGCATCCGTGTTTGGCGACATCGCGGTGAACGCACATTGGAAGCGTGTATTTGTCATTGCCATACTGGCGTATCACCCGGCGTGATGGTATGGGGTACCATTAGTTACACGTCTCGGTCACCTGTTGTTCGCATTGACGGCACTTTGAACAGTGGACGTTACATTTCAGATGTGTTATGACCCGTGGCTCTACCCTTCATTCGATCCCTGCGAAACCATACATTTCAGCAGGATACTGCACGACCGCATGTTGCAGGTCCTGTACGGGCTTTTCTGGATACAGAAAATGTTCGACTGCTGCCCTGGCCAACACATTCTCCAGATCTCTCACCAATTGAAAACGTCTGGTCAATGGTGGCCGAGCAACTAGCTCGTCACAATACGCCAGTCACTACTCTTGATGAACTGTGAGGTCGTGTTGGAGCTGCATGGGCAGCTGTACCTGTACACGCCATCCAAGCTCTGTTTGACTCAATGCCCAGGCGTATCAAGGCCGTTATTACGACCAGAGGTGGTTGTTCTGGGTACTGATTCTCAGGATCTATGCACCCAATTTGCGTGAAAATGTAATCACATGTCAGTTCTAGTATAATATATTTGTCCAATGAATACCCGTTTATCATCTGCATTTCTTCTTGGTGTAGCAATTTTAGTGGCCAGTAGTGTAAATGATATTCTGTAGCGCTGTTGTATGTTTCCTAGCGATGTTACAAACAGTCGCAGGCATATTCTATATGACTGAGGACGGGCTGCTTAGCGAACTAGTCGAGCTGTCACAGAACGCCTGAATATTCGTAAAACGAGGCACGTATGCGTGCAGTCTCACGAACCCGGCTGTTGTCATTTTGGAAGGCATAGAAGTAGCAGAAATCATAACATTTTGTCACAGAGTACGTTAAAATAAAACCCCTGGTTCGTGCCCACTGCAATGTGAATGAATGAGCCCAAGTCAAGTTATGAAAAACAGCTCTGAAACATCACGGAACCACCTCTGGCCTGAAGAACACCCTCCACAGCTCTCGCTTAAAACCACTTTGGGTTGTCGGTGAATTTGGCGCCAGGTATCACTTGAAAAGAGGCAGTATCGCAGCTCGTCAAACAACATTTCATGTCTCCTGTCAGCTATCGTTCAGTTTCAGTGTTGTCACTGAAGACGTGGTTTATTATTTTAAAAGTTTTATGTTTAATGTTTTATTTATAACAAACTTTTATATAATGTGCTACGTTTTATCTGTATGACAACTTGGTGTGAGGTCCAACTCAAAATGAACACATTTTATAAAGAAAATTTTTGAAGACCTGAAGATGACAGCAAAATGTGTCGAAACCGGTTGTTTGTAAATAAAGAAATGCCTATTCGGTATTGGCTTTAGAAAGTTTTTATGAAGAAAGACACATCGCTCCTTCTCATTTCTCAATATGAGAAAATGCAGTCACGTGCAACTTAATGTGCCAATGTGAGCAAGGGGCTTTTGCGTGTGTCCAGTTGTAATGTCCACTGCATGCAGTTCTCTTCATCATGTTCGCTCAGAAAGGTAGTTTAGATGGAGCTGCATTTTCCTGTCACGTTTGAAACTGGCTGTCAACGACAAACCGTGACACTCGTCTTCCATTCATGTCGGTGAGGATCTTTCTACGACCGCTGCTCTCACACCGTGTTATATGGCTCCTGATCGTGAACGTTGAATAGTCTGCATTGATACACCGAGACATTGGGCAACTTACTGCACAGTGGGGTCATGGGCACATTGATACACGATAGCCCGTTTCTGCCATTGCGTGACGTCTTCACATTACTGATCTTACTGCGACGATTGCTTACAATCAACTGGAATATATACATCGACTTCACTGACAAGACTTGCCGTCAGTGGTGGAGGGTCACAGTTCCAAAGGGTGTCCCAGGACAATGGGCGGTATTCAGGGATATGACAAGAACGCTCATTCGAAACAAAATATTTCATATGTACATGTAACCTATTTCAAATGGTTTCTGCCATAGAACACATTTAATTAACAGTTTTATTTATGCAACTGATGGCTTTACACACAACTGGTCTGAATCATGTTTATCAGAATGTAAAAAGTTGTGCTGAATAATTCAGAAATGTTGGAAGGGTAGAAACGGGTCGAAATTACAAAGAGTGTCACACAGGGTTCAATTTTGGATCCACTCCTACTCTTATGGCAGAAAGAAATACAGAACAA
Organism: Schistocerca cancellata; assembly: GCF_023864275.1. NCBI lineage: Eukaryota > Metazoa > Arthropoda > Insecta > Orthoptera > Acrididae > Schistocerca > Schistocerca cancellata. Next base: position 931,926,761 of record NC_064627.1, read on the forward strand.
AAATGTTGAAAGCAACGATGTAGTTTGGGCTAAAATGAAACGTCAGAGAGATTGTGTGGGTTAGACAAAAATAATGTCTGATGGGCGTTGAATAAGTAATGGCATACTTTTTGTTCTTGGGTAATTGCAGTTCAAATAATAAATAATTTGTTGTGGGATATCTTGGAATATTGTCGCTTGAGCCCCTATAGTTTCATGAACTTCAGATTAGTGGCCGCGCTATATGTAGCCTTCAAAACTGAGTCTGTAACGCCGGCCGGAGTGACCGAGCGGTTCTAGGCGCTTCAGTCTGAAAACGTGCGACCGCTACGGTCGCAGGTTCGAATCCTGCCTCGGGCATGGATGTGTGTGATGTCTTTAGGTTAGTTAGGTTTAAGTAGTTAAAAGTTCTAGGGGACTGATGACCTCAGAAGTTAAGTCCCATAGTGCTCAGAGCCATTTTGAGTCTGTAACGGAAGCGCATTCCAAACAGAGAGCTGTCATAGAGTCCCTTTTAGTGGAAAACCATAGCATCGCATATATTCGTAGGCCTTGGCAGCCTGTTTACAGTGACCTGGCAGTGAACAAAAGCTTGGTGAGTCGTTGGGCGAGATATATGTCGTTATCGCAACAAGGTCACACCAATATGTCCAGTTTCCCACTTGCCAGCTGGCTGCACACAGCTTGACTCCTGCAATATCGGAACGTGCGGACCCTCTCATTTGAGGTGATTGATGGATCACAATGAAACCCCTCGCTGCATAACTAAACGTCCCCGTTGATAGTGGATACACGCTCGTCCACCAGTTGGGGTACACAAAGATGTGTGCCCGCTCGGTTTCTCGCCGACTCACAAGAAGACCATACACAGCAACGAAGGGCCATCTGTGGGGAATTGCTTGCGCATTACGAAGCTGATAGCGATAGTTTTTTTGTCGAACGTCATCAGAGGCGATGGAACATGGGTTCATCACTTAGAATTGAAAACAAAACGGCAATCCATGGAGAGTTGCCACACATATCTCATCCGAAGAGAAAGTTCAGAACCAGAGCCTCAGCAGGTAAAGTCATGGCGACGCTCTTCTGGAACTCTGAAAAGGTTATTGTGTTTGATATACTCCCTCAAGGTGCAACGATCAACTCTGAAGTATATAGTGCTACTCTCAAGAAACTGACGAAACGCCTTCAGCGTGTTCGTCGCCACAAACGTGCAAACGAACTTCTTCTTTAGACCAACGCAAGGCCCCACTTTAAGTTTGACATCCGTGAGGGACTCAGAAAACTACATTTGACTGTGCTTCCTCAACCACCCTGCAGTCTGCATCTTGCACCTTCCGGCTTCCATCTGTTTGGCCCAATAAAGAATGCACTCCGCAGGAAGCAGTACGTAAATCAAGAGGGGGGGGGGTTATTGATGCAGCAAGACTTTGGCTCCGACGTCGACCGGAAGCGTGGTGCATGCCCTTCCAGTAAGGTGGCATAAGGTCGTCCCATTGAACAGAGACTATGTTGGAAAATAGGGTTTTGTAGCCAAAAGAGTAGGTAATAATACGATGTGTTGGATTCCTGAACAAAACCAGCCTGCTTTCAGAAAAAAAGTGTTGCTTTAATTATTGAACCCCCTCCCTCCTCGTACATTGTGTTCTGCTTCGGAAACCATTCGAAATAGGACGTATGGCCATATGAGTTTTTTGCTTCTAATGATATCGGCTATTCTTCCTGAGACACCTTTTATACACGGAAGAGCCAAAGAAAGTGGTACACCTGCTTAATATTGTGTAGGGCCCTCGCGGGCAAGGAGAGGTGCCACAACATGATGTGGTATGGACTAGACTAATGTCTGTAGTAGTTCTGGAGGGAATTGACATCATGAATACTGCAGAGCTGTCCTTAAATCCGTATGGGTTCGAGTGGGTGGAGATCTCTTCTGAACAGCACGTTGCAAGGCATCCCAGACATGGTCAACAAATGGTTCAAATGGCTCTAAGCACTATCGGACGTAACATCTGAGGTCGTCAGTCCCCTAGACTTAGAACTACGTAAACCTAACTAACCTAAGTACATCACACACATCCTTGCCCGTGGCAGGATTCGAACCTGCGACCGTAGCAGCCGCGTGGTTCCGGACTGAAGCGCCTAGAACCGCTCGACCGCAGCGGCGCCCAGATATGTTCAATAATGTTCATGTCTGGGGAATCTGGTGGCCAGGTAAGGTGTTTAAACTCAGAAGAGTGTTCTTGGCACCACTCTGTAGTAATTCTGGACGTGTGGGATGGTTGGCATTGCCCAACTCCGTCTGAATGGACATGACCATTCATGTGATCAGACAGGATGCGTACGTACTTGTCACATGTCAGAGTCGTATCTAGATGTATCAGGGGTCCCATATCACTCCAAATGCACATGCCCCACACCATTACAGAACCTCCATCAGCTTGAACAGTCCCTTGCTGACATGCAGCGTCCATGGATTCAATAGATTGTCTCCAGACCCGTACACGTTCATCCGCTCAATACAATTTGAAACGAAACTCGTCCGATCAGGCAACATGTTTCTAGTCACCAACAGTCCAACGTCAGTGTTGATGGGCCCAGGCGAGACGTGAAGGTTCGTGTCGTGCAGTCATAAAGGGTACACGAGTGGACCTTCGGCTCCTAATGCTCGTATCAATGATGTTTCGTTGAATGGTTCGCATGCTGACACTTGTTGATGCTCCAGCGTTGAAATCGGCAGCAGCTTGCGGAAAGGTTGCACTCCTGTCATGTTGAACGATTCTCTTCAGTCGTCGTTGGTCCAGTTCTTGCAGGAGCTTTTTCCGGCCGCAGCGATGTCGGACATTTGATGTTTTACCGGACTCTTGATGTTCACGGTACACTCGTGAAGTGGTCACACGTGAGAATCCCACTTCATCGCTACCTCGGAGATGCTGTGATCGATCGCTTGTGCGCCGACTGTAACACCACGTTCAAACTCACTTAAGAGGGGTAGAACGTCAAACGGGCCGACTTGGAGCAGGTGAGGCACCATAGATCATTTTAATTTCCACTGTCTATACTTTTACAAATAAATTCATAAAACTTTGTTATCATGACCAGGAAGCATTGAGGAATCACACTCATAGCAGTGGAAGTTCAAAAACGTAGCAAAATACTTTTTTTTTTACATGTGAAATTTCATCATTTTTTCTCTTACTACTGGCTGCATTTGTTTCTGTAGGTACACTTTTCTTCGTAAGTAATTCGATGAGTTTTGCACAGCATACAAACTATAGTTACATGTGTATGAAACTCTAGAGTTTATTTAATTTATGAAAAATGAATGAACTGTTACATTTTAAACTTCATGTTTAGAAAAAACTCAAATTTTATAGTTAATTATCTCAATTTTTACCACAGTTTTTAATAGATTTGGAAAATTCGAGAGTTTCATACACCTGTAAGTACTGCTTGTATGCTGCGCAAAATTCATCGAAGAATCTCTCTTACTTAGGAAGATAAGTGTACATACAGAAACAAATGCAGCCAGTAGTAAGTGAAAAAATGATGAAATTTCACATGTAAAAAAAAAAGGTATTTTGCTACGTTTTTGAACTTCCACTGCTATGAGTGTGAGTCCTCAATGCTTCCTGGTTTTGCTGACAAAGTTTTATGAATTTATTTGTAAAAGTATAGACAGTGCAAATTAAAATGTCCTGTGGTGCCTCTCCTGCTCAAAGTCGGCCCGTTTGACGTCCTATCCCCCTTAAATCTTGAGAACCTGCCATTGTACCAGCAATAACCGATCTAACGACTGCCCCAGATACTTGTTGTCTTACATAGGCGTTGCCGACCGCAACGCTGTATTCTGCTTGTTTACATAGCACTGTATTTGAATACACATGCCTGTACCAGTTTCTTTGGCGCTTCAGCGTATCATCTACAGTGATAAGAGAGATCAGTGTGCTCTTCTAACGTGGTGACTAGTACTGTGTAGTGGTGGGCAGGAAATCGCGTATCTGTTAGAAATCACAGTGACTGAGAAGTCACAGATATCACAGTAGCAACTTTACAGAATCTAACTGCGATATCAGTCACAGTTAGCAGTCGCAAGTAGTATTTCATATTCAAAGACGTGAGCCATCTATTGGTCGAATTTAGCAGTGCTTTCTGCGATTTCAGTGACAAGTCGCAACTAAGAGTCGCAAGTAGCAACTAAAAAGCGCGGTTAACAGCGGCATCTGTTGGCCAAAGTTCGTACTATGTCCATCTCTGCGATACGGTATCGGGTCTAACTGCGATTTCCGTGACAAATCGCAACTAAGAGTCGCAAGTAGCAACTAGAAAGCGCGGTTAACAGTGCCATCTGTTGGCCAAAGTTCGTACTACGTCCATCTCTGCGATACGGTATCGGGTCTAACTGCGATTTCCGTGACAAGTCGCAAGTAGCAAATAGAAAGCGCGGTTAACAGTGCCATCTTTTGGCCAAAGTTCGTACTACGTCCATGTCTGCTATGCGGTATCAAGTCTAACTGCGATTTCCGTGACAAGTCGCAACTAAGAGTCGCAAGTAGCAACTAAAAAGCGCAGTTAGCACTGCCATCTGTTGAGCAAAGTTCATACTACGCTATTCGCTACCGAGTCAAACTGCGATTTCTGTGACAAATCGCAAGTAAGAGTAATTATTTCACTTTTAAACTGCAAATCCTCTAAGAACTGTCTTGAATCTTTACGAGTCTCTCTCAAAAACAGCCTTGATGTGGATAGATACGTACAGCAACCAGTAATCAGAGTCAGAACTGTGTCTGCAAAAACACAAGGATTATTAAACAATTTTTGCTGTCATTAATTACTAGCAATATAATTGACAGAGTAGATTGCTAATATTTGCTATAATGAATATCACATTTGCAAGAACGATCACACTGAAGTAATTAAGTCCATCGAAATGCTTAGAAACTAACCTCTCGTCTGACGAAAACGGTCTAAAGACGCAGTGGCAATTTCTTCAGATCTGTTGACAATGATATTTTGAGTTATCACTTTACTGAGTGACTGAAATGTAGTTCAGGTACCTGTGAACATAACAATATGTTACAATTCATTTTCTAAATACGAACTATTACGGTACTGTACGGCTACTTACATATTAATTACACTATTAATATTTTCACAGTTGTTTCTTTAATACAAAATTAAAGCCAACGGAAGAAAAAACGTAAAACATACTTGCCAAAGACAGGTTCGTTGAGATGCAATTTTCTGTGTTGACAGATGTAACTTTCTCATACGGTGGTAAGTCGCAGAAATCGCAGGAATCACAGAAATCGCAGAAGTAGCAGAAGTCACAGAAATCGCAGAAGTAGCAGAAGTCACAGAAATCGCAGAAGTAGCAGAAATCGCGGAAGTAGCAGAAATCGCAGAAATAGCAATGGCGGAGGGATACATGACCTATGTTCCTTAACTGCGACTCTTAACTGCGACAAATCACAGTTAAGAATCACAGATACTCAAAAGTAGCATTCACAGAAATCACTGATATCGGAAAATCGCAGTTTAGCCCATCACTAGTACTGTGGTTAGCCTGTAAGGGCAGCGTGCCGCGTGTGGTGTGAAGGGGCGTGCTGAGGGAGTGTGCCGTGTTGCAGCTGACGGGGATCGCCATCCTGGCGGCGGGCATCTGGCTGGAGGTGGAGCTGTACAAGTACATGGAGCTGTCCACCGAGTTCTCGCGCTCCGCGCCCTACGTGCTGCTCGGCGCCGGCGCTCTCATCGTGCTCGTCGGCTCGCTGGCCTGCTGCTGCACCGTCAAGGGGCAGCCCGCCCTTCTCTACATCGTGAGTACACGCACGCACTGTTTGTTTGGTCACCAAAATAACGCTTCCAGCCAGCAAAAAATGATAAGCGCCGACGTTCTATCGCTGAAGCTTGAGCTGATGGTGGTGTTGGATTTAGACTCATATCAGCATCGTCATCCTTCAAACTTGAAGGTGCCTAAGAGACAATCTCCCAAGAGACAATTTCAATTCCTTCCGAACTGACTATGCAAATGTAGACGAGATGTGGCTCAAATTCAAAGATATAGTAGCAAACAGCAATTCAGTGATTCATACCTCATAAATTGGTTAGAGATGGGACTGATCCCCCATGGTACACAAAACAGGTCCGGACGCTGTTGCAGAGGCAACGGAAAAAGCATGCGAAGTTCAGAAGAACACGAAATCCCGAAGATTGGCCAAAATTTACAGACGCGCGAAATTTGGCACGGACTTCAATGCGAGATGCCTTTAATAGGTTCCACAACGAAACATTGTCTCGAAATTCGGTAGAAAATCCGAAGAAATTCTGGTCGTATGTAAAGTACACAAGCGGCAAGACGCAGCCAATATCTTCGCTGCGCAGTGCCGATGGTACTGTTACCGACGACTGTGCCGCTAAAGCGGAGTTATTGAACGCAGTTTTCCGAAATTCCTTCACCAGGGAAGACGAATGGAATATTCCAGAATTTGAAACACGAACAGCTGCTAGCATGAGTTTCTTAGAAGTAGATACCTTAGGGGTTGCGAAGCAATTCAAATCGCTTGATACGGGCAAGTCTTCAGGTCCAGATTGTATACCGATTAGGTTCCTTTCAGATTACGCTGATACAGTAGCTCCCTACTTAGCAATCATATACAACCGCTCGCTCACCGATAGATCTGTACCTACAGATTGGAAAATTGCGCAGGTCGCACCAGTGTTTAAGAAGGGTAGTAGGAGTAATCCATCGAACTACAGACCTATATAATTGACGTCGGTTTGCAGTAGGGTTTTGGAGCATATACTGTATTCAAACGTTATGAATCACCTCGAAGGGAACGATCTATTGATACGTAATCAGCATGGTTTCAGAAAACATCGTTCTTTACCGCACGAAATAATGGCCGCTATCGTCAGGAGATCTCAAGTTGATTCCGCATTTATAGATTTCCGGAAAGCTTTTGACAATAAGCACTAGCAGCAGATTAAGGGGGGGTAGGGCGTCAAACGGGCCAACTTCGAGAAGGAGAGGCATCACAGGACATTTTAATTTGCACTGTCTATACTTTTACGAATAAATTCATAAAACTTTGTCAGCATGACCAGGAAGGATTCAGGATTCACCCTCATAGCAGTGGAAGTTCAAAAACACGAAATAAATAATATTTTTTAAATGTGAAATTTCATGATTCTTTTCACTTACTGTTGGCTGCATTTGTTGCTATAGGTACACTTTTCTTCATAAGTAAGAGAGATTCTTCGCTGAATTTTGCACAGCTTACAAACCATACTTAACAGGCGTATGAAACTCTAGAATTTATTTAATCTATGGAAAAATGAATTGGCTGTTACGTTTTAAACTTCGTGTTTAGAGAAAACTCGAATTTTATAGTTAATTATCTCAATTTTTACCACAGTTTTTAACAGATTTGGGAAATTCTAGAGTTTCATACACCTGTAAGTATGGTTTGTATGCTGTGCAAAATTCATCGAAGAATCTCTCTTAATTATGAAGAAAAGTGTACCTACAGCAACAAATGCAGCTAATACCAAGTGAAAAAATGATGAAATTTCACATGTAAAAAAATTTGTTTTGTTATGTTTTTGAACTTCCTATGCTATGCGTGTGAATCCTGAATCCTTCCTGGTCATGCTAACAAAGTTTTATGAATTTACTTGTAAAAGTATAAACAGTGGAAATTAAAATGTCCTGTGGTGTCTCTCCTGCTCCAAGTCGGCCCGTTTCACGTCCTACCCCCCTTAACAACCGGGACCTATAAATTGCTATAAAAAGTTAAAGAAAAAATATTTTGCACCACTACCGTATGTGCGAAACTGTCTGGACTTAAAATTGATGGGAACAGGAAATGCAAAAGTAAACTACGCCATACAAAAAAAAGAGTCTTTACTCTGAAATACAAAAACAAACAATAGTCAGAGTACAGGCAGCGTGTTCGAAAGTGCACTTCTTTACGCACCAAGTCATTCAACAATAAAATAGGAGTAATCCGCTAAAATACAGACTCACACCGCTAATCTCTGTTGGTCCATCATGGACAGCGGACATCAGCTGGTTAAGTAGTTGTCATTGTCAATGAAATTCAACAACAGCCTTGTGACTTAAGATGTTATATTATTTCATTTGGAAGGCTACCTGTTTCAGCATTTCACTTGCCATCTTCAGGCCCCATACGCATCTCTCCAAATAAACGGAAATCTTATATAGAGCCATAAATCTCTGGATGTCGTGAATTCAATCGTTTAACTAGTGCTTCTTTCGAAGTCTTGATAGGAACTGCCGGCCGCGGTGGCCGAGCTGTTCTAGGCACCTCAGTCCGAAACCGCGCGACTGCTACGGTCGCAGGTTCGAATCCTGCCTAGGGCATGGATGTGTGTGATGTCCTTAGGTTAGTTAGGTTTACGTAGTTCTAAGTTCTAGGGGACTGATGACCAGAGATGATAAGTCCCATAGTGCTCAGAGCCATTTGAACCATTTTTGATAGCAACTGAGTGCTACCATGTCTTCGAATGAAGCACTACTGTAACTATTGAATTCACGACATCCAGAGATTTATGGCTGTACATAACATTTCGTTTATTTGGAGATGCATATTGGGCCTGAAGATAGCGTAGTAAAATGCTGAAACTGATAGCCTTCCAAATAAAATATAATAAAATAACATCTTTAGTTACACGACTATTGGCGAATTTCATTGACGTTGACAATCATTCCGCTAACGTCGATTTTCATTAGGATTTTGGAACGTATACTGTGTTCGAACATTATGAGTTATTCCGAAGAAAACTATTTATTGACGAATAGCCAACACGCACTTACAAAATATCGCTCGTGTGAAACACAATTAACTCTTTATTCTCACGAAGTAATGAATGCTATCGACAGGGTAGCTCAGAATGGTTCCCTATTTATAGATTTCCAGAACGCTTTTGGCTCCGTTCGTCACAAGTGACTTCTAATCAAATTGCGTGCCTGTGGACTATCATTTCAGTTGCGCGAATGGATTCGAGAGTTCGCAGTAACTGACGGAAACTCATCGAGTAAAACAGTCCTCCCCGATAGCTGAATAGTCAGCGTGACGGACTGCCGTCCTAAGGGGCCCGGATTCGATTCCCGGCTGGGTCGGGGATTTTCTCCGCTCAGGGACTGGGTGTTGTGTTGTCTTCAGCATCATTTCATCCCCATCCGGCGCGCAGGTCGCCTAATGTGACGGCGAATGTAATGAGACCTGTACCGAGGCGGTCGGACCTGCCCCGTAAGGGGCCTCCCGGCAAATGACGCCAAACGCTCATCTCCATCTGCATCGAGTAAAACAGAAGTGATTTCTGCAAATCGACGTTAGCGAGATGAATCTGTAATTTAGTGGATTAATCCTATTTTGTTTCTTGGGTATTGGTGTGACTTTGTGTGTAAAGAAGCGGACATTCGAACAAGAAGTGTTATAGGCCCTCTGCTAACTACATAAACAATTTAGGAGGTAATCTGTGTAGCACTCTTCGATTGTTTGCGGATGATGCTGTCATTTACCGTCTTGTAAAGTCATCAGATGATCAAAAAAAAATTGCAAATCGATTTAGACAAGTTATCTGGTGTATGGTACGAAAATTGGCAATTGACTCTAAGTATAGATAAGTGCGAAGTCGTCCACACGATTACTAAAAGAAATCCGCTAGATTTAGATTACACGAAAAAGCAAGAAATCTAAAGTATGTAAATTCATCTAAATACTTAAGGATTACAATTGCGAATAACTTAAGTTGGAACGATCGCATAGGTAATGTTGTGGATAAAGCAAACTGAAGATTAGAATTTATTAGCAGAACACTGACAAATGCATGAAGATGGACAGCTCCTTTTGTACTATCGCGAAACAGGGTAGAGAGAACCACGGACATGATACGTGAATTGGGGTGGCAATCATTAAAACAAAGCTGTTTCTCGTTGCAGGATCTTCTCATGAAATTCAGTCACCAAATTTCTCCTCAGAGTGTGTAAATATTCTTTTGGCACCCACCTACGTAGGGAGGTATGAGTATCATAATGAAATAAGAGAAATCAGAGCCCGTACAGAAAGATGTAAGTGTTCGTTTTTCCCTCGTGATATTCGACAGTGGAACGGCAGAGAAACATCTTCATGGTGGTTCGATGAACCCTCTGCCAGGCACTTATTGTGAATTGTAGAGCAATTGTGTAGATGTAGATTGTAATCGGAAGCTCATAGGAACAACAGTCGGTAATCCTCCATATGATCATCTTTGAGGCGGAGGATCAATACCTCATCTGCTAGTGTCTTCGCAAGCGCTCGTCTTTGACGTTCTTTCTTGCTGTACCATTTAAACGTACTTCGTTACTTGAAATAACAAACGTTAATAAACACACCAGACAGAAATTAGTCGCCACCCCAGGAGACATCACGCTAATACCGTATACAACCATATCTAGCCTTGACAGTGGGCCCAGTTCGGCGACATACAGAGTCCGGAAGATTCTTTAGGTACGCCACATGTAGCTGGAGCCATTCATTGATGATTAAATCCCGTACAGCTAATAAATTGAGGGGATGTTGATCACTATGTTTGACCCGCTGTTTCAAACAGTTCTACACATTAAGAACCTTCCTGGCAGATTAAAACTGTGTGCCGGACCGAGACTCGAACCCGACATCTTTGTCTTTCGCGGTCAAGTGCTCCACCAACTGAGCTACCCAAGCACGACTCACGATCCGCCCTCACAGCTTCAATTCTGCCAGTACCTCGTCTCCTACCTTCCAAACTTAACAGAAACTCTTCTGCAAAGGTCCCGAGTTCGAGTCTCGGTCCGGCACACAGTTTTAATCTGCCAGGGAGTTTCATATCAGCGCACACTCCGCTGCAGGGTGAAAATCCCATTCTGGAGTTCTACACATTTTGTATGGAATTAAGATCGGGGGATTTAGTGCGCCAGTCGAGCTGCGGTGCGATGCTTGAGCGCTCGTGAAAACATGAACGTATGGGTGAAAACCCTGAACATTTTGGAGGAAGGGAGTGACACAGCGTATTAACCATGAAGACGAGAAAGAAAGGGCAATATCTCATCCGTAAGAACGTTGAAATACACATCTTGCTTCATGTTCACAGTTACCTGAATGACTAATGGCACGGCAAAGTCCCCCCAAAATGTGACAGACCCGCTTCGGCCTGAACAACGTCCTCTACACACTGTGGTTTAAACGCTTTATTCGGCTACCGGTACACTTGATGTTGGGCATTACACTGAGGTAACAAAAATTCAAATGGCTCTGAGCGCTGTGGGACTTAACTTCTGAGGTCATCAGTCCCCTAGAACTTAGAACTACTTAAACCTAACTAACCTAAGGACACCACAAACATCCATGCCCGAGGCAGGATTCGAACCTGCGACCGTAGCGGTCACGCGGTTCGAGACTGTAGCGCCTAGAACCGCTCGGTCACCTCGGCCGGCTGTAACAAAAGTCATGAGAAATCTTCTAATATCGTGTCGGACCTCCTTTCGCCCGGCGTAGTGCCGCATCTCGACGTGGCATGGACTCAACAAGTGGTTGGAAGTCCGTTGCAGAAATATTGAGCCATGCTGTCTCTATAACCGTCCATAATTGCGAAAGTGTTCCCGACGTACAATCGTGCACGAAATGGCCTCTCGATTATGTCCCATATATGTTTGATGGGATTTATGTCGGCCGATCCAGGTGGCCAGATCATTCACTCGAACCGTTCAGAATGTTCTTCAGACCAATCGCGAACAGTGTGGCCCAGTGACATGCTTCGTTGTCATCCATAAAAAATCCATTCTTGTTCGGTAACATGAAGGCCATGAATGGCTGCAAACGGTCTCTAAGTAGCCGATCATAACTAGGTCCCAATCTACTCCGTTTAAATACAGCTCACACCATTATGGAGCCACCACCGACTTGCACAGCGACTTGTTGTCAACTGGGATCCATGGCTTCGTGGGGTCTGTGCCACACTCACACCCTACCATCAGGTCTTACCAACTGAAATCGGTGCTCACCTGACTAGGCCACGAATTTCCAGTTGTCTATGGTGCAACCGATATGGCCATAAGCCCAGGGGAGGCGCTACAGGCGATGTCGTGCCGTTAGCAAAGGCACTCGCGTCGGTCGGCTGCTGCCATAGCCCATTAACGCCAAATTTCGCCGCATTGTCATAACGGACTCTTTTTGTCGTACGCCTCGCATTGATTTCGGCGGTTATTTCACTCAGTGTTGGTTGTCTGTTAGCGCTAACAACACTACGCAAACGCCGCTGCTGTCGCTCGTTAAGTGAAGGCCGTTGGCCCTTGCGTTGTCCGTGGTGAGAGGCAATGCCTGAAATTTGGTATTCTCGGCACACTCTTGAGAGTGTGGATTCGGAATATTGGACACCCTAACTATTTGCGAAATGGAATGCCCCATGCGTCTAGCTCCAACTACCATTCCGCGTTCGAAGACCAATTCCCGTCGTGCAGCCATAATCACGTCGGAAACAATGTCACATGAATCACGTGAGTACCAATGACAGCTCCGCCAATGCACTGCCCTTTTATAGCTTGTGTACGCGATACTATCGCCATTTGCATACTTGAATATCGCTCTCCCATGACCTTTGTCACCTCAATGTATTTGAAAAGAGCCAAATCGTGACCCTTCGGACGAGATTACATCTATCAAGTCAACCCCTGTCAAGTTTCTGTGTCGTTCGGCGCACTAAAGACATGCGGCTTCATGTACTTCTGTGAACGCTAGCCCGTTGGTGATACCAGACTATAAATGTCCAATGGACCAGGTTGAGATGGACGTGCGCTGTTTACGACCACTGGTCTTACACCGTGTCGCATGGCTGCGTGTGCTACACAGTTCCTTGTAAACAATTTGGTCCGTCCGCGTTGATATACCAAGAAACCGAACAACTCCTTTCACGATGTGGTCACTGGCACGTCCGAACGCGATCCCTTCTCTCTGCCATTCCGTCATGTCCCCATCTCGACTCATCGTTCTACTCTAATCGCAAGCAACCGACTGGGACATACCCATAACTTCACTGCCATAACTTACGTCGGCGGTGGTCAAAAGAGCAGCTGGTAGGCATCCACAGGGTTCCAAAGCGACCAAGGTGTTCTTTTAAGCACACTGCCGGAAAAAATACAACGCCCTCGGGAGCAATGTCATTGTACTAACAAGTAAGGTGACAGGCAGTTCATCATTGTAGAAGTGTACGACAAAAAATTCAAACCAAGTGAAACACACGTGTCCAAACAGACGCATCGTTACACAGTGCACCCACCTTTGGTGGCAACTCAGGCGTGTATTCACACATGCGTCCGATCTTAAAGGTGCCGAATGGCGTCCAGCGAAAGATTGTCCCCAGCAGTTTCTGCCTTTTTGTCGCAATTGGGGAATGGTTCGCGCAGGCTCTGCAGAAAGAGCAGGTTCCCGCTTAGATTAGATTTGATTAGTACTTGTTCCATAGATCATGAATACGACACTTCCGTAATGATGTGGAACGTGTCAGGTTAATAAAAGGAGTCTATACAAGATAATATATTAGACAAAATATTACATGACACTCAATATTTTCATTTTTTTGTGGGGTTGGGAAATTACCCACTTACTATATACAAAAATTCATCTAATGAGTAGAAGGAGTTGTCACTAAGAAATTCTTTTAATTTCCTTTTAAATGCTATATCGCTATCTGTCAGACTTTTGATGCTATTAGGTAAGTGACCAAAGACTTTTGTGGCAGCATAATTTACCCCCTTCTGAGCCATAGTTAGATTTAACCTTGAGTAGTGATCATCCTTTCTCCAAGTGTTGTAGCCATGTACGCTGCTATTACTTTTGAATTCGTTCGGATTGGTAATAACAAATTTCATAAGTGAATATATATATTGTGAGGCTACAGTGAAGATTTCTAGCTCTTTAAATAAGTGTCTGCAGGATGACCTTGGATGAGCTCCAGCAATTATTCTGATTACACGCTTTTGTGCAATGAACGCTCTTTTACTCAATGATGAGTTACCCCAGAATATGATGCCATACGAAAGAAGATAATGAAAATAGGCGTGGTAAGCTAATTTACTCAGATGTATATCGCCAAAATTTGCAATGACCCTAACAGCGTAAGTAGCTGAACTCAAACGTTTCAGCAGATTCTCAGTGTGTTTTTTTCCAGTTCAACCCCTCATCAATGCATACACCTAGAAATTTTGAATATTCTACCTTAGCTACAGATTTCTGATCGAACTCTATATTTATTAATGGGGTCATTCCATTTACTGTGTGGAACTGTATATACTGTGTTTTGTCAAAGTTTAATGAGAGCCCATTTGCAGAGAACCACTTAATGATTTTCTGAAAACATCATTTACGATTTCACCAGTTAATTCTTGTCTGTTGGGTGTGATAGCTATACTTGTATCATCAGCAGAAAGTACCAGCTTTGCATCTTCGTGAATATAGAATGGCAAGTCATTAATATAAATTAAGAACAGTAGAGGACCCAAGACCGAACCTTGCGGGACCCCATTCTTGATGCCTCGCACTTGTTGAACTGGCGAGACATCTGACGATCTTGATGGGCAAGGCTTTTTTGTACAACACAAAGAGCGCGTTGCGTCGCAGCTGTTGTAAGTGGACATTTACTGTCCTGCAGATAAAAGCACATCACGTTGCTATGGGAGGAAATGCCAGCAGCATGGAAAATTCCAGGCTGTGCAGTGTAGCGAGCAATGGTTCCTTTACCCTGCAGCAACATCAAATGTGACCGCGAGTTGGAATTGATGGCAAAATGATATCATTGCCGCTGCTCGATACATCGAAAAAAATATCAATATATCGATAGAAAATATTTCGACGTACCTGCCTATAAAAACATCGGTTGCACATTGTAAATACGAGGGTTCGAACTTTAATAGTGCCAACTATTTATTGCGGGCCGGAGTGGCCGAGCGGTTCTAGGCGCTACACTCTGGAACCACGCGACCGGTACGGTCGCATGTTCGAATCCTGCCTCGGGCATGGATGTGTGTGATGTCCTTACGTTAGTTAGGTTTACATAGTTCTAAGTTCTAGGGGACTGATGACCTTAGAAGTTAAGTCCCATAGTGCTCAGAGCCATTTGAACCAACTATTTATTTACAGCTAGTACAAAATAGGTACGTGTTTCAAAGTTTTACTGATCTTCAAAGTAGTCACCAGCACTGTGTATAACCCACTGCCATCGATGTGGAAGTTGTAGGATACTCTTAGCAGTGCCAGTTGTGTTGACAGTTCGAGCGGCGCAGTCTGTTGCCCGACGAATTTGTAGCAGTTCTGAAGTGAATGCTGTGAAGTGTTTCCTTCAGTTTAGAAATCGAGTTGAACTTACGAGGGCTTAAGTCAGGGGACTGCAGTAGGTGGTATAGGACTTAGCAGCCCCATCAGTGAAATAAATCAGTAACAGCTTGCACTATACGTGCTTGAGCACTGTCCCGCAAAATGATGGTCAGGTCCTGCAGAAAGTGTCATCACTGCTGTCTCTAAGCTGGTCGTAGGTTGTGTTCCAAAAATGAACAGAATAGAGATAGAAGTGATCACACTTTCTGCAGGACCTGACCATCATTTTACAGGACAATGCTCAAGCTTGTACAGTGCAAGCTGTTACTGATTTGTTTGACTGTTTGGGCTGCTAAGTGCTATGCCACCTACTGCACTCCCCTGACTTAAACCCTTGTGAATTCAACTCGATTTCTAAACTGAAGGAATCACTTCATGGCATTTGGTTCAGAAGTGCTACAAATTCGTTGGGCAATAGACCGCGCCGCTCGAACTGTCAACACAACTGGCACTGCTTAAGAGTATCCTACGACCTCCATGTCACTGACAACGGGTTATACACAATGCTGGTGACTACTTTGAAGATCAGTAAAACTTTGAAACACGTATCTATTTTGTATATTTTGTACAGCTGTAAATAAATAGTTCCAACTATTAAAGTTCCAATTCTCGTATGCTGCCGGTTTTAAAGCTGCTTATTTAAATATTGATTTATTATTAGATATTCTGTACATAAACAAACTAGCAGCCTGTCTGTCCCCAATGGAGCAAGAATTGAATGGAAAACAATGCACGTTCACAGTTGGCGATAACCACTTCGCTAACAGTGGTAGCTCTAAGTAAGTGGCAAAATAAAAGGTGTCCCATGGGTCCGTCATTAGGTTTTATCGCATATCGGACTTGTCCGAAACACTTCGCGTCGACTTCCCTGTTTCTTCATTTCTGCCAACGCCAACTCCCTAGCTGTTGCAGTGTCAAAATTGGGTACTGGACCTAAACGTTGCAGTTGGTGTTGGTAGCGCCGAGCGCCGATAGCGTCAGCATTTCCTCTCACACGCCTCCACCAGCCGCTAAGACCAGTCTTGTCATTTAGATCTTTGTTCATCATTTTCAGCAACTGTTTATGAAAAAAATGTCGATGTGAAAAAACAGCACACTAGTTGCGTTAAAAATTGTTTTATAATTCAACTGGTGTGCTGTTTCTTCAAATCGGAAATATTGTTATTCCTTGCCCCCCCTTCCCCCCCCCCCCCCCCTCCCTCTCAGTGCAATCGGGCTTCTTCTCTTGTGCCACATTTACGAGGGTGAGTCAAATGAGAATCTTAAATATTTTTTAAAATATTATTTATAGTGCAGAATGGATACAAAGCTATATTACTTTTCAACATAATCTCCTCCATGCTCAATGCATCAATGCAAGTCCTCCAGCTCTTACAAAGTGCATAAATTCCCTTAGAAAAAAATTCTTTTTGTAGTTGGCGTATCCACTCATGCACCGCGTGGCGTACCTCTTCATCATAACGGAACTTCTTTCCTCCCATTGTGTCTTTGAGTGGTCCAAACATATGAAAATCACTTGGGGTAAGGTCTGGGTTGCTCGCTCTCTTCGTTTCCGGTTGGTGGAAGTGAACCCAGGTATCGCCGCCAGTAATGATTCTTGCAAGGAAGCCATCACCTTCTCGTTCAAAGCGCCGAAGAAGTTCTTCACAAGCATCAACACGTCGTTCTCTCATTTCAGAACTCATCTGCCGTGGCACCCATCTTGCAGACACTTTGTGAAACTGGAGCACATAATGCACAATGTAGTGTGCTGACCCATGACTAATCTGTAAACATGTTACAGTGTCATTCAGCGTCACTCGGCGGTTTTCCTTCTCTATGACTTCAACTGCTGCAATGTTCTGTAGAGTCACAACTCGTTGTCCCTGACCTGGACGAAGAGCAACTTCCACTGTAGTCACACCATTTGCGAACTTCCTACTCCATTCGTAGACTTGGTGCTGTGACAAACACGCATCACCGTACTGAACCTTCATTCGTCGATGAATTTCAATAGGTATCACACCTTCACTACGCAAAAACCGAATAATAGAACGCTGTTCTTCCCTGGTGCAAGTCGCAAGTGGAGCAGCCAACTTTATACTCATACTGCGACGGTATGTGTGCATCTGCACTATGCTGCCACCTTCAGGCCATTCTGCACGGTGTTTGTAGCACTCTTACTAACTTACAGGACAAAGGCGCGAAATTTCGATTTGTTATTACAAATTTAAGGTTTTCATTTGACTCACCCTCGTACTTGCTTCACAAAGTCAAGAGGGAATGTTTGGACATGATGACAGCTCAAAAAGTTGTGAGACTCCTTCGCACAGTGAAAGTAAAATTATATTCTACTACAACGTCAAAAGGACAACTTTAAATATCTACCAAAAATTGTGGAAAAAATTTAATATAAAATAAAAATAGCGGCACCCGATTTTGCCATTCTTAATCGATTTATCGTCGGAACTAATCTTCAGCAGTCACGTTTGACGGTGTTCTGGTGTGAGTGATAGTCTGGCCAGAGGCACAAGTGATCTTAATCCTGCTGCAAGCAGACGTTTCCTGATGCTCCCTGACGACACAGTAGGTGACCGGATTTCGATCCTAGATGATTTCGTTCGGCCACCGCTTCTCGCAGAAGGCGTCAAGATTGACGTGCGTCGGTACTATGCGGACGTCCAGAATGGCCCTACCTCACCTAAACTGATAGCCACAGTTTTCGTATCCCAGACGGCGTGAAAGAAAAGCGGACGAGATAACCACTGATATGCCATCGGGGTCTCCTGTAATTATTCTACCCAGTATCAGACCGTTGGAAGGCATGGACTACGATCCTACTAGCTGGAAGCCACTAATTTGAACGGATACTGTCGCAGAGGTGGTAGCAATCACAACACTAACGCAAAGAGGTGTTGTTGTTGTTGTGGTCTTCAGTCCTGAGACTGGTTTGATGCAGCTCTCCATGCTACCCTATCCTGTGCAAGTTTCTTCATCTCCCAGTACCTACTGCAACCTACATCCTTCTGAATCTGCTTACACTATTCATCTCTTGGTCTCCCTCTACGATTTTTACCCTCCACGCTGCTCTCCAATGTTAAATTTGTGATCCCTTGATGCCTCAGAACATGTCCTACCAACCGGTCCCTTCTTCTCGTCAAGTTGTGCCACAAACTGCTCTTCTTCCCAATTCTATTCAGTACCTCCTCATTAGTTACGTGATCTACCCATCTAATCTTCAGCATTCTTCTGTAGCACCACATTTCGAAAGCTTATATTCTCTTCCTGTCCAAACTATTTATTGTCCATGTTTCACTTCCATACATGGCTACACTCCATACAAATACTTTCAGAAACGACTTCCTGACACTTAAATCTATACTCGATGTTAACAAATTTCTCTTCTTCAGAAACGCTTTCCTTGCCATTGCCAGTCTACATTTTATATCTTCTCTACTTCGACCATCATCAGTTATTTTGCTCCCCAAATAGCAAAACTCCTTTACTACTTTAAGTGTCTCATTTCCTAATCTAATTCCCTCAGCATCAGCCGACTTAATTCGACTACATTCCATTATCCTCGTTTTACTTTTGTTGATGTTCATCTTATATCCTCCTTTCAAGACACCATCCATTCCGTTCAATTGCTCTTCCAAGTCCTTTGCTGTCTCTGACAGAATTACAATGTCATCGGCGAACCTCAAAGTTTTTATTTCTTCTCCATGGATTTTAATACCTACTCCGAACTTTTCTTTTGTTTCCTTTACTGCTTGCTTAGTATACGGATTGAATAACATTTGGGAGAGGCTACAACCCTGTCTCACTCCCTTCCCAACCACTGCTTCCCTTTCATGCCCCTCGACTCTTATAACTGCCATCTGGTTTCTGTACAAGCTATCTCTAAGT
The DNA here is from genome assembly GCF_023864275.1 of Schistocerca cancellata. Lineage (NCBI taxonomy): Eukaryota > Metazoa > Arthropoda > Insecta > Orthoptera > Acrididae > Schistocerca > Schistocerca cancellata. Next base: position 931,946,029 of record NC_064627.1, read on the forward strand.
CTACAAATGCTAGAAACGTAGATTTGCCTTTCCTTAATCTATTTTCTAAGATAAGAGGTAAGGTCAGTATTGCCTCACGTGTTCCAATATTTCTACGGAATCCAAACTGATCTTCCCCGAGGTCGGCTTCTACCAGTTTTTCCATTCGTCTGTAAAGAATTCGCGTTAGTATTTTGCAGCTGTGACTTATTAAACTGATAGTTCGGTAATTTTCACATCTGTCAACACCTGCTTTCTTTGGGATTGGAATTATTATATTCTTCTTGAAGTCTGAGGGTACTTCGCCTGTCTCATACGTCTTCCTCACCAGATGGTAAAGTTTTGTCAGGACTGGCTCTCCCAAGGCCGTCAGTAGTTCTAATGGAATATTGTCTACTCCCGGGGCCTTGTTTCGGCTCAGGTCTTTCAGTGCTCTGTCAAACTCTTCACCCAGTATCGTATCTCCCATTTCATCTTCATCTACATTCTCTTCCATTTCTATAATATTGTCCTCAAGCACATCGCCCTTGTATAGACCCTCTATATACTCCTTCCACCTTTCTGCTTTCCCTTCTTTGGTTAGGACTGGGTTTCCATCTGAGCTCTTGACATACGTACAAGTGGTTCTCTTTTCTCCAAAGGTCTCTTTAATTTTACCTGTAGGCAGTATCTATCTTACCCTTAGTGAGAAAAGCCTCTACATCCTTACATTTGTCCTCTAGCCATCCCTGCTTAGCCATTTTGCACTTCTTGTCGATCTCGTTTTTGAGACGTTTGTATTCCTTTTTGCCTGCTTCATTTACTGCGTTTTTATGTTTCCTCCTTTCATCAATTAAATTCAATATTTCTTCTTTTACCCAAGGATTTCTACTAGCCCTCGTCTTTTTACCTATTTGATCCTCTGCTGCCTTCACTACTTCATCCCTCAGAGCTACCCATTCTTCTACTGTACTTCTTTCCCCCACTGCTGTCAATTGTTCCCTTATGCTCTCCCTGAAACTCTGTACAACCTCTGGTTTAGTCAGTTTATCCAGATCCCAACTCCTTAAATTCCCACCTTTTTTCAGTTTCTTCAATTTTAATCTGCAGTTCATAACCAATAGATTGTGGTCAGAGTCCACATCTGCCCCTGGAAATGTCTTACAGTTTAAAACCTGGTTCCTAAATCTCTGTCTTACCATTATATAATCTACCTGATACCTTTTAGTATCTCCGGGATTCTTCCATGTATACAACATTCTTTTATGATTCTTGAACCAAGTGTTAACTATGATTAAGTTATGCTCTGTGCAAAATTCTAACAGACGGCTTCCTATTTCATTTCTTACTCCCAATCCATTTTAAGCTACTATGTTTCCTTCTCTCCCTTTTCCTACACTCGAATTCCAGTCACCCATGACTATTAAATTTTCAAAGAGGTATATTCTCAAATTAGCACAGAACAACGGACTCTCAACTGAGGGCAACCTCCACTGACACAGGCATATTCACAGAACATCATATAGAAATACCATTTCCTATACAAGTTTGACTCAGAACACTTCGGAGAGAGAATACAGGACCACGAGAACTAGGTTTCGCCAACAAAAGGGGATTGGCAGAGTTCGGTGAACCTGACCGCATGCGTGACGCTGCTGCTCTCCCGTAGTATGGCGAAATACTTGCAGCTGCCGAACTACGAGACAGCGATCTGTTTCGAGCTTCGTTAGTAGACTGTGCCCGAAGTAACGACTGTTAAACTTTCCCTTAGCGTGGCGGAGCGTACCTCTAGACAAGAGGCGGTAGCTGGGGCTCTTCCAAGAAGACATTGCAGAATCTGGGCCGGAGCGGCGATGCTCAGGGGTTTTGTTAGTTGGTCGGTACCTCACACTTGTGTGCTTACGGCTGTAAAAAAAACAGTTCCGGTGCCAACTTTCTGGGTGGTCAAGCCGTTAGCTGTCGCCTGCTGGGCCATAGAACTCGCCGCTTCCTTGTTGCACCAGTTGTTTCCTAACCTTGCGCAACGTCTGCCGTTGGGATGGCGGGCATTTTTATGTCGGTGCATGCCTCAAGCCCAAGAATATGCTTCATTTAAACTTCAATCTTTTTAATGGCCGCCGCCATATTGAACAGTTTGTAAATTCCTCTCAATGGCAACCGAAATTTGTATCTAAGTATCTGTATGTAGGGAATTATTACTACAAGATTTCTTTCGTTTTTGTAACTATTAAAATGGTTCAATTCACTTGTGTATCTTTAGATATAAATAAAATTGATATGCAAATTATGGATAGACCAGGTGTTTGACCCTGGTCAGAAGCTCCCGAATCAGTCATTAACGACTTTTCGACTCAACCTTTGTTTCCAGCCTCGGGCGGCTGCCCTCACACTCATCACTGCACGTGGCCTTCTTGAGGGATGGGGATGAGGGGGGGGGGGGGGGAGGGTTTGTAACGCGCTGTTTTGTACAATGTTCCACGGTTGAATGCTGAAATCAGCGACAGAACACCGATACATTGTGTGCTCAACATGTGCAGCAATGCGTCAATACGTCCGCAGGCTCACAATACGACCCTATTCAAATGGCTGAAGCTGTTCAGCAGGAGTACACTCGTCGGTGGGGCGTTGGTTGTACTCTAGAATGAATGTTGCAAACACTGTTCACCTCTACACGCAGCACAGCTACTGCCTGCAGAGTGAGAACAGAGGGTGCACAGACACGCCTCCTGAGCTCCATCTGATCACCGATGACTGAAAAATGAATCACTACACAGAAACCCCTCATTTTGGCAGTGAGCCCTTGAGGGTACTGCTTTTTCTGAGTGTATTTTTGTCCGGTGATCTTAGGTACCGCATAAATATTGCAACGACTAAACTAGAGTATTCGGTTGGTACACAAGTTCTACCGTTTTTTCATAAGTTTAATAAACACAGGAGATGTACATAACTGAGAATTTATTCATCAGTAATAAATTCTTCTTTATTATTTAAAACAGTGTGCCAACACTGGGGTAACTTCTCAATTCAGCGACTGTAGAAATCACGTGGATTTGAGGCGACGAACTCTTCGACCATGGGGTTGGGTTGTTTAGGGGAAGAGACCAAACAGCGAGGTCATCGGTCTCATCGGATTAGGGAAGGGCGGGGAAGGAAGTCAGCCGTGCCCTTTCAAAGGAACCATTCCGGCATTTGACTGGAGCGATTTAGGGAAATCGCGGAAAACCTAAATCAGGATGGTCGGAGGATGGTCGGACGTGGGGTTGAACCGTTGTCCTCCCGAATGCGAGTCCAGTGTGCTAACCACTGCGCCACTTCGCTCGGTGACCCATGTGCGGAGCGAATTCTCATCTGAATAGGAAGTTCCTTGATGGTTGTTTGATAGAGAGCGGAAAAGGTGAAAATTTGAGACCGCAAGATCAAGTGAATAGGAGGGAGGCGGGGGGAGAATGATTTCTTCAACCCAACTCCTGTAAAGCGTGTTTTGTCTGTCTAGCAGAATGCAGGTGGGTGTTATCGTAGAGTAGAATCACTTCACGCTGTCTTCCTGGTCGTCGTTCTTGGATGGCGTGTGTAAGACGCCTCAGTTGTTGACAATAAATGTCGGCAGTGACGATTACACCTCGGGGAAGCAGTTCACAGTAAACCACACCATCGCCGTTCCACGGGAGTTGGTGCTTTGTTTGGGCTCAACCATCTCTTTCTTTTCCCTGTTTTAGCGCAAATACACCTTTTGTCGATACGAATAACGATATAGGGTAGGAATGGTCGGTCTTGTTCACGAGCTAATTGATAACGGGCAAGCAGAGATGCACATATGACCACACATATGGCCACCCGCCGATTTTTGTGATTTTGGCTTAGAGTATGCGGTACCATACTCCCGATTTTTGAACCTTCCTCACATCGTGCAAACGTTGCACGATGGCGGAATGATCACAGTTCATCACATCCGCCATTTCTCGAGTACACTGACGTGGGTCGTTGTGAATTAATGCGTTTAAACGATCTTCATCAAAATCCGAAGGTTTCCCCGAATATGGACAGTCACAAATTACAAAACGATCGTTCTTAAGACGTGAAAACTTTTATCTTGCCGTGCTGTGTCCAATGGCATTATCCCCATACATCGCGTAAATGTTTCCGGTAGCCTCCGCTGTTGTTATCCCTGTACTGAACTCAAACAGAAAAACTGGAAATTTGTGGTAAGGTCTTATGGGACCAAAATGTGGAGGTCATCGATCCCTAAGCTTCCGCACTACTTAATCTAACTTAAAGTAACTTACGCTAAGGACAACACACACATCCATGCCCAAGGGAGGACTCGAACCTCCGAATGGGGAAGCAGCGCGGAACTCAAACAGAAGAATACGTCAGAAACGCTCCGATTCCTCCACTTGGCACACCATTTTCTAGCGTCCACAGCTCCACTCACTATCTCCAAATGGCAAATCGTGAACACAGATATCAACAGTGAACTGCAAATAAAGTACGACAGTCGATAAATAAACCCATAGTAACCGGAATACCAGCATGCAAGACAAAAACGCTACGAATTTATGCACTAACGTAGTAGTTTGAGCTTCTACAGAGCAGAGCAGATCATTGGGAGGCCGACGTGAGATGGGACGATGAGGAGAAGCAGCAGGTGTGGCTGGGAAGGGGCGGCAGAGGAGGCGGGAGCAGCTTTCGGGGCCCGGGGCAGCCTCCAATCAATACGGCAGCCCCCGGGGCAGGGACAGGGGCAAAGGTCACCGCCGCGAGCTCTGCCGGAGCTCCAGCCGGCGCTGTCGGCGGCTGCTGACGCGAGCGAGCAGCGGCTGGAACTGAGGCGCCTCCAGGATAACGTCTACTGAGTGCGCTCCTGGAAACTGCCCATAGCAAGAAAACATAAGATCTAAAAACTTAACTCCGCCCTAAGAGACCATGAAGACCCAACGGGACCGATCGGCCGCTAGGTCGTCCTCAGCCCACAGGTGGCACTGGATGTGGATAGGTTGGGGCATATGATCAGCAAACCGCTTTCCAGCCGTACATCAGTTTACAAGACCGGAGACGCTACTTCTCAATTAAGCAGTTCCTCAATTTGTCTCATAGGGTCTGAGCGCTCGTCAGACTGGATGTTCACCCATCCAAGTACACTACTGGCCATTAAAATTGCTACAGCACGAAGATGACGTGCTGCAGACGTGAAATTTAACCGACAGGAAGAAGATGCTGTGATATGCAAATGATAAGCTTTACAGGGCATTTACACAAGGTTGGAGCCGGTGGCGACACCTACAACGTGCTGACATGAGGGAAGTTTCCAACCGATTTCTCATACACAAACAGCAGTTGACCGGCGTTGCCTGGTGAAACGTTGTTGTGATGCCTCGTGTAAGGAGGAGAAATGCGTACCGTCACGTTTACGACTTTGATAAAGGTCGGATTGTAGCCTATAGCGATTGCGATTTATCGTATCGCGACATTGCTGCTCCCGTTGGTCGAGATCCAATGACTGTTAGCAGAATATGGAATCTGTGGGTTCAGGAGGGTAATACGGAACGCCGTGCTGGATCCCAACGGCCTCGTATCACTAGCAGTCGAGACGACAGGCATCTTATCGGCATGGCTGTAACGGATCGTACAGTCACGTCTCGATCCCTGAGTCAACAGATCGGGATGTTTACAAGACAATAACGAACAGTTCGACGACGTTTGCAGCAGCATGGACTATCAGCTCGGAGACCGTGGCTGCGGTTACCCTTGACGCTGCATCACAGACAGGAGCGCCTGTGATGGTGTACTCAACGACGAACCTTGGAGCACGAATTGCAAAACGTCATTTTTTCGGATGAATCCAGGTTCTGTTTACAGCATCATGATGGTCGCATCCGTGTTTGGCGACATCGCGGTGAACGCACATTGGAACCGTGTATTTGTCAACGCCATATGGCGTATCACCCGGCGTGGCGGTATGGGGAGCCATTGGTTACACATCTCGGTCACCTGTTGTTCGCATGGACGGCACTTTGAACAGTGGACGTTACATATCACATGTGTTACGACTCGTGGCTCTACCCTTCATTCGGTCCCTGCGAAACCCTACATTGCAGCAGGATAATGCACGACCGCATGTTGCAGTTCCTGTACGGGCCTTTCTGGATACAGAAAATGTTCGACTACTGCCCAGGCCAGCACATTCTCCAGATCTCTCACCAATTGAAAACGTCTGGTCAATGGTGACCGAGCAACTGGCTCGTCACAATACGCCAGTCACTACTCTTGATGAACTGTGGTATTGCGTTGAAGCTGCATAGGCAGCTGTACCTTACACGCCATCCAAGCTCTGTTTGACAATGCCCAGGCGTATCAAGGTCGTTATTACGGCCAGAGGTGGTTGTTCTGGGTACTGATTCCTCAGGATCTATGGACCCAAACTACGTGAAAATGTAATCACATCTCAGTTCTAGTATAATATATTTGTCCAATGAATACCCGTTTATCGTCTGCATTTCTTCTTGGTTTAGCAATTTTAATTGCCAGTAGTGTACTAGCCCAGTCCGACAGCGCTTAACTCTTGTGGTCTGACAGGAACAGGCGTTACCACTGCATCAAGGAAGCAGATAATAGGTGGCACGTAAAATGCTCATCGCAACAAAGAGAACTATTTAACACCATAAAGAAATCAACGGGAGAGCAGAACGAAGTATCAGAATAATAGAACTTCAAATGGTTCAAATGGCTCTGAGCACTATGGGACTTAACATCTGAGGTCATCAGTCCCCTAGAACTTAGAACTACTTAGACCTAACTAACCTAAGGACATCACACACATCAATGCCCGAGGCAGGATTCGAACTTGCGATCGTAGCAGTCGCGCGGTTCGGCACTGAAGCGCCTAGAAGCGCTCGGCCACCGCGGCCAGCTATAATAGAACTACAATACAGAACAGAATAAAGGTACAATACAACAGTTATCACAAATTTCGTCTAGCGTGAGGCATGCTAGAGTAGTCCAAGCAGATGCAATGCCGAATGTGCCCGGATCGATTTTGGTCAGAGTATCTGGATATCTGGGTTCAAATCCCGGCCCGCAACAACTTATCAACTTTGCCCATTGATTTCAATCGATTCCCGCTCGCAGCCATTGGCTGTAATTTCTTTGTGTCTTACAAATAGAAATACTTGTAGATATGACTCGTTTACTTACATTTTTACATGCTTTATTGCTGTTTATGTGTCTTTATCTTTGGACCGACGTTGACGTTAATGTGTCTTTATCTTAAGCGAGACCTCTGAAACGACGCATTGAGAAAACATTTGCAGAAAGATAAAATCTCAACGCATATCGTCACGACATATCTTTGCATCATGTTCTACACTGTATTATTCCCGAGTGGTTGTCTCCCGACTAAACAGTAGAGTTGTAGTTAAAATCCAGACCATTGCGGTTGATAATTCCACCTCATGAAGAGTAAATTGAGAAGTGGTGTCATTGATAAGAATCCAAAAGTGTGTCTAAAATTAAGAACAACAGTGTATAAACTTGACTAACCCGAACTTTCCAAGAATATGCAAGGCCATTGTTCACATTACTATTTTTCAGCCATTTGTCATAATTTGATCTTGTGGATATGCCTGGATTGAAAATTCATAGAATATAGTCATTATCTCAGTGGTATGGATGAAGGATACTAAATAACGCTAAGAGAGAATTTCATTCATCATTCTGATTTATTTCGATAATATTTAAGAAAACTATTACTCTCTGTGACAAAACATTTAAGAAAACTATTACTCTCTGTGACAAAATATTTAAGAAAACTATTACTCTCTGTGACCAAACATTTGAGGAAACTATTACTCCTTGTGACAAAACATGCATGAAATCTATTATATTTAAGAAAACTACCACTCTCAGTGACAAAACCTACATGAAGCACTCACTATCGCTTGCATCTCGTCATACCGGAAACATAGACAACACTTCGTCGCCAGGTACTTCTACTAATGATTAAAATGGCTAAAAATGAATGTTACTGAATGGTGGCCTCTTAACACTATTTAGTTATTGTCACGCCTATTTAACGCGCGGAGTAGGGAAGAATATTACGTTTCACTCTCTTAAACATTACTTGTGTTTCTACACATGCATTACCATGCGGATAAATTCATGTTGAAACCGCTTATTATGCAACCGCAATGCAACGTGAGCAAACCTGCCCAGGCTTCATGACTCCACATTATTCGTACAATGATTAACGAATGGAAAATCCAGTGACTACCGTTATGAATGCGAGCAACACGTGGCCAAGTTCGACAACAAAGAAACGAGTAAAATAAACCGTTGAATCGTGAAAAATTTATACTGCTTGTATCCAGAACGAAACTATGCAACAAATGAAACATTAACCTATCCGCTATTGACCTAAGAACAAGAACCGTTGGTTCATGCCCTCAATCACCTCGCGCGTAAGTCCGCTAGTTGAAAAATTTCTACAAATAAAATATCGCTGAACGTCTCCCGGTATTAAATCACACCCGGACATGCTTCATAATCAATGTTACCCCAAAAAACCTATATTATGAATAACTTTTCTCACCATCAATGACGAGCGCCGCACCCCTGCGTCCGTCTCGTTCAATCGCCGGCCCCAGAGTGTCCTAACATGGCGCGTTCCAGGACCAACCGCCAACCGTTCAAAAAAACTGGTGGTGAGGGTAGGACCTCAGTGAGAACCAACCTCACAAACTCCGCCCTGCTCATCCCCACTATCTTTGGAATCACGAACTCTCAGCCGAATCTGCTCTCGTTGTTATGTTGGTGCTAAACTACCCTACTGCTACCATTTTTGACTAACCCAGATTATTATATATTCCATACATAATTACGTTGATCCATCCACATACATCATGGGATCAAAGAATGAGAAAGGAGGTGTGGCACCAACAGAAGAAAAAATATACACGGAAGCATTCTTGAATCCAGAGATTAATTAGCTAGACGAAACATTGAAAGGACGCTCTCGGCGTAAAATGAATTATTAAACATGTAGAAATTAATCAGTCAGTTAAATGAAGCGTAAACCTGTGACGTTTCAATAGCACCGGAGGGTTGATTTACTGTCGTTATAACAGCTCTGCACACTCGTAAGCATCTCGCTACGGCTGTCCAGTCGTAACTAGTTCAGGCTTGGTATGTTGTGCGAGTGAAATACATGGTGTCACACAACTAGCAATAGAGGTACACGGGAGGTTTATGCTCAGGTAAGGGCAATGAAAAACGAACACGTTATTACAGTGCCTCTGTAGCTCTGTCGCCACTGCGATACGTAGCCGTAGGACATTGCTCGCAACATTTCACAGTGTAACAAGAAGACAAACACACGAACATACAAACACACACACAAACACGCACACACACACACACACACACACACACACACACACACACAATAACTGTACTGAACATGGATTCGTAGTATGCCCTGTTCTGCTCTCTTACGTTCATTATTTATAACGCGACAATCCGTTTTTCTGCGTGGTGTTAATTGTCTCTCCGAACTTAGTGCAGAATTCTCGTATTGTGCCACTGCACTTCAGAGTGTCATGTTTCTATCCCCAGTGGTAGATGTAAAATAGATTGTGAGCAGTCAGGAAATGAAACACACATGAGAAATCCCTTGTTAATATTTGTTCAAGAGACACAACAAGCACTACTGGCTCTTCTGAAAAGCAGATTTTAGGCTAGCAATCTAACGCTGCCGTCTCCACTTAGAACTCTCTGAAATAAGAATAAGCTAAAAATCCAGTTTCTGTAATTTACGTTGGTATAATACAACATTTGACAAAAGAAAGACGGACAAACCATTTACGTTACCGTCTTCCATATCCCAGATAGTTAGCCTATGTTTGTATTCAGCCAGAGACAGCCAGTTTGACTCCTGATGGCGAGATGAAGTTTCATCGTCAGTATTTAGCCAGTAAGGGAGGATAGGTGGTGCCGTACATTACCTGATCACTAAACATTACGTCAATGTCCTAGAGTAAATTACACGCTAGTTAGTTACAAGTTCCATAGATTATTTGAGCGGTTATTTTATCGAAATGATGTCGAACGAGTCAGTTTACAAGATACTGTATGCATACGCAGTTAGTGTTAACGTTAATGGTTTTGCGAGCGTGATAGTGAACTGACATTGATGTCTTGGCCACCAAATTCGCCTGATCTCAACCAACATCTGGGACGCTATCGGGTGTCAGTTCCGACCTACAAATCATGGACCCGTACTTGTGTGTAGCTGTCTGGTGCCACATACCTCCGGAAATCTACCAAGCGTTTCCGGACACATGTCCACATAACATATTTTCTTTCTTTGTGTGTCAGGAATGTTTCCTGAAAGTTTGGCCGTACCTTTTTGTAACACCCTGTATATATGCCTGTAACTAATAAAGTTTATTCTAATGTGGAATTATGGAACATGTTTTGAGCTCAAGAATTACGACTTTTTGTGGAACGAAAACCTCCGCCATAAAAATCAACATGGGTTCTATAGACAGAGATTTTGCGAAACTCATCTGCCTCTGTCATTCCATGAGATTCATAGAGCTGTAGACAACGATACTCAGTATGCTTACGACGTATATAAATGATCTAACAGAAAGCCTCGGAAGGTCTTTAAGACTGTTCACAGATGATGCGGTTGTCTATGAGAAGGTAGCAACGCCGGAAGATAGTATCGACTTGCAGAATGACCTACAGAAGGTTAACGAATGGTGAAGTCTCTGCCAGTTGATCCTAAATGTAAATAATTGCAACATATTGTGCATACATAGGAAAAGAAATCAGTTACTGTACAACTACACTATTGATGACAAATTGCTGGAAACAGCAGGAGTAACTATCCAGAGCGACCTTAAGTGGAATGACCACATAAAACAGATAGTAGGAAAAGTAGTCGCCAGACTGAAGTTCATCGGAACAATCTTAAAGGGGGTAGGACGTCAAACGGGCCGACTTGGAGCAGGAGAGGCACCACAGGGCATTTTAATTTCCACTCTCTATACTTTTACGAATAAATTACAACATGACCAGGAAGGATTCAGGATTCATACTCATAGCAGTGGAAGCTCAAAAACCTAACAAAACACATTTCTTTACATGTGAAATTTCATCATTTTTTCACGTACTACTGGCTGCATTTGTTGCTATAGATTCACTTTTCTTCCTAAGCAAGAGAGGTTCTTCAATGACTTTTGCACAGCATACAAGCCATAATTACAGGCGTATGAAACTCTAGAAGATATTTAATTTATGAAAAAATGAATGAACTGTTACATTTTAAACTTCATGTTTAGAAAAATCTCAAGTTTTATAGTTAATTATCTCAATTTTTTCCACAATTTTTTAATAGATTTGGAAAATTCTAGAGTTTCATATACCTGTAACTACTGTTCGTATGCTATGAAAAATTCATCGAAGAATCTCTCTTACTTAGGAACAAAAGAGTACCTATAGCAACAAATGCAGCCAGTAATAAGTGAAAAAAATGATGAAATTTCACATGTAAGAAAAGGTATTTTGCTACGTTTTTGTACTTCCACTGCGATGAGTGTGAGTCCTAAATCCTTCCTGGTCATGGTGACAAAGTTTTATGTATTTATTTGTAAAAGTATAGACAGTAGAAATTAAAACGTCCTGTGGTGCCTCTCCTGCTCCAAGTCGGCCCGTTTGACGTCCCGCCCCCCTTAAGGAAATGTAACTCATCCACGAAGGAAGTGGCTTCAAGGCGTTTGTTCGGTCGATTCTTGAGTTCTGTTCATCGACCTGGGACTCTTACCAGGTAGGGCTGGTAGAAGAGATAGGGAAGATCCAACGAAGAGCGGGGCGTTTCGTCACGGGGTCGTTTAGCTGGCGAGAGAGCGTTACAAACAGCTCAACAGACTCCACTGGCAGGCGCCACAAGACAGGCATTGTGCATTACGGAGAGGTTTACTATCGAAATTTCGAGAGAGTACTGGCCTACGTGGTCAGCTTCTTTACGTATATTTTGCTACTGATGACTTGTTATATTTCTCCAATCTGTAGCAGTCCAGATGTTCTTTAAATCGGGTCCCGAAATTTCTGCCAGTCTTGCCGATATAATATTTGTATTATTGGCTGCAGGAACTTTTGTAAACCCGAACTGTGTCAATCTGTACCTGTCGGTACTATATTGTCAGTAAATCTCATACTTAGGTTGTTTGTGGCCTTGAAACTGATTTTTACGTCTGCATTTTCGAATAACCTAGCTAATCTGTGAGACACTACACCAGGTTATGACACTTTTTGCACGTTTAATTGCTAGATTACTGCCAGTTGTGAGCGTGGTTTGCTCTTGATTGTCCAGTTTATTTCTTATTTCTCGTGTGACTGTAATAATGACTGTCTACTTCAGTATATTTTATGGTATGTGTTACTTATTGGAGATCTGTATGTATAAGTGGAAATTTGTGGGCTCTGCATAAGATTAATCTTAATGCTACTTTCTTTTGGTTGGTGGAATGTGTAGAAGAGTTTGTACCAGTAAGTTTCCCGCCAGTCGGAGTGGCAGTGCAATTCTAGGCGCTACAGTCTGGAGCCGCGTGACCGCTAAGGTCGCAGGTCCGAATCCTGCCTCGGGCATGGATGTGTGTGATGTCCTTAGGTTGGTTAGGTTTAAGTAGTTCTAAGTTCTAGGGGACTGATGACCACAGCAGTTAAGTCCCATAGTGCTCAGAGCCATTTGAACCATTTAGTAAGTTTCCCGTGAGGCGGAGAGCACGTACTGAGAGTGGCAGATTCAACGTGCTCTCCGCCCAACCACTACAGCACAACCTGTGGAGATGGATGAAATCACGAGGGAGGAGGTAGGCACTGTGTTTATTCCATATACAGCGCACTCTCGGGGAAAATCGCCCACATTTTGAAGAAACACCGGGTCGGAACTGTGTTTTGCCCTCCGAATAAAACTCGTGCACTGGTGGGGAGCGCCAAAGATGACCTCGGTTTGAGGAAGGCCGGCGTGTACCAGATTCCGTGTCAATGTGGCAAGTCGTATATTGGTCAGACGATGCGTACCGTCGAAGATCGATGCCGTGAACACCAGAGGCACACTCGACTGATGTTACCGAGGCACACTCGACTGATGTTACCGAGCAAGTCAGCGGTCGCTGAACATTGTTTGTCGGTAAATCACGCTATGGAGTATGAACGCACGAGGATTCTGGTACAGACGTCGAGATACTGGGGCAGCATTGTTAGAGAGGCCATCGAAATTCGCACCAATGACGACCTCATAAACCGTGACTGTGGCTGTAATCTTAGCAAGGCTTGGGAACCAGCGATTGGGTTAATCAAGAGTAAATCGAGCAAACGTGTAGTTGTGACGACCACCGCGGACAGAGCCATCACACCGACGCCATCTCAGACGCCGTCCCAATCTGTTCCACCGGGCGACCGCAGCGCGGGGCGCGGACAGCGGAGGGCACGCGCCGCGGGCGGAGGGTACTTAAATCGGCCGCCGCCGCGACCGAACCCAGTTCCCCCTGAGGAGCCATAGCGTACGGATCTCCGTGCCGGCACGTTCACAGGAGCTCAGTCCGTCAGTTCACCTGATGATGGAGACATGTATGATCGCCGAAATATTGTGCCCGTTGGACACTGTAGACCGGCAGGACACCGTGGATATTTTGATTATCAAATACGCCGGGAGAAACTCAAGAATCACAGGTATTCGAATAGAAACTGAAGCAGCATCGTGCCCTACGGAAACTATTTACCCTTCACTAGCTTGATTTCGCATTTCATATATGAGGGTGTCGTTGGTGGACACTTAAATAAGCACGCAGGCCAATAAATTAGTCTCCCCCAGGAAACATCATTTTAATACCATTTAACGCTGCCTCTAGCTTTGATAACTGCCTCAGTTCGGCAAGGAAGAATGTACATAAGTTTCTTCAGGAATACAACCGCCACCTGAAACCACTAATTGGTGGTTTTAACATATAGAGCTACCAAATTCCGGAGGGTGTTGTTTGCTACTTTTCATCCGCTGTTCTAAGTAGTTTCGGACATTTGGTCTAGGTTTAACAGAGTTGTGATAGGTTGCCTGAGTGTTGGTCAGATCAGGAATCTATTATCGCTGCTACTGTCATCTTGGCAGATCGGACTGTGCACGGCGTAGATGGAGAAGAGAGGGCAACATATGGTCAGCGAGAAAGCTTAAATAAATACTCTGGTTCATGTTCACGGCAATCTGAACGAGTGGGTCCAAATCATGAAACGAAAAATATCCCCAAAACAACACAGAACCTCCTCCGGCCTGAATAACACCCGTTACACACTGCTGTAGAAGCGACTCAGTGCACTTGACGTCTGACATCATTTGAATACAGCCAAAATAGCAACTCGTCGGACCACACCATACGCTTCCAGTCAGCTACCATACAGATTGTTATTTGGCTCATCGAAGACCTGCTGCTTATCGTGCCATTTTGAGCAATGGCCTTTTGCGAACTACCTAATTCCATTTGCCCATTGCATGCAGTTCCCCTTAGTATGCTCACCCGGAAACAGATTGAACTGGACCTGTATTCATTGACGACACTAATTCCTGTCAGATTTGAAACCGAATACCTTTAACACAGCGAGACATTTGGCTCCGCTCCATATCGGTTAAACTCTTTTTGCGGCCACTGTTCTTACGCTATATCACATACTTGAGGGTGGTACACGACTCCTTGCAGACAAATTTGACAGTCCGCGTCGACAAACTAACAAATCTGGTCAGTTCATTCACGGTGTGGTCAGGGTCAGGTCAAAAACACCTTAGCTCCTTACTGCCATTCTGCCACGTCTCGACATCGGCCCATGTTATTGCCCTGATTCCATACAAGCGAATGACACATACGCACTCCTTCAACGCCATGACTTGTGTCAACGGTGAAGGATGACATGAACGAGTGGTACCAGTTGTACACCAGCTGCTGCACAGTTGTGTTCTATTAGTGGAGTGGCTAGTATCTGGTCCAATAAAATTAGCTAAGGATTGGAGGGAGAACGTTCCTGTCGTCAAGGCGAATGGTATCAGGTTACGTCATTGGCTGTCGTTGTGACAGTCGAGTACAGGATGATCAAGGCGTACGGTATCAGCACATTTGGTCATTGGTGCCTGGCGCAAGGAAACCCTCCGCTTCTAGCCTGTACACGCACTGACCTTTTTAATTATTGCTTTTAGTTTAGTGTGAGAACCGTCATATATTCGCTTTGTGAGGGATAGGGAATCACAGAGAAGTTAAATAAGTCAAATTGGAACTGACTTTGAGTCAGCTCTTTCGTTTTACTTTTCACCAAGCGAGATGGTGCAGTGGTTGGGGTGCTTGTATTTTGAAGGTGTAGGGTTCATATCTCGTGATCTTGGTTTCCCGCGGTCGCCTAAAGAGAATGCCGTCAGGTTTGCTTAAAACCGCCGCTGACTCTCCGTGGACCACCTTTGTCTGTGTAGTAACTGCGCAACTGCTGACTCCACAACTGGTCTGTTGTTTTGCCGCTCCGTCATCTCACTGGCTAGATTGACTTTCATGATAAGGTATCTCTCCTGAACCAACAATAGACTGCTGATAAGACGCTGCTAGAGCAGAAGGGCGACGAAAATAGAGGAAAACTACCCGCAAACTGACAACTGAGTAGCGTTCAACGCTTTAGCGATACGGAAGACACTGGAAGCTAATGACCGAAAGAAACTGTTCCCACTATTCTTTGGGTTGAAGACGAGAGTGATAAGAGGAACAGAGGCAGACATTTATGGAACCAAACAGCCTGAAAGATTAAAAAAAGTATAGGAAGTGATTAGGAAACCACCTCTTATTCACACTGTTGTATGTCACTGAATATAATTTTTTCAGACATTCTCATCCTAATTACCACACGGTTATGAGTTACTTTTCGTTAGTGAATTTACACCGTGTTTGATACGTGACTTTCAGATCGGTAAATGATGCATTTTGGGACAATACAGTCAGAAACAAACGGATGCCCATTGCTGGATTGGCATTAAGTTCAGTCAATAAGGCTGTCTTTTTGAAAACCACTTTTGCTGTTTATGCACATGAAAATGGTTGCCAGCAGGGTTCACAGCTCACCGTAAGGCCATGTTTCGTCACAGAGCAGCTGACAGAAAGGAAGGGTTTTAAGACTATATTAGAAACGTTTCTTGCATGTCCCAACCATGAGAAGTGTGTGAGCGGTAATAACTGCAGTACTGATCCTATTGTGCTTCGGATAGAAAGAGATGAAGAAGGGTGTATCCTCCGCTAAGGATTCGATCAGGAAGAATTTTTACATGGCACATCTGAACTGATGACCAATTACGATGGCTGGTATACCATGCATCTTTGCCTTCTCTTTAATATGAAGTCATCACATTTGATGTTCCTGATGTATTTATGTTTCTGTTGGTTCAAGCGTTCTGGTTCCTTAAGAGCACGGCGATACAGTGGCCAGCTTTCGCAACCGAAGATCTGGGTAGAAACAACAACTGCTCGATACACCATCAATTTGGTGCATACTGTCAGATCTTTATTCAGGAAGACCGTACGTATGGGGCTTGCAAAAGCAACACGTGCGGGGTACAACCTGGCCTCCACGACCTTTTCCGATGAGCATGTAATACAGAGGTTAACTGACAATCACTCTTCCCACGACCCTTTCACGAACTGGAAGAGAGAGAGGGGTCAGATAGTGGTACCAGAGGTGCCTTCCGCCACATACCGTCAGGTGGCTTGGGGAGTTTTGATGTAGATTATAAGTGATGAAAGGCTCTCGGATTTCCAGCCGGGTTGCGATGTTGAGACGTGTGTCATACTCATTATCTTCTGATAAGGTGTCGAGATGTTGGGGACGTTTCTATATTTATAAGAGTAGAGTGAGCAGTTCCTCCACCTGGCTATGCGGGCTGTCAGGCGTGTATGTGTGTGTATGGAGGGGGGGGGGGAGGGGTTTGATATGAGGTGGGAGAGAGGGCGGTTGAGCTATGAGGTGAACATGGCTGGAGGCTGCGCTCCATTATTTGCTTGGGCATTCTTAATCCACCTGGCTTGTTGGCCGCTGCTGGATATGCTTTTCGGCGTCTGGCTGCTAAAACAGAATTCCACATCTAACTTAAACGATGACCTTCGTCCCTGTGGACAACTTCTTCGTGGATTCATATTACCATAGATTCCTTTATTATGCTTTTTCAGTAGCCGCTGGCTCGGCACAGCAAATTGATGTTCTCATAATTCGTTCTGTGTGTCCCAAATGTACACAACTATTTGTTCCTCGAGCGTTTCGACGTTTAGTGCTGCATTAACCGTTGTGCTGATGGCCACGTTCATGTATGCTACACAGGTTGTTTCACAGTTCCTACTACAACGTTCTGGAGGTTGTGGAGGATACTTAGTAGATAAAGCTTTGATAAGAAACCCATGTGCGGAATGTACCGACTGGATGTAAATAAGTTTGAAGATCATATCACTTTCAAACGTCCCTCTTCAAGGTACGAATACAAACCTCATGAATTGGGAAGAGGGCACTGTCGTCAGTCGATGGTGTAATTATGACATGTGACACCATTTTCGCCGGGCGCTGTGGTCGAGCGGCTATAGCGCGTGAGTCCGGAACCGCGCTGCTGCTACGGTCGCAGGTTCGAATGCTGCCTCGGGCATGGACATGTGTTTTGTCCTTAGGTTAGTTAGGTTTAATTAGTTCTAACAAGGGAACCTCCCCATCGCACCCCCCTCAAATGTAGTTATAAGTTGGCACAGTGGATAGGCCTTGAAAAACTGAACACAGATCAATCGAGAAAACAGGAAGAAGTTGTGTGGAACTATGAAAAAAGTAAGCAAAATATACAAACTGAGTAGTCCATGTCTAAGATAGGCAACATCAAGGACCGTGTGAGAGTAGGAGAGCTGTGGTCCCGTGGTTAGCGTGAGCCGCTGTGGAGCGAGAGGTCCTTGGTTCAAGTCTTCCCTCGAGTGAAAATTTTACTTTCTTTATTTTCGCAAAGTTATGATTTGTCCGTTCGTTCATTGACGTCGCTGTTCACTGTAATAAGTTTAGCGCCTGTGTTTTGCGACCGCACCGCAAAACCGTGCGATTGTTATTGAAGTCGCAAGCTATATTTGCTGGATTCATATTGCCCACGGAATACATCTCACGTATTTGATGCACTCTCGTCCAAAACCGAGCGAGGTGGCGCAGTGGTTAGACACTGGACTCGCATTCGGGAGGACGACGGTTCAATCCCGCGTCCGGCCATCCTGATTTAGGTTTTCCGTGATTTCCCTAAATCGCTCCAGGCAAATGCCGGGATGGTTCCTTTCAAAGGGCACGGCCGACTTCCTTCCCTGTCCTTCCCTAATCCGATGAGACCGATGACCTCGCTGTCTGGTCTCCTTCCGCAAAACAACGAACCAACAATCTCGTCCAAAGTACCAGCCAGGGAGCCTCGTTAGCAGGAAGACTCTCTCTTCCGTGCGCTGTAGTCGACTGACGTCGTGTGTTTCGATGTTTGTTTAGGTGTGGCGACCCCATACTACGGCGCAGCTACCTCGCATCGGACGGACTGACGCACAGATAATAATTGTCTGAAAATAAAAAATTAAACTTTTCAGTCGATGGACGACTTGAACCAAGGACCTCTTGTTCCGGAGCCGCTCACGCTAACCACGGCTCTCGAGAACTCACATTGTCCTTGATGTTGCGTATGTTGCGCACTGACTACTCAGTTTGTATATTTCGCTTATTTTTTTCATAGTTCTACACAACTTCTTCCTGTTTTCTCGATTGATCTGTGTTCAGTTTTTCAAGGCCTATCCACTGTGCCAACTTATAACTAAATCTGAGGGGGCTGCGATGGGGAGGTTCCCTTGTAAGTCTAGGGGACTGATGACCTCAGATGTCCCATTATGCTTAGAGCCATTTGAACCATTTTGAACACCATTTTCGTCCGACTACAACAACTTTACTTTACATCAAAATGGTACATTTCCAGGCATGGGTTAGTTTATCAAAACTTTATCTTTGAAGTCCTCTATGCAGTCCCTAGAAGCCTGACCCAGGAATTGTGAAACACTCTTTGCATCCCAGGTAAGGCAAGGCTCAGTGGTTCCTTCCCAGAGCCAAGAATAGTCTTCGTCTCGGGTGATGGTTGGAAGATGGGTTTTAGGTCAGGTTTTCCAAGCAGCTTCTTGGTCGTGGCTGAAACTAACCCCATGAAAAAAGAAGATAATATTTTGTCTCCTTCTTCTTCCTTCTTTGATGCGTCTTTTCTTTCCTCAAACACACTTCTAATGTGGACTTGCTGTATTCATTTTGACGGATCACTTTCTTCACGTGTGAGAGCTCGGCTTGTCCGGGTTTCCTTTGACGGGTGCAACGCACTCTATAGACCACTGTCGTTGACACTGCCTCTAACCATCCGGTGCTGATAACATCGTTTGTGCTCTTCCTCAACGCTTTAGTCATTATTTAGTTTACTCTCAGTCCGTAACCTATGTTCTGTAAATTCCTTTCAATTGGTGTTGTAAGGCATATTGACTTACACAGAGAACTGGACTGACGTCAGCGAATTTTATTGGTATCTTTTCACCCTGAGTCTTAATCCCACTCCTAAGTCTTTCTTGTATTTCGCTCATTGCTTCCTCGATATACAGGTTGAAGAGTAGAGAAGAAAGGCCCTATCCCTGCATTACACTCTTCTGAACTGGGAGCACTTCTCTCTCACTTTTCGATTCTTACTATTCCCTCTCGGTTCTTGTACATATTCACGTTACCCGTCTTTTTCTGTAGTTTAAACCTATCTTTACCGAGGATTCCAATACAACTTTTCATTGCCGAAGGATTTTTTCTGGATCAACAAATTCTAGGCAGGCATCTTGATTTTTCTGAAGTCTAGCTTCCGTTATAGAGCGAGCCGACAGAACTACAACTGCCTCTCTGGTGCCTTTACCTATACCAAATCCAAACGGATCGCATCTAACGGATCTTCAATATTCGTATCCACTCTTATATTAGTGTTGCTGGGAACTTCGTTTCTTGATCCGTCAGAGTTTACTAATGAACTTTAGTAATAGTTTGGTTGCCACTTCTTGCAACGATTTTAGAAATTTCATAAGAATGTTATATGTCCCTTGTGTCTCATTTCGTAGTAAGTGTTCCCAAGCTCTCTACCAAACTCTGGCTGCGACGCTGCACCCCCTACATTCTCCAAATCGACACCCATTTCTTCTTCTGTCACATCAAAGCACACTTCCATTCCCTCGAAGATGTCCTCAATGTACTCTGTACTTCTGTCTCATCAAAGGAAAGTTACTCCTCCTCGAAGAGTTCTTCGGTGTACTCTGTTCATATACCCGCTCTCGCCTATGCTTTTGACATTCTTTAAGTTGACGCCTTTGTTTTTAAATTCCTTGAAAGTTGTTTTGACTTCTCTGTATGCTGATCTGTGCTTCCAAAGACCATTTATTTTTTCTATTTCTTCTACTCTTTCCTGCAGCCATTTGAATTTAACTTCCTTACGTTTCCTTTCTTTCATTTCCACCGCACCGCTTTATACTGTCCTTACCGTGTCATACACGCCTGCAGGGCTTCCAGGTAGCATTGAATCTCGCAGTTGGAAGTGTTCTTAATGTTTTGGCTTATCAGTGTAATACATGTGTAGAGAAGCTTCAACTTCTGGAAGACTGTAACTTATTATTTATAACAGTCAAAGTTGTGATGTACTCCATACGACTGCCCATTTTGGCCACTACGGGCCATCTTCAAATTTTTCACTTTATTTACAGTGCAACATATCTACTGCGTTGTGTAGCCTCTTTGTTGCCAGAAGTGCGTGGAGTGGAGTGCTGTGACGAGGATCTGTCGAAAGGCTGAAGGCGCTAATGAGATATTGTTATCAGAATACACATTTAGTATTCATGGATATTCATTTATCTTCCTTCACAGCTGCCATTAGAAGGGCGAGCAGAAGGACGCTGGGCACGCTAGTATGCGCTGACGTCAGTCATCTCGCAGTCTCAGATGCTGCGGCAAGGGAAGTGCGTACTCGCAGCCCGTGATGTCACAGTCAGCTAGGACGCTGGGCACCCTAGTATGCGCTGACGTCAGTCATCTTGCAGTCTCAGATGCTGCGGCAAGGGAAGTGCGTACTCGCAGCCCATGACGTCACAGTCAGCTAGGACGCTGGGCACCCTAGTATGCGCTGACGTGTCATCTCGCAGTCTGAGATGCTGCGGCAAGGGAAGTGCGTACTCGCAGCCCATGACGTCACAGTCAGCTAGGACGCTAGGCACCCTAGTATGCGCTGACGTGTCATCTCGCAGTCTCAGATGCTGCGGCAAGGGAAGTGCGCACTCGCAGCCCATGACGTCACAGTCAGCTAGGACGCTGGGCACCCTAGTATGCGCTGACGTCAGTCATCTCGCAGTCTCAGATGCTGCGGCAAGGGAAGTGCGTACTCGCAGCCCATGACGTCACAGTCAGCTAGGACGCTGGGCACCCTAGTATGCGCTGACGTGTCATCTCGCAGTCTGAGATGCTGTGGCAAGGGAAGTGCGTACTCGCAGCCCATGACGTCACAGTCAGCTAGGACGCTAGGCACCCTAGTATGCGCTGACGTGTCATCTCGCAGTCTCAGATGCTGCGGCAAGGGAAGTGTGCACTCGCAGCCCATGACGTCACAGTCAGCTAGGACACTGGGCACCCTAGTATGCGCTGACGTCAGTCATCTCGCAGTCTCAGATGCTGCGGCAAGGGAAGTGCGTACTCACAGCCCATGACGTCACAGTCAGCTAGCTGAAAGCTTGGTCAGTTTGCACTGAGTCAGGCGGCCAGCAGATTACCAGGGCACTCTCGTTGACTTCATAGATTCTGGCCCAGAAAGACAGCCAACAGCTATGCACTGGGTGGCCGTAGTTATGAAGTGGGACATTACGGCCCTTCAGAGAGGGAATGGCAACGGCACAGGTGTCTGCTCATAGATGCTGGTCGAGCGGCGGCAGCTACTGCGCTACCCCGGGTTGACCCTAGGTCAAAAGCTCACCAGGTACCATCACTAAGGCCTCTAGGAGACCTAGTGGCAGGAGGCTCCCATATCTTTTCATCGATGAGGGAAGAATCGAGGGGCAGCCGCCCACGGCAGCTAATTCCTTCAGGCCAGGCTGGCTTTTGCATCATAGATTGTAGTCGTCTAGGCGGGCTGCTGATAGAGTGTCACAGATCCTACCTTGGGGCTGGTTAGCTGTAAACTTAGAACTAGGCCGTGAAAGTCAGTTATTTGTAGCAGTTGGCTTATGCAAATGACGTTGTCCTGTGGCAAGAATGACCTAATGTGCCCTAGTTTCATGGGCCCATCAGCACTCCACATCGCGGCGTTGTGTCCCAACTCCATTCGTCAGTCTTTCAGTTCCGTTTTTTTTGTTCAGCGTCTGTGTGCTGAAAACCATTCTTGCGTACTACTTAAGCACTATTGCTTCACTGTACATGGTCAACGGAATGATGTTATGCTCCCTTCTCCATGAGGTCACTTTGCCACACCTGTACCTTGTTCCTCCAGCTCCTCGCCTCTGTCGCTTACAACGACTTTACAGGCCGTCGCTGTGTCCGTGCACGTGCGTCATCCATTGACTGTATGTTCGCTTTACTTGTCCCCAATCTGGATTCACCTGCCAGATGGCGTGGGCTCCGAAAGGACACTTTATAGCCAGTTGGCCCAGTTCGAACTCTGTGCAAATGTTGAGGCATGGGTGGATCATATTACCAAAACAGTCCACCACGCCGCTGCAGCATCCATTCCACAGTCCACAGGCCACCAGAAGAGGCAACTTGTCCCTTGGTGGAGTGCCGAATGCCGCTCTGCAATCAGGACCAGGCGTGCGGCTCTGCGTCGGTTCCAGTGTCGGCCGACTGCTGAGAATCTTGCAGCCTTTCGGGTGGCGAGGGCAAGATGTCGCCGCATTATTCGAGAGAGCAAAAAGAGGTCGCGGCAACAGTTTCTGAACACCAATAATCGTTCCAGCAAAAGTTCCATTGTGTGGGAGACCATCAGGAGAACTTCTGGGAGAGGAGGGAAGTGCCCCATAGCTTCTGTAATGAATAACGGCACTCTATTCACGGATGCGCGAGGCATTACCCAGACTATGGCAGCGCATTTTGCCATGGTTACTGCAACAATCAGTCAGGATCCGGGTTTCCAGCGCCATAGAGCGGCTGCTGAGAGGTGTAGTCTGGACTTCCAATCTATCTCTCATGAAGTTTACAACTGCCAATTTTCTATGTGGGAGATGGATTCCGCATTGTCTGCAGCTCGTGTGACATCCCCTGGTCACGACAGGATCCATTACAGTATGCTACGGCACCTCTCACTTTTTAATGCCAATTGGGCGTCAGGTAACTTTCCTGACTCGTGGCGTTGGGCAGTTCTAATTCCTTTTTTAAAACCTGGGAAAGACCGCACGAGCACCAGTAGCTACCGTAGTGTTACCCGCACTAGCTGCATGGGAAAGACCTTGGAGCTGATAGTCAACCGCCGCCTTGTCTGGATGTTAGAATCCCGGCAACTCCTTAGTCGCTTTCAGTGTGGGTTCAGAAGGTTTCGTTCCACCTTCGATAACCTTGCCCTCCTGGAGGCGGCTATACAACAAGCTTTCCTACGCCGTCATCACCTTCTAGGTGTATTTTTTGACATCGAGAAGGCCTACGATACCACTTGGAGGCGTCTCGTCCTGGAGCAGCTTCACGGATGGGGTTTTCGAGGTTGTTTTCCTCTTTTTATTCAGTCTTTCCTCTCACCACGATATTTTAGATACCGAATTGGTGACGTCCTGTCTAACCGCTTTGAGCAGGAGAACGGTGTCCCTCAGGGTAGCGTTTTAAGTGTGACTGTCTTTGCCATCGCTATTAGTGGCATTACCTCCGTAGTGAAGAGTCCTGTCCAGTGTTATTTGTTTCTGGATGATTTCCCTTTGTTTTTCTCTTCTTCAAACCTTGCAACAACAACGCGTCAGTTGCAACTTACTCTTAGACGGTCGCAGAAGAGTAGTTTTAAGTTTTCCACCGAGAAGTCCGTATGTGTTCTTTTTCATCGTTCTCGTTCGATTTTAACCTTTCCTGAGTTGAGGATGAGGGACACTGTCCTGACTTTTAAAGACACGGTGAGATTTCTGGGGCTCATTTTTGACTCGAAGCTTACGTGGTTACCTCATCTTTAAGACCTGAAACGACGGTCACTTAAGGCTTTAAGTATTTTAAGATGTCTTAGCCACAGTACATGGGGAGCCGACAGGACTTGTCTGCTCCAGTTTTAGAGGGCGTTTGCGCGATCTCGGCTCGATTATGGGTGCACAGTGTATGGGTCTGCGAGGGGATCTTACTTAAAGATGTCGGACGTTGTGCACCATGAAGGGCTTCGGTTGGTCACTGGGGCATTCATAACTAGCCCCATACCGAGCCTCTGTGCAGAGGCTGGTGAACCGCCACTTCAAATGCGGCGACGGTTACTTACGGTGCGCCAGGCGTATAAAACTTTGTCCACACCATACACACCTGCATACCATACCGTTGCTCAGCTTCCTCCTGCACGGCTATTTCATAACCGGCAACTAGCGACGCGGCCCTATGGGATTCGCGCACAGGATTGCCTCTCTGCGATGGATATGACTGGTCTTCATGTTTTTCGTCGCGGTTGGAGCAGATTTCCTCGTTGGCTCCTCCGGACACCCAGACTTATTCTAGATTTGACTAATTTTAAGAAAGATAGTACACCAGGTTTTACATTCCAATCTCAGTTTTTTAACATTTTAGATGCGCATCACGGTTTTACCGTCGTTTACACTAATGGCTCCAAACAGGAGAATTTTCTTGGCTGTTCTGCGGAGCTCCACGCGATCCTGAAGGCACTGGAGCGGATGAATCGTGTTTGGGGCAATCGATTTCTCCTCTGCACCGATTATCTTAGTGCCTTACAATCATTGCAGAATCTGTACCCAACTGGGGAGATGTTCTAGCTGGTATATGACCAACTTTACTTGCTCCAACGGCGGGGTAAGGATGTATCCTTCTGCTGGGTGCCTGATCATGTAGGAATATGGGGCAATGAACAGGCCGATCGGGCTGCCAAGGAAGCCTGCAGAGAGCAGGATGTGGTCCAGTGTCCTATTCCCTTGCAGTCTGTCATTTCTGCACTCCACAAGAAGTGCATGGAGTTGTGGGAAGAAGAATGGCTGGCGGTGACGCCCAATAAACTGCGGTTGGTGAAGTCAAGTCAACAACTCGGCCGTGGCGTTCCTCCTGCCGGTTGCTCAAGCGGGAAGAAGTGACCCTTACGCGTTTTCGGATTGGGCAGTCCTCTCACACACAGCTTTCTATTACGGCGGGAGGATCCCCCGTTTTGTGACGCTTGTGGTGTGCACATCTCTGTCCGCCACATTTTAACAGACTGCATTTTATATCGTGATGCAAGGGCAGAAGCACAAGTAAATGGGGATCTGCCCTGTGTTTTAGCTAATGATAAGACGTATGTGTCTAGGGTTTTAAAGTTCTATGATGTGTCTGGACGCTGGCCTAAACTTTTAGGCTGGGGTTTTAGCGTATTGCAGAGTGGCTGGCTCCTCCCTTTTTCTTGCGGTCAGCCAGCCACTTCCATCTGCTATATTGTTTTAGCTCCCTCTACCACTTTCTTCCTGTGTTGTCCATGTTTTACTGCTGGCGGCGTGCTTTGTCCCACGCTTCGGTGTGGATAGGCCCATATTTTTCCAAGCTTGTTACCTGTGTTTAACGTTCTCTTTTATCTTACTGTTCTGAGTCTTTTATTGACACCCGTCTCAATCTGTTACTGAGCGGGCGCTGAAGACCTTGCCGTCCTGCGCCCATACAACCCTCTCCATCCATCCTTCCATCCATCCGCTAGTGTGTCCATACTGCATGCGCTTTTGGCTATTCTTCTGGTTGTCATTCCAATCTAGACACTGCATAGTAGCCTGCCTTGACTTCATCTCAAATCATTCTGGGGCGTAAAAGTTGTATGGCTGCCTCAACATTTATTTCAATGCTGAGACAGCCAAACGCAGTGACTAAACTGAAAATATGTAATGATGGCCCACAACGGCCAAAAGTGGCAATACTATAAATAAATAGTAAAAGGAGGGAGGAAGGATAGGATTTAACCTGCCATTTTAACGTTTTTTCTCATCCCAGTAATCAGAAATTAAAAATATTCTCACATAAAACAGACACCAGAGTACGACATGCAGCTGATGAGAAAGGGGAGCTAAACCGTCGTAGTCACAATAAATACTTATCTTTTCCACATAATCAAGAGGTTATAATATTAAACGGCTCATTAGAAAGGCACTGATTTTATCAACTTCAATTTATTCCACATAAGTACGGCACTGAAAGTCAACCAATACAGTTACATAGTGACCATCCTTGAGGAAACTGAACAGCGAAGACCCACATGGACACTTCCATACATGTACGTTTCCTTAACAAATGACGGCTATCTCTTCATCGTTAAAAATCAATCTCAATTATTTTCAACACAGAGGAAACAATATACAAATTCTTTCGCACAATAAATTATTCCATGTTTTAGTTCATGTTAATAATATTACAATATTTCATTCAATTTCTATGTTTCTTTCCTTAATTTATGATTTTAAAATTAGAGTGGCTTTACATTTCACATGAAATATTTTTGTGCTTGTATATGCTTTTCCAATTACCCACATATATTTAGTTATTATTATGCATAACAGTTTCTTGTATAATATTTTTTCAAAAACACTATTTTTATACGAAAGTCACGTATTTACATTGCATAGAACTATGAAGTATGCAGTACTTGCCTATTATTACCCCACACAAATAAGCTGCACAGTTACCTTTTACAACACACGTTAAGCTAATAATCTCTCAGTTACATCCAGATATGGTAAGCATCTACCAAACAGTATACTCAAACACGTCCCTTCCGCAACGGCTAATCTTTAGATTATGGAAAAATTGGGTATCGTATACTTCACTTAACGCAGATATCAGCGACTATACTAATCCCTAGTTGAGACAATATTTCGCAGTCGACAACTAGATAATTGAAGGCGGAATAAAGAATCAGCTTCAGTGTAAGTTTCACATAATTACCGGTGTAACAACTGTGTCTACCAACATTGGAGTTATTCTGGGCTGACAGATGCCCTGTCTTGCAAATGAAACAGCTGGGATCACTATGGGTAGCGCTGGTGCTAGACTGTGACGTCACACGCATCTGTTACGCATGCAGCCATCGTGCACATTGACTCCGATGCGGGTCACTTGAAGGGTCACCTCACTGACAGCATGTGAATGGGAAGCTTAGTGGTTGATATGTATATTTGTTGGCAACATTCGCAAGGGTTCAAATGGTTCAAATGGCTCTGAGCACTATGGGACTTAACATCTGTGGTCATCAGTCCCCTAGAACTTAGAACTACTTAAACCTAACTAATCTAAGGACATCACACACATCCATGCTCGAGGCAGGATTCGAACCTGCGACCGTAGCAGTCGCGCAGTTCCGGACTGAGCGCCTAGAACCGCTAGACCACCGCGGCCGGCCCATTCGCAAGGGGACCAACTTTGTGCTCCCCTCTCTCTATTTTTCTTGTTTCCTTTTTCGCGATGATTAAGGTCCATATTGAAGAAGATGACTGCACGTGGTAGCAACACAATATACACAACAGGAAGCAAAATCCTTTTGTATTTCTAGAATTCGCAGTCTTATACAGCCGAATTTTGAAAGAAAAATCTGATAATGGCAGAGTTAGGAATAAAGTATTTCCGTCCCAGAATTAAAAGGCTGGCTTGAGAAAATGTTCTTCAATACAAAAACACAACAATGTTAGAACATTTTTGTCATTTCGTTTGTTCGAATGTTCACGGGTTTAAGGCAAAAACTGCAAGAGCCTTACATGAGATTAATGAAATATTCAACAAAACAACTTGAAGTTTTAAACAGTATTTTATCACTCATATCACGCTTCAACTTATGATGTAGCAGATAAATAATTCTTAAATATTTATCTATTGTGCTAATGCGCTCGGTCGGTTAGAAGAAACATGGTGCAACAATATTAAATTGCGACGCTTTTTGAAGCGCTTCTCAGATATTCAGGCTTTTGAGAAACAGACGTAATAATGGGTGAAACTTGCCAGTAACACATGGTATTTTAGTGTTATTATAGCGCAGAGTGACTGACAGCATAATCAATAAACAATTATTTACTGAAACGGACACCATCATTGTTTATACTCAGCTTTCATGTATAATTTATTGAGGGATAATACTTGTGATACTACATATACTGAGGGTTCTTGGTGCGCTGTCTGTATACTTCTGCGTGGACTGCAGTTAATCTGAAGTTGTATTTCAGAGGTCTACAGGATTGTCATATGGTGCGCAACAGAATAAGCACACCGAACAGGAAACTAATCATCCTCCTTCGTCCCCCCTCCCCCCCCCCCCTCCCCCGCCTCCCCCAATACAAGGGTGATCATGATAATACCGCGTAACAACACCTCTAGCCTAGATAATGATCTCAGTTCGACGGAGAAGACTGTCCTTAAATTTTATGAGGTGTGTTACATCCAACTGCAGTCACTCATTGATGATATCTCGTGATGCTACCTAATTGCGGGGATACTGCTTGCTACATTTCACCCGTTATTCAGAATACTCTCAGCTGTTTTCTGTGGGAATTTTTCTGTGTTATGGTGCCAAAGTGTTCACCAAACAAGAAGCGTATGCGCGCGGCACTGTGAGCACGACTGTTGTCATAAGCTGTAGATAAAAGGGGAACACTCGGCCATCGCGAAGTGTTTCAGTAAGTGCCCTGTTTCATTTTACGTTCCGTTAGGCCCGCAGCATAGTATACGTCATTATAACATATGATGAAAATAAAAGTTCCAAAACTAGCTGCAATAAGGTAATATATTTAACATTTTACACGACTGTAAATTATAAATTGCAGCGATCAGTCGTCCTTTTTAAACTTTATTGTACAGATCTAGATTTCGGCTAGAAGCAAGCCATTTTAAATGCACTATTATTTTCGCTCAATGCATGTAATTCCCTGTTGGTCGGGCTTCATCCACAGTTCACTGAGCGAAAATAATAGTGCATTGAGAATGGCTAGCTTCTAGCCGAAATCTAGATCTGCACAATAAAATTTAAAAAGGACGACTGTTCGCTGCAATCTATAATTACAAGTCAGTATAACAGTCACTGAGTGCAACAGCTTTCTGAATGGAAGGTAACCTGATGATGATTTTACACGACTGTTCTCTTTCGTCTTGTCACTATCAAGTGACCCGCGAAAACAACATTGGTAAGATTATCTATATGTAAGTCGTGCCTGTTTTATGTTTACATTTTCAATGGTACTTACGTCTGGTTTGAAGTGACATCTTACCTTAACAAAACAGAGTACAACCTACATACCTACATTTACCTAGGACGAATATCAAATAAGATAAATGCAGTATTGATATACACACACATACAACTGGTTTTCCGTGCAATTTACAATCTTATATCGAAATTACGTTTAAGCAGAACCAAAATCTCAGCATATGCCACTTCAGGAATGTACAAAACACATGTGACGATTGAAACAATTTCTATACTGGCCAAACCAGACGAAATTTTAGCTTCAGACGTAAAGTACACACTAGAAACAATGATGGCAATCCGTCAAGCTTCTATTTACATCTGAAAACTCAACACCACAAAACCTAGAAAATTGGAACTGCGTTAGAGATACTATACAGAATACCGAAAGGATTTACTATGAACATTCTCGATGAACTGTAAATATATATTCACATAAGAAAATGTCAATATGAGATTCTAAATTAACATACAGACTTTAAACATAAATACTATCTCGAAAACTTTATTGGCATAATAGAGTACGGAAATGGATAGTAATTAGGAAAACAAAACAATAACAGACCATAGATAAAACTCAAAAGAAAATTAAAACAACGATTGTAACATCGTGTCTGGTAAGCTGTATATACTTTGCTAACATATAGCATCGTAGCAAAGAGCTGTCAAAACAATGAACTGTCAAAATATCTTCAAAAAGGTATTTTTTACTTTTTGTAACTATTTACCACAGCTTGACAGGAAAAATTTACTTTAGACGCAATACGTTCCTCACTTACAACTAGACTTAAGTACCAACCTAAACGTAAACATAAAACAGGCACGACTTACATGTTAATAATCTTAATAATGTTATTTTCGCAGGTCACTTGATAATGCCAATTAAGCTGAAACAGACCTGTCCTGTAAAATATTAAATATATCACTTCATTACAGCTAATTTTGTAGCTTTCATTTTCATTATGTCTTGTGATACTGTTTCATGTTCACGGTAACTTGAATGAGTGGGTCCAAGTCACGGTACTATATCACCCCAAAAACATCGCAGAACCATCTTCGACCGGAATAACACAAACTGCAGGTTAAACGGCTCTTTGTCATCTTGCCTCATTTTCATAGAGGCGTAGTCGTGACTCGTTGAACTGCAGTGGATTCCTCCAGTCAGCTGATATCCAGTTTCTGTGTTGCTTGGCCCACTGAAAACTTGTTGTTTCATATGACGCTACGAACAACAGTCTTTTGCGAGACACCTGACTCCAAATATCCATGCATGCAGTTTCCTTTGCAACGTTCGGTCGCAACTGATTGAGGAAAACGTGCACTGAGTGATAGCAGCAAATTCTGTTGTGTCTGAAGCCGTTCGTCAATGACAAAGCGTGACCGGCTGCTGCGGTTGAGATATTTTTACGACCATTGTTTTTTAACAGTTTTACTTTCCTTAGAGAGCCGTTGGGCAGTTCGCGTTGATACACCGACAAAATGGATAATTTCATTCGCGAAGTGTTCGTGTACATTTCCAACATGACAGCTGCTCTCAGCCATCCTGTCGCGTCTCCACGTCGACCCATCTTAATTCGCTAATTCCATACAGCCGACGGGCAAACAGGCACCAATCCATTGCTATACATAGAGGGCTGGAACTGTGGATGCTATGTTGACAGGATGGCTCGGAACGGAGTGCAGTGCCGAGGACCTGTCGCAAGCCCGATGGCGCTAATGAGACGTTGTTATCAGAACATACATTTAGTGTTCATTGTCACTCAGTTGTCTGCCAGTAGCTGGGAGCTGGTCATGCCAGTATGCGCGGCACAGTGTTGCAACTTGTAACTCAGACTCTACTTTACTGACGTTTTTGTGGTAACGGGATAGCTAGTGACAGCCAACAATATTTTTGTTGTCGTTTTCTATAAGATTTATCCATGTTGTCGAATCTCCCTTATAATTAATTACGTTGCAATGACACTGCAGACCGCGCCGAAGTGTCACGAAAAAACAACACATTTGTAACTATGATAGCGTTACCGTAAATACGTTAAGCGATTTGCACCACCTGCTTGTCCATTATTATTTTCAATTTTTCTTCATTCATCCTTCTTATTTTTATAAAAAAGTAAAACAGCTATAACATTTTTAGTCATCTCACCAGGAAAGTAAAACCAAACATTATGCACAAAAAAATAATAAATACAAGATTAATGCACGAATTTTGGAGTAATAAAAAAGCGGTAGGCAACAATACTTTTTTACGTTTTCCATTGCACTGATTCATACTGTCGAATCTGTTCTAATTAATTATGTTACAATGACGCTGTATAGGACACCGTCTCATGCAGAAGTACTTAGGTACACACAAGGGTTTGAGAACATGTATAAAGTTGAGGAAATTAATCAAACTGTCAAGTATAAATTTTATCTGCATAAGGTTTAGCACCAATATGCTTCCACTGGCTCAAACACACTTGCAAATTTATCTAGTACTTTTCTCGCAAAAACATGGCCACAAAATTGCAGAAATAATGTCTACAATACAAGACTGTATAACACAGTGTCTCGACATTTTCCAACATATAAAGTGGCTCATATCAATAAGAAGTTTACAAGTGTACGTTTGTTGTACGTGCCTATGTAAAGTAACTCTTCCTTCTTTCAAATCCGTCTATTAGCATCCGCAGCAACGAAAATACTGCAACATAGTTGTTAATAAAACTCAAATGTGCAGAAACATACACAAAACAAATGCGAATACGTGTAATCTTCAAGTTTCGTTATTACTACAAACTAGACAAGCAGCGTCGTCCCAAAATCACGTGACCAACCCGTTTAGATGTTGAGAACATGCGCAATAGGCTATGATCACTCCATATATATATATATTCTGTAGAAGTGCCACATGAGAATGTAGTAGCAGTTGCGCACCATCTACAGTTTTCCAAAGTGACAAGAGTGTGCTTTTAGAGGGATGACTAGTGTCTTGTTCGATGAGTTTGCTGCCAAACCGCCGACTTTATAACCCTACCACTACTATTAAAATTTAGTATGCTGTTGCCTAAATAACAGAAAACTCTGACTCTATGTTGCCGCGTTTACTATACACCAACAGAACAAATAGTCCTGTCACGGGAAAAGTCACGTATAACCCTCTTACTAAAATTTAGTTTAGTTTCCAAATAAATTACACTATGGAAGGGTAGTCCTGTTAATAGGAAAAGCTGATCAGTAGAGATACCCTTTTTACAGGATTTGACCGTATGTTGTGTTTAATGGATAAGTAAACCAGACTATTCAATTCTTTTCCTAAGATCTTACCCAGAGGTTAGAAAGAAACACAGTATCAATAATATTATACTGAAGCTAGGACAGCTGAGTTCCAAGTTCATTTAGTGGTTTAAAACATGTACTAACGGTCGCCAGCCTATCCAGGCAATGAAACAGTGAAGTATTAGAAAAGCAGAAGCTTGAATTTTGCCTACTTTCTTGCTACAGTTTAAGTTGCTTATTCAAATAAATATTACTCCACATAAACAATGTTGGACTACACCATTATACATTACGTTTTTAAAAGAGAAAAAACCCAGTAGACAACTTCAAGAAAGCTAAAAAAATTTGACCACAGGGGACCTTTAGAAAAGCATTTTCTATAGTCAACAAATTTAAATACTAAATACCTAGATACTAAAGCACACACTTTTTATACTGAACAGTTCACTTCAAGAAAACCCCTTTCTTACTGGAATTTATTTTGAGAAGCTGTTATTCTTTGAATAACTCTGTATAGTCATTTAACATATTCTAGTAACTTGTCTTTACTCTGACTGAATTTTTCGTAAGCAAACTTTTACTATAACACTTTGCAAAATTAAGGAAATTTATTCATTATTTACACAGAAAAAACAATTTAAATGGTGCCCTTTATGTTAAATTGGCACTTCTTAAGTCTGTAAAACAGGATACTCGGATTAATTTATGGCTTTTCAGATCATGATGCCCAGTTTCTTACATTTGATATAGTGCAGTCTGATTAAACTAATAACAGGAAGCGGGAAACTATACGAATAATAAATGAAACAGGAATTGAAGATATAAAAAACTGTTTGAGGAATACAGACTGGAAAGATGTATACAATTCACCCAAGATAAATGAAAAATATGTTTCTCTAATATGGTCATAGGTCACATTGAAAACTGCTGCCCTAAGAAAGTAATCAAAGCAAATAGATTAAATGTTTCAAAACCTTGGATTACAAATGGAATAAACGTATCTTGCAAAACAAAAAGAAGACGGTACTTAACATCAAGGGAAAACGATGACTACACAGCTAAATCACATTACAAATGATTTTGTAAAATTCTAAACAAAGTAATCAGAACCTCAAAATGTATTTATTTTCAAGAAAAAATAATTGCCTCTAATAACAATATAAAAACTACATGGAATATAGTGAAAAGTGAAACAGAGAAAACTAATCAGGCAAATGAGGAAATTATGTTAAATGTAAATAATGAGTTGATTACAGAGACTTCCAAAACTGCAAACACTTTCAACAACTTTTTCCTTTCAGTAGCAGACAACTTATTTTTGCATAGTTCCTCAGAAGACAGCTTAAAATATTTAAAAAATGCATTTCTGCAGAAGTTTGTCAAAATTCAACTATATCATACCTCACCGAAAGAGATTTCTAATATTATTAGCTCTCTTAAAAACAAATGTTTCAGTGGTTATGAGGAAATCAGCACTACCACAATTAAATATTGCTCCTCAGAACTTTGTGACAACTGAGTTACTTATGTAATGAATCCCTACACAGTGGTACTTTTCCAGATAGGCTTAAATATGCTATTGTCAAACTATTATACAAAAAAGGAGACAAATCATCAGTGGAAAAATTCCATCCCATTTGATTATTGGCAATATTTTCGAAAGTGTTTGAAAGAGTTATGTACAATAAATTTTATAAACACTTGGTACAGAAAAATATTCACATTCACTATTAGTTTAGATTTCGGAAAGGATTTTCAACTGATCAAGCTACATTCACTTTTACAGACGATATATTAGAATTAATAAATCAAAAGTTATTACCACTTGGAATATTCTGTGCTCTGGCTAAAGCTTTTGGTTGTGTTAAGCATGATATCCTTACATAACAGTTAAAATATTATGGGGTAACAGGAGTAGCAGGTTTATGGTTCTCATGCTATCTTTTTAATAGAAAACAGTGTGTGTCTGTATCAGGCTTACAACATACACAGTTGATACACACAAATATTTTTAAATACAAAAGTCATCAGAAATTTATTTAACGTAATAAACAATTTACATAGTATTTTACATACATTACTCACATACACTGCAAAGAACTTCAAACTCCAGTATAGCACACTTTACTTTACATCTACAGAAAATATAATGGTAATATGCGAAAGTTTTAAAGCAAGAAAAAAAGTTATAACAATTTAAATGAACCTTAAACAAATAGTGTTATGAATGTGGAGTCGGCAGCCGCACTCTGTTTGACGGGCTCCCCCGTGCTGTGTCGGCAGTACGGCGCGTTCCTGCTGGTGATCTTCATCCTGGAGGTGGGCGCGGCCGTCTCCATCTACGCGTACCGCGGGCACCTGCAGGCGGGCTTCGACCGCGGCCTCACACAGGCGCTCCACAGCTACGACACCGACCCCGAGAAGAAGGAGTGCTTCGACCTCATGCAGTCCACGGTAAGTGCGCCGTCTGTTTGGTGCTGCTGGGGCACCACCGACTTCTCGTCCAGCGTGGTCACAACTAGAAGACATTCCTTTTGTTGCTTCGTTTCTGTAACGTGTTCCAGCTTATTACTCCTTGGTTTTGCCGTTTTGTGCAAGAGTTAATCGTAACATTTTTAATTATGAAATCGAAAATCTGAAGGTACATAATTAATTCGGTGAAATTAAAAGTAAGATCGGTATCATTAAGAATGCAATTTGAATTCCACTGTTAAATGCAGAGGAGAGAAGGGATAGGTGGAAAGAGTACACTGAAGGCCTGTATGAGAGAGGCGGACTTGTCCGATGACTTGATAGAAAAAGAAACAGGAGTCGATATAGAAGAGGTAGGAGATACAATATTAGAATCACAATTCAAAAGAGCTTTGGAAGACTTAAGATCTAATAAGGCAGAAGGTGACGTTCTTTTGAGAAACAGCACTGACCTTTCATTTTAAAGCTGAAGGACTTGAGTAGGAGGAAACTGTTCTGTAGGGTTGAGAGGTGTGGGGTAGAAAAATGTAGGGGTCCGGTAGGTAGGACACTATAGAGATGAGCATAGGCTTTCAGTGGCTAGTGGGAATACAGAAGGTGGGGAGAAGTTTTGATGGGTGGACAAGGCAGTGTTAACAAGAGGAAAGTTACAGGGAAAGACGGAGAGGGAAAAGGTGAGGGCAGCCCATATGTGGAGTGGGATAGTTGGGGAAGAGTTGTAGTTGGTAGAAGGGATAAATATCGGGGAAGGGGGGCGGGGGATTTCATTGTCTGGGAGAAACAGTCGGTTCAAGACGCCTTGGGATAGGATATGGAGCATGTGTAGGTGAGACGTTGGGATTTGTTTGTAGAGACGTGGCAGCATACTGCAATTAGTGATTAGAGAGGAAATAATAGGGTTATTGTAATATAGGTTGCTGATAGTGTAGCATAGCGGAAATGTTCGATGTTGGTGCGAAGGGATGGGGATATGATGAGATGTTACACCCCATTTTTTTTTCCTTTATTGATTTTCGATTCCCCCCCCCCTCCTGGGGGGGGTGGGCTGACAGCAGCTTAATACTCTGCTCTACAGCCGAGAGAAAACTTAACAATGCTGAGAGAACAAACAATACATAAAAAGGCGATAAAACGGTGACTTTGTTAAAAACAGTAAAATGGCGGAAAGCGGCGGAACGTAAAATACAAAAAAGACAGCGTTGACGATGCGGAGGAAGACACACACGAAGGAGACATGCACAATTAAAAAACACGGCGACAGTTTGGTTTCTGTTCGCATGAGATAAAAACACAACTAGCGACTGTATGGTGGACGCACAAAACTGAGCACCCACTTAAACCAGCACAGTGGAGGCGACACAGCGGCAGATGGGTGGGTGGGGGTGGGGATGTGTTGGGGGGGGGGGGCCCGGACCGATGAAGGGGAAAAAGGGGGGGGGGATACAAACCACCGACTATAACTTCTTTTTAAATAGCGGTTTACCAACTTTACTGAGCATAAGTCTCCTATGAACGCAATTAAAAATTTAGTCTACAGTTGTTTTTATTAATACTACATATTGTACTCGTTATGGCGATAATGTTAAACCAAATTTTAATGCTCACTTTCTAAAATAATTATAGGAATACAAATATGGTTTCTACTTGAAATAAATTTATGAAGAATAGTCTCGTTACAGCAGTAGTTATTAAGGCTGCGGGCAGACGGCACCAGCGAAAATTTTTTGCAACATTTAATATTGTACATATTGCTCAACGGTGATGTAGATATCGCTGACCAGAGTGATTGATGGGCATTTTCATCAGCGAGAAATTCATTCACAAGGGTGACCACACATGGATTGCAATGCCTTACATCTATAGTTCTGAGCGTCAGCAGTATTCCTGTGATCTGTACCAGATAAAGAAAAATGAAAGTCTATTGTATGTTTAAGCAGATTTGTTTATACACTGTTCAGCCACGTTAATGTCAGAAGTCTGACCACCATTTGCAGCGCGGACCGCTGCGAGACGTGCAGAAAGAGAATTAACGAAGTTCTGGAAGGCACCGACAGGCATGTGGAGCCATGCCGACCAGCTGCGCTAGGTTTCGCGCTTGAGGGTCTATGGCGCGAATAGTTCGTTCGAGGAGGTTCCACAGATTCTACCGACTTTAAATCCGTTAAGTTTGTTGGCCAGGGGAGTACAGTAAACTAATAGTGGTGCTCATCGAACCACGCACGTACACTGCGAGCTGTGTATACGTTGCATTGTCCTGCTGGTAGATGCCATCATGTCCAGAAAAAACAAATTGTATGGAGGGCTGAAAATGGTCCCCAACGATAGATACATACGTGTGATGATTCATTGTGCCTTCCAAGATGAGGAGATCACCTAGGGAATACTGCCACGAAAACATTACCCAGACAGTAACGCTCCCTTTTCCGTCCTGGACCCTTCCGACGATCGAACCGCCACTCAGTGGACATCCGGTTCCGATACTGGTTTGGGAATTCCAGCCTTCGTTGCCGATGAACTGCTGTCAGCATGGATGCATGAACTAGGTGCCTGCTGTAGAGGCCGATACGCAGCAATCTTCGCTGAATGGTCGTTGTGGAACGCCGTTGATAGCCACTTGGTTCACCTGGGTGGTCATTTGTTCAACAGTTGCACGTCCATTCGCTCGTACACATCTCCGCCGCCATCGTTCACGCCTGTCACCTATGGCCCCTTGTGCATCACAGTTGCCTCGTCGCCGGTTCTGGACAGCCCATTTTCCCGTGCTCAAATACTTAAGGGGAGGTTTACTATTTTTGGCCCGAAAAAAGCATGTTCTTTGAGAATTTTTTTCTCGGGACATATTATACACTCCTGGAAATGGAAAAAAGAACACATTGACACCGGTGTGTCAGACCCACCTTACTTGCTCCGGAGACTGCGAGAGGGCTGTACAAGCAATGATCACACGCACGGCACAGCGGACACACCAGGAACCGCGGTGTTGGCCGTCGAATGGCGCTAGCTGCGCAGCATTTGTGCACCGCCGCCGTCAGTGTCAGCCAGTTTGCCGTGGCATACGGAGCTCCATCGCAGTCTTTAACACTGGTAGCATGCCGCGACAGCGTGGACGTGAACCGTATGTGCAGTTGACGGACTTTGAGCGAGGGCGTACAGTGGGCATGCGGGAGGCCGGGTGGACGTACCGCCGAATTGCTCAACACGTGGGGCGTGAGGTCTCCACAGTACATCGATGTTGCCGCCAGTGGTCGGCGGAAGGTGCACGTGCCCGTCGACCTGGGACCGGACCGCAGCGACGCACGGATGCACGCCAAGACCGTAGGATCCTACGCAGTGCCGTAGGGGACCGCACCGCCACTTCCCAGCAAATTAGGGACACTGTTGCTCCTGGGGTATCGGCGAGGACCATTCGCAACCGTCTCCATGAAGCTGGGCTACGGTCCCGCACACCGTTAGGCCGTCTTTCGCTCACGCCCCAACATCGTGCAGCCCGCCTCCAGTGGTGTCGCGAGAGGCGTGAATGGAGGGACGAATGGAGACGTGTCGTCTTCAGCGATGAGAGTCGCTTCTGCCTTGGTGCCTATGATGGTCGTATGCGTGTTTGGCGCCGTGCAGGTGAGCGCCACAATCAGGACTGCATACGACCGAGGCACACAGGGCCAACACCCGGCATCATGGTGTGGGGAGCGATCTCCTACACTGGCCGTACACCACTGGTGATCGTCGAGGGGACACTGAATAGTGCACGGTACATCCAAACCGTCATCGAACCTATCGTTCTACCATTCCTAGACCGGCAAGGGAAGTTGCTGTTCCAACAGGACAATGCACGTCCGCATGTATCCCGTGCCATCCAACGTGCTCTAGAAGGTGTAAGTCAACTACCCTGGCCAGCAAGATCTCCGGATCTGTCCCCCATTGAGCATGTTTGGGACTGGATGTAGCGTCGTCTCACGCGGTCTGCACGTCCAGCACGAACGCTGGTCCAACTGAGGCGCCAGGTGGAAATGGCATGGCAAGCCGTTCCACAGGACTACATCCAGCATCTCTACGATCGTCTCCATGGGAGAATAGCAGCCTGCATTGCTGCGAAAGGTGGATATACACTGTACTAGTGCCGACATTGTGCATGCTCTGTTGCCTGTGTCTATGTGCCTGTGGTTCTGTCAGTGTGATCATGTGATGTATCTGACCCCAGGAATGTGTCAATAAAGTTTCCCCTTCCTGGGACAATGAATTCACGGTGTTCTTATTTCAATTTCCAGGAGTGTAGATATCAATGTCAAATTTGGTCAAAATGTTTATTGATATTTACTCTACAAAATGGAATTTTTTTTACCAGAAATGTCGAAGAGCAAAGGCGGAAATGCCGTCGGAACGAAACAAAATTTCGATGTAGACCTCCACGCGCGGTATGTCACAGGTCAGCCAGCTAGTCTGAAATCGCCGGCCTGAGTGGCCGTGCGGTTCTAGGCGCTACAGGCTGGAACCGGGCTACCGCTACGGTCGCATGTTCGAATCCTGCCTCAGGCATGGATGTGTGTAATGTCCTTAGGTTAGTTAGGTTTAATTAGTTCTAAGTTCTAGGGGACTGATGACCTCAGAAGTTAAGTCGCATAGTGCTCAGAGCCATTTGAACCATTTTAGTCTGAAATCAAAATTGAGTTGATTTTAGCGAAGTATATAAGGTTCTTTAGGAGTTGTACCTCGCTTAAGTCATTTGTACCATAGGAAACTAAATGGCGGCCATTTGAAAAAAATAGTGTTTTTTCATCGATTTTTCGACTTAGTCGGCCAAGTAAAAACATTTATAGTTGATTTATCGGAATAAAAATGGTAGAACTCCTAGACAATTTAGTTAGCTTCGTCAGAAACAAAGAATCATGCCAATCGGTTCAGTAGATTTGAAGTTAACATACCGCGGGGTAAAAAAAAAAGTCATTTCAAGAAAAACGCGTTAGAAGTTTTGACTACATATGAAATGCAATATTATGCAGCTTACGTTCAATTTGCTATTCCGGCCCCACAAACTAGTCCTTCCTCTTCCTCAATGAGGGCGTTGTGCTCTATCTGGGCCATCCTGCGCTGCCCCAGAGCCGCTCGTACGGCCGGTGACAAGCGGGTTTCGGCCGCTTGAATCCGGTGGTCGTCCGAATGCTTGGCCAACTGCGTCGAATAGAGTCCCAGAGTGACGTCCACTGTTGTCATGGTCTTCAGAATTGCTGAAAACCCTTCGTTGAAGCTGCTCACTGCCAGGAAATTCGCAATCTCCACAGTCTTCGCACCAGAATGCAAATCCAAACACACGCGTTCAAAGTTTCATTTGAATTTTGTGGGTTTCCTCCCAAGCATCGGAATAATAACTCGTCCTCCGAAAGAAAAAACTGGTGCATGAAAAAGGCCGATTTCAGGTAGGTGCATTTTTTTTGTTCCACCGCGAATAACAAACGTCTCCGTTCCGTATTCGAAAAAACCGTTTGAGGGGCGGATTCTAAACACTTTTATGGATCCAAAAATGCAATTAAAAAAATCAATTTTCTGAACCAAAAGATAGTGAACCTCCCCTTAACCCACGGTGGCATGCGGCCGGTCAACAAACTTAGCCGTTTGGAAATGCGTCCACTCTCGGCCCGAAAGTCAATGATCATTCCATTTTGGACATTAGACAAATCGCTCCGTTTACGTATTACGACGACAGCACTGTTTACCGCGTCCCCCCGACATGTTTTGCATAACCTCCACCTCTAGTGATGCCGCCTGCCACCTGTGAGTGGTTACTGTGACGTCAAACATAAGCGGTGTATGTGTATACAAAGACGATGATTTGCTCAACAGGTGCAGAGGGTTCTGCAATATTTTAAAACCCTGTTTATAGGTTATCCCGAAATTAGAGCGGCCTCTTCGACTGCTGACCCATTGAGAGTCAGGGATTTTGCTGCCACATATCGGGCGGTCTGCTAGCGAGGCAAATGGGAATATTTGGAGCGGATTTCCATTTTCAGCAGTCGCCTTATGACCAAGAGAAACTTACTGAAAACCTTGGTCAGAAGCAGAGGTTGTCCCGGTCAAAAAGAGTTCCTAGACAGTATAAAACTGCAATAACTCATCTGCATGCTAAGTCAAGTTAGCGATTTGCTCTGCGTGTGCAGAATACCTACGACGCCCTGGGAAGGAGAAGGTTTTCGTGTCTTTTGGTATGTGTTCATTCTCCACCCGAAAGAGTGTAGCGGGCTGTTCGAGATCCGGCCCATTAACGAGTCCCTGTTCCGTTCAGCCAGTTGTCAATCAAGCTAACGGTGGAGCAGGCTGGGGAGCTCAGTGGGAGGGGCTTAACAGTTCTGGCATTCTCCTCACAACCAACGGAAATATCCCAAAAACCGTGGTCGGAACCGAGGGGTCAGGGCCACATGAATATAGGTCTGAAACATTATCTTCCGTTCATATTATTTGAGCCACAATTTAAATAGTTCAGATGGCTCTGAGCACTATAGGTCTTAACATCTGAGGTCATCAGCCCCCTAGAACGTAGAACTACTTAAACCTAACTAAGGACATCACACACATCCATGCCCGAGGCA
Source organism: Schistocerca cancellata (assembly GCF_023864275.1). NCBI lineage: Eukaryota > Metazoa > Arthropoda > Insecta > Orthoptera > Acrididae > Schistocerca > Schistocerca cancellata. The sequence continues at coordinate 931,987,759 of NC_064627.1, forward strand.
GGATTCGAACCTGCAGCCGTAGCGGTCGCGCGGTTCCAGACTGAAGCGCCTAGAACTGGTCGGCCACAGCGGTCGGCAGCCACAATTTAAAATGTTGTGTATGTATAAAGTATATATACATTTGTAGGTGTATATTGTTCTACTGAATAGAGTGTTGTGATGACTTTACTCTCTGCGACAGGACACTCTTTAGACTGGCTGCGAGCAGATTGTCTGTAAATTGCGACGTTTGTGCGAGGTAATGATTGTCTGTTGACACAAACATATCAACAGATTGCGACTAGGCCTGACAATAGGTACTGGGTGCCAGTTTTACAGTTAACAGTTTTTACAATAGGGCTACGCACAGCCTGTGCGGCTGGCACCACGCCCTTCCTCGCGTCAAACGGCGTCTGCCACAACATATCCGCCCCAACGTGTTGCGTGCACCGTCTGATACGGCCAGCGCACGGCATGTCTGCGAAAATAGCTTTCCCAGAAGTCCAGCTATAATCTGTAATATTGTTCTCGGTGGCATTGGTGGTTTCTAAACCACAACTTTAGTCACTACTACTTCAGTACTACGTACAGAGAGAGCAAAATAAAACTCTCCCGGAAAATACAAGCGCGTGCACACACAGAGACATACAGACAGATACACGCTCAGACACACACAAACACACACACACACACACACACACACACACACAGTCGTTCAAACATACACACATCCAACATACTAACGCACCACGAAGGGATTATGGTAATGGCATGGAAATCGGTAATTCGATGATTTATTCAAGAGAAAGAGCTTCAAAAAAATTTCTGTAAAATCTTATGGGACTTAACTGCTAAGGCCATCAGTCTCTAAGCTTACACAGTACTTAACTTAAATTTTCCTAAGGACAAACACACACATCAATGCCCGAGGGAGGGCTCGAACCTCCGCCGGGACCAGCCGCACAAAAGAGCTTCACGAACTGAGCAAGTCAATAGCGCGTTGGACCACCTCTGGACCTTATGCAAGCAGTTATTCGGCTTGGCATTCATTGACTGTGTTATTGGATGTCCTCCTTAGGGATATCGTGCAAATTATGTCCAATTGGCACGTTAGGTCTTTAAAACCCCGAGCTGGTTGGAAGGCCCTGCCCATAACGCTCCCAAAGCTCTGAACTGGTGAGAGATACGGCGACCTTGCTGTCCGGGATAGGGTCTGGCAAGCACGAAGACAAGCAATAGAAACTCTCACTTTGCGCGGGTGGCCATTATCTTGCTGAAATGTAAGCCCAGGATGGCCTGCCATGAAGGACAATAAAACGGACTACAGATGTGGGATCCCAATTGGTAATAAGTGGGAGGGGCTTCACAGTTCTGGCATTCTCCTCACAACTAAAGGAAACTTCCCAAAAACCGTGGTCGGAATCGAGGGATCATGAGCATATGAATTCAGTCCTACCGAGGGGTTGACGTACTGCTGTGCTGTAAGGCTGCCGCGGATGACAACCAAAGGGGCCATGATATGAAATGAAATGCCACCCCAAACCATCACTCATGGCTGTCTGGCCATCTGGCGGGTGACAGTCAGATTGGTATCGCACTGTTGTCCGGGCTGTCTCCAGACACGACTTCCCCTCGTAATCTCATTGTGTGGAGTAGAACTGCCTTCAGTGATGGGTCCCGGTACGAACTGAGCCACGACGACTATCGAAGACGTGTCTGGACACGCCCCAGACAGCAACTGGATACCAATCTGACTGTCGTCAGCAATGTGAACCGACAACTAGCAATGATGATATGAGGTGCCATTTCTTTTCATAGCAGGACTCTTTGGTCGTCATTCAGTGGCACCCTTACAGTACAGCGGGACGTTCACTCTATTCTACGTCCAGATTTGTCGCCCTTCATGTCTAACCTACACTACTGCCCATTAAAATTGCTACACCACGAAGATGACATGCTACAGACGCGAAATTCAACCGACAGGAAGAAGATGCTGTCATATGCAAATGATTAGCTATTCACAGCATTCACACAAGGTTGGCGCCGGTGGCGACACCTACATCGTGCTGACATGGGGAAAGTTTCCAACCGATTTCTCATACACAAACAGTAGTTGACCGGCGTTGCCTGGTCAAACGTTGTTGTGAAGCCTCGTGTAAGGAAGAGAAATGCGTACCATCACGTTTCCGACATTGATAAAGGTCGGATTGTAGCTTATCGCGATTGCGGTTTATCGTATCGCGACATTGCTGCTCGCGATGGTCGAGATCCAATGACTGCTAGCAGAATATGGAATCGGTGGGTTCAGGAGGGTAATACGGAACGCCGTGCTGGATCCCAACGGCCTCGTATCACTAGCAGTCGAGATGACAGGCATCTCATCCGTATGGCTGTAACGGATCGTGCAGCCACGTCTCGAACCCGGAGTCAAGACATGGGGATGTTTGCGAGATAACAACCATCTGCACGACACAGTTCGACGACGTTTGCAGCAGCATGGACTGTCAGCTCGGAGACCATGGCTGCATCACTCAACGACGAACCTGGGTGCACGAATGGCAAAACGTCATTTTTTCGGGTGAATCCAGGTTCTGTTTACAGCATCATGATGGTCGCATACGTGTGCTGGTCAGGGCAGCAGTCGAACATTTTCTGTATCCAGAAAGTCCCGTACAGGACCTGCAACATGCGGTCGTGCATTATCCGGCTGAAATGTAGGGTTTCGCAGGGATGGAATGAAGGGTAGAACAACGGGTCGTAACACATCTGAAATGTAACGTCCACTGTTCGAAGTGCCGTCAATGCGAACAAGAGGTCACCGAGACGTGTAACCACTTTGCACCCCATACCATCACGCCGGGTGACATGCCAGTATGGCGATGACGAATACACGCTTCCAATGTGCGTTCACCGCGATGTCGCCAAACACGGATACGACCATCATGATGCTGTAAACAGAACCTGGATTCATCCGGAAAAATGACGTTTTGCCATTCGTGCACCCAGATTCGTCGTCGAGTACACCATCGCAGGCGCTCATGTCTGTGATGCAGTGTCAAGGGTATCCGCAGCCATGGTCTCCGAGCTGATAGTCCATGCTGCAGCAAACCTCGTCGAACTGTTCGTGCAGATGGTTGTTGTCTTGCAAACGTCCCTATCTATTGACTCAGGGATCGAGACGTGGGTGCACGATCCGTTACAGCTATGCGGATAAGATGCCTGTCATCTCGACTGCTAGTGATACGAGGCCGTTGGGATCCAGCACGGCGTTCCGTATTACCCTCCTGAATCCACCGATTCCATATTCAGCTAACAGTCATTGGATCTTGACCAACGCGAGCAGCAATAAACCGCAATCGCGATAGGCTACAATCTGACCTTTATCAAAGTCGGAAACGTGATGGTACGCATTTCTCCTCCCTACACGAGGCATCGGAACACCGTTTCACCAGACAACGCCGGTCAACTGATGTTTGTGTATGAGAAATCGATTGGAAACTTTCCTCATGTCAGTACGTTGTAGGTGTCGCCACCGGAGCCAACCTTGTGCGAATGCACTGAAAAGCTAATCATTTGCATATCACAGCATCTTCTTCCTATCGGTTAAATTTCTCGTCTGTAGCACGTCATCTTCGTGGCGTAGCAATTTTAATGGCCAGTAGTGTAGATTATGCAGCGGCTTTCAAAGTATTGTTGGGGATATTATGGTGTATAATGAGACATATTCTGTGAGTTTTTGACACCCTTCCTAGCCGAGTCAGTGCATGCATGCATCAAGGCAACGGGGTGCAATGTAATACTGACAACTGGGCTCATACTGTCTAGTTCTTTGTAAATTTCACTCGATTTAGTTATCACTCCAATAGCGTAAAATGCCGTCTCAACTCGTGAAGTTTCATTTCATTCCCTCTTTTCTTTCTGGATGTTTCACTTGTTTTATCGAGCAGTGTATTATGAACAGTAACGGTCCTGTAACGCTCCCTACTTCTACGTCTGTTCTGTATGCCCGTCTATTTCTCCACTGAGTGCCAGCCTTTCAGTAAAGGTGCGTCCACACGATGCCTTTTTTGTGTTCAACTTTACGCATGCGCATGAACTTCCAACAGCGCAATTACGCATGCGCATTTGTGAACACGTAATTTCCTGGAAGTGGAGGCCTGGAGGCCGTGCTTAAAGCGCATTGCTTCCGGGGGATCTTTGCGCTTTTTAGCAGACCACAGGCAGCGGGGACCCATGTGTGTTTGACTTTTTAGTGTGTTGAGGTTATGCCGTAAAGCGATTTATGTTCAATAATGGGGGGGGGGGGGGTTGGGTTGTTTGGGGAAGGAGACCAGACAGCGAGGTCATCGGTCTCATCGGATTAGGGAAGGATGGGGAAGGGAGTCGGCCGTGCCCTTTGAGAAGAACCATCCCGGCATTTGCCTGGAGTGATTTAGGGAAATCACGGCAAACCTAGCTGGCCGAAGTGGCCGTGCGGTTAAAGGCGCTGCAGTCTGGAACCGCAAGACCGCTTCGGTCGCAGGTTCGAATCCTGCCTTGGGCATGGATGTTTGTGATGTCCTTAGGTTAGTTAGGTTTAACTAGTTCTAAGTTCTAGGGGACTAATGACCTCAGCAGTTGAGTCCCATAGTGCTCAGAGCCATTTGAACCATTTGAACGGAAAACCTAAATCAGGATGGCCAATAATGTCTGTTTAGTCTAAAGAAAGCACGCTTAAATTTATAGATGATTTCATATAACGGAAAGTCTATGGAACGCCGCTTCTAAAGATTACTTGAATAAAAATTTGAGATGTGATGCATTGAGCGTTAAGTATTAGATCAAAAGTTTCAGATCATATTACCATAAAGAACAAGAAACCCCAAGGTTCGAAGCAGTAAATCAACGAAGAGAAAGCCAGACCTTAAGAAAAGTGTAGTACATGAAAACTGTGGACGAATATTCAAGCCGGCCGTGGTGACCGAGCGGTTCTAGGCTTTTCAGTCCGGAACGGCGCGACTGCTACGGTCGCAGGTTCGAATCCTGCCTCGGGCATGGATGTGTGTGATGTCCTTAGGATAGTTAGGTTTAAGTAGTTCTAAGTTATAGGGGACTGATGACCTCAGATGTCAAGCCCCGTAGTGAGTGCTCAGAGCCATTTGAACGAATATTCATGCTGTGGCTGCCCGTCATCTGAACAAAAGAAATCTGAGGTACGCGCAGCACCTCAACAAACTACTAGAAATAGAAACGAATGACACCGACGATGCAAAAAATACAAAACTGGAAAACACAAACTCCCTTCCAGTGGAATCTGGGGTTTACGAAATCCCCAAGCTTGTCGAGTCTGAGGATCTCAATTTACATATTATCTTTCATGATTAAAGTCACGTAACCAACATTTTTTATAAAATAAAATAAAAATGACGCATTGAAAAGTAATTAGCCGTGCGGGATTAGCCTAGCGGTCTTTGGCGCTGTAGTCGTGGACTGTGCGGCTGGTCCCTGCGGAGGTTCGAGTCCTCCCTCGGGCATGGGTTTTTTTTTAATAGAGATGGGGCCCCTCCACGCCCGCACCAACGTGGTGACCAAACCAAAAGTTCTACTGTCACCTCCGTCAATATGTTAGTTATCTAGTAAGTGGATCACAGGATGCTGGGCTGTGATGTTGTCCGTGCGTCTGGGTAAGGCTACGCATTAACATGGTCCATCAGGTGATAGATAGTGGACGAAACGCAAGTGAGGGTAGCGATTTGAAGAGCAGAGGGAAAAAACTGCCATGGCTCGTGCCGTGGGAAAAAAACCTCTGCGACAGTGGGATGGGTAGTAAGAGCAGTAGTGGCTTACTAGCTGCGATAGCTCATGCAAGGTTGGATTTGTTAGTACAGGTATCATGCATCATTACCGTGACAAGCGATGGCGATGTGTCCCAGTTGCTGCAGCTGCTACATTCCTGGAACAATCAAGATCGTTATACAGTAGTGGGAGATCGGCCATAGATCATCTCACTGTGTGGGGGATGTGTGGAGCTTGTTTGCATGCAGTGTACGGTACGGCTTCCCTGTGTGGTGCCAGTTATTCGGCAGTGTATTTCAGCTGGATATCCAGTAAATGCGTCTGATTAACAGGGGCTCGCCTGTGCCGTTATGTTTGCGTATGCTTGGCCATAGATGCTATGTCCTTGCAAGTACGTCTTTTGGTCTTTTATGTTTCCACCTATGGTTGTGGTCGTAGTTCCCCAGATTCAGAATAAACGGGTTCTGCGAATGTCTGGAGTTTCTGTATAGTCTTGTGGTGAGTTTGTGGATTACCTCCGTGAGAGTCTCAAGTCGGTATTCCCGGTGTAGGTCCGCGATGCGTGTGTATCGTGGAGCATTGCTTATGATTTTGAGTACTTTGTTTTGTATGAGCTGCAGACGGCGCAGGCGTGTAGGCGCAGCGTATCCCCAGACGGGAGCTGCGTACGTCATCAGAGTTCGGATAAGTGTCATGTACATGGACCTCGACACCCTTCTGTTCAGTGTGCTACGCCTGTTGAGCATAGGATAGAGCTGTTTGAGCCTCGCGCTAGCTCGGTTGGTCATGTGTTGTATGTGGTCCCCCCAGAGTAATTTCCGGTCCAGCCAGACACCGAGGTATTTGACTTTCTCGCGGAAACGTATTGGACGTGCATGTAGAGTTATTGGTCTGCAGTAGCGGTCTTTGCGCAGTTGCTTCGGTCTTTTAGTGAACAGAACGGCTTCGCACTTGTCGACGTTTACTCTAACACGCCATTTCTCCAACCAAGGCTCGGCCACTCTGAGTGCAGTCTGTAGGCGTGACGTAATGTTTGATGGTTTCCAGTCTTACGCAAGGATGGCTGTGTCATCCGCGTAGATTGGCATCGTTGTGTTGTGTGTGGTTGGGAGATCGTTTATGTAGAGGTTAAACAGTAGGGGCCCTAGGATGCTTCCCTGGGGTACTCCCGCGTGTATACCGTGTCGTGTTGATTGTTTTCCCTGCACGTCAGTGTTGAAACTCCCGTCTGTGAGGTATGAGTGTATTAGACGCAGCAACCCGTCGGGGAACCCCGCGTCGCTGAGTTTGCGGATGAGGCCGTTGTGCCATAGACGGTCGAAAGCCTTTTCGATGTCCAGGAACACTGCCCCTGTAGCTTTGTTTATGTTTAAGCCATGTGTTATATGTTCAACGACCCGTAGGAGTTGTTGTGTTGTGGAGTGGTGATTCCTGAAGCCGAATTGCTCCGGTCTCAGGATGTCATTTGTTATGCAGTGCCTAGTGATGCGTTTGATAATCACCTTCTCAACAATCTTACTGAGCGAGCTCAGAAGGCTGATGGGTCGATAATTTTGTGGGAGGCTGTGGTCTTTCCCCGGCTTCCTGAACATCAGGACCTTGGCCGTCTTCCAAAAGGCGGGGAAGTGTTGATGTTTCAGTATGGCATTCGTTATGTGTGTCAGGTACTCAGTTGCTTTATCCGTGAACTCCTGGAGGACACGGTTTTGAATGCCATCATGACCAGGGGCTTTCCTAGCAGCGGAATGCATTATAGCCCAGGAGACTTCGGCTGTGCTAGCATGTCGAATGTCGTCGCGCGATGGTTGGGCTAGAATGCGTGTAACCTCTTGGTCAGTAGCAAGTGTGAACGCTGGATCTGGTGGTACCAGGTTCGGTGTGAATGACGCTGCGAGTGTTCGGGCCATTAGTTCTGCTTTCTCTTCCGCTGAGTATGCAGGTCCTTCAGGCCCTTGAAGCGTTGGGGTTTATATTTTCTCCCTGGTGAAGTGTCGGGCTAGTTGCCACACGTCAGGTCGTGTGGTGTCCAGCCCTTCGAGTTTTTGGTTCCACTGTTGTGTTCGTGTGTGTTTGTCCATAGTATAATTTAGGTTAAGTAGTGTGTAAACTTAGGGACTGATGACCTTAGCAGTTAAGTCCCATAAGACTTCACACACATTTGAACGTTTTTGAAAAGTAGTTAACCTTTAGATAGTGACGAACGACCTTCCTTAAATATTTCTCATATTCAGGAATAATCACTGAAATTCTTTGTTTTGGGATACGAAATAAATTGTTCAGACTGGTATATGTATAAGCTGCCGGTTACTAGCTAACGAAATGTTCTTGTGAGCCTTATCGCTGCAGTTTCTCAAGCAGAATATGTAAAATCTCGCTGTTACCTCCTTCTTAAATTTGCAGACAAAACGTCGTCACTTTGTATTTTTCGTACCTCTGTTATTTAGATACTTCTTTACCTACAGTCGCTTTTGCGTTTTCTTTTTCCTTCACCTTTTCAACGCAGCACAAGCTCCCAAGCAAAGAAGGGAATCCACTGCGTACTGCTTGCGCAATGAGGCAACGTGTGGACACGAGAACGCCTAAGCGTGCATGCGCTCTTTCCACAAATCTTCGTGCGTGCCATTTTATTCCCGCGCGTCTGCGATGGCGCATAGGGAAGGAGGCATCGTGCAGACATACCTTAATAGACGCACGCAGCTGGTGCAGAGCAGAGTGGGCTTGCAGCGCAGTGTGTGCGACGCGAGCCGTGTGGCTGCGTTATCTGCTGAGCAAACAAAGCGGCGAGGGGCGCAGCTGTCACCAGGGAACCTCAAACACCTGCCGCCGCGTCAGAGCCTCCAGCAGTGTGGGCTGGGCGAGCAGAAGGGAAGGGAATTGTGACCGTGTGAGACCCTATTCTCCTTTGGTTCTCGTGGAGTCGCCACAGGAAGTCTCCTGCCGAGAGAGTACTCTCCAGCGGAAATTTGTTGTAAGTTCTATGGGACCAAACTGCTGAGGTCATCGGTCCCTAGACTTACACACTACTTAATCTAACTTAAACTAACTTAGCATAAGAGCAACACACACACCCATGCCCAAGGGAGGACTCAAACCTCGCGCTATTCGTCCACGAGACTCAGAGGGCCATAGCCACGGGTTCCCAGGTAGATGCCGTGTTTCTTGACTTCCGCAAGGCGTTCGATACACTTCCCCACAGTCGTTTAATGAACAAAGTAAGAGCATGTGGACTATCAGACCAGTTGTGTGATTGGATTGAAGAGTTCCTAGATAACAGAACGCAGCATGTCATTCTCAACGGAGAGGCGTCTTTCGAAGTAAGAGTGATTTTAGGTGTGCCGCAGGGGAGTGTCGTAGGACCGTTGCTATTCACAATATACATAAATGACCTTGTGGACGACATCGGAAGATCACTGAGACTCTTTGCGGATGATGCTGTGGTATATCGAGAGGTTGTAACAATGGAAAATTGTAGTGAAATGCAGGAGGATCTGCAGCGAATTGACGCATGGTGCAGGGAATGGCAATTGAATCTCAATGTAGACAAGTGTATTGTGCTGCGAATACATAGAAAGAAAGATCCCTTATCTTTTAGCTACAATATAGCAGGTCAGCAACTGGAAGCAGTTAATTCCATAAATCATCTGGGAGTACGCATTAGGAGTGATTTAAAATGGAATGATCATATAAAGTTGATCGTCGGTAAAGCAGATGCCAGACTGAGATTCATTGGAAGAATCCTAAGGAAATGCAATCCGAAAACAAAGGAAGTAGGTTACAGTACGCTTGTTCGCCCACTGCTTGAATACTGCTCAGCAGTGTGGGATCCGCACCAGATAGGGTTGATAGAAGAGATAGAGGAGATCCAACGGAGAGCAGCGCGCTTCGTTACAGGATCATTTAGTAATCGCGAAAGCGTTACGGGGATGATAGATAAACTCCAGTGGGAGACTCTGCAGGAGAGACGCTCAGTAGCTCGGTACGGGCTTTTGTTGAAGTTTCGAGAACATACCTTCACCGAGGAGTCAAGCAGTATATAGCTCCGTCCGACGTGTGGATGTGGATAAAATAGAGAGATTAGAGCCCACACAGAGGCATACCGACAATCCTTCTTTCCACGGACAATACGAGACTGGAATAGAAGGGAGAACCGATAGAGGTACTCAAGGTACCCTCCGCCACACACCGTCAGGTGGCCTGCGGAGTATGGATGTAGCTGTAGATGTAGATGTAGACGAGGGGAGCCGCGCGAACCGTGGCAAGGCGCAAGAGCGCACGGGTGCCCTGCGCAGCCTCCAGCTTTGGCCCCTCACTCATACGGGCTGATTCTGACATTAAAAAGAAAAAAACTCGAAACGACTTAGATTTCGCTGAGACAAGTAATCTACTGTAAGATACATGGGGCCGCAAATGTCGGGAAATACCCCAGAAGTGAATGACAAGTGTTGAACATGTGACGCCACCAGATGACGTACCTCGCCGCACTTACAGCGACTGGGCTTGCCGACATACTCGTCGGTAGGGGGCAGTGCTACACGTCGTTCCACCAGGCTACTCTGCATTCGAACACCTTTTAAATGTGATCTGAAGTCAAAAAATTACTGTCCTCGCTGCAACCAAGCAAAAGCAGTTGTTATATTGTGTTTCTTTCCTTTTGTCCCTTCTTTTTTTGTTTACAGACTTTATTTAGTAAAGAACAGGTAGATCATTTACTGGTAGCGGTGCAGTTCGGAAGCTTATACTTATTTACTTGTGACGCAATACGGTAGCGTTTTATTGTACTGTACTTTGCAGCCATCCAGAGGAGACCGCAAAACCGCTAAATAAAATAATAACTCTTACTTCAGTATAAACACATACGAGGGGCGTTTGAAAAGTCCGAGAGATGGCACCACCGATATGTATAGAGGTCATGTTTTGATAGTAGCAACTTCGGAAAGAACGCACACCAAGTTCCAGCCATATTGGTCTATTTCTTTGTGTTTGGCATTCGTGTGAATCAAGGAAGTCGAGTGATTGTCAAAAAATGGACGAAAAAGAATTTCGTGCAGTGATTAAACTTTACTTTATGAAACGCAAAACACCCCAGGAGACTAAAGAGGAGCTTGATAAAGATTATGGCGACTCTGCACCTTCGATTAGAACAGTTTATAAGTGGTTTCAAAATTTTTGAAGTGGCCATATGGGCACAAGTGATGCTGAATTTTCTGGACGCCCTGTGTAGGTCACGACTCCAGAAATGATTGATAAAATCCATGATATGGTGATGGATGACAGAAGAGGTAAGGTGCGTGAGATTGATAGTGCTGTGGGCATCTCGAATGAACGGGTACATAATATTTTGCATTAGCATTTGGACATGAGAAAGCTGTCCGCAAGATGGGTTCCGCGATTGCTCACGCTTGACCAAAAACGGACTCGTGTGAAGTGTTTCAAGGATGGTTTCCAGCTGTTCAGGATTAATCCGCAGGACTTTAAGCGTCGTTTCGTCACTGTTGATGAAACATGGATACATTACTATACTCCTGACCCCCAAACAACAATCTAAACAATGGGTTACCAAGGGAGAATCTGCCCCAAAAAAGGCGAAGACCATTCCTTCGGCCGGAAAGCTTATGGCGACTGTCTTTTGGTATTCGCAAGGGATAATCCTTATCGACTATCTGGAAAAGGGTTAAATTATTACAGGTGCATATTATTCATCGTTACTGAACCGTTTGAAAACCGAGCTGCTAGAAAAACGCCGGCGATTGGACCGCAAAAAAAACCCTTTTCCATCACGACAATGCACCAGTGCACCCCTCAGCAGTTGTGGTCACAAAATTAATGGAAATAGGATTCCAACTCGTTTAACATCCCCCCTATTCTCCAGACATGGCTCCCTCAGACTACTAATTGTTCCCCAATTTGAAGAAATCGCTGGCGGGGCAAAATTTTATTCAAACGAGAAGGTGATTGCAGCAACTAATAGCTGTTTTGCAGACTTCGACAATTCCTATTATTCGGAAGGGATCAACAAATTAGAACAGCGTTGGACGAAGTCCAAAAGGAGACTATGTCGATAAATAAAAATGTTAACCCCAAACACGTAAGTAGTGTTTATTTTTGCACGGACTTTTCAAACGCCCCTCGTATCTGTCTAATGCAGTGCAGAAGGGTATTGCCTGAAAGACTCGAACCCTGAGCCCCATGTGCTCAAGTCGCACAAGTAGGCCCGGAGCCACACCGATGTAAGTACTTGACTTGGGTTGGGGCGGTCAGATGTACCAGATCGACAGACTTCGCCGCTGTACGCATAGCGATGTACGTCATCTGGTAAGGTCACATGTTCAACTTTTGTCGTCCACTTTCGGGGTGTTTCCCGACATTTGGGGCCCCATGAGTCCTATATTAAATTACTTCTTTCAGCTTCATCTACGTCGCTTCAGGGGTTTTTAAACGTTAATAAGATTCACCCTGAATGTTATCTTGCATTTATCGTGAAAAGTACCAATCGACTGGAGAAAACGGCAGGCGTCCTACAAGTCATGGATGAAGTTAGTTAGTTAGTTAGTTAGTTACGTGTTCCATTGATCAATAGCACGGAAAACCGTTATGATGTGGAACGTGTCAAATGCACAAGAAATGCGCACAGGAAACAAGTTTTTTTGTTTACATTGTAGTGTTATACCTAAATATTTCTATTATCTATCCCATTCCCTTAAATGGCACAAAATGCATATAATATATCTCCAGATTTATTTACTCATATTCAAGAATTCATCTATGGTATAGAAGGAGTTGTCAAGGAGATATGATTTCAATTTGTTTTTGAAACTGTTACTGCTGTCTGTCAGACATTTTATTTCATCTGGTAATTTATCAAAAAGTTTTATAGCAGCATATTTTACCCCTTTCTGTGCCAAAGATAGGTTAAGTAAAGGATAGTGGAGGTCTTTCTTTTTTCTGGTATTGTAATCATGAATGTAGCTGTTGATTTTAAGGTGATCCATGTTGTTGAGAAAAATTTCATTACTGAGTAAGTGTACTGTGAAGCAGTTGTAAGAATTCCTAACCTTTTAAACAGATGCCTACAAGATGTGCGACTATGAACCGCACATATTATTCTAACTACTTTCTTTTGAGCAGTGAATATCTTTTGCCTAAGTGTTGAGTTGCCCCAGAATATTATTCCGTATGACATCAGAGAGTGGAAGTATGCAAAGTATGATAGCTTACTAATTTCTACACCCACAAAATTGGCAGTTATTCTGATTGCAAAAGTTGCTGAACCTAGTCGCTTTAGGAGATCCGAAATATGAATTTTCCAATTAAGATTCTCATATATATGTACACCCAAAAACTTAGTATGCTGTACCCTGGCTACTGACTTCTTTTGATGTGTTATGTTTATTGAAGGAATTATACTTTTTGCAGCAGAAAATTGGATGTAATGTGTTTTTTCAAAGTTCAAAGCAAGCCCATTCACAGAAAACCAATAACTTTTCCAAAGACCTTATTTGAATCATTTTCTATCGGACTTTCTTTTACTCGATTAATAATTATGCTTGTATCATCAGCAAACAGTGTCAGTTCAGCATCTTGTTTCACATAAGAAGGGAGGTCATTCACATATATCAAGAACCGGGGGCACCCATGATCGAACCTTGTGAAACACCTAATGTTATTTCACGCCAGTTAGATGAAGTGCCAAACTCCTTTGAATCACTTGAAGTATATAAAGATACTTTTTGCTTGCTGTTCTGTAGATATGAGTTAAACCACTCATATGCTGTTCCATTTATACCATAGAATTGTAATTTCTCCAACATAATGTCATGGTTCACACAATCAAATGCTTTGAATAAGTCACAGAATATTCCTACTGGTGACATTTTACTATTTAAAGATTCTATTATGTGGACAGTGAAACTGTATATTGCTGTCTCAGTGGAACAGCATTTCTGAAATCCGAACTGTGATTTACTAAGTATCCCATGGCTAACCACTCTTGAGTACATTACTTTCTCAAAGATTTTTGAAAATGCTGTAAACAAGGATACTGGCGGGTAATTATAGACATCTGTGGTTTCCCCCTTTTTGTAGAGAGGCCTGATAATGGCATATTTTAACCTGTCTGGAAAACATTGCTCCACATTGTTTTAATAACTTGTTAGAGATGTCATCTACTCCAACAGAACATTTATTTTTCAAAGATTTAATAATTTTCCTTATTTAACAAGAGATTGTTAGATGAAACTTAATCTGACTACAATTTTTAAAAACTGACTCTTCCATGTACTGCCTGGCTTTTTTGGAACTGTTCTCACCAATTTTTTCCTACACTTAAGAAGTGATTGTTAAATACATTGGCTACCTGTGTACTATTGGTTAAGATTGTCTCATTTTCTTTAGCAGTAACACTACCTGCCCCAGTGGTTACTTTTCCTGTCTCCCTTCTGACAACATTCTATATTGATTTGATTTTATTGCTGGAGTTGTTAACAACAGGCAGATTCGATATTCCTAGAATTCCGGAAAATGTTTGAACTGTGCCACATTGCAGACAGTTAACGAAGATCCGAGCATGCGAAATACGTTCTCAGGTACGCTAGTGGTACGAAGACTAACTAACAGAAATGATAAAGTTCCTCTGGACGACGAGTGTTGTTAAGAGAAAAACATATCGTCAGGTGTGCCCCGGGGAAGTGTGACACGACCGCTCTAGCTCTCGATATAGACGGGGCGGAAAACAACGGGGAAATATGAAAAACAAAACACATTACCATGCCCGATACGGAATAGGCACGCCGTTGCCTTTCAAAACAGCTTCCAGTCGACTCGGAATGGGTAAATAAAGGTCCTGTGTGGTTTTCAAGGGAATCTTACACCATACTTTCTGCAAAACAGTGGCAACTTCAGGTGACTATAATGGACTTGGACAGCGAACACGACCCCTCCGTTCAAAGTGGACTGCAAATGGCCTGGTTATTTTGGTAGCTATAGGAGATGCGACGATTCGTCCGTGTTCACAAAACTGAAGCCCAATCCACGAACGATGGCAGTTTGCGCAAGCCGAGGCGCGGACGGGAATTACATTATTGACAATTCCAAGCGACAGCTGGGGTAAGCGCATGCGCGTGCTTTCCGCTTGAAGAAGGGGTGTATCCTGTAAATGATGTCTCTCGCTTACTTATGCAGAATTTATCAAAAAATGGTTCAAATGGCTCTGAGCACTATGGGGCTTAACATCTGAGGTCATCAGTCCCCTAGAACTTAGAACTACTTAAACCTAACTAACCTAAGGACGTCACATACATCCATGCCCGAGGCAGGATTCGAACCTGCGACCGTAGCGCTAGCGAGGTTCCTGACTGTAGCGCCTAGAACAGGTCGGCCACCCCGGCCGGCCATGCAAGTACAAATACAGGGTGTTTCAAAAAGAGCATTCCAATTTCACAACTCTTTACCTTCTACATGAATCAAGATAGAAACTGGGCGTTAATTTTAATTTACGCGTCGAAACTAGAAGTATACCTGAAATGTATTTGCAGTTGTGAATATGGACAACCGTCAGCTGTATAATGGAATGACCTAATGAAAATTTGTGTGCCGGACCGAAACTCGAACTCGGGACCTTTGCCTTTCGCGGGCAAGTGCTCTACCAACTGAGCTACCCAAGCACGACTACGCCCCCTCCTGACAGCTTTACTTCTGCCAGTACCTCGTCTCCTACTTTCCAAACTTTACAGAAGTTTCATATCAGCGCACACTCCGCTGCAAGAGTGAAAATCTCATTCTGGAAACATCCCCCAGGCTATGGCTAAGCCACGTCTCCGCCATATCCTTTCTTTCAGGAGTGCTAGTTCTGCAAGGTTCGCAGGAGAGCTTCTGTAAAGTTTGAAAGGTAGGAGACGAGATACTGCCAGAAGTAAAGTTGTGAGGACGGGGCGTCTGTCGTGCTCGGGTAGCTCAGATGGTAGAGCACTTGCCGGCGAAAGGCAAAGGTCCCGAGTTCGAGTCTCGGTCTGGCACACAGTTTTAATCTGCCAGGAAGTTTCATATCAGCGCACACTCCGCTGCAGAGTGAAAATCTCATTCTGGATTTCAGAAGCTTCTATTCTCTTCTTGTCTTAACTGCTTGTCGTCTACGTTTAGCTTTTGTGCAAGGCTACACTCCAGACGGAGACCTTCAGAAATGGGTTCCTAACATTTAAATTCACACTTAAGGGAAAGAGTCATGGGATACCGCCTAATATAGTGTCGCATCTTTTTTATCCGGCGCAGTGCAGCAACTCGACTCAAGTCCCTTGCAGAAATATTGAGCCATGCTGTCTCTACAGCCGTTCACAATTGCGAAAATGTTACCGATACACGATTTTGTGCACAGACTGATCTCTCGATGATATCCCACAAATATTCAATGGGATTCATGTCAAGCGATCTGAGTGGCCAACTCATTCGCTCGAACTGTCCAGAGTGTTCTTCAAACCAATCCGAACAATTGTTGTTGTCTTGTGACAGCAAGAGCGAGAGCACCAGCAGCAGCACAGTACTGTTTGTATAAAGCGTTTATTTTGCATTTTGTTTACGACCTTCCACTAAGGAAGGGATTCTATTTGTGTTTATCTGCTCTGCATAGTAACTAACAGTTCTTGATAAAACTTTACGTAGTTTTCGTGTTAGATTTCTTAGTGTTTTCTTGATCGTTTAGAACAGAAAGCGCCCTAAAACCGTCATTTGTTTGTTTCGCGGCCGTTAGCCACTAGTCACTTGAATCAGCAGTTGTCTTGTGACAGCGAGAGCGAGAGCACCAGCAGCAGCGAGTACTGTTTGTATAAAGCGTTTTTGTACTTATTTGCTGCGCTTAGCTTTTAAATAGTTTTTCTGGAAAAACCTAGCGTAGTTTTCGCGTCTCGTATTTCAGTGAGTGTTTCTTGATTATCAGAGTAGCTCATCAGAAGATTATCTTGGGAATTTGTCACCGTATAGGGTAGGGTAAACATAGTCATGTGTAGGGACTGTGGTTGTTGTGAGCCGACGCAAGGAGAATTGGCCACTCTTCGGGGGCAGGTGGAGACTTTGTCTGTTAGGCTCATCGAGCTCGAGGCGCAGGCGTCGGCTCGTAGTGGCGTTGGGGCAACTGTGGTGAGACCTATGCCTACTTCGGTGGCCTTGGAATCACATGGAACCCCTGATGTCGCTGCGTCTTCCGGCAGTGAGCATCTTACCGGTCAGCCATCACTCCAGGGTGAATGGCGGACAGTGGTGGGCTCTCGCGTGCCTGGCCGAAAGGCGAAGGTGGGATCTGGCCGCGTGGCAGCTGCCTTACCCCTTTCCAACAGGTACGGGATGCTTCCTAGTGGTGATGACATCGTTTCCGAGCCACCACAGGATGCCTCGCCTGTTGGGCCAGTGGCCGATTCTCCGGCAAGGTCCCGACAGGCACAGAGGGCGGGCCTATTAGTTATAGGGAGCTCCAACGTTAGGCGGGTTATGGAGCCCCTCAGGAAAATAGCGGGTAGGTCGGGGAAGAATGCCAGTGTGCACTCGGTGTGCTTGCCGGGGGGTCTCGTCCGTAATGTGGAGGAGGCCCTTCCGGCAGCTATTGAACGCACTGGGTGTGACCGGCTGCAGATAGTAGCACATGTCGGAACGAATGACGCCTGCCGCTTGGGTTCTGAGGCCATCCTTGGTTCCTTCCGGCGGCTGGCTGATTTGGTGAAGACAACCAGCATCGCACGCGGAGTGCAAGCTGAGCTTAATATCTGCAGCATAGTGCCCAGAGTCGATCGCGGTCCTCTGGTTTGGAGCCGTGTGGAGGGTCTAAACCAGAGGCTCAGACGACTCTGCGACTATAATGGTTGCAAATTCATCGACCTACGTTATTGGGTGGAGAACTGTAGGGCCCCCCTAGACAGGTCAGGCGTGCACTACACACCGGAAGCAGCTACTAGGGTAGCAGAGTACGTGTGGCGTGCACACGGGGGTTTTTTAGGTTAGAGGGACCCCCCCCTTGGGCGAAACGATAAAATACCTGACGGCTTACCAGAGAGGACATTATCATCGTTGATAAAGAACGTCCGTCCTCAGAGACCAAAAACAGGAAAAGTTAACGTAATATTGGTAAACTGCAGGAGTATCCAGGGCAAGGTTCCTGAATTAGTATCTCTTATTGAAGGAAATAGTGCGCATATAGTATTAGGAACGGAAAGTTGGTTAAAACCGGAAGTGAACAGTAACGAAATCCTAGACACAGAATGGAATATATACCGCAAGGATAGGATAAACGCCAATGGTGGAGGAGTATTTATAGCAGTAAAGAATTCAATAATATCCAGTGAAGTTATTAGCGAATGCGAATGTGAAATAATCTGGGTTAAGCTAAGTATCAAAGGTGGGTCAGATATGATAGTCGGATGCTTCTATAGACCACCTGCATCAGCAACCGTAGTAGTTGAGCGCCTCAGAGAGAACCTGCAGAACGTCGTGAAGAAGTTTCGTGATCATACTATTGTAATAGGGGGAGACTTCAATCTACCAGGTATAGAATGGGATAGTCACACAATCAGAACTGGAGCCAGGGACAGAGACTCTTGTGACATTATCCTGACTGCCTTGTCCGAGAATTACTTCGAGCAGATAGTTTGAGAACCAACTCGTGAAGCTAACGTTTTAGACCTCATAGCAACAAATAGACCGGAACTTTTCGACTCCGTGAATGTAGAAGAGGGTATCAGTGATCATAAGTCAGTGGTTGCATCAATGACTACAAGTGTAATAAGAAATGCCAAGAAAGGAAGGAAAATATATTTGCTTAACAAGAGTGATAGGGCACAAATCGCAGAATATCTGAGTGACCACCATCAAACGTTCATTTCTGAGGAAGAGGATGTGGAACAAAAATGGAAAAAATTCAGAAACATCGTCCAGTACGCCTTAGATAAGTTCGTACCGACTAAGGTCCAAAGCGAGGGGAAAGATCCACCGTGGTATAACAATCATGTACGAAAGGTACTACGGAAACAAAGAAAGCTTCATCATAGGTTTAAGAGTAGTCGAATCATAGCTGATAAGGAAAAGCTGAACGAAGCGAAAAAGAGCGTAAAGAGAGCAATGAGAGAAGCATTCAACGAATTCGAACATAAAACATTGGCAAACAATCTAAACAAGAACCCTAAAAAGTTTTGGTCATATGTAAAATCGGTAAGCGGATCTAAATCCCCTATTCAGTCACTCGTTGACCACGATGGCACCGAAACAGAGGACGACCGAAGAAAGGCAGAAATACTGAATTCAGTGTTCCGAAACTGTTTCACTGCGGAAAATCGTAACACGGTCCCTGACTTCAGCCGTCGCACGGACGCCAAAATGGAAAATATTGAAATAAACGATATCGGAATTGAAAAACAACTGCTATCACTTAGTAGCGGAAAAGCATCCGGACCAGACGAGATACCCTTAAGATTCTACAGTGATTATGCTAAAGAACTTGCCCCCTTTCTATCAGCAATTTATCGTAGATCGCTGGAAGAACGTAAAGTACCTAGCGACTGGAAGAAAGCGCAGGTCGTTCCCATTTTCAAGAAGGGTCATAAATCAGATGCGAATAATTATAGGCCTATTTCGCTTACGTCAATCTGTTGTAGAATAATGGAACATGTTTTGTGTTCTCGTATTATGTCGTTCTTAGATAATACAAATCTCCTTCATCATAACCAACATGGATTCCGCAAACAGAGATCATGTGAAACTCAGCTCGCCCTATTTGCCCAAGAAATTCACAGTGCCGTAGACACTGGCGAGCAGATTGATGCCGTATTCCTGGACTTCAGGAAGGCATTTGATACGGTTCCGCACTTACGTTTAATGAAAAAAATACGAGCTTACGGAATATCGGACCAGGTTTGTGATTGGATTCAGGATTTCCTAGAAGAAAGAACTCAACATGTCATTCTTAACGGTTCAAAATCTGCAGATGTAGAGGTAATTTCGGGAGTACCGCAAGGAAGCGTGATAGGACCTTTATTGTTTACAATATACATAAATGACTTAGTTGACAACATCGGTAGCTCCGTGAGGCTATTTGCAGATGACACGGTTGTCTACAAGAAAGTAGCAACATCAGAAGACTCGTACGTACTCCAGGAAGAACTGCAGAGGATTAATGCATGGTGCGACAGCTGGCAGCTTTCCCTAAACGTAGATAAATGTAATATAATGCGCATACATAGGGGCAGAAATCCATTCCAGTACGATTATGCCATAGGTGGTAAATCATTGGAAGCGGTAACGACCGTAAAATACCTAGGAGTTACTATCCGGAGCGATCTGAAGTGGAATGATCACATAAAACAAATAGTGGGAAAAGCAGGCGCCAGGTTGAGATTCATAGGAAGAATTCTAAGAAAATGTGACTCATCGACGAAAGAAGTAGCTTACAAAACGCTTGTTCGTCCGATTCTTGAGTATTGCTCATCAGTATGGGACCCTTACCAGGTTGGATTAATAGAAGAGATAGACATGATCCAGCGAAAAGCAGCGCGATTCGTCATGGGGACATTTAGTCAGCGCGAGAGCGTTACGGAGATGCTGAACAAGCTCCAGTGGCGGACACTTCAAGAAAGGCGTTACGCAATACGGAGAGGTTTATTATCGAAATTACGAGAGAGCACATTCCGGGAAGAGATGGGCAACATATTACTACCGCCCACATATATCTCGCGTAATGATCACAACGAAAAGATCCGAGAAATTAGAGCAAATACGGAGACTTACAAGCAGTCGTTCTTCCCACGCACAATTCGTGAATGGAACAGGGAAGGGGGGATCAGATAGTGGTACAATAAGTACCCTCCGCCACACACCGTAAGGTGGCTCGCGGAGTATAGATGTAGATGTAGATTGTGTCCCAGTGACATGGCGGATTGTCAGCCACAAAAATTCCATCTTTGTTTGGCAACATGAAGTCCACGAATACCTGCAAATGGCCTCCAAGTAACTGAACGTAACAATTTACAGTCAGTGATGGGTCCCATGTAATGTAAACACAGCCCACACCATTATGGAGTCACCACCAGCTCGAACAGTGCCTTTTGACAGCTTGGGTTCATGGCTTCGTGAGGTCTGCGCAACACTCGAACCTTACCATCAGCTCTTAGGCCTGTTTCACAGTGGGACACTGGTGACGGTCACCAACGATGGTCACCGACAGAGATACATTCGTTTGAACTGGAGCATTCACACCGGGACACTACATCGCTTCACCGGGCCACTGTGACGCAGCAGTGACTCGCCCTCGCCACATGTGACGGACAAGGTCACTGTGTTCGCAGCAGTCACCGCCGGACATGCAATAGTTTGAATTGGAGTGTTCACACTGGGACACAGATCACAGACACAGCGCTGCAGATTTGCCATCAGACGAGCAGTCATTTCCTAGACAGTGCCGCGAAACGTTCATTATATATTTATTATACCTTACACATTGTAGCCATGAGTTTAGATTTAATTAACACGGAAGATTTTATAAGTGAAGTAGAAAGTCGTCCAGCTATCTGGGATGTCAAAAGCCATGAATATAGCAACAAAGTGATGGCTAGGAGGGTAGTTACCTTCAAGCACATTTGCATCCCTCGCCCCCTTTTCTTCTGCGTCTTTAGGCGTTCCGCCTTGTTGTTGTTGTTGTGGTCTTCAGTTCTGAGACTGGTTTGATGCAGATCTCCATGCTACCCTATCCTGTGCAAGCTTCTTCATCTCCCAGTACTTACTGCAACCTACATCCTTCTGAATCTGCTTAGTGTATTTATCTCTTGGCCTCCCTCTACGATTTTTGCCCTCCACGCTGCCCTCCAGTACTAAATTGGTGATCCCTTGATGCCTCAGAACATGTCCTACCAACCGGTCCCTTCTTCTCGTCAAGTTGTGCCACAAACTCCTCTTCTCCCCAATTCTATTCAGTACCTCCTCATTAGTTATGTGATCTACCCATCTAATCTTCAGCATTCTTATGTAGCACCACATTTCGAAAGCTTCCATTCTCTTCTTCTCTAAACTATTTATCGTCCATGTTTCACTTCCATAAATGGCTACACTCCATACAAATACTTTCAGAAACGACTTCCTGACACTTGAATCTATACTCGATGTTAATAAATTTCGCTTCTTCAGAAACACTTTCCTTGCCATTGCCAGTCTACATTTTATATCCTCTCTACTTCGACCATCATCAGTTATTTTGCTCCCCATACAGCAAAACTCCTTTACTACTTTAAGTGTCTCATTTCCTAATCTAATTCCCTCAGCATCACCCGACTTAATTCGACTACATTCCATTATCCTCATTTTGCTTTTGTTGATGTTCATCTTATATCCTCCTTTCAAGACACTATCCATTCCGTTCAACTGCTTTTCCAAGTCCTTTGCTGTCTCTGACAGAATTACAATGTCATCGGCGAACCTCAAAGTTTTTATTTCTTCTCCATGGATTTTAATACCTACTCCGAACTTTTCTTTTGTTTCCTTTCCGCCAAAAATAGAGTTAAAATATTATTTATCATTACAATTATTTACGCATATGTGGATACTACAATAATGAATTTTATTTGTTTATTATAATATTATTGAAGTACAAGTTCCTGACACTATAATTTTAATTGTAAGTTCAGTGAATACAATAATGTGACTTCTTACGGTTAACATAGTAACAATTGCACAATGCTCATCAAAAATACAATGCCAGATGAACAATGGGGCCTAACCACATTAACGTTCACGTAACATCTCTAGCAATTACATTTTTTGCAGCTGCGAAGCCACTTCACCTTCAGGGCTAACGAAGTAGTTTCCAAAGTCATCTCTGATACTGTTCGCAATTTTTCATGCACGGACTAAACGAGGTGACATGTCCTGCAATCCCTGAATAGTTAACGTATCCTCAAACGACATAAAGAGTATAAAACAATCGTTTCTCCAGCCGATCATGAAGCAGTGGATGTACGTATAATAAACGTTTTGTCTCCATTCTCCTACTCCTCCTCCTGTATAGAAGTACCAACAAAAGTTCCCCCTCGCTCGAGCCCATTTCACTAACGAATCAGTTGGAAATACCTGCGGTGTCGGACACCGGTGATCCAGGAGTGTTCACCACAATTACCGAGGACCGTTACTGGCGACCGTCACCAGTGTCCCAGTGTGAAACGGGCCCTACGAACTGAAATCGGGACTCATCTGACCAGCCCACGGTTTTCCAGTCGTCTAGGGTCCAACGAGCCCAGGAGGGGTGCTGCATGCAATGTCGTGCTGTTAGTATGGGCGCTCGCGACGGTCGTCTGCCCATTAACGCCAAATTTCGCCGCACTGTCCTTAACTAATATGTTCCTCGTACGTCCAACGCTGATTTCTGCGGCTATTTCACGCACTGTTGCTTGTCTGTTAGCACTGACAACTCTAAGCGTACACTGCTCTCGGTCGTTAAATGAACGCAGTCGGCCACTGCCTTGTCCACGGTGGGAGATAATGCCTGAAATATGGTATGCTCGGCACGCCCTTGACTCTGTGGATGATGGAATATCGAATTCCTTACCGATTTCCCATGTCCCAAGCGTCTAGTTCCAGCTACCATTCCGCGTTCTAAGTCTCTTAAGTCCGGTAGTGCGGCCATAATCACCTTGGGATCCTCTTCATATGAGTCACCTGAGTACAAACGACAGCTCCACCAATGCGCTGCCCTTTTATACTTGTCTATGCAATACTACCGCCATCTATTTATCTGCATATCACCTAGGCGTATATTTGCTCTTATGCCACAGAGCATTTATTTGATTATTGGATTATCTTAAGGTAATAATTCTAATAGAAATAAAAAGTTGTAGCGCTGTCACAAGTTGAGTTAAGAAGTATCATTTTTAACTTTTGAGCGGACTAGTTTCGAACACCTATGTCCATTTTCAAGCCATCCGTATTATGTGACAATATAGGCGAAAGCCTGTGTACAAAAACTGCTCCTGCAGTGATCAGAACGTCTCTCTGGCCAACTCAGCAACAGAAAACGGACCACTTAGGACAGACATTGGAGAGGGTCAATGTTTGCACATAGTCTTTCGAGTATACAGGGTGGTCCATTGATCGTGACCGGGCCAAATATCTCACGAAATAAACGTCAAACGAAAAAACTACAAATGATAAGTTCACAAAGGTTCATGTGTCACATTGGAACAACCGAAATAAAATGTCCAATCGTACCTACGTTCTGTATTTTAATTTAAAAAACCTACCTGTTACCAACTGTTCGTCTAAAATTGTGAGCCATATGTTTCTAACTATTACAGCGCCATCTATCACAAAGCGAAAAAAGTGGTCCAACTAAAACATTCATATTTCTTTATGTACTACACGAATATGTAATAAAAATGGGGGTTCCTATTTAAAAAAACGCAGTTGATATCCGTTTGACCTATGGCAGCGCCATCTAGCGGGCCAACCATAGCGCCATCTGGTTTCCCCCTTCATTTAGACGAGTTTAGTTCTTTGTAGTTTTTTCGTTTGACGCTTATTTCGTGAGATATTTGGCCCGGTCACTATCAATGGACCACCCTGTATTGTAACACTTATTATGTAGATGGTTTGAAAATGGACATATTGTTCGATATTAGTCACCACCAAGAAATAGAAAAGATACTTCTTAATGCTAGTTAGTTAGTTACGCACATGTTCCAGATATCATTTTAAAGAATCCTTTGCCAGCCGGTGTGGCCGAGCGGTTCTAAGCGCTTCAGTCTGGAACTGCGCGACCGATACGGTCGCAGTTTCGAATCCTGCCTCGGGCATGGATGTGTGTGATGTCCTTAGGATAGTTAGGTTTAATTAGTTCTAAGTTCTAGGCGACTGATGACCTCAGAAGTTAAGTCGCATAGTGCTCAGAGCCATTTGAACCATTTTTGAATGATTTTAGTTAGATTTAGAACTTGCTTCATTGCCTGTTAGACGTTTTATTTTATTGGGCAAATGATCAAATATTTTTAGTGCTACATACTAAACTCCTCTCCGAGCCACCGACAGCTTTGGCGATGGGTGATGAAGGTCATTTGTCCCTCTAGTGTTGCTGGTATGAGTATCACTGTTCTTCTCAAATTGTGATGATTATTTATGACAAATCTCGTGAGCGGAAATATGAACTGCGACGCCGCAATTGAAATGCCTAACCCCTTGAAGCGGTACGTGGGTGAACGCCATATGTTATTCTTCCTGCTCGCTGTTGTGCAATCAATACTTTTTTATATGTGGTGAATAACCTCAGAAAATTATTCCTTACGACATTATTGAGTGGAAATATGCAAAATATGTCAGGAGGTTGATATGTTTTTCCGAGATTAGCAATGACACGAAGAGCAAAAGTAGCTGAACTTAATTGTTTGAGAAGCTCAGTACTATGCTTCTTACAGTGCAAGTTTTCATCAGTATGTACAATTAAAAATTTGGAGCATTCTACGTTACTTACTGACTCCTGCTCATGTGCTATACACTATGTGATCAAAAGTATCCGGACACCCCGAAAAACATACGTTTTTCGTATTGGGTGCATTGTGCTGCCACCTACTGCCAGGTACTCCATATCAGTGACCTCAGTAGTCATTAAACATCGTGAGAGAGCAGAATGAGGCGCTCCGCGGAACTCACGGACGTCGAACGTGGTCAGGTGATTGGTTGTCACTTGTGTTATACGTCTGCATGTGAGATTTCCACACTCCTAAACATCCCTAGGTGTACTGTTTCCGATATGATAGTGAAGTGAAAACGTGAAGGGGCACGCACAGCACAAAAGCGTACAGGCCGACGTCGTCTGTTGACTGATAGAGACCGCCGACAGGTGAAGAGGGTCGTAATGTGTAGTAGGCAGACATCTATGCAGACCATGACACAGAAATTCGAAACTGCATCAGGATCCACTGCAAGTAGTATGGCAGTTAGGCGGGAGGTGAGAAAACTTGGATTTCATGGTCGAGCGGCTGCTCATAAGCCACACATCACACCGGTAAATGCCAAACGATGCCTCGCTTGGTGTAAGGAGCGTAAACATTGGACGATTGAAGTGGAAAAACGTTCTGTGGAGTGACGAATCACGGTACACAACGTGGCGATCCGATGACAGGATGTGGGTATGGCGAATGCCCGTTGGACGTCATCTGTCAGCGTGTGCAGTGCCAACAGTAAAATTGGGAGGCAGTGGTGCTATGGTGTGGTCGCGTTTTTCATGGAGGGGGCTTGCACGACTTGTTGTTTTGCGTGGTACTATCACAGTACAGGCCTGCACTGGTGTTTTAAGCACCTTCTTGCTTCCCACTGCTGAAAAGCAATTCGGGGATGGCGATTGCATCTTTCAACACGATCGAGCACCTGTTCATAATGCACGGCCTGTGACGGAGTGGTTACACGACAATAACATCCCTGTAATGGACTGGCCTGCACAGAGTCCTGACCTGAATCCTATAGAACACCTTTGGGATGTTTTGGAATGTCGACTTCGTGCCAGGTCTCACCAACGGACATCGATACCTCTGCCCAGTGCAGCACTCCGTAAAGAACGGGCTGCCATTGCCCAAGAAGCCTTCCAGAACCTGATTGAACGTATGCCTGCTAGAGTGGAAGCTTTTCATCAAGGCTAGAGGTAGGCCAACACCATATTGAATTCCAGCATTACCAATGAAGGGCGCCACGAACTTGTAAGTCATTTTCGGCCAGGCATCCGGATACTTCTGGTCACATAGTGCATCAGTTGTTGGTATGACTCTACTTTTTGTACAGTACTGAATGTAATGTGATCTTTCAAAAATTAGGGCAAGTCCATTTTCAGAGAACCACTAAGTATTTATTTCGATCATATCATCTGCTGCTTTCTCTCTCACGCGATTTATTATAACACTAATATCGTCTACATAAAGTACCAGTTTTGCTGGTTGAATGTTAAGTGGAAGGTCATTGACACATAAGAGGTAGGAGTGGACACAAAAACACTGTGGGACTCCCTTTGTGATTTTACCCCAGTAACTAAAATTTTCTACTTTTTCGACATTGTTTGATTTATTCACAACAACCTTTAACATTCTGTTTGCCAAGCATGATTCAAATCAGCTGTGTAAAAAGACATCAGTTCCATAAAATTTGAGTTTTTGTAAAAGAGTATCACGATATACACAATCGAAGTCCTTGGAGAGATCACAAAAAATACCAGCTGGCGATTTATCTTTTGACAGATATTTATTTTTTTCAAGTTTATTATATTAGAAATAGAGAAATAAATGTGATTAACTCATCCGTAATTTCTGAGTGCAGTACAAACCGAAAACAGCTGAAAATCTTGGTGCAAAAAATTGTAAAAAGGTGCAGAGAGGCTTTTGATTTTCAGAATTAATGGCTAACTTCTGTATTAGGGTACCAAAATGATATACAGAATCGGGAAGTCTCTAAAAACGCTGTTTCCGGTGGTGAAATACTCCATGTGTGTCTTACATTGCAACGTCTCACGGAACACGCTGACCCACATACCTCAGAAAGTTCTGCAACTGGCGGAAAGCGTGCAGAACGAGAATGTGACAGTCTGAGAAACGACAGTTTTATCCGATCTGACGCCGGTTGCAGCAACGCTCATTAACATTTTGTCAGTCCCCTGACACCGCAGTGGCGCCGCGCAGCGCGCGCTGTAAGAGTTGTCCGTCAGCAATGTTCGGTCCGACCAACAGATGGCCACAGCGCAGCGTCGACGGCCTATGTCGTCCGCCACTCTACACGTCATGTGGAGGGGGCGGAAGCGCGCATCAGTGTCACTTCCTTTGATCATGTGCTTACGAAGCATACATTCGTTCGAACAGCAGCAACTACATCACCCTGGCCTAAATGATAATTTAAAAATTAATTTTGTTGTAGGTTTTTCACATTGTCTTTGGAGGATGTAACACTGACTCGTAAGAATGAGACTGTCTGACAACAGATGTAATTTAAACTGGACCTTACCTGACCTATACCTGATATTAATTTCGAAATGGAACACCTAACTGTGAATGAGCTTATTGTCATGACTGCCACGTCAAACTGGTCCTAAGAAATTTTCATGCCTTACCTGGGCCAACTGAAACTCGGTACTGCTCGAGGTGATGAACATAAAAATGCAGCGCAGCAGCCGACAAGCTATATAAACGAAAACCCTTACACAGTGCAATGCAAGCACATGTCAGCACATTAGGCTGCAGCTTTACATTTGTGCAATAGTGTTCCACTCAGGGCGATATTCTGACACACAGTCACAAAATAAAATTCGTGAGGAAATGGTGAAGAATGCTGCATTTACTTAAAACTTAAAGAGACTAGCATTCAAAAACTACAGGCTTTCGAAACTCTGATACCTTTCTTAACAATTAATCCGTCTTAGCAAATTTAATTTTTATTGCAAATATGACTCTGGCATTAAATTAAATGCTGGGAAGGTAAAGGAATTGTAAATCTATAACTCCTGTGTGCAAGCAATGTGAACAGATGACTTTCATTAATCATGTCTCAATAATCGAACTAACTGGCCTGGACCAATGAAGAAAAATGCTACTAAAACTTCCAGTTCTTCAAACACAACATAAATTACGCGCGCGCGAACAATGCAGCCACAACAGTACCTGAAGATCTTCACTCCTCAAGTTAATCTTTACCAAATCATATTCCCAAAATTCAACATCCCCTTTATCTTTATCTCTATGCTCTGCAAGCTATTTCTAGACCACCAAGTAGTGTGAGCAACACCCTACTCTCTCAATTGCGTCTCACAGCTTGCTACAACACAGCTACGACAATGCTATCGGCAATCAAAGATCATAGTGCTTGTACTCAGCAAAAACGGTTCAGATGGCTCTGAGCACTACGGGACTTAACATCTGAGGTCATCAGTCCCCTAGACATAGAACTACTTAAACCTAACTAACCTAAGGACATCACACCCATCTATTCCCGAGGCAGGATTCGAACCTGCGACCGTAGCAGCAGCGCGGTTCCGGCCTGAAGCGCCTAGAACCGCTCGGCCACAGAGGCCAGCTTGTGCTCAGCACATTTGTTGCGTAACATATCGACTGTTGAAGACAACCGTTTGAAAAATGTCTGAGGTACAGATGTGAAGTATGACACATCAAATGAAAATATAAAGCAAAAATCACATTCCTTGGATACCAAAAACAAATTAGAAACTTAACATTTTAATGCTGAGTACGTTGTGCGATGAGTATGTTTTACACAAGAAAAAGTTCCCTCAACATTGGCATACAAACTGGAATGGTAATACACAAGTCCTGGTTACGAGGCCTACACCGTTGGTCCAGTGACCCGACTCGCCGATTGGTTGTAGTCATCGGGAATTCGGCGACAGGCTAAGATTTACGTTGTTCTTCCCAGAAGCTACGGACTATCGGTCTGAAAGTGATCTGAGTGATTTATTTCAGTCATGAACATACGTGTAAAATTTTGTCCAAATTCGTGACCCACAATATTGTTGTACACGCGTTACGAGACACGATTTCACTTTTTCTTTTTAGAAGTACAGATTTAAAGCTGTTTTATCAGATATATTCAAAATTATACCGGGATATGCCGACAGCCGTTCTTCCCGCGCACCA
Source organism: Schistocerca cancellata (assembly GCF_023864275.1). NCBI lineage: Eukaryota > Metazoa > Arthropoda > Insecta > Orthoptera > Acrididae > Schistocerca > Schistocerca cancellata. The sequence goes on from NC_064627.1 coordinate 932,017,137, forward strand.
TACGCGAAGGAAAGAGGAAAAGACAGAAGGGATAGTTGCACGCAAGTACCCTTTACCACACACTGTAATCACACATCATCCGCTCTCAAAACTCCGCCATCTCTCTCCCCACATCCACCACTGCTGGCGGCTCACCTCCAACTGCGCAACGCTACGCGCTGTTAACAGCCAACTGCCCAACGCTACAATAGCGACTATTGCAAGAATGCCGACCAGCCTCAGACTGCACACAGCACAGCCAGTGATTTTCATACAGAGCGCTGTGTGGCTTTACCAACATAAAAACCTAAACAGCCTACTTACAATCTCAGCTCAGACACAGGTTTCATTGAAATTTCCTCTGAACTTCACTTTACGAGTTTGTAAATAAAGAAATGCTTATTAAGCGATCCTGAGGCCTTAATTCGCAAAAATTCGCAGAGATCAGAGGCTTATCTAGCAAATTTATTTCGTTTATTAATAAACTTTATTAGAACAAATTTTTTTGGATTTGAGGTCCGCCAGTTAGCAAAACACCGTTTTTCTCAGTACCCAAACATGTTTCGGCACCACTGTGCCATCGTCAGTGGGTTTTCGGTTTTATTTATTCTGTAATGTGAACATTTTTGTTCATGATTATAAAATTATGTGCATTTTTAGTTCAAACAACAGATCGTTTCTTGTTGTAAATATCTTTACATTTGGTGAGCATTAATTTTCTGGACCACTTTTGTGTTAATTATTATAGGCAGCTTGTCATCTGCAACCAAACGATGTTGATGAGAAAGTTTTTTTTTTTTTTTGCTGAGAGTTAACCTATCTTATAGAGTGTAATTTAGTTTCTCGCGATGTTTTCGCGCCTATTTTCGTATTTACTTACGTTTTCGTGTGGCAAACACTTCCATTCTCCGCATCATGCTGAGTGTTGTGATGCATACGTAGCTATAACAAGTATTTTCCACAAATAACGTAGTAAAACGCTTTTCACTACACCAGACCACTGTGTGATTGTGGTTTGTTATGTGTACCAGCCCTGGCGGACCTCAAATCCAAAAAATTTTAACTGCAAACACGGACGATACAAGCAGCTGCAAATCAATAAGATGGATTATTAGAACATACACTCCTGGAAATTGAAATAAGAACACCGTGAATTCATTGTCCCAGGAAGGGGAAACTTTATTGACACATTCCTGGGGTCAGATACATCACATGATCACACTGACAGAACCACAGGCACATAGACACAGGCAACAGAGCATGCACAATGTCGGCACTAGTACAGTGTATATCCACCTTTCGCAGCAATGCAGGCTGCTATTCTCCCATGGAGACGATCGTAGAGATGCTGGATGTAGTCCTGTGGAACGGCTTGCCATGCCATTTCCACCTGGCGCCTCAGTTGCACCAGCGTTCGTGCTGCACGTGCAGACCGCGTGAGACGACGCTTCATCCAGTCCCAAACATGCTCAATGGGGGACAGATCCGGAGATCTTGCTGGCCAGGGTAGTTGACTTACACCTTCTAGAGCACGTTGGGTGGCACGGGATACATGCGGACGTGCATTGTCCTGTTGGAACAGCAAGTTCCCTTGCCGGTCTAGGAATGGTAGAACGATGGGTTCGATGACGGTTTGGATGTACCGTGCACTATTCAGTGTCCCCTCGACGATCACCAGTGGTGTACGGCCAGTGTAGGAGATCGCTCCCCACACCATGATGCCGGGTGTTGGCCCTGTGTGCCTCGGTCGTATGCAGTCCTGACTGTGGCACTCACCTGCACGGCGCCAAAGTCGCATACGACCATCATTGGCACCAAGGCAGAAGCGACTCTCATCGCTGAAGACGACACGTCTCCATTCGTCCCTCCATTCACGACTGTCGCGACACCACTGGAGGCGGGCTGCACGATGTTGGGGCGTGAGCGGAAGACGGCCTAACGGTGTGCAGGACTGTAGCCCAGCTTCATGGAGACGGTTGCGAATGGTCCTCGCCGATACCCCAGGAGCAACAGTGTCCCTAATTTGCTGGGAAGTGGCGGTGCGGTCCCCTACGGCACTGCGTAGGATCCTACGGTCTTGGCGTGCATCCGTGCGTCGCTGCGGTCCGGTCCCAGGTCGACGGGCACGTGCACCTTCCGCCGACCACTGGCGACAACATCGATGTACTGTGGAGACCTCAAGCCCCACGTGTTGAGCAATTCGGCGGTACGTCCACCCGGCCTCCCGCATGCCCACTATACGCCCTCGCTCAAAGTCCGTCAACTGCACATACGGTTCACGTCCACGCTGTCGCGGCATGCTACCAGTGTTAAAGACTGCGATGGAGCTCCGTATGCCACGGCAAACTGGCTGACACTGACGGCGGCGGTGCACAAACGCTGCGCAGCTAGCGCCATTCGACGGCCAACACCGCGGTTCCTGGTGTGTCCGCTGTGCCGTGCGTGTGATCATTGCTTGTACAGCCCTCTCGCAGTGTCCGGAGCAAGTATGGTGGGTCTGACACACCGGTGTCAATGTGTTCTTTTTTCCATTTCCAGGAGTGTATACAGTTTCGTTCTTGCCAATGATGAGAAGAAGGGAAAAAATAATGCAAAGGGAAATTTTGTATTTGTTTGAATAAAATCCTTCTTAGCAACTCGAATAAAACATTACACATAATATGTGCCCAGTTTTTGTTGGTTACAGAGATGCAGTTAGTTATAGAGATAAATTTTCATTCCAAGTGGTTGTGTTCAAGCTACTATGATTTTTTAAAAATCGAATGTTCTTTTTTGTTTTGATTTCCGAGTTTCGGAGTTGTGCTTGAGTTTACATAGTTGAATTTCTCAGTTGTAGAAATGGGTCTGATATGTTGGCCAGTTCTGCTGCATCTTTTAAACATGTCGCACATATTTACAAATTCTAAGCCGATATGCCATTTGTGTACGGGTTTTGTAACGGAAATTCTGCTGTTGCTTGTAGAAAATACGGTAGGCGATTTCCTAACCGCAGACTACCAGATTCAAGGGTGTTTACCCGTGTTTCCACTAAGCTGCATGAGATTGATGGAGTCGTATTTCATCTGAAGATGCACATGAACAGAAAGTGGATAAGTAAAAGCATTACTGAGTTGGTGAAATTTAGTCCTTCAACAATGCCACGCAGACTTTCCACACGTGTGTACTCCTCATTAATGACTGTGCCTCTGTCCTTATCACTCACAGAGGATTGAACACCTTTCAGTGGGAGACTATTAGAATTTTGTGGTTGGCTAATTCAGAACTGCCGAGTAATCCCACTAACACTGTTTACTTTCCCTTGTAACGGTATCAGTATAACTCGTAGCTCACAAAGGTTGTCGGTGAAAACCCACATCTTTGGAGACACATTTTTAAGAACGTTTCTCTGTAAACGTATGATAAGCCATTACTTGGGTGGGCGTGTTGTGTTGTCGAGCGTCTTATAGGGTCCCTCATCTAGATCTGATTGAAAATGAGTTTCCAGCATTAATGGAAGAGCTTTCTTTGGCTAAAAGCATTGATATGTTCTTCCAGCATGATTCTAGTGGTCAGGGAACACATAATCTAAGCATAACGCACCCTGGAAAATGGATCGGCAGGAATGTTGACGTTTCTCGGTCACCAAGGTTCCCGTACTTCGCCGGCCGAAGTGGCGGTGCGGTTCTAGGCGCTGCAGTCTGGAACCGCGAGACCGCTACGGTCGTAGGTTCGAATCCTGCCTCGGGCATGGATGTGTGTGATGTCCTTAGGTTAGTTAGGTTTAACTAGTTCTAAGTTCTAGGGGACTAAAGACCTCAGCAGTTGAATCCCATAGTGCTCAGAGCCATTTTTCCCGTACTTCGCGCCCTTAGATTTTTGCCTGTGGTGATGGTTGAAAAGCGAAGTCTACAAAGAAAATCTTAACACAACAGACTATCTGATCGCTTTATGAAGTGCTGCCATCGATAAAAGAACGCCAAAACAATCTCAGAAGAACTACTTTGATGTTAAGAGAATTCGGAAGTTTTTTGAAGTCGGAGGTGGAGTTTATGAAAATCAACTTTGAACGTAATCAATTGTCTTTGCGTAGCACATTCCCTATTTGCTTTGTTATATGTGTTAACAGTAATATAACTAAAAAAGAAAAAAAAGGCACACGCTATAGGGAATATTTAGTCTAAGCCACCACCTCTTAAAACACTTACAGTTCCTCATGAAACACCCTATATGTAGGCAATCAAGTGCCTTAATTCGTAAAAATTCACATTGACCGCACCTATTTAGGGAATTTATTTCCTCTATTAATACTTATTTGAATGAAATAATACTGGGCATAATACTGCTTCAAACTGTAATTGAAATTCAATAGGAATCAAAGTTTTCCACTGACTTTCATTAGTCTTCCTTAACTGTAAGTAGACTGAAATTTGTTTTGCACAGTAGAATCTTATCCAAGCCGACATCGGCCCCGGAAGTCTAGGTACTTGTTACAGCTCACTTCTTATCAGCGCCTGACGCGAGGCATCTCGCCAACTGTAGCTGTTTTGCGTGTTGCGTTGCGTAGAGATTAGGCGCTGAGGCGGCCGATGACCCGCGCTGGCAGACAGCTAGCGTGAGTCGTGATCAAGGTGCGTCCGCCAAGGGCAGGGGTCAGCTGCGTGTCCGTAAGGCATGGCGAAATAAGCTCACGCTATAATCCACCCCGACTTTGGCGCTGCATTTTCTGCTTAATATTTGACAACACTGCTGTCATTTAGACTTCTCTCGTATTTGTCAAAACAAATTTTATACATTTATTTTAACTCTTATTCCTTTCATTTGTCGTCACGGCACATTACGGTGATTACGTATTCCTTCATACTTTATGGATGCTATAATATTATGGAATCTGACGACACTTCGTTTTTTTGTTGACATAATCAAACAAAGTAACACTTCTATATCTACTGGATGTCTCAGAAAGAATGGTCAATATTGAGGGATATGACAGGAACGAACAACTGAAACAAAAAATTGTATTAAACATGGGCTCTGAAATGCCTACCGATACCTTAAGATCTATGAGCACGTCCTCGTCTTCGATATTGTGAAGCAAATCTCTTCTATTGGAAGCTTTTGCTTTACATATTTTGAGAAGACGTAGTATGGACCAAAACAAGAAACAGTCATCGAGTAAACATGGGTTCCAAAACGCATTCCTTAAGAGTTATGAGCACTTTTTTCAGGAGAAGAGATGTATTTCACAGTAGCTAAGATGAACAAGTGTTCATATCTCTTAAGATTTGCATTTTAGAGCCCATGGTTACAAGCCTTCTTTGGTTCGAATGATCGTTTCTGTCGTATCCCTGAATATTTACCATTCCTCCTGGCGCACCATTCTTAATCGACCTTATGGTAGTGTATGGTGTGGGACATTTCTAGCACCATTATATTTTCCACCTTTCCTGTTCCATTCGCGATTAGCGCTTGGGAAGAATTATTCTCGTTAATCACCCGTATTAGGCCTAATTTCTCTTATTTTCTCTATGTGGTCAATTCGAGGGCTGTGGAACTAATTTGTTACCCGACTCTTGCAGGACCGTACTCTCTCAGCACTAAACCTCTACGTGATACGCGTATAAGAATGTTCCTGGGTGCGTTACGTGTTCCAACCTCTAGCCGTATGAGGGTACGTGCAGCATTGTCGAAGTCCAGGTGATCACAAATCGCGGTGACTTCAGCGTAGCTATTGTCCTTGAATAAAAGTGTCATCTTTTGTCTCATTGTGCTTTTCTTTCTGTTACCTTCTGTACTATTCTGTAGCAATTATTTCTATGTATGGTCCACGTTTCACGAGCTATGTTACTTTTCATGTGAAAGTTACAGTCGTCCTTAAGTTTTGCACATCTGTATACGACCCTAGTACGTCTCTAAACCGTGCGGTTCTAGGCGCTACAGTCTGGAACCGCGTGACCGCTACGGTCGCAGGTTCGAATCCTGCCTCGGGTATGGATGTGTGTGATGTCCTTAGGTTAGTTAGGTTTAAATAGTTCTAAGTTCTAGGGGACTGATGTCCACAGCATAAGTCCCATAGTCCTCAGAGCCATTTGAACCATCTGAACGTCTCTAAACTCATTCGAGGCCAGTTGGCAGTTCCTCTTGTTGGGGATCGCAAACAATAAGCAATACTCCGTATTAGGCCGTACTGACTTCGTGACAAATAAAACTTGGTAGTGGCCCCTTTAATACGACCTTGCACAATCCATACCACGACTATTATCAGGAAAGGAAACGGGATGGCGAATCATGGTTGGTAGTCGTACTTTGATTTACACATACTTAATTTATTAACATAAGGTTCCTGCAGATCATTCCCCACAATCTTCACTACAAGCAGTAGTTACGTAGTATAAGTTCTTATTGAAACAAAACAAGTATAACCATAAAATGCATGTAAAAACAGTTCAGAAACAACTAGCAAACACAGTATTGCCGTGGCTTTGCCACACTTAACAAAAGCTTACAACTAGCAGTACAGTTCCTGTCAGAGTGGGCCAGCCACTGAATTGCATTTAAATACTATAGGGCCCAACCAACACTTAAATATCACGTGGTTAACCACAATTCACTAGAACATAGATATGTAACAGAAGCAAGAAAGATAGCCATGAAACAAACCCAGGTTACACTCAGTTGCAGGTCCATTTGTTTAAGCATCAGAAAATCACAAATTACAAAACGCGTTTTACCCGCCTTGGCGGAAGGAAAAGATATACTAATCCTTTGTATGGGGTCTTCGCCCAAAGCAATCCGGCCGTGGCAAGGTTACATAAACACAGCGGGACCTAGGCTGCGGGTTACACCTCACTCCCCGCGTTGGCGCTTACAGCAGCTTCTGACAAACACAGGGCAATTGCAACTCTCTGAAACACACAAAATACAGGGCGGAATCCTTGCATCAGACATACGTGCATCAGTCTACAAAATGTTCCGTCCACAGCAACCACTGCCCTTTAAATTGAAACCACTTAAGGACGGTTCACCAATAATAATAATATCACTTAGGTGTAGTTTTCAGTCACTTAATACAGTTATAACTAAGACTTCACTGCGAAGCCAACATTTAACCAGTTCACACGGAGCTCATCCACATACTTTTCAATTAATGGCTGTGTAAGTTCCACAATCATCTAGCGAATGAAACGCCTCTCAACCCGTTTCTCAGCCACATACACTAAAGGCCAACTTACTTGATGTTGGCACACAGCACAACTTAGCGACTCAAACAGCTTAACCACATTCCTTTAGGGACCTTTTCCTTGATAGAAATCACGGAACTTTGATCTCCGAGCTGCCCAAAAACAAAGACTTGCCGACCAATACAATTGCGTGGTGTATCACGCTGATAGGGCACACCCGGTGGCAGTCGACACTCCTTTCTCCGAAGACGTCCCACGTCTCTCTGTTTCCCTTTTGAAAGCTAACGGTCGACTCTTGAAGCCCGCTAACCCGGAAGAAAGCCACACGATGTGCAAAGATCTCGTATACCCTCCAAAATCGATCGGATCGCAACGATATAACGAGCGTACTGCGTGTTGGCCCCGTGTTTGGTTGGCAACGTGGTGCAGCTCACGCCTGGACTTGCGAGGTGACCATCACAACAAGCTCTACGGGATGTAGTCCATATGTCTGGCTGTGATCACCCATTAATGTGGTACCATCTAGGAGATAGCAGACGGAACTTTTTGAAGGGTAGCGCTTTCAAGCAGAGGAAAACTAAGTTTCACGTCACTTTTTGACCGTCCTGACGGGCAGTATGGCTGTTGGTGGATTATGCTGCCAGCAGAAATAGTTCATACATGAATGTGAGAATATCTTAGTAGTGAAGAAGCTACCGCTGTTGTTCGGCAACGAAGATGTCTAGCGGGCCAACCATAGTGGTCTCGGTCCTGTAACACGTCAAAGATACCAAGTTATCACACAGAGTCGGTCACTCAGTCTATATTATCGGATGGATGCCATTTGTGATTTGCAGATTGGTTGAAACACATGAATTACTTTTGCAAGCCTTCCGTAAATGTTATGAGAATTTAAAACATGATAACGTCATTGCCATAAAGTTTTGTGGTGTTGAGACAGGTATGCCGAAAAGTTCTACAGAATATATTTTAAAAAATAATTTTTTTAGCGTATAAGAATGGATGATGTGATACTGTGGGCACTCCTCATTATAAACTATTCAGACGCCGTGGCCCTCGTTACTCTGCTAATCAGCGTCCGCTGCTTGTGGCAGTATTTCAGGGAACGCTGTAGGAACGGTGTAAGTGTCGGTTTCAAAGGAGTGTTCGCTATCGAGAATAAATCACGCTAGAGGGTAGAGCACTCCATATTTATTAAGCGAAAATGACGTCCAGGTAGCTCCAGTTTTATGAAGATATCACCGGCAAAAATACAAGGACAAGTATATCGCAAGATACTGGGCATCCGATTTAATGTTTCATCTGAAACATCTTTTTATGAATGAAGAAAACAAATTCTAAAAGTGAGTTCGCGATGGCTATGGATTTTGCGAATAAATAAGAATTACCTATCTCTTATTCATCAACACAGTTTTCCTTTGAAAGTTATCGACTACGTATCATACAGCTCGCCTCAAAAACAACAAATCAACCCAAATTGTAAACGTATTTTCTTCTGTAATTTATTACCATGTTTCCGAAATACATAGTTATGCCACGTATTTGTCGTCTCGTTGCTTAGTAAGATTAAGAAAATACATATTGTTGCTATATTAGTAGTAACCTTTTTTTGTAAACTCAAATGTCTCACCAACATCGTTAAGGAAACCAAAAGGTATGTGAAGTGACACAGTTAAAAGGAAATCCATATGTTTACTTCGTATTCGCTGAGGGTATGTAGAACTGGAATATATGAGAGCATGTGACAGTAAAATGATGAAGTGATGTTTTCAGTTATTTCTTACAGTTGGCATTAAAGTTTCTGGGTTGTTTTTCTTTTTTTTGATGATAATTTAGTGTCGTAATACTGAGGACAGTCATCGACACTTCGACACGTTTGGTATTCTCATTCAGTATTTAGTTTTCGTAGATGTAATGTTACGATGAGTAAACCTATTCGATTTCTGAGCCGTTAATTACCGCCTGACTGTGACAGGATGGTACAGTTTTTATTTGAGACAGTCTGTTTTGCTTTGTATTTAATTAGTAATTAATGATGGTCGTGGGATGAAACATATAACGTAACTGGAATTAAACGAGTAAAAGTTGCGATCTAGAGGGAAATGAGAATGTTGTGTAGGTTTTTAATCGGTAGATGTGATGAACATTTCAGAAAAAATTGAATGTTTTATTCAAGACAAATAGCTTCACAAACTGTACAAGTCAGTAACGCTTTAGTTCACCTCTGGCCCTTATGCAAGCAACTATTTGGCTTGACATTGATTGACAGATTTGTCGGATGTCCTCCGATCGGATATCGTGCCAAATTCTGTCCGATTGGGGCATTACATCGTCAGCATCCGAGCTGGTTGGAGAGCCCTGTCCGTAATGCTCCACATGTTCTCCATTGGGGAGACCAACCAACCTTGCTGGCCAAGGAAGGGTTTGCCATGCATTAAGACAAGCAGTAGAAACTCTCGCCGTGTGCGGGCGGATATTATCTTGCTGAAATGTAAGCCCGAGATGGCATGCCATGAAGGGCACCAAAACGGGCCGTAGAATATCGTCTATGGATCGCTGTGCTTGGGTGCCGTATATGCCAACTAAAGGAGTCCTACTACGAAATGAAACGGCATCCCAAGCTATAACTTGTGGTTGTTGGGCCGTATGGCGGTCAACAGTCAGGTTGGTATCCCGTCGCTGCCCAGAGCGTCTTCAGATGCCTCTCCGGCCTGGTATCTCACTGACTGGAGTAGAATTGTCTGAAGTAATGAGTCCGGCTTAGAATTCGGCTCCGGTGACCAACAAAGACGTGTCTGGAGAGGCCCCGAACAGCAGTGAGTTATCAACCTGACTGTCCCCCGCCGTACGGCCCGATAACCAGGAGTGGTTTTTGGATGTCCACCCTTTTGACAGAAGGTCTTTGGGACGACGGCCGTTTACTATTGCGAGAAAATGAAACACCTCCAGCCGTCCTTATGATTTTATTTATTTTGTTCGTGCTTTCCAAACCCTGTATTGGCCAGCAAGGTTGCCGGATCGTTGCCCAATTGAGAACCTTGGAATCATTATGGGCAGGGCCCTCCAGTCATTTCAGGATACTGACGGTCTAATGCGCCAGCAGCATTTAGCACGATATCCCCCCCCCCCCAGGAGGACATCCATCAACTCTGTGAATGAATAGCAAGCCGAGTAACTGCTTGCATAAGAACCAGAGGTGGAGCAACGCCTTGTTGACTTGCTGAATTCGTGAAGCTCTTCCTCTTGAACACGATTATTCTGAAACTGTAATAATTTGTCTGTGTGTACGAGGACATCAGATCTACCGATTTCCGTTCCATTCGGATATTCCTTCGTGGTTTGGTGCCTTTTTTTGTCTTAGAGTGTAATTATTTTTACGGTTCCTGGCTGGCTCTTCTTAGAGAGATGGTCTGCTACTTGATTCATCGTCTTTCAGACCTGTTTGGCCGCACTGGAAGCTTCCACGGCTCCTGACCACTGTGTCACATGATGGTGCGCTGGTACCGTACAGTTTCACCAACGCAGCGTGGATTGTTGCAATCTTTTTCTTCTCCAAATGCAGAAAGCGAATTACGATCCTTATTTTATCATTCCACTGCGTCATTTTGTTCTGACTCATCTAGCGGCCTGCTATGGCACTGTGGTGCTGATCTTTCAGTGTGTAACAGCACTACAGGTAGATACAACAAAATGGCTGAAAAGGCTCTGAGCACTATGGGACTCAACATCTGAGGTCATCAGTCCCCTAGAACTTAGAACTATTTAAACCTAACTAACCTAAGGACATCACACACATCCATGCCCGAGGCAGGATTCGAACCTGCGACCGTAGCGGTCGCGCGGTTCCAGACTGAAGCGCCTAGAACCGATCGGCCACAACGGCCGGCACAGGTAGATACAGGATGACTGTTATTGAACTATGTGAAATAAAACCGTCAGAACTTCTGAACGGTTTGGTTAGGATGTTCAAACTGCACATTTGGCCGCGGGCCGTGATGGGAATTAGTATGCGCTGTATGGTTTGGTGCAGCAACGAATCCCACTTTCATTTGGATGGGTTCGTCAATAAGAAAATTGGCGCATTTGGGGGATTGAGAATCCGCATTTCGCGATCGAGAAGTTTCTTCGCCCTGAACGGGTGATTGTGTGGTATGCAATGTCCAGTCACGGAATAATCGTTGCGATATTCCTTGATGGCACGGTGACTACCGAACGGTATGCGAAGGTTTTGGAAGATGATTTCATCCTCGTTATCCAAAGTGACCCTGATTTCGACAAGCTATGGTTCATGCAAGACGGAGCTCGACCCCATTGAAGTGGGAGAGTGTTTGATGTCCTGGATGAGCATTAGTTGAAAACAGTCTTGGTTGCAATTTTAGTTTTTTTATCAACTACTCGTTTCACCTTATTTAGCCCCATCTTATTCTTTAATTTGCTCCTGTGAACGTGTACGCGTTATGCACGTCTTGAAGTCACTCACATCCATCTAGAAAGTATTTACTGAGGTTAACGAAGGCGATGTTGGCCTGATGTACTCGACGACGCCATTTGGCTACACTGTCTAAAGGATCGTCCTCAGAAATACCAAATTAAGATCAGCCTGAAGATGCCTAAACAAGGTGAAACACGTAGTTGATAAATAAAAAAACAACTAAAATTGCAACCAAGACTGTTTTCAACTAATACTAATAAACACTGGTTTGCTGATTCATGCCAAAGATGGACTGGAAGAATTTCCTGGAGTAGCGCTTTAGGGACCATGGCCTCTGACATGGGTCTCTATTGGTCGCCATATTCTCAGAGTTTTTCACACTCGCTACTCATTTTTGTGGCGCTATGTTAAAGTGGACGATAAATAGTTTAGACAAGAAAAGAACAGAAGCTTTCGAAATGTAGTGCTACAGAAGAATGCTGAAGATTAGATGGGTAGATCACATAACTAATGTGGAGGTATTGAATAGAATTGAGGAGGATGTCTGTGGCACAATTTGACTGGAAGAAGGGATCTGTTGGTAGGACATGTTCTGAGGCATCAAGGGATCACCAATTTAGTACTGGAGGGCAGCGTGGAGAGTAAAAATCGTAGAGGGAGACCAGGAGATGAATACACTAAGCAGATTCAGAAGGATGTAGGTAGCAGTAGGTACTGGGAGATGAAGAAGCTTGCACAGGATAGAGTAGCATGGAGAGCTGCATCAAACCAGTCTCAGGACTGAAGACCACAACAACAACAACAACATGTTAAAGCGTACAGCAATAACCCCAAAACCGGTGCTGAGCTGAAAACAGCCATTCAGGAGGTCATCGACAGCATCGATGCTCCGACACGTCAGCGGGTCATGCAGAATTTCGCTATTCGTCTGCGCCACATCGTCACAAATGATGGCAGGCGTATCGAATATGCATAACCTAAATCCGAGTGTCTGTACTGACGTTTGCATCTTGAATAAGGTGATGTACGCCGTAGTTCGCAACTAATTTACGTTTTGTTTTCATATAGTTCAATAATTGTCACTCTATACCTACCGACAAACGCGGTATTAATTACTTAACTTCATGAAAATTTATCGGGTATTCAGCCAGGTAGCGTCGTCCAAAAAGCGCGATATTTCGGCAAGCCGACTTATTGCTATCTTCAGGCGCCTGAAGATGGCAAGATGTCGGCTTGCCGGAATATTGCGCCTTTTGGACGACACTACCTGGCTGAATACCCGAGAAATTTTCAAGATTTCTGTACGCCAGGAAAACCTCAATCACACAATTACTTAACTTTATGTTTTCAAGATGGAGATATTTCTGCATAATCCAAACTTCTTGCATCATTTTACGTTGCTGAATTTTTTTTATGGGTTTTTAGATGGAAGCACACTTTCTTAATGCTACGTCGCATCTTTTCACAGCTGCACTGCTGCGGAAACCGCAACTACACGGACTGGCAAGACAAGGTGCCCACCTCCTGCTGCAAGGCCGACAAGTGCGACACCAGCGACGTCTCCGAGATCTACACACAGGTAGGCGGGCAGCGCTGTGGCCGCAGGCCAGCCGACAGCCAAGGGCCAGTGACGGTCCTGCAGCTCCTAACACGGAGCAGACGAACAAAAACATCTTGCCATATGTAGTAGCCTGACTAACGCGTAAATGTTACAGAGCGGCCGAAGTCAACAGAACGTAAATTGAGTGTCCATGACATCCTATTTTGGCCTCTTATAAGGGAAGCATACATCCTAATGGTTGTGATTTTTCTCATCGCACGATTGTAGTACATGAGTAACCAAAACCCATGGTGTGATTCTTCAGTTTCTCCCGGTGTATTTCTTGTTCGAACAGTCCACGGGAAAAATAGGACGAATATTGAGGATCTCTGACGTCGATCTGTTGTAGAATTTTAGAACATGTTTTTTGCTCACGTATCATGTCGTTTCTGGAAACCCAGAATCTACTCTGTAGGAATCAACATGGATTCCGGAAACAGCGATCGTGTGAGACCCAACTCGCTTTATTGGTTCATGAGACCCAGAAAATATTAGATACAGGCTCCCAGGTAGATGCCATTTTCCTTGACTTCCGGAAGGCGTTCGATACAGTTCCGCACTGTCTCCTGATAAACAAAGAAAGAGCCTACGGAATATCAGACCAGCTGTGTGGCTGGATTGAAGAGTTTTTAGCAAACAGAACACGCCATGTTGTTCTCAATGGAGAGACGTCTACAGACGTTAAAGTAACCTCTGGCGTGCCACAGGGGAGTGTTATGGGACCATTGCTTTTCACAATGTATATAAATGACCTAGTAGATAGCGTCGGAAGTTCCATGCGGCTTTTCGCGGATGATGCTGTAGTATACAGAGAAGTTGCAGCATTAGAAGATTGCAGCGAAATGCAGGAAGATCTGCAGCGGATAGGTACTTGGTCCAGGGAGTGGCAACTGACCATTAACGTAGACAAATGTAACGTATTGCGAATACATGGAAAGAAGGATCCTTTACTGTATGATTATACGATAGCGAAACAAACACTGGTAGCAGTTACTTCTGTAAAATATCTGGGAGTATGCGTACGGAACGATTTGAAGTGGAATGATCATATAAAATTAATTGTTGGTAAGGCGGGTACCAGGTTGAGATTCATTGGGAGAGTCCTTAGAAAATGTAGCCCATCAACAAAGGAGGTGGCTTACAAAACACTCGTTCGACCTATACTTGAGTATTGCTCATCAGTGTGGGATCCGTACCGGATCTAGTTGACGGAGGAGATAGAGAAGATCCAAAGAAGAGCGGCTCGTTTCGTCACAGGGTTATTTGGTAAGCGTGATAGCGTTACGGAGATGTTTAGCAAACAAGTGGCAGACTCTGCAAGAGAGGCGCTCTGCATCGCGGTGTAGGTTGCTGCCCAGGTTTCTAGAGGGTGCGTTTCTGGATGAGGTATTGAATATATTGCTTCCCCCTACTTATACCTCCCGAGGAGATCACGAATGTAAAATTAGAGAGATTCGAGCGCGCACGGAGGCTTTCCGGCAGTCGTTCTTCCTGCGAACCATACGCGACTGGAACCGGAAGGGGAGGTAATGACAGTGGCACGAAAGGTCCCCTTCGCCACACACCGTAGGTGGCTTGCGGAGTATAAATGTAGATGTAGATGTAGAAACACCGAGTAGGAACTGTCCATTTCCCACCAAATAAAACGCGAGCATTATTGGGAAGTGTCAAAGACGACTCGGTTTGCAGAAGGCCGGCATATACTAGATTCCGTGTCAGTGTGGGAAGACTTATTTTGGACAGACAGTGCGCATCATCGAAGATCATTGCCGAGAACATCAGAGGCACACTCGACTTGGGTATCCCAACAAGTCGGCGGTCGCAGAGCACTGTTTGTCCGAAAATCACGAAATGGACTACCAACATACCAGGGTCTTGGCACAGACATCTAAATACTGGGACAGCGTCGTTACAGAGGCTATCGAAATTTGCAGCAGGGACGGACTCATCAACTGAGATTGCAGCTACAACGTCAGCAGGGCATGGGAACCAGCATTGAGTCAAATTAAAAAGACGCTCAGCAAAGGACACGAACAGGCGACTAGTGCGGTCGAGGCAGTTACACCGACGCCACCACGGACGCCGACGCCAACGTCTCATCGACCGCTGACGCGCGGGCGCGGACCGCGGAGAGAACGCCTCGCGAGGGGAGGGGAGTTAAGACGACCTCCCGCCCTCAGGAGCTCAGTTCGTCAGCGAACCTGACGATGGCGACGTGTCTGATCGCCGAAATATTGTGCCCGTTGGACACTATGAACCGGCAGTACACCAGTGGACTGTTCGAAAAAGCCACGGTTTTTGGGGGAAGATTAGGGAAGGAATGAGGAGATTCGAACGCAGTACAGGCAGAGTTCTAGTCTGTCGGCCTAGGCGGTTGTGCTAAGGCCGCTGCTCGGTGATAGACGCCCTCGTAGGCATTCGACAAGTTCGCAAAATTTTGACCCTGGATTTCTCGGAAACACTTGCATCGTAGTGTGGCATCACTTGCTGCATCTAAGTATGCACTAAAATCGTACAATGGATGAGCAAAATCGATATGTGCGTCTCTTGTTAGTACAACCATGTGTACCATTCACCACCAACGGGAATGGTACTTCTATCTCTCTCATTCTTGTTTCCTTAAGCTCAGTTATAAAAACATGGAATATGTAACGATAACATATCACATGATTCACACTTTTGCGTCTTTCACGGGTCAGATTCACGGTTTGATTGTCACTCCTTGACAAAACCAGTCATAAAGAAAATGCTAATAACTCGGCACATTGACTGCAAGACTGAAATCACATTATATGGTAATAGAGGTAAACACAATAACACTTGTAATACATCTTTAAAATTTTTATCTTTCTTAATTAAGCTTTCCTTAATTTAATCTTCCATTTTAAATACAAAGATCATTTTGCAGTCAACAATTGAAACATCGTGTAGATCAGGTGCTGACACGACTTCATGTTACTTTCTACTCCGTTAGTTACTGTTCTGTTATGATGAAGCTTAATCATCGACAGTATGTGGCAGATGTCTCTCAGAAGCCAAGGCTATTGTTGTTCATCTAATACAACACAAATGGTCTACGCTTTGATAAAATGTGTTACATGGATAATAGGTAAATTGCAAAATTCAGCCACTGGGCGTGAAACCCGCTTTACTATCCAGAGATTCTGTGGTGTATTTGTCCGTGAATTGTTTTTCTTGTGGTTATCACTGTACTAACACTGACTTAATAATAAGAAGCTTATGGTTAGGAAAGAAATGGATGTGCGACGCACTGAAAGCAGATTTGAAACAGGAAGTTCAATATCTCACAAACTTTGCAAGATTAGCAAGCGACTGGAGACTTGGCATTACAAAACTAAACGAATCCTGAAATTTTTCCTTTGCACGAATCTGCGTACAGTTTTACGCTTCTACCCGACATAAACTACGGATTGTACCTCAGTATTGTTCGAATTGAAAAAAAGACCTCCTAAACTCAACGAGCGGTGAATGGTCTTTTCTTCCTTTAGCTATTTTGAGAAAAAATGAAAAGATTTCTATCAAATGTCTTGCTCTCATTATTTTAGTGGTGCTTGTAGGTTTGTAGACCAATGACTGTACACAGGGCTGCTACAAGCTGGTGATGTACTTACTGCACACTGTGGACTGTATACTGTGCTTGACTTGTCACACAGGGCTGCTACGCACAAGTGGTGGACTTACTGCACACTGTGGACTATATGCCGTGTTTGACTTGTCACGCAGGGCTGCTACAAGCTGGTGATGGACTTACTGCACACTGTGGATTGTATGCTGTGTTTGACTTGTCACACAGAGCTGCTACGCACTAGTGGTGGACTTATTGCACACTGTGGACTGTATGCTGTATTTGACTTGTCACGCAGGGCTGCTACGCACTAGTGGTGGACTTACTGCACACTGTGGACTGTATGCTGTATTTGACTTGTCACGCAGGGCTGCTACAAGCTGGTGATGGACTTACTGCACACTGTGGACTGTATGCTGTATTTGACTTGTCACACAGGGCTGCTACGCACTAGTGGTGGACTTACTGCACACTGTGGACTGTATGCTGTATTTGACTTGTCACACAAGGCTGATACGCACTAGTGGTAGACTTATTGCATACTGTGGACCATATGCTGTGTTTGACTTGTCACGCAGGGCTGCTACACGCTGGTGGTGGACTTTCTGAACACGAACATCGGGCTGGTGGCCGGTGCAGCGGCAGGAGTGGCTGTCATCCCGCTACTGGGTGTCGTGCTCGCCTGCTGCCTGGCGCGCAACATCAACAAGGCCAAGTACGAGCAAATGGCCTAAGGTGGGTACACTTCGCAGCCAGCTGCAGCAGGCAGCATGGTGCGGCACCTGGCATACTCTGCAACATACTCTGTCTGACATTGAAATTGCAGCGCCGGTAAAAGTAGGAAATAACGAAATTTCACCTATTGCTCGTTTGCAGTTTACTAGGAAGAATATAATTAATTTTGTGGGTGACTTGGGGTACCTGGAAATAAAATTTAGTGTAGTATGTGCGAGGGCTCCTTCTGCCTCCTGCTTTTGCGACTGGACTGCGTTATTCAATTAGGTAAGCTAGGCTTCCACCGTTATATTCACTTTGTATGTTTTCTTTTGACTCGTGTCAAAGCCTCGGTACTGGATCAGCAAGAATCCCATCAGCTTCCCTCACCAGTTTCGTTCTTTACTCTTAGTTTTTCGACACATTTAAACCTCCATTTATTTTCCTACCCCGGCCCGTTCGTCGCCCATGTTGTGACTCTCAGCAGCCATCTCCGAAAACGCCAGCTGGGTATGGGTCCCGCCTGTTTGCTAAGGGCCGTAAAAAGCACAAGAAAAGAAGGAACAGCACCTCCGCGTTGCCCGTAGTCAGCCACTCAGTACAGTGTCACTTTCTTACATACTTCACTCCTGTCGCTGCTAAACGTCAACACCTAACGTCTTACGTATGAAATAGCCACTTCCCACTCTCAACAATAGCACTCCGAAGCTAAAAAGGCTAGTGAGAGTAATGACTGCTCCTTCAACGAGCCGAGTCAGAAACGGAATCGTCCAAGCGAAAGAATATTCCGACAGTTATGGGTAATGTTAATGACCACTTACTTTCCGTCGGCTTGTACATGTTCCGCTTAATGCAGCAACATCAGGCTACGTCCTACATGCTCGTATCTTATACCCCAAGCAAAGTTCCACGAGAAAGTATTCAAGTTCACTGTTAGAAAATTTAGAGCTTCACTGAAATAAAACTCGACACTTCAAGAAGCTAATCCTGAACATTATACAGTTCATATTTGTCTGATTTTAATAGTCGATAATGGCATAATGGACATTATACTCCCAATTAACTAACAAAACAGTTCGGATCCTAGTCATTATACCATTAATGGCCATTACTCTTTTTCGTCAATTATACCAAGTTATGTTGCAATAATTTGCTGACAGCTTTATGGATGGAACTCTCCCCTGTATCCCAAGAGCCGACTTCTCTTGTTTTTCTGGGCAGTCTTTCAACCTGACAGCTGATATTTGGCTTTTGGTAGTGGCTGATGATGCCGTACTCGACGACGCAGTTAGAGGCCGAGATGATTGCTGGCAGCCCACCGAAGCGTCCGCTGCCGCCCCAGGTTTCTTGCTTTGTAACGCACCTGCCACTGTCAAAAGTCCACAGGTGTCTAACAGGCAGTTCTGTCGTTAGCGACAACCTTAGCGTCGCTTCCTCCAAGCCCTCCTTCACCAAGGAGCACTCCCACTAGTTAGTTATTTGGATCTCCTGTTTCTTTAATGTATTTAATTTTCCTCTGGTTCAGAAAGTAATTCATACTCCGTGTTTACAGTTTTAAATTGTTTGCCAGTATCAAATATAATATTATAAGTACTCCTTAGTTAATTTAGCAACATGCTTTTTGAAACTCCCTCGCCACGTTTCCACCAACGACAGACAGACTTCTTGCTAGGGGTATGTGAAGATGGTATCTAATCTTTCGGACCTGTCTGAAAGAACAGATACCATCGGTGACCATGCAGCTCTCTTAGAATGAAATGATAATTAAATCAATACCCTAAGCTGTCGACAGGCGTTGATAAACTCGTACATCAGTGGGGACAGTTGAAAATGTGTGCCCCGACCGGGACTCGAACCCGGGATCTCCTGCTTACAAGGCAGACGCTCTATCCGTCTGAGCCACCGCGGGCACAGAGGATAGTGCGACTGCAGGGATTTATCCCTTGCACGCTTGCCGTGAGACCCACATTCCCAACTTAATGTCCACGCACTACATTCGTAGTGCCCCTGCCCACTACACTCATTACTCACGGCAGAGAATCTCATCGAGTCGCGTAAGAGTTCGGGCAATACGTGTGCATCCAGCACAGAAGAAGAACGTCAATGGCCAGTTAGCCTTAGCTATATGAAGATGGTATCTGTTCTTTCGGACATGTCCGAACTCTTACAGGACTCGGTAAGATTGTCTGCCACGGGCAATGAGTGTAATGGGCAGGGGCACTACGAATGTAGTGTGTGGACATTAAGTTGGGGATGTGGGTCTCACGTGCAAGGGATAAATCCCTGCAGTCGCACTATGCTCTGTGCCCTCGGTGGCTCAGATGGATAGAGCGTCTGCCTTGTAAGCAGGAGATCCCAGGTTCCTGTCCCAGTCGAGGCACACATTATCATCCTTCTTGATGTATATCATCGCCTATCGACAGCTTACGGTCTTGACTTAATTATCATTTCATTTCTTCGTAGGGGTGTGGGCCTCTCGCCCCTTCCTGCAAACATAACCTCTGCTGCCAACAATGGCTCTAAGACAGCTGGGCACCGAGACGAGTTTAGCCACAACGGCAGACATGGGCACGTCATTCCATGCAGCTTCAACACTACAGCAGTGAACGCACATTGGAAGCGTGTATTCGTCACCGCCATACTGGCGTATCACCCGGCGTGATGGTATGGGGTGCCATTGGTTACACATCTCGGTCACCACTTGTTCGCATTGACGGCACTGTGAACAGTGGACGTTACATTTCAGATGTGTTACGACCCGTGGCTCTACCCTTCATTTGATCCCTGCGAAACCCTACATTTCAGCAGGATAATGCACGACCGCATGTTGCAGTCCTGTACGGGCCTTTCTGGATACAAAAAATGTTCGACAGCTGCCCTGGCCAGCACATTCTCCAAATCTCTCACCAATTGAAAACGTCTGGTCAATGGTGGCCGAGCAACTGGCTCGTCACAATACGCCAGTCAGTACTCGTGATGAACTGTGGTATCGTGTTGAAGCTGCATGTGCAGCTGCACCTGTACACGCCATCCAAGCTGTTTGACTCAATGCCCAGGCGTATCAAGGCCGTTATTACAGCCAGAGGTGATTGTTGTGGGTACTGATTTCTCAGGATCTATGCACCCAAATTCCGTGAAAATGTAATCACGTGTCAGTTCTAGTATAATATATCTGTCCAATGAATTCCCGTTTATCATCTGCATTTCTTCTTGGTGCATCTATTTTAATGGCCAGTAGTGTACTTTCATAAGGGCCAGAGGTGGGCTAAAGCTTTAGTGACTTGTTCAGTTTGAGAAGCTCTCTCTCTTGAATAAACCATCCAGTTTTTCTGAAACTGTAACCATTTCTTTGCCTGTGGATGTACGTCACATCTACCGATTTCCGTCCCAATCAGATAACTCCTTTGCAGTAATGTGGAGCTCATTTTTCTTATCTGCGCAGACCTTGAAGTATAACCGTTTGTCACTGATTTCTCAAGCACTATTTCTTAAATAAACCTGTTTTTGATCTCCTTACTTCTCCTGGCGGTGCACTGAAAATTACGTCAGTGTATGGTGTGTAAAATGTTGCTGTAGCGTAGCTAGTAAATCCGTTTGTAGCTGAGACTCTTTCATTGCGTGTTTCAGGTGCTGCGAGGGGCCGTACGGAGGTGGCGACCGCTGCCCCCGTCCCAGTTTCTCTGCGCTCTCTTTCTCCTTCCTCGTGTATCTCGTTATCACTGTCCACACTTGTATCTACGCACGCACACGGCTCTGTCCCAGCTACCAGCCGCACCACTTCAGCCAACATCTGCCGTGTTCTTCGACCCACGCTTTATCAGTGTTGCAAATGTAAAAACATCACAGATCTCCTAACAGAAATATATAAAAAGGAGTCCAAACTAAACAACAGATGCATGTTTTCTTGAGAAGTATAGATGAATTTCTTATGCACAATGCACGTAAATAACTTACAGATAAATACCTCACTGGTGACCATTAATATGACGCCATACGCATTGTGTATCGCACTGATCTGACTAAAAACGCTGTTTTTATCTGCAATAACTGAGATTACGTGATATGTGCTTCAATGTCCTTGCTGCTCACAGTGAAAACTATAATCTGACGTGGCAGCGATGTTTGTGTTGCACTTAACATATAGTTCTTGACAACTTCACTCAAACGAGTGGTTCATTTCTCCCCAGTGCTACGTTACGTTTGCTCTGTTCATTGGTCCTAAAGTTTGCCTTGAAAGAATATGAACTCTAACAGCACAATTACTTGCAGTAAATTATAATAATTAATCAGAAAGACAGTCGAACATCGCTACAAATCTAGTTTATTTTGTGTATTATGATTTCACTCAATTCATTTTGCAATTCGTCTCCTTAGTAACACCTGATAATTCATTTCAAATGATCGGTTGTTAGGTGACAAAGTAACTTACTCCTCAGTATTATAACAGCTCACCCACCCTAAAGGTGACTGTAAAATTCTTAATATGAAGCCATATTTGGATTAGCTACAGTGTGTACCGACAATTTTTTTCTAATGTAGGTACTAGCTCAAGAACAACAGAAAATATATAGTATTCGGAAATTACTTCCTATGACGAATTTGTTTGTCTACATAAACGAGGCTTCGTAAGAGTCCATGCAAACCTGCGACATAACACAGAACTATTTTCTATTTAAAGGCCACACGTGACAGACTGGTAGTCATGATTTCCGCGTAGTGACCTTACAGACTGGTGTCAATAACTGTTACTTTGGTTAAGTTTACTTACACACTAGTGAAATCATCTCGAACTATAAGTAGAAAATCAATTATATTTTGTACACACAAACTGGAGCTGATTTATGATTTGGAAGACAGGACCTTCGTTCCTTCGCAACCACAGTAGCTACGTTTAATGTAATATTGATTACCTGTGTTTTTTCTGTTTTGGAAGAAAAGCTAGCAATATATATATATATATATATATATATATATATATATATATATATATATATATATATTCCTCAAGTCGTTTATGTTTTCACCATACTTTGAGCTTTGTCGGGGTGTCATTACTGGGATGCACACATTATCGTTGGAGAGTTCTGTGTGTTTATGACTTAGCATCGTAAGATCTGAACAGTTATGAATTGCACAACTGTCTGATGCTCCTAATCTCTCGTAAGCTCAGTTACTGAACACACGACTGCAGAAACAAGCAAACAGCACTAAGCGAGTCTGCCCAGTGCTGCCAACTTCTCGGTCTTTTTCATATCTAAGGTTAGAAACGCTCTACTGACAAATTCCCTTACTAGATTTGATACGGTTCAGTGTACGAACCAGAACTGTTTTAAATCTATCAAACATATTACATACATTACCCATTATTTTTGTTTCCATGGGAAATGACAGCTGACTTAACCAATGTCTTTAGTGTGAATCAACCGGAAAAACCACATGTCGACGTCGTCGTTTTTATGTCACATTAAAATGCCAAGTCTGCTTCTGGATCATGACTATGCTCAGAAATCGAGCATAGGCCTATTTCAGGTCACTAATCTGTAACAGAAAACGGAGACAAAGTAAGTAGGATCACACTTCTGGGAAAGGCTCCGACGCAGTAATTGATGAACATAACCATAAAAGAGGCAGACTTTTGTAAGGATATAACAATCGCTACAGAACGTACTAAATAAACATGTCGCGCTTATACTCTTTTTTGCAAGTCCCTTTTCCTTTGCTTCCGCTAACGAGTTGGGTATTCTTCAAGACAAACGTAATTTCAGCGGAATATTTGAAGTAGGTAATTTTAACCAGCCAAAAATCACTTGCTTAATAACGCAATAAGCTTTTATTTAGTTTGATTCTGCCTGTTACAGAAACTTGATATATTATCCCCTAAGAAATGGCACACAAGGAAGCTGGAAAAACTGAACTTTTTTTAAAGTAAAATAATCAGTGGCAAATCATAACGACTCACATTCACATAACACCGTTTCTGTCTTTTCATTTTACGCATAGAGGATTCATATGAAATCTGTGATTGTTTTGCAAAAATGATAGTGAGAGGTATCAAAACCAAGTTTAAAATTTTATTTTTACGCATATATTTTCAATTTTTTCTGATCTCCAGTTGGAGAGCTTATCCTTCAAATAAAACCGAGAGAATTATCAAAGGTGTTGCCTGTTGCTGTTGCCATTACACATAGGAAAATTAGTCATACTTACACAGACGTATTTAACTAAGTAGATTACTTCATTTCTTGATGGCCACCAGCAAAATCGGCATGGAATATGTTACAAGGAAAATTATCCTGACTTTTTCGTCTGTAAGAAATTTTCAGTCACACCGTTCGAAAGAAACTAATTTCTCAAGAAAACTTGAAGGTTGCTGGCTACTACTAAGATTTTACTGAGGAGGTTGGATATTGCATATTGCCCGATATTAACAAAAAAGAAATGGTTTTACTAATATTGATTCAGTCACACACGCAGGAGATGAAAATCGTTGTTTAACTCTTAACAGTAATGATACGGAAGTAAACATAAATATTCCTTGTTGCTGTAGATAATTCTTCATTTAGTTACAATAAAATATTCATTGTTGTTGCAGGTTATAGCTCATTTGCTTACGTCGAGACTGATTACTGTTGAAGGAAATCACTTAAACTGTTTAAAATATGCCGCCTTTTTTTCTGACATTGTCACGGAACTCGCGATCGCCGTTGTCTACATATGCAAAACTGTATTGTTTCGCATCGGACGTTACAGAGTGTGCGGTTGGTCTCTGGGTCAGATGCCTTACTTCACTTACTGCCTTCTACACGTCTTATCTATGGCACACATGAGTTTCACTTGGGTGAAGTGAACTGAATGGTTCCTCTGAGCTATTGAACGTTGATAATATATTTTGGTAATTTTAAATTGGATTTCAAATATCTATTTTGTAATAAATCGTTGGTGTAACGGTAGTTTGGAGTAGTGGGTTCCTTTGCAAAGGCGCCTACATGCAGGGAATAGGCAAACGATTTATATAGCCAGAGCACTTGTCACTAATATTAAATACTTCATGTTTGTCCCATAAGTCTGTAATGCAACCAATATACGAAATATGTACTCATTTTTCATTGTGCGTACTGAATCTCTGATGTAGAAACAGTGTATGTTGTAGACTTGATAGATACCTTTACCTGTCTGTACATAAAAGGACAAACCATATATAACCACTTTCACCAATCTAGTGCAATGTATCTTATATTTGCTCTATTTATTGTTGTGCACTTCACTATATAAATGTCTATTTAATAACTTTCATCACGTATTACGTTTTTCGTGCTCCAACTTAGCGTCTTTGCGTAGTATGTGTAGAGTGGCATGTCGTATATCGTGTATAAGTATGGAACTGTATCCATTTAAAGACGTTATATTAAAAGTATAATAAAAGGCTTGTATTCATTGTTACCTTTTTTCAGTACAGCACCGCAACTACTGTATATCACACAAATATCTCACAGTTAATATTTATATACTACAGACGCTCCTTTGTATAGAACACGAAGTACTGGACAAACTAATTTTGATGTTCAGAAAACACGATTTACTAGCGTTTTGGGAAAAACAAAAACGCAATGTCTTTTTTAAAATTTTTAGTAAAACGTTTTGTGCCACCTGTGTGTCTTCTTTAATGGATCTCGTTTTATTTCTGTAAAATATGAAACAAAACTTTAGGCTGGTTTTCTATTTTAGGCCTAAAAACTATAAAAGTACATTTTTATTTTGTTACGCTCATTTGAAACTACATTAATTTTAAGCATAGCATTGAACAGAGTTTGCCTGCTTTTATGCGTTGTATGTGATAACAGCATGTCATTTTCCTTGAAATCAGAAGAATATGTTCCGTTCTTAAAGGAAAATTTATTTGTTTACATATCCATAGAGCGACGGTAGTGAATGTTTACTTACGTTTTTCGTCATACTGCGCATCCTTGGGTGATTTTTTGTGAGTTTTAATCGAACAAATTTCTGGCTTGCAGCCGGTTGTGGTCAACTACACTCCACGAGGTTTCGACATGGCACCTGACAGTCACCCCCAGGTGATCTATCATAGGCTCATAAATATGTCGTCCGTTTCACAATATATAGCATGCTGTGAATACTCCGTGCATGTGTCAAATTGAGGTGACAGAGTGACCACACTACCCTGCGGCAGAGCCCTCACTGGTGGAATTGCAGAACTCAGCTGTCCTCAGCGATGCCGCCCGCCATGGACATCGGCTTACTTTATCGTCTTGATCAGAGCAAATCCTGGAGATGATATGATTCCACGCATTGTCCAGTTGGTAGTCGCTGACACAGTCCATCAGATTTTTCACGGATTCTTTAGTAATGGAGTCACAAAAAGATGTTTGTTTTGGCCAAAATTATTTTTTGATCATACTGCATTGAATTTATGGCCAGATACTATGTCCGACTGTAGCAGAGTTGATTGGTTGCAAAACGCGAGTGCGGCGTTCATGTTCAGTGCATCGTTCTTCCATGATACGCTTGATTTGGCTGATATATTGATCAGCCAGAACGTTATGACCACGGACTTACTATCGATATAAACCCGTCCAGGCGACAGCATTATCACCTGACTGGGAACGACTGTTAATCTGGCACACAAACGTTGTATTTAGTATCAGTGAGCGTGCTGTCCGTGTGTAAGAAGGGGAAAGAGAGCGATGTATGTGAGTTTGATCGAGGGCAGATTGCGATTGGCCTGGAGGCTCGGCAGGAGCATTTCGGAAACTGCACGGCTTGTCGGGTGTTCGAGGAGTGATGTGGTGAATGTCTTCAACACGTGGCGAAAGCAAGGTGAAGCCACGTCCAGATGTCGTGGGGTTCGGCGACCGCCCCTTATTACAGATGTCGACTGGGCAGACTGGTAAAACGGGACAGGCGGCGAACTGTGGCGGAGCTAACGTGAGACTTTAATGTTGGGCAGCGTACAAGTGTGCGTGAACACAAAGCGCACTAAACACTCTTAGTGATGGGCCTCCGCCGTCGACGACCCAGCACGTGTCAATATTAACACCACGCCATCGGCAACAACGACTGAAATGGGCACGTGACCATTGGCACTGGACGTTGGCGAAGAGACAGAGTGTTGCATGGTCTGATGAATCCCGATACCTTCTTCATCGAGCCGATAGGAGGGCGCGAATCCGTCCTCTTCCGGGGGAACAGCTCCCTGACACCAGTACTGCGGGACGGAGACAAGCGAGCGTCCATGGGTCCATGGGCCCAGTGGAGCTCGTGCAAGGCACCATGACGGCCAAGGAGCATTGTACACTGGTTGCAGACCACGTGCACCCCTTCATGACGATCATGTCTCCCGATGACAGTGGCATTTTTCAACAAGATAATGCGCCACGTCACAAGGCCAGGATTGTGGTGGCGTGGTTCCAAGAACACAGTGGCGAGTTGCAATCGATTTGCTAGCTCCTCAACCTGCCAGATCCGAACCCGAGCGAACACACCTAGGATGTGTTCTATGTACTGACTTGGCAGAATATACTAAGACATTTTGGTCTTATGTCAAAGCGGTAGGTGGATCAAAACAAAATGTCTAGACACTTTGTGATCAAAATGGTACTGAAACAGAGGATGACACACTAAAGGCCGAAATACTAAATGTCTTTTTCCAAAGCTGTTTCACAGAGGAAGACTGCACTGTAGTTCCTTCTCTAGGTTGTCTCACAGATGACAAAATGGTAGATATCGAAATAGATGACAGAGGGATAGAAAAACAATTAAAATCGCTCAAAAGAGGAAAGGCTGCTGGACCTAATGGGATACCAGTTCGATTTTACACAGAGTACGCGAAGGAACTTGCCTCCCTTCTTGCAGCGGTGTACCGTAGGTCTCTAGAAGAGCGTAGTGTTCCAAAAGATTGGAAAAGGGCACAGATCATCTCCGTTTTCAAGAAGGGCCGTCGAACAGGTGTGCAGAACTATAGACCTGTATCTCTAACGTCGATCACTTGTAGAATTTTGGAACACGTATTATGTTCTAGTATAATGACTTTTCTGGAGACTAGAAATCTACTCTGTAGGAATCAGCATGGGATCCGAAAAAGATGATCGTGTGAAACCCAGCTCGCGCTATTCGTCCACGAGACTCAGAGGGCCATAGACACGGGTTCCCAGGTAGATTCCGTGTTTCTTGCCTTCCGCAAGGCGTTTGATACAGTTCCCCACCATCGTTTAATGAACAAAGTAAGAGCATGTGGACTATCAGACCAATTGTGTGATTGGATTGAAGAGTTCCTAGATAACAGAACGCAGCATGTCATTCTCAATGGAGAGAAATCCTTTCAGGTGAACCGCAGGGGAGTGTCGTAGGACCGTTGCTATTCACAATAGATATAAATGACTTTGTGGATAACATCGGATGATGCTGTAGTACATCGAGAGGTTGTAACAACGGAAAATTGTACTGAAATGCAGGAGGATCTGCAACGAATTGACGCATTGACGCATGGTGCAGGGAATGGCAATTGATTCTCAATGTAGACAAGTGTAATGTGCTGCGAATTCATAGGAAGAAAGATCCTTTATCGTTTAGCAGGTCAGCAACTGGAAGCAGTTAATTCCATAAATTATCTGGGAGTAGGTATTAGGAGTGATTTAAAATGGAATGACCACATAAAATTAATCGTCGGTAAAGCGGATGCCAGACTGAGATTCATTGGAAGAATCCTAAGGAAATGCAGTCCGAAAACAAAGCAAGTAGGTTACAGTACACTTGTTCGCCCACTGCTTGAATACTGCTCACATGTGTGCGATCCGTACCAGATAGGGTTGATAGAAGAGATAGAGAAGATCCAACGGTGAGTAGCGCGCTTCGTTACAGGATGATTTAGTAATCGCAAAAGCGTTACAGAGATGATAGATAAACTCCAGTAGAAGACTCTGCAAGAAAGACGCTCAGTAGCTCGGTACGGGCTTCTGTTGAAGTTTCGAGAACATACCTCCACCGAGGAGTCAAGCAGTATATTGCTCCCTCCTACGTATATCTCACGAAGAGACCATGCGGATAAAATCAGAGAGATTAGAGCCCACACAGTGGCATACCGACAATCTTTCTTTCCACGAACAATACGAGACTGGAATAGAAGGGAGAACCGACAGAGGTACTCTAGGTACCCTCCGCCACACACCGTCAGGCGTCTTGCGGAGTATGGATGTAGATGTAGATGTAGATGAAACTTCATGTCAACAGTTCATCGCCCCTCTCCCTGGGATTTACGGGAATCAGGTAACATGTGTGTGCAGATGTGGTGCCAACTCCCTCCAACGAACTACCAAGCCTCGTTGCTTCTACGCCACGACACGTCGCTGCTGTTATCGGTGCCAAAGCTGCACATACGGGCTATTACTAGGTTGTCATGAAGTTCTGGCTGGTCAGTGTATACGCGATCCACACTGGCGAGGTTTTCTGTATATTCCAGTCTTCCTTCATAGAGCTGGACAGGTCGACAATCTTAGATGCTGCGTGGAAAACCACTTTCACATGGAAACTGCGGAGAGTTTTATTATTTTAAACGAACTATTGGGAACAAAGGGAAAAAAAAGCTATAATTTTTACCAGTGTGCTCTCCGCTTTTCTACCTTGTGGTCGTAGGATTTAACTGATAGTGTCCTAGTAAACATTTGGGTAGAAAACCACCTTTTCCTGAACACTATCCTTGGAAGGGTGAGCTCTTGAGGCAAACTATGTGTACCGGAGTGCGTCTGTCCTCTATATACAAGTGTGTTAAGCACCAATATTTTGCGAAGGGTGATGACAACTCTACGAATGTAAATACGAATCACTATGAGTGGGCTCAGG
The DNA here is from genome assembly GCF_023864275.1 of Schistocerca cancellata. NCBI lineage: Eukaryota > Metazoa > Arthropoda > Insecta > Orthoptera > Acrididae > Schistocerca > Schistocerca cancellata. The sequence continues at coordinate 932,046,458 of NC_064627.1, forward strand.
TGAACCACCATTCCTCTGTCTACCTAAATCATCCAGGGAGGGGAGACAACCATCATTCTCTATTCAACAGTGAACTGGACTTTCTTGTGAATGGAGTTATTGTGATGTAAAAATTGTTTTAATTTATCTTCTCCATGAGACCAGACTATGAAAATGTCGTCCACATACCTTAAAAGTATAGTTCTTTTAAGGGCCACTGACTCCGTTGTTCTCTCCTCAATATCATGCATAAAAAGACTGGCCACCATGGGAGACAGAGGAACACCCATGACGACGTCATAAGTCTGCTTGAAATATTCACAGTTCCACGAAAATTTCCTTTGCTGTGATTGGCGGAAACGCTCGATCCAGAGGCTCCTTTGCGTCGGCAGGAACATGAATTTCTTTGCTGGTGGTGTCAGTAAGGGTGAAGTAGAACTACAGGATCTGTTGAATTGAATGAACAGTCAAATGAGTACAGAATGTGGACCGAGAGCAAACCGAAGAAAGACGAAGGTAATGAGATGTAGAGGAAATGAGAATACTGAGAAACTTAACATGAAAACTGGCGATCATGAAGTAGGGGAAGTTAAATGATTCTGTAACTTTGGAATCAAAAGAACCCATGGCGGAGGACATAAAAAGCGAATTAGCACAAACAAAGACTGCTTTTCTGGCCAAAAATGTCTACTAGTATCACACATACGCCGTAATTTTAGGAAGAATTTTTTTAGAATGTACGTTTGCATCACAGCGAATCGTGATGGCAAAGCTAGAAAAGAAGAATACCGAAGCATGTGATATGTGGTGCTACAAAAGAATCTTGTCAATTAGGTGCACTTATAAAGTAAGGAATGAGGATGTTCTTCACAGAATCAGCAAAGAAACGAACATATGGAAAACGCTGAGAAGAAGAAGAAGGGACACGGTAACAGGACGTCTGTTAAACCACCAGAAAATGACCTCCATGTTACTAGAGGGAGCTAAAGAGGGTGAAAAACTGTAGACGAAAACAGATATTAGAATACATCTAACAAATAAATAAAGGACATAGGATGCAAGTGCTGCTCTGATATGAGGAAGTTGGCACAGGAGAGGAATTCATGGTGGTTCGCATCGAAACAGTGGTCTGGCTGAAAAAAAGTCAATCTCTTAGTGGGGGCTGCAGTGGGCAATGATGTAGGTCGTGGCTGTCGCCAATTTAGACGGTACCTAAAGGCTACTGATGAGTGCAGTTGCTCTTCCAAACAGCATAAGCATGTTTACCTTTAAGTATTTGGGCTGTACACAACTCTCTTTAAAAAGAATAGCTCGATGTAGTCATAGCCTGCTTTCACGTCTCGCAGTTAATTCGTTGCAAATAATAACCTGCAGCTGTGATCCTGCAGTCAAATAGTGTCTGCAGTGACTAGAACTATGATTTAATAAAATATACAAAAATACAAAATAAAAGTTAAATGAATTATTTAAAAACAAGGACTCTATTCTAACGTCTGTAATTGAGGTAGACAACAGAGAAGTACGTTGAGTAATGTTTATTCACGAATGGACATCTCAAATAAAAGAGAAGTGGTCCTGCAGTATTCAGTTAAAATACAGGCAGAAAAAATCATTATCAAATGCAGCAAAGTTACGTTGAGAACGTTACGAGAATGATAGCAAAATCCCTAAAATAAATAATCATCGAAGATATGCGAAAACTAAGTTCATTTCGTAATCACAATACACTAACTTTTCTCCAGCTCAAAATAGTTCCGAGTTAAACATTATGATTGACAAATTATCATATGCGTTACAAAGAATAACTCATGTTGTTCTACGCTCAGTTCCGTAATAAAAGAGGAAAAAGTTAAGAGTCCTACTCTGGTGCACGTGCAGGTCTTTCGTGAGTTAAGAGTCTCTTTAAAAATTACAGTACTGTGGCGGCCGTTAACAGTTCAGAATCAATCACCTACACGATGAATCACATTCGTCACCAAAGGCAGGTCTTCCTTCTTCCAGCGCTCAAAACGTCCCAGTCTCCACTTGATTCCCTTAGTGTTCCACTACAGTCCGCTTTGTTGAAGGCTTCCTCACCAAAAATTTATCGTTCTTAACTATACAGACAAGATTTGATTCAACTTGACCACTCCCCGAGCCGAACTAATCATTATAACAATATTTAAATATGGAAATATCGTAAACATTCAGTCACACTCAAACTATTCAAAATAAATGTAAATAAAGGTTTTCTCATGAATAAATAAACTAGTATTCTTTCCCTGTTGAACTCACGTTAAATGACAACGAATTGTTGTTAAATATTTTATAAACAGCTATTTAGGTCTTGTTGACAGACACGTCTTACGATTTTCTTTTCAGTTATGGTCTCTGCTGACACATGCGATTGACCACTTTTAATTCAGCACAGTTTTTTAATATCATTTGCAATAAAAATTTTAAATCATGTTACTGGCAAAATAGTAAAATGTTCATTAAACAAGCATACAGGTATGACAAAATAAGAGGTATTCATGCAGTATTCATTTGCTGCGTAATTGCGTAGGATATAATGTTCTGACAATAATTTGCATAATGAAGATAGGTTGTCGTTGTTGTTGTGATCTTCAGTCCAGAGACTGGTTTGATGCAGCTCTCCATGCTATTCTATCATGTGCAAGCTGCTTCATCTCCGGGTAACTACTGTAACTTACATCGTTCTGAATCTGCTCAGTATATTCAACCCTTGGTCTCCTACGATTTTTGCGCTCCACGCTTCCCTCCCATACTAAATTGGTGATGCTTTGATGCCTCAGAAACGTGTCCTACCAACCGATCCCTTCTTCTAATCAAGGTGTACAACAAATTCCTTTTCTTCCCAAGTCTACTCAGTACCTCCTATTTAGATGCGTGATCTACCCTTCTAATCTTCAGCATTCTACTGTAGCACCACATTTCGAAAGCTTCTATTTTCTACTTGTATAAAATATTTATCGACCATGTTTCACTTCCATACATGGCTACACTCCATACAAATACTTTCAGAAAAGATAATGATGATGATGATGTTTGGTTTGTGGGGCGCTCAACTGCGCGGTCATCAGCGCCCGTGAAAAGTCCCAATTTCTACACAGTCCAATTTTTACACAGCCCAATCTAGCCACTGTCACGAATGATGATGATGAAATGATGAGGACAACAGAGAAAATCCCAATCCTTTTCAGAAAAGACTTCCTGACACTTAAATCCATACTCAGTGTTAACACTTTTCTGCAGGAAAACATTCCTTGCCGTTGCCAGTCTACATTTTACATCCTTTCTACTTCGATCATCATCAGTTATTTTACTCCACAAATACCAAACCTCATCTACTACCTTAAGTGTCTCATTTCCTAACCTAATTCCCTCAACATCACCTGATTTAATTCGACTACATTCCACTATCCTCGTTTTGCTTTTGTTGCTGTTCATCTTATATCCTCCTTTCAAGACACTGTCCATTCCGTTGAACTGCTCTTCCAAGTCCTTTGATGTCTCTGACAGAATCACAATGAAATCGGCAAACTTCACAGTTTTTATTTCTTTTCCCCGAACGTTAATTCCTACTCCAAATTTTCCTTTTGTTTCCTTTACTGCTTGCTCAATATACAGATTGAATAACATCGAGGATAAGTTACAAATCTGCCTCACTCCCTTCCCAACCACTGCTTCCCTTTCATGCCCCTCGACTCTTATAACTGCCATCTTGTTTCTGTACAAATTGTAAATATCCTTTCGCTCCCTGTATTTTACTCCTGCCACCTTCAGAATTTTGAAGAGAGTGTTCCAGTCAACACAGTCAAAAGCTTTCTCTAAATCGTAATGCTAGAAACGTAGGTTTGCCTTTCTTTAATCTATCTTCTAAGATAAGTCGTAGGGTCAGTATTGCCTCGCGTGTTCCAACATTTTTACGGAATCCAAACTGATATTCCCCAAGGTCATTCGTCTGTAAAGAATTCGTGTTAGTATTTTGCAACCGTGACCAATTAAACTGACAGTTCGATAAGTTTCACTCCTGTCAACACCTGCTTTCTTTGGGATTGGAATTAGTATATTTTTCTTGAAGTCTGAGGGTATTTCGCCTGTCTCATATATCTTCCTCACCAGATGGTAGTGTTTTGTTAGACCTGGCACTCCCAAGACTATCAGTAGTTCCAATGGAATGTTGTCTATTCGCAGGGCCTTGTTTCGACTTAGGTCTTTCAGTTCTCTATCAAACTCTTCAAGCAGTATCATATCTCCAGTTTCATCTTCACCTATGTCATCTTCCCGCAATTTCTACGTCCTTGTATAGTTCCTCTATGTACTCCTTCCACCTTTCTGCTTTCCCTTCTTTGCTTAGAACTGGTTTTCCATCTGAGCCCTTGATATTCATACAAGTGGTTCTCTTGTCTCAAAAGGTGTCTTTAATTTTCCTGTAGGCAGTATCTATCTTATCCCTAGTGATAAATGCCTCTACATCCTTACATTTATACTCTAGTCATCCTTGCTCAGCCATTTTGCACTTCCTGTATTCCTTTTCGCCTGCTTCGTTTACTATATTTTTATATTTTCTCCTTTCATCAATGAAGCTCAGTATCTCTTCTGTTACCCAAGGATTTCTACCATCCCTCATTTTTTTACCGACTTGGTCCTCTGCTGCCTTCACTATTTCATCTCTCAAAGCTACCCATTCTTTTTCTACCGTATTTCTTTCCCCGTTCTTGTCAATCGTTCCCTAATGCTCTCTCTGAAACTCTCTACAACCTCTGGTTCTTTCTATTTATCCAGGTCCCATCTCCTTAAATTCCTACCTTTTTGCAGTTTCTTCAGTTTTAATCTACAGTTCATAACCAATAAATTGTGATCAGAGTCCACATCTGCCCCTGGAAATGTCTTACAGCTTAAAACCTGGTTCCTAAATCTCTGTCTTACCATTATATAACGCATCTGAAACCTTATAGTGTCTCCAGACCTCTTCCATGTATACAACCTTCTTTCATGATTATTAATCGGAGTATTAGTTGTGATTAAGTTATGCTCTGTGCAAAATTCTACCTGACTGCATCCTCTTTCACTCCTAACCACCACTCCATATCCACCTACTACTTATTAACACAAGGGGAGTGTTGTATCGGCATCGCTGGGGAGATAGTTTTGAGGAGTGCTGAGAGATTTTAGCGACTGCGTCTTTGTTGTGATGAACACTAGACATGAAGTACTTAGGATTTAAGAAGGTAATCCGGCGGGCAGTGTTCAGTCGAGGATGTATTGCGACATACGTGTAGAAAACCAGAAAGAGCGTAACAGTGACACAGAGAAATTTCTTGTTAGGTTATGCGACACATCAGTGATTTTTGATATAGAAAACAGCAAAAGTTGCAATATTCAGTTCTTTTAGTTAATTGATGATTAGTTTCGGGTTACCTGAACCCATTTCCAAGTCACTCAGACAGACAGAGTGGTGTACTCTGTAGCATCATGCGAACCATGTGAAAGTTGTACATACGCGTATATTAAAGTCAAGTTTTTTTCTGTGAATATTGGCAGGAAAAACATTCTTTGATCTTGTGTTTCTAAAGCGACCAGCAGTATAGCGTGGCTCTTAACCACTTTGCAGCACGGTGTGGCACGTGGTTACGACGACGCAACACGAAGTACCTGTAGCGTAGAGTACAACAGTTCTCTAGCTTAGTCAGTAGTGAATATTTTACTAACATTGGACTATGAGTGACAGAACATAAGGAAGGGATGGATTTAACAGAGGAAGAGGAAACTACCATGGTAATCTATAAGTTAAATTGATTATATCTCGTGAATTATGAACAAAAGACCTCATCTCAGGGGACTTACAGGACATTCGGATAGGGTCCAGTCATGAACGGCAATGAATAAGGTACCAATACAGATAAAGTCTTCCGCGAAAAATAAGATGACAATGGCCTAAGAAAGAGAATTTGGCATATTAAAGGAAGAGGAAGAGAATTTATAGCATAAGAATTGTTGGTACGACCATGAAAATGTGGTCAAATCAACATAGATATGGTAAATAATTTGATGGAACTTACAAAGCTTAAAAGCGTGAGTGATAACTCGGAACATGATAGGAGTAACGTTTCGCACAAAAATGTGGTGCAAGAGACAGACTGAACAGAATTCTATAAGTCCCTGGGGCAATAAATCAATAAAAATTAATTCATTTCAAACTGCTGAACATGAAAGGAAATATAATGAAAGGTCAGAAAATAGAATGAGAAATAAGGAAGATAAGGTAAGTCAAGACATGAGATAATCATAGACTCAACCTTCTACGTAATCCATGAAATTAAGTTTCATCTAGAAAACGAAGAAGGTGATATCATTGCTGGGAGAAGAACAGGACATGGTATTACTCAAAACACATGATGAATACTATACATATTTTGTGAAATCAGATGTGGTTCAGTCAGACATAAAATATCAGAGAGAGGGTGAAGATATGAATACATCATTATAGATTTAACAAGATGCTAGAGTACTCAACAGTAAAACCTCGAAAGTCTTATAACTATGTAACGTATGTGAATGACTATCACAAGGTACCCGAGTTATTGGTTCATATTTCTTACCTTTCGTTTTATGTGTGACCAAGCAGTCTGCTACTATTCTATCAGTCTTTAAAGCATAAATCTGATATTTCTCGGACTATTTATATCTACATGAAATTATGAAAAGGCAACACACTAGAAAGCACTGCAAATACCGAATCAGACCCACAAAATTAAAGTAAAAAAAACACGTCAAGATCGTCATCATATGAGGAACAGACGCCGTATTAAAGTAAGTAGAGGAGAAGAAAGAACAGTTGATAGAGTGGATGAGATAAATAACGGATAGTAAGCACGTGTCTTGACATGTTGTGAATAAAATACTAACACTCTACAGCAAACAGTGACAGGTATACAGAAAAGCAGAGATAGATATACAGACATGCTACACAAGTAAGAAAAAATGACACCTTTGTCATCTAGAATTGATCAGTGTGAGGTTAACAAATTGAGGGAAGAGGTTTCAGAAATGAGGTACAATAAAAGTCATTCAGTCAAAGATTTAACCATCATGAGCAAACATCTCGCATTATTAAGAAGTAGGGCATAGTAAAGAATTAAGGCCTTGTGCTACATTATAACAGATATTTGATGCAAATATTATTCAGTGAGCATAGAATATTTAGACACTATAAGGAGGATTTAGAGGTTATTCAGCGGAGGATAAGTAAATCCCCCACTTACAATGTTGACAGAAAGAGAGCGATAGTAGGCGACGAGTTATTCTGTCAATAATTAAAGTAAGCTGGTAAGTAAAATGAATGACTATGACATGAAGGTATGTAATACAAAAAGAGAATAACAGCTGAGAGCATGTTCATCATATGGAAAGTAAGTGTTAGAGGTCATAAGGGTTATGATAAATCGAAGAGGTAAGTACTTGGTTTATAGACAATGCAATGAGACACTACTATAGGAATGTTATTTGTAAAGGGTTACTATCGAGACAAATGCACACAGGATGTACTGATTTGAGTGACATGAAAGAATCAAATAAGTTGTGGTTATATCTGTATGAAATATGAGACCGAGCATATGTGTGTCAGCATGTAAAAATGGCTTTTCTAAAAGATCAACCAGAAAAACCATCAAAAACAAATACATCATGGATAACTAAGAAAATGAAATCCCATATAAGAGGAAGAGAACATTTGTATGAAGGCCAGGGTAAGTCAAGATCTGACATTACTTGCATACTACAAAAAGTACTGAATAGTATAAGAAAAACTATTAAAATGTCGAGAGGTGTCTGTGCCATGACAGAAATTAATAATGCAGGTAAGAAGATTTATGCTATATAGGATATTGTTAAATGGGGGACAGGACAGCCAGTCAGTGTATAAGACACCAAGACAATTAAACTGAATGACAGTGCTATGACTAATAGCTCACAAGTTGCGAGTATTTTTAGCAATCAATCGCTAAATGTAGTAACAAAAATAGGAGTAAATGGCTGAGTTGAAGAAGCAAGAGAATATATTAAAATGTCATATCAAAAAATTAAAAAAAAAGAACGTCGTTTAGTGTTGATGGAATTTCAAACAGAATTTTTAATGTAGTTCTATTTTAACAAATAATGTCATTAGTGAAGTACATAATGCATCATTAGCGCAGGGAATTATTCCAAACAGATTACAATGTGCAATTATTAAACCTTTTCATTAGAAAGGCGATAAGAAAGACTTAAACAATTATTGTCCAGTTTCCTTACTGACATCTTTCTCCAAAATATTAAAAAAATGTATTATATACAAAAGCAGTCTCACATTTAAGTGGAAACAATTTACTTAGCACATCACAGTTAGGGTTCCAGAAGCATTGCCGAACTGAGACTGTTATTTACACATTCACTCATCAAATATTACAAACATCAAATAGTAAAATATCACTTTATATATTTTGAGATCTTTCCAGTGGGTTTGGTGGAGTAGTTCATGTTACACTCTCAGAAACTCTGAAGTTTTATGGAACTGAAGACTTTACACAGAGCTGGTTTGAATCATTCTTAACATAAAGAATGAAAAAAATTGTGCTGATTAGTTCAAACAATGGTGGAAGGAGAAAAAAGTTTAGTGTCAGGAGAAATCATAGTGGGAGTCCCACAGGGTTCAATTTTAGGTCCACTACTATTTCTTATATACGAGAATGACCTCTCACTTAACATTCAACAAGCAGAAATGGTATTTTTTTCCAGATGATATTAGTGTTATTACAAATCGCATTAGAGAGAATACCACAGAAGAGACTGTTAATAATGTTTTCCAAAGAGTTATGTGGTTCTCTGAGAAAGCTCTCTCGCTTAATTTCTATATAACAAACAGAGTCAATCAAAAACTCAGCAGCTCATGAGCAGGAATCAGTAAATGTAGAATGCTCCATACAAAATAATTACACACATACAGATCAAGTCTAATCCCAGTTCTCACACTCCACTATGCGCACAGCAAATATCGTTTTACTGAAACCACGACAGACGTGCCGTACTTGCTTTAGTCAAACAATCTGATCGTCTGTCAAACCATGGCTACATCAGTGTATCTATGAATACTCCCAGTTTGACTTTTCCGCTCTGCCTTCTCGTGGTCAACGTTCTTTTCTCTGTGGTACTCGACATTCTGGTGCTTAGATTTCTGAAAAAGTATTGCTGAAGGCATCCTCGATTGGCCTGGTGGGCGGTGTATCTGCAACAAATGAATATGGGAATCAGATATGTAACAGGTCGAGATACTAGTATTGTAGATGCTGCAGCCTAACTGCTAGCAGAGGGGAATCAGCATGGGTTGGGTCAAGTTGCAGAAGGCATATGTTCTTTTTCGAGAAAGGTATGGAGAGTGAAGCCGCAATCTGACGAATACGCAAAGAAATGCATCGAGAGTAAAATTAACATGAAGACCTCAAGTATGTTAATATTACGTTCATGCAAACACACTAAAGTGAAGGCTTTTTGTAATGATAAAAACCATTAAGGTACACTTTTCTGCCGAAGAAAATCTGACAGGGAAGTTTGGAAACTGTACTTTCTTAACAACATGTGAAAAACTTGATTGATTTGATACATGAAAGCTATGGGCATAACTGAGTTTGCAAATGTGTTATTAAGTTGGAGGACGTGGTCGTTTTTGAAAACTTGTGGAGGCTGTTCCAAAAGACAATCAAGTGTGACCATTGGCAAAACGTAAGGGCAGCTTCTGTGCCGAATCAAGGCCAACAACAAAGTATTCAAGTAGAATGAAAAAGACAATTACTAGCTGTGGATTTATTCTCCCCATTGCAAGAGTCCAGATGTGGGCACACCTACGGTTTTGGCATGTTGGACGTACATCCAAACTTTGGCCTTGCTCAGTAATTTTTATCTCCTACACATCCTTCAATAATCAAAATGACGTGCCTTGATGCCTTAGGACGTGTCCTACTCAGTTTCGTACGTCATCATCAGTTATCCGATCTAGCCATATAATCCTCAGCATTATTCTGCAATACTACATTTCAAAAGCTTTTTTTCTCTTGTCTGAACTGTTTTTCAGATGGTTCAAATAGCTCTGGGCACTATGGGACTTAACATCTGAGGTCATCCGTGGCCAAGAACTTAGAACTACTTAAACGTAACTAACCTAAGGACGTCATACACATCCATGCCCGAGGCAGGATTCGGACCTGTGACTGCAGCGGTCGCGCGGTTCCAGACTGAAGCGCCTACAACCGCTCGGCCACAGCGGCCGGCGAACTGTTTTTCATACACATTTCATTTCCGAAAAAGGCTTCACTCCAAACACGTATCCAAACAAGAGTTCTTAACATTTAATTTTCTATTTGATATTAATAAACTCCGATTTTTCTTAAACGTTTTTCTCGCTACTACCACTCTACGTTTTATGTCTTCTGCACTTCGGCGATCATTATGTTGGATTATGTTGCTATAATAGCAAAACTTACCTACTACTTTCAGTGTCTCATTTACTAACCTCAGTTCCGTCAGAACTGCATGATTTAACTGAATAACATTCAATTACTCTTTAGTTTGGGTGGCGTTCGTGTTATAACCTCAAGACACTATCCGTTCCATTCAACTGTTCTTCTAAATCATTTACCGTTCCTATATGTGAAATGTTTATGACATTTATGACACATCTCATCACAATCCCCTGGTGCAACAGAAAGTATTTTTCTCTCTATACATGACATACCATTCAAGATACTGTAATGAGTTCTGTCTTCTAACAATAAGTCTTTGTTGGGACTGGATAGATAAGATATCTCATTCGTACGTATTTCCTTTAACAGGTGCCGATACGATTCTTCAAAAGTTTAGCAGCAATAAATCTAGCTGTTCACCTCCATTTTTTCCTGTCAGTGAGGTGTGTTAGGCTAGAAAGGCAAGTCCTGCACGTCCATACGACGGAGCAAATTCAGAATATCTCTATAAGCAATTCCAAAGGAAATTAAAACAACAACCGTGATTGTATTTAACGCTCTTGGCACAACACAAGACTTGAAGAGCAACTATAGATTCAAGATTATCGCTAACGACCTGGAGGAGAAGGCGCTTGTGACAGGTAGTTACGATGACAGGTTATTCACTCGCCAGATGAAATATGCGCGAGCCCATTGATTGCTAAAGAGGGCCGACGGTAACCACGCCTTCCAGACCGCTGTGCGGAACAAAGGAGCAGTGACTGTGGGGGGGGGGGGGCATGGGGAGTGGAGGGGGGGGGTCATATGGCGGCAGACGCGTGGGCCCGCTGACAGCGGCCGGCGAGCGATGATGTGGCTCCAGTCTTGCGAAAATGGGCGCCGAGTGCGCAAGGCCCCCCTGGCGTCGCGTTACGTCAGCGCTGAGCCGAGGGCTCCCCGCTGCAGCCTATGCGCAACGGCAGGGAATCGCTCGCTACGTAACGTAACCACCGCCGGCGCCGGCGCTGACACATTTTGCGACCAGCGGCCGTTGAGACACTCGGCGCACAATATCTGTGCCACCCAGCCACTGCCATTGTGACTCACCGCGTTGCTAAATCACTGTTTACCACTTGCTCCTACCTGTCGCGCGCCGAAACAAGTTTACAAGTTGAAACGCAGCGTTTACTGCTGCTCGTTTTACGGAGGGCTTTCAATAAATAATGCAACACTTTTATTTCTCGACCAGTTTCGGTTGAAAAAAAAATTTGGCACACATTCCCGCTTTAGCCCCTACAGTTTCATTAAGTTCCGATATGTGGTGATACTATGGTGGTGATGATGATGATGATGATGATGATGATGATGAGGTCCCATACTTCGAGGAGAGTAGGGAACGATGCGGGAGACCTGCACCGCCGACCAGGCAAGGTCCTAGCGGAGGTGGTTTGCCATTGCCTTCTGTGAATCTATACGTAGCCCTAAATGCTACACTACTGGCCATTAAAATTGCTACACCACGAAGATGACGTGCTACAGACGCGAAGTTTTACCGACAGGATGAAGATGCTGTGATATGCAAATGATTAACTTTTCAGAGCATTCACACAAGGTTGGCGCCGGTGGCGACACCTACAACGTGCTGACATGAGGAAATTTTCCAACCGATTTCTCATACACAAACATCAGTTGACCGGCGTTGCCTGGTGAAACGTTGTTGCGATGCCTCGTGTAAGAAGGAGAAATCCGTACCATCACGTTTCCGACGTTGATAAAGGTCGGTTGTAGCCTATCGCGGTTTATCGTATCGCGACATTGCTGCTCGCGTTGGTCGAGATCCAATGACTGTTAACAGAATATGGAATCGTTCAAGACGATAATACGGAACACCGTGCTAGATCCCAACGGCCTCGTATCACTAGCAGTCGAGATGACAGGCATCTTATCCACATGGCTGTAACGGATCTTGCAGCCACGCCTCGATCCTTGAGTCAACAGATGGGGACGTTTGCAAGACAACAACCATCTGCACGAACAGTTCGACGACGTTTGCAGCAGCATGGACTACCAGCTCGGAGACCATGGCTGCGGTTACCCTTGACGCTGCATCACAGACAGGAGTGCCTTCGACGGTGTACTCAGCGACGAACTTGGGTACACGAATGGCAAAACGTGATTTTTTCGGATGAATCCAGGTTCTGTTTACAGCATCATGATGGTCGCATCCGTGTTTGGCGACATCGCGATGAACGCATATTGGAAACGTGTATTCGTCATCGCCATACTGGCGTATCACCCGGCGTGATGGTAAGGGGTGCCATTGATTACACGTCTCGGTCATCTCTTGTTCGCATTGACGGCACTTTGAACAGTGGACGTTACATTTCACATGTGTTACGACCCGTGGCTCTACCCTTCATTCGATCCCCGCGAAACCCTACATTTCAGCAGGATAATGCACGACCGCATGTTGCAGGTCCTGTACGGGCCTTTCTGGATACAGAAAATGTTCGACTGCTGCCCTGACCAGCACATTCTCCAGATCTCTCACCAACTGAAAACGTCTGGTCAATGGTGGCCGAGCAACTGGCTCGTCACAATACGCCAGTCACTACTCTTGATGAAGTGTGGTATCGTGTTGAAGCTGCATGGGCAGCTGTACATGTGCACGCCATGCAAGCTCTGTTTGACTCAGTGCCCAGGCGTATCAAGGCCGTTATTACGATCAGAGGTGGTTGTTGTGGGTACTGATTTCTCAGGATCTATGCACCCAAATTGCGTCAAAATGTAATCACATGTCAGTTCTATTATAATATATTTGTGCAATGAATACCCGTTTATCATCTGCATTTCTTCTTGGTGTAGCAATTTTAAAGGCCAGTAATGTACGTCTGTAATAGACGTGCGTTCCAAGCAGAGAGCTGTTATTGGGTTTCTTTTGGTGGAAAACTAGAGCATCGCAAATATTCATAGGCGCTCCCAAAATGTCTACTGAGACTTGGCAGTGAACAAAAGCATGGTGAGTCGTTGATCGAGGCATCTGTCATCATCGTAAGGTCCCGCAAACCTGTCCGATCCTCCGCTTGCCGGCCGGCCACATACAGCTCTGACTCCTGTGCAGTGTTGGAACGTGTGGACACTCTCATTCTAGGTGATCGACAGATCACAATCAAACAACTCGCTGCTCAACTGAACGTCGCCGCTGGTAATGTTGGCACCGTCGTCCACTAGTTGGGGTGCTCCAATAAGTGTGCCCGCTGGCTTTCTCGCCGACCTCCATCTATTTGGCCCTGTGAAGGATGCAATCTGCAGCAAGCAGCACCTGAATGTTGGGGAGGTTATTGATTAAGCAAGACGTTGGCTCTGACGTTGACCACTAGAGTGGTACCACGTGGGTACATAGATACTGCCAGTAAGGTGGTGTAAGGCCGTCGCATTGAAGAGAGATTATGTTGAAAAATGGGGTTTCGTAGCTAAAAGAAAAAAATGGTTCAAATGGCTCTGAGCATTATGGGACTCAACATCTTAGGTCATAAGTCCCCTAGAACTTAGAACTACTTAAACCTAACTAACCTAAGGACATCACACACACCCATGCCCGAGGCAGGATTCGAACCTGCGACCATAGCAGTCCCGCGGTTCCGGACTGCAGCGCCAGAACCGCTAGACCACCGCGGCCGGCGTAGCTAAAAGAATGGAAAATTATACTGTGTATTGGAATCCGGAATAAAGCCAACCTGCTTTCAAAAAAATGTGTAGCATTGCTCATGGAACGCAACACATGGAGACCGTAGTTGTGTCTTGCCCAGGTGTAGGAAAAAATGGTTCAAATGGCTCTGAGCACTATGGGACTTAACATCTATGGTCATCAGTCCCCTAGAACTTAGAACTACTTAAACCTAACTAACCTAAGGACATCACACACGTCCATGCCCGAGGCAGGATTCGAACCAGGTGTAGGAAACTGCCGAGCCTTTACATACCGTATGTTTTCATTTGTTTGTATATTTCACGAAACGGTCGTAGGGACAATTTTGAATTGAGGGTTAGGGGGTGGGAGCAGTGTAGGAGCGCGAGGAAGAGGAGGAGGAGAGGGGGAGGAGGTCTATAGTAGCTCCGATATGCACATGAGCCTGAAACGGATGGCTAATACTCAAAATGATGATGATGATGATGTGTTTGGTCACACGGTTTCCAGGCGTTTAGCTCTCTTATTACTTAAATATAATGAGATAAGTGTGATTAAAATGGTTTAAAATTAAAAAAAAGACACTGGAATAAAAATTTTATGTTACCACTTCCACTGATTTTCAGGATGGGGAATCTTTCACGTCTACACTAAAGTAATTAAACCTAGACAACAAAATCTCAAACATAATAATAAAAACTCTTACCGACAAATATTCCGGAGTCAAATCCATAAGTGAACTCTCCGACCCTTTCGAGATAAAAACTGGGGTACGCCAGTGAGATAGACTCTCCCCACTGCTGCGTCCTAGGAAATGTAGACAGAGAGTGTAACGCAATGATCCATAGTGGTATCCGACAAGAAACAAAAACAGAGGAATAAAAAGTTAATTGTCTAGCCTTTGCACGTGCTGTGGTATTATTAGCCTACATCTGGGAAGCAGCCAAAGAACAGATACTCGAACTACAGAAATAAGCAGAAAAAATAGGTCTCAAAATCTTCTTCGAAAAGACCAAGATAATGACAAATATAAAAACAAACCAATGAAATATTTTAAAGTGGGAGAATAATATTTTAGCTGGAATGTTGTCGAGAAAAAGGCAATGGAATCTAGGGGAAGTAAAGTTTAAATGGCCTTCCAGTTCACCAAAAACTCGTGTAACATGTTGGGAGAGGATGGATTGAAATACCTTGTCCATTTCCTCTAGCGCGTCGAAAAACCGCCCCCCTTGTCTTATGACCCACTCTCAAGAAATATCAACAATCCCTTCTACTCCATCTCAACCAGTTTATATCTTGGTACAACCAGTAGTTCCTCAAGACCGACACTTGCAAGACCCAGGCATTCGTTGAAGGATGAACCGAAGACAGCTTTCGCCACCATACCTCCTACCTCATCATCTACAACCGTCCTATCCAATTTACTGGTACTAACACACTAAAATTCCTAGGACTACCCCTCGACCATAAATTGTCATGGGAACAGTGCTTAGAAACTGTACCAAAACACAACAGAAGACTAAAACTACTTTAACTGCTGATCGACCAAACATGAGAACTACATTCCTCTACCATGCTCATCACCTACAAAGCCTTGATTTGACTTGTGTAAATTGCGAATCACTCGAACGTCGACGTTATCTTTTAAGACTCCCCCTCCGAACATCAAGTAGTTGGCTTACATTGATTGACGAGCGGTGTATGAGGCGGCTCCAGCCCGCTGGAACAACATTTTTGTGATGTTGAGTTAGAATAGGTGAGTAGGTTCTGTTTGAATAAAGTATCAAACATAAATTAACCCTAGGACGGAGACAAATGTTGTTGGACATGAAAATATTTTTGCGAAAATTGGGCAGTCGTTAGCATCAGCCAATATGCGTCGGCACAGATCCTTACGCAAGCTCAGGTCTCGTGAATTTAGTATATATATATATATATATATATATATATATATATATATATATATATATATATATATAAATATATATATATATATAATCGCAGTTTTATACTGACGAAAGAGCGGATATACTCTCTCCTGCCCTATCTGGCGGCGCAAAGCTAATCCTGAATTTAACTCTTTTGAATGTGGTTACAATAAAAAATTATCTTTGAAATAATGGATAAGGTAGCAGCTTTATCGTTTGCCAAATTTAATATGAGCACTGAATTCTCATATCATGTAACTGCCGTTCCAAAGAAGGTCTAATTCAATTATGTAATATTCTTTCAGAATTTATTCTAAACTCTTATTATTGACCGACTCTTCTTCTCAGGTAACTTATTTCGTGAACTGGAAGAAATGCAATAAGAAGGCGTAGCAGATTATTCGTTTGCCAGATTTAATATGAGCACTGAATTGTCGTCTCATGTAACTGCTGTTCCAGATGAGGTCTAATTTGATTATGTGATTTTATTTCAGAATTTATTGTGATAACATGTTTTCAGAACTGGAGGAGATGACTTCTTATGTTAACACTTAATCCTTTTTAGGATTCCGTATGTCAATCGGTCAAAACGTAACGCTTGAAGGATCTGATTGCTGTCCGTCTGTCTGCCTGTCTATCTGTACCACTGTTAAAGGCCCGTTTTCCTATGAACAGTATCGAGTTAATATTTATGTGGTATGTTAAGGTCTACGGTCCCTTGGCGGTGTAAAAAGTCGAAGCCTCTACGTCAGTTCAATCAAAATATACAGTCTTATATGTCACATATTGTGATATTTGCTAACTTACTCACCAAAACCTATAGGATACTTCCCATTGGTATAGAATCGTGAAATTTGGCCAGAAGTAATGTTTCACAGTACAACTACAGGAAAAAATCCGAAAATTGTTAATTTATAATTATAACAAACGAAAAAAATTTTGTCATTTGTTTTCCGAGGTCATCGGTCTCATTGGATTAGGTAAGGATGGGGAAGGAAGTCGGCCGTACCCTTTCAAAGGAACCGTCCCGGCATTTGCCTGGAGCGATTTAGGGAAATCACGGAAAACCTAAATCAGGATGGCCGGACGCGGGATTGAACCGTCGTCCTCCAGAATGCGAGGCCTCGCTCTGTCTTTCGTCATTTGCTATCTTATTGTGTTTCCATTCATCAGTTAAACCTCTTTTTTTCTCAAGGACGGCTATACGTACGTTAAAGATCCATACTAAGGCCTATGATCACCTGACGTTATAGAAAATTGAAGCTTCTAAGTCAATGCAATCACAAGTAGGGCCATTTATGTTACATATTTTGAAACTCTCAAACTGACTCATCGAAACCTATACGCTAATTCTCGTTGGTCTAGAATAACGAAATTTGGCAAGAAGCAAGGTTTAACAGTAGAAGGAAAGGGAACAAACCCGAATATTGTTAATCTGTTGTTATATAACACCAAAAAAGATGTTTTTTGTCATTCTTGAAAGTCTTAGTATTCCCAGGACGAATTTCTTGCTATTATCGATATCGGAAACAGGCAAAAGTCATCGAGATTCTCGGTTTCCCGGATGGGTGAACTGCCTGCCCCGCATACATAATTAAATTTGTACGGAACCTTCGGTGTGCGATTCCTAGTAGCACTTAGATGGATTTTTTTATTACTGCAGAGCATAGAGACAGTTTTGTGTTGAGAGGACTGTACACTTACAGAAATTAAGAATGAATGGAGTATTACAGTGGCCGTAATTAAACTTCTGTTATTGTTTAAGAGACCAGCGAGTCATCTCAGTATTGGCAAGGATTCATACTCCGCGCCATCGATTCCTCTGCATCGTTACGTAATCTCTGACCAACACCAGAAGTAACTAGAAATTTCTAATATTTCCTAAGATACATGTTATACATTGTTTTCTCTGTCTTCCGTAGTGAAGCCGTTTTGCCGATGGATTTTTTTTCGAACTGAACGGTGAGATCTATTCCGGAAGGAAGGAAGGAAGATTTAACGTTCCTTTCAGACTGAGATCATTCAAGTAGTAACATAGACTCTTACGGGACAAGGATGAGGGGGAAAATCACTGTGACCGTCTTTAAGGAACAACCATGCTGTTTGCCTGCAATGAATTGCCTAAACCACAAAAATCACCACGAAAAGCTAAATCTGGCTCACTGGTTTGCCATTTGAACGTAACTTCCCTTAAATACGGCACCGAATGTACCACGGATTTACCTACGTACCAAAGATTACTGAGGATATTCAGTGTCTAGTCTCAGTGTGAGAACATCAGGCACTTCAGTCGTACATCTCAGGTAAAAGCCGCACGCGCATACACACAGATACATACATACAAGAAATATCTGTGGAATAATGTTCGGAGAAATTGGCTGCCAGAGAATGGGTCCAGCACGTCCTATAAATCAAATGCGTAATTAGTCATTCAGAAACTCGCGGATAGTTCCCATGCAATAGAATGAACATAGAAATCTGAATTGCAAATGTTACTTCAGAAGATAAACAACCTGCTTTAACATGTCAAGTTCCACAGCACCCAGTTCAAATGGTTCAAATGGCTCTGAGCACTATGGGACTTAACTTCTGAGGTCATCAGTTCCCTATAACTTAGAACTACTTAAACCTAACTAACCTAAGGACATCACACACATCCGTGTCCGAGGCAGGATCCGAAACTGCGACCGTAGCGGTCGCGTGGCTCCAGACTGTAGCGCCTAGAACCGCTCGGCCACCCCGACCGGCGCACCCAGTTCAGAAAAACGGAAGAACTCTTTAACCAGATTACATCACACATTCAACTAACAAGTAAGGCTGATTCACTCAAGTTTTATGAGAGCGTTTCCGTTGTTATCTTGTAATTTAAATTTTTATCTAAATTAATTGATGTATCTTTCCTGAAAATCTGACAAAATTAGGGCCATCAAGCTCTCTCTTTCATCTGACCGTGCATTCTACACGCATTGCCTGACAAAAGAATGGAAACACACAAAAGGGAAAGCGGAAACGGAAAGAGACTTTATGGTATTGTGTGCGGCTCAGTGACAAATGGTAGGGAGAGATGGGTTACAGAGTGTTGCTTAAACTGGCGTCGTAGGAAAGCCGGGCGGGACGAGAAATAATTAGCGGGCTAGGTAACTCAGTAAACAGAAGCTTTACCTGTAAAATTAGAAGGAAGGTCAGCATTGGCCGTAATTTTGATGATTTATTAACAGTTATGACATTTTTTCTGGATGTACATTACAACTTATCCACACCTTGCATTTTAGATTAATTTTTATGGCCTACTTTCAACATATGGGTATTTTCAAAATCAGATGTTATGTTATAAGGTGTCCCACTGCTGGTATAAGACATGTAATAAAATTATCTCCTTCATGTGAGTATTCAAAACCGTTTGCTTGACAGGTTTCATTTCTGATGTATCAACTGTAAATGTATGTATGATGGGTTCTGGCCCAATGCTCGTGCAAAAGTGTACAACCAGAGTGCGATGTATATTTTGGGACAAAGCTTTTATACTTTAAAGAGAACACTGTTTTCTTACATCCAAGTTCCATTTGTATCATATGAGGAAATTTTTTCTATAAATAATAGGTGTGGTAGTGCAGGTTATTACTAGGCTAGCGTATTTCGTACACTTGTGTCTCTAGCCAACATATCACTAATTCTTTGCAATCTGTAACAGTAGTTCTTACTGATCAATGTGCTAAACGATCTCTGCATTCACAATGTGCTCTTATATTATTCTGCTTTTCATAATTACGATAATTTTTTTGTAATTAAGCCTCAGAAACAGTTATAATGTGTCAACATGTCCAAACAGGACGAATGAGGTGTGTGTATCATCATGTCGTTAAATACGATAAAAAAATTGTTAGTCTGCACCCTAAAATAATTTTTTTATAAAGAATATTGTATTTCATGACATTTTGACCTGTTAAATCATGGCATATATTGTACAATCACCACTATTTCTGTATTTGACTTCTTGGTTTCAACGTAATAATTTACGTAAATTAAGAAATTTGCACCTCCGACTTCCACACCAGATGGCGGTTAGTGTGCTATAACAGATTCTGTTATATTTGATGTAATGTTATTTGTATACTTTTCTTTTTTAGTAGTCCTATAATCCGACACCTTATAATTTACCTGTTGATTTTTATTCTTGAATGTTTTTTTAAAGTTGTTTTGAAAATAACACGCCAGTGTACGTTGGCAAGATGTGCATTTCCCTCTTCCTTTTCGGTGAGCGTTTTTAATGTACAATTTTAAATTTGAAATATTCGATTAGTGATTTACAAGTGCAAATTTGGCATTTTGTGGTAATCTCTTGCCAAATAAAGTAATGTTAAGGCTTCACATGACACATGTCACATAGAGGGCGTTCCAAGCCCCTGTCACACCGAGGTCTGCTGTAGAGGTGGATGTTAACAGCGGCTTCAGTTATTGTGTTCGTTTCATAGCTTCTGTGACTGCTAATAACTAGACACCAACCAGTGCCTACGAGCTTCAATTTGTACGCTAAAGGTATGTTCTAACCAGCAGTTGGGTTACACTCAGGTGTATTTATGGTCTTTTGTTTCTTATTCACTATCGCTATGTGAAATGTTTAACTTCCAACACTGAAGATGATCATTATGTGATCGAAAATAGATTTTGCTGTTAATAAATCATCAAAATTACACCCAATGCTGACCTTCCTCCTAATTTTGTTTATCAATGGTCGTTCTGCACACAGCACTCTATGGAGTCGCCAGTCAATAAAGCTTTACTTGTATTTCTCCAAATTAACGAAGACTCATTACAAATATTGCAGCAAGAAACAGAGTCCAGCTGTCAGTGTCAACATGGGTGAGGCTAGGCGGCATCAGCGCAGCGTCCCTTAACGATGAGGCTCCAAGCTTGAATGGGCTATCGGCTGCCGCCGGCCGTGCTATATTGCGACAGTGGAGAGTGCTCACAGTCCAGAGCCGCTGTAGACGTGACTCTGCCGGCATGCACTGTTGGGTCCACAAGATTCCGCACCACCACTTTCGGCATCTAAAGGAAACTTGCTAGTCAATTACCAACTATGGGGCGCCGGTGAGATGGTATCGATACGTGATATCACACATGGGTTGATAGAGTAAGTGGTGTTTTTTCAGTGATTACAAAATGAAGTCAAATTTACAAAGAACTTGGCACTATGAGCCCTCTTACCAGTATGAAGTCGCACTCCGTTTAGCCTGGACGAGTGCACTTATTCGGTTGGAAAGGGTTTTTAAGCCATTGTATCTTCTGCTGAGGGAAGCTGACTCACAATTGTTGCCGGCCTGGGTGGCCGAGCGGTTCTAGGCGCAACAGTCTGGAACCGCGTGACCGCTACGGTCGCAGTTTCGAATCCTGCCTCGGGCATGGATGTGTGTGATGTCCTTAGGTTAGTTAGGTTTAAGTAGTTCTAGGTTCTAGGGGACTGATGACAATAGAAGTTAAGTCTCATAGTGCAGCCATTTGATCCATTTTGAACCACAATTATTGTAGCTGGTCCTTAATATTTTTAGTAACATTTTTGAGAAACAGCGAACTTGTAAACTATATAAAATCACTGGAAAAAACAGTCTAGATCGTGACGGTTATTTTATTAAAGTCACCAGCTTCGGTCTAGTCTTAGGCTATCTTCAGACAGAATCATCAGCTGAAGTTGATTAAGGCTTGACTGAGGTCAACTGACTGTTCTACGCGTCGTCAGCTTCAGCTGATGGTGCTGTCTGAAGGTGCCCTAAGATTAGGCCGAAACCGGTGATTTTAATAAAATCACTGAAATCTGGTTATGGTTGTGGAGGGGGCCGTAATCAGTTACTGTCAGTTGCACAAAACGCACAAACTTTTATTTTCCTAAGAACCACTTAATTACACATTGCCTTAAAAGGATCAAAATAAAACAATATGGCTGAAGACGTAGTTAAGAAAAGTTGAGATACCTCCTGGGCTGAAGGCCCAAAACCACACCAAAAACAAGAACGACTGAAGGCCTGAACACTAGTTATAAAAAATTGCTTTAAAGAATACATGCGGCTGAAGGCCTTACTTAAAAAAGATATTTCACGTAAATACTCGGCTGAAGGCCACACACAAGACATTGAACAACTCAGGGCCTAATGTCTGTATCACAAGAGTTTCAAATAGGGCAAATTTTTTGAAAAAATTGTTTTAAACAAATGAATCTTCAAATTTTTATTTTAGCCAGCTGAAGGCCTTATCTTAAAAATATTTCAAGTAAAAGCTCGGCTGAAGGACACACACCGGACATTGAACAACTCAGGGCTTAAGGCTTGGATAACAAGAATTTCCGATAGAACAAACTTTCAAAATTTAGTTCTTAAACAAATCAATCTTCAAAATTTAATTAAAGTCGGCTGAAGGCGTTATTTTAAAATTAAAACAAACTGAATTAATAGACAGCTGAAGGCCTCCCACAGTACTTCAGACTAAAATGAAAATCACAATCTAAAACCAACAGAACAGTGGTGCTCAGAAGTGTTCCAAGGGCCGATCTGAGGAGGTAGCTCTAACATAAGGTGAGGCGAGACAGGCAGCCAAGAGTAAGGTTAAATAATCAGATGGCAACCCGACCCACGGACGGCTGAAGGACCGACCAACAACCTAACCAATTCCGTTCCACCCGACCAACAGCACGACAACGGAAAGTATCAGCTGAGGACGAAGATACCAGCAGCACTGTGTCTTAAAAATTGGTTTCTAAATACAGGCAAGGCACAATAACCACGCTAAGAAAAAAATACGAACAAACAACTAAAAGGCTGTCAAACTACACGCCATGCCGGACAGTATCAACATGGCGAGGAAAAACACACTGCCGGAAAACTACGCTAACGACCAGGCCAGAAAACTGGGGCGTAAACTGCTACAAGGCAGAAAATACCGCTGGTGCACTGCACTGATAAGTAACAACCCAACCAATTTAATAGTTAAAGACCATAGAGGAAGACGGCTGCAAAATTTGGCCAACTCCAACACACCATACGTTGGTGCTAGCCAGAACGGCCCAGGAAGCAACTACTGGCAATGAACGAAAAGATGTCACAACAGATTTCATAACAGGTTAACTCACTCCAGTGTCCAGGTTCGGTGGGCAACGAACTTTGTAGCTCTCGCAGCTAGCCCCTCACAATCTGACCGCGCGTGCACACCGCCAGCGGTCCCGGCGTCACCTCACACCACAGGGACTTCCTCGCTGCTGTGTCCCAACCGACCGTCTGCCACACACACCACCACCACACGGAAATATAGCGGTCACGCCAAAGATGGTACAGCAGTACTAGTATCGATAAGCGCTGCTGCTGCCACTGATGGACGCAAGTCAGCAACTAGTTATGGCAGTAACTCAGGGAGAAATAAGGCACCACTCGATTGTGACAAAATGCCAAAGAACAAACGGCATCATTGCGAGCTGGCACGGCTCAATAACCATCGCGGTCTAGATTGTTTTTTCATTGATTTTAGGGCCCTTAATATCCTGGACCTGGAACAGCGACTTGAGGCTCGAGCTGATCCCACACAGTGCTATCGGGGACAGATCTGGGGATCATACTGGTCTCAGGAATACCTGAACATCGCGTAGACTGTTCATAGACACGTGTTGTGTGTGGACGAGCTTTTTCTTGTACAAAAAGGGCACCACGACACTGTCACATGAGAGATAACACACGGGGACGCATTATCTCCCTTACATACCGTTGTGCCGTCCGAGTTCCCTCAATCTCCGCGAACAGTGACCTAAAATAGTCATACCGATGGCTCTCCACGCAATGACGCCAGAATTAAACTGCTATGGGTCTCCAATACATTGGAAGACTAGGACGTCTTTCGAAGTTGCTCCCATGTTCGCCGACGATGGTCACCCGTGGTGGTACAGAAACACAATTCATCGCTGATCAGAATGCGATGACATTCTGGAGGAGTCTATCCGTCAGATATCCAGAGGCAGCTGTCTGTGTTAACGGCAGCTTGCACAGGGGGCAGTAATTCCCTAGTCCAGCTAATGTAAGTGTCTGATCAATGCTGCAGGATGACACAGAGAATACTGCAGGGAGTCCATTACTTGTTGTCGGACGGCAGGCGCTGACCTGAAGGGATTACGATGTGCTTGGTGCACGATACGGCGATCGTCCCTTGTGGTGGTCAGACGTGGCCGACACGGACCATGACGAAGAGTTTGCCTGCTCTCACACTCCCACGCACTCCAACATCGGGCCTCTATCACATCTGAATGTTATAAAATCTGGACATTGCACGGTTCAATCAGCCGGTCAAATTGAGACCCGCAATCAGGTGTCCTCCAAAGCGCTGACAACGCTGCCTACCATGAATCCGCGGCACTTCCGTGTCCTTCACAGTGATCGCTCAACATCTGACGCGGTTCGCGCCTCTTGTGTATCCTACCAGGCCTGATAACAGCACTAAACATGGACATCACTGGTGCATACAGGTGATCCTTCTGCCTGTCACAGATAACTGCAACTCCGCTCATTTACACAGCCAGTGTTGGTGTATAATGGTACGAAGCTACTTTGCATCCCACCATGCCTTTGGGTCCTTCACTTCTTTTGTCAGGCAGTATATTTTAACTTGTGTTCACAACAATACGAAAATGACAAAAAGACTTATATCTGTTATACTCATATCTGATATGGTATACAACACTTACAAATAACTACGTTATATACCGAGTTAACTTTCTGTTATATATATACATAAAGCGTTTACTTAAGTCCTGATAAATTGCATTAAAATGGTAGTGGAAACTGCACAGCCCATAGAACAAGCTGGATTCCGCAGTGGTTTCAGTACAATTGACCATACAAACACACAGTGTGGGGTAATTAGTCGAGCCAGTGAGTATGAAATGCCACTATGCATAGCCTTCATTGACTGTGAAAAAGCCTTTGACACTGTCAGCCACACTGCAGTCATACAAGCACTGGCCGAGCAAGGAGAGGAAAAAAAAACATATTGTGCAACATTTACGACACGTCTGTAGCATCTATCAACATGGGAAAAAACAAGTGTGAATTTCCCATTGGAAAAGGAGTAAAGCAGGGCGATCCTATATCCACGAAGTTATTTATAGCAGTTCTCGAGATAGCTATGTCCAAAATTATTTGGAACAACAGAGGAATAAGGATAAATGGTAAAAGGCTCACCAACCTGAGATTTGCTGACGATGTAGTGGTCCTAGTTAACAGTAAGATGGAAATGCAGTCCTTTATAAAAGACTTAACAGATCGTTGTCAGGATGTTGGGCTTAAAATAAATCACACCAAAACTAAGGTTATGAGTAAAAAGTGGATAGCTGCAGGACAAGTAACACTGAACGGCAACATCCTAAACAATGTTACAGGATACGTTTATCTGGGGCAATTACTTGGCACAAAAGGGGACTTGAAACCTGAAATTTTTCGTCGATTTAAACTGAGTTGGAAGGCTCACGGAAGGAATGCAACAGTATTCAAATCTAACATGCCAGTATACTTAAAGAAGACAGTTTTTGATCAGTGTGTACTACCGGTTTCAACGTGCGGGTGTGAAACTAGGACTTTAAATGAATTTTTCAAAAAGGAAACCTAGAATTGCTCAGAGAGTTATGGAAAGGTCAATGTTAGGTCTCACTAAGAAAAATCAACAGAAAAGTGAAGACATTCGACCAATTCGAGTTTATCTGAAAACTACCTTGAGCAGTTAAACAGAGAACCGACTCGTGGCGATAACATATTGTAATGATTGTAACTTTAATTTGGTATGCTGATGTGTAAGGTTGTAACTTTAATTTTGTTATGCTGAGGTCGGTGCTAATAGACAATAAAAGCTGGGTTAAAAGCCGTGATCTGTCTGGGGACGTTAACCGTGGATTACTGGGCAACTGTTTCATCAGATATTTAGTCTAGGTTTACCAAGCAGACAAAACCGGTAATATATATATATATAAAGGAGAATTTAAATAAAAGGAAAGAAATCAGTTTATATTTGGAAATTTATTTTAAGATCGTTCATTGAAATTTCAGCATATTATACGTGAGTTATAACTGAGCTGGTGCCTTATTTACGATTGAAAAAATGTGAGATTGTAATCTTACGGAACACATAAAATATGGAGCCAAGATTGGGAGACTGCATACCACACTGCATTCATAAAATAACACACAAAGAACATTGAAGCATAAGCAAGAAGAAATTAACCACAACCAACAGATTCAGTTTTTTACCCAAAGAAATTACGTTCATACGACAATCCTGTCCGTCATGTAATTACCACACACTGGTATACTAAATTCATATTAACTCTTTGTGAAGTCTTCGCAAAAAGAATAGCTGAGGGCTACTTTGATGATTACACCACATGCTCCACGTGGTCAACTTGGTTTACATAAAGCGTACAACTCCACAATAATTTTGATAATTAAAATACATTAGATCGAAAAGCAATTGACAAAAGAAAAACCTTGAACTGGTTACTAACGTCTTACTATTATCCTGATGGGTCAAACAGTTATATAAGCACGTGGTAGTGGTCTCGCAAAGTACACCCCACGTGGGCTGAACATAAAGAAAAGTTGCTATATTGAAAATATAGTCAAGACGAGACGTTATAATCACACAAGCATTCGCATTTAAGATTGATGAACTTAGTTAGAGTTACTGATCAACACGTGGTTCCACTTTACTCACAAAGTAGTAACAAAGCAACTACCGCAAAATAGTCTGAATTTAACACGAGAATTACACTCCGCTGCACTTTAAGATAGCATTAGATATTTTAGAGCTAAACCTGAAATCAAGGTGATTAAATTTTCAGTTAGGCTGAACTTAAGAAATCCATTGTCCTACGGACTTAACAGACACGCGCTTAGCCGGAGATCTTACCACTTCAGACGCTCGCCACGGCCACCCTGCAACTGCCTACTGCCGAGCGTGCTTTCTCGAAGGTGCCTCACAAAGACCAACGGAAGTGGCCAGAGGGGCAGCTTCCTATACCAACATGACAACGGACGGACAGGACCATACTAAGGATGGAAACCTCTTTGCTTTTAGGAAGCGTAGCTACCTGTTCCGACGTTGGTCCTACTGTTCTCTAGCAGACAGCCTTGTCTGCTACCCTCAAGCATGCAACTAGAAATACATATGCTCGTTCATCCTCTCACACAAAAGGGAAGGGGGATGACAGTATCTTATCATATACAGTATATAAAAGAAAGCGGATGTAGGTTCCGTATGAGACTGTGTGACATGAATTACATATAAGAATTACATATAAACTGTGCTGTAGTAGTGTGACAGATCGTTCTTGTTTATGTGTAAAAGTAACACGTTCCACTGCTCAGTCTCCTCCCAGATAGTCAGAAACGCCACAGTACATTTAGAAAAGGAATTTATTCCATAAATGGCAACAGATTTAAGAATTTAAACATGAAAGGAATCTAACAGAGACCTTCCAATATTAGACCTCCTGGTGACAAAGAGACCTGAGCTATTTGAAACAGTTAACGCAGAACAGGGAATCAGCGATCATAAAGCGGTTACGGCATCGATGATTTCAGCCGTAAATAGAAATATTAAAAAAGGTAGGAAGATTTTTCTGTTTAGCAAAAGTGACAAAAAGCAGATTACAGAGTACCTGACGGCTCAACACAAAAGTTTTGTCTCAAGTACAGATAGTGTTGAGGATCAGTGGACCAAGTTCAAAACCATCGTACAATATGCGTTAGATGAGTATGTGCCAAGCAAGATCGTAAGAGATGGAAAAGAGCCACCGTGGTACAACAACCGAGTTAGAAAACTGCTGCGGAAGCAAAGGGAACTTCACAGCAAACACAAAAATAGCCAAATCCTTGCTGACAAACAAAAATTACGCAAAGCGAAATGTAGTGTGAGAAGGGCTATGCGAGAGGCGTTCAATGAATTCGAAAGTAAAGTTCTATGTACTGACTTGGCAGAAAATCCTAAGAAATTCTGGTCTTATGTCAAAGCGGTAGGTGGATCAAAACAAAATGTCCAGACACTCTGTGACCAAAATGGTACAGAAACAGAGGATGACAGACTAAAGGCCGAAATACTAAATGTCTTTTTCCAAAGCTGTTTCACGGAGGAAGACTGCATTGTAGTTCCTTCTCTAAATTGTCTCACAGATGACAAACTGGTAGATATCGAAATAGACGACAGAGGGATAGAGAAACAATTAAAATCGCTCAAAAGAGGGAAGGCCGCTGGACCTGATGGGATACCAGTTCTATTTTACACAGAGTACGCGAAGGAACTTGCCCTCCTTCTTGCAGCGGTGTACCGTAGGTTTCTAGAAGAGCGTAGCGTTCCAAAGGATTGGAAAAGGGCGGACGTCATCCCCGTTTTCAAGAAGGGACGTCGAACAGATGTGCAGAACTATACACCTATATCTCTAACGTCGATCAGTTGTAGAATTTTTGAACACGTATTATGTTCGAGTATAATGACTTTTCTGGAGACTAGAAATCTACTCTGTAGGAATCAGCATGGGTTTCGAAAAAGACGTTCGTGTGAAACCCAGCTCGCGCTATTCGTCCACGAGACTCAGAGGGCCATAGACACGGGTTCCCAGGTAGATGCCGTGTTTATTGACTTCCGCAAGGCGTTCGATACAGTTCCCACAGTCGTTTAATGAACAAAGTAAGAGCATATGGACTATCAGACCAATTGTGTGATTGGATTGAGGAGTTCCTAGATAACAGAACGCAGCATGTCATTCTCAATGGAGAGAAGTCTTCCAAAGTAAGTGTGATTTCAGGTGTGCCACAGGGGAGTGTTTTGGGACCGTTGCTATTCACAATATACATAAATAACCTTGTGGATGACATCGGAAGTTCACTGAGGCTTTTTGCAGATGATGCTGTGGTGTATCGAGAGGTTGTAACAATGGAAAATTGTACTGAAATGCAGGAGGATCTGCAGCGAATTGACGCATGCTGCAGGGAATGGCAATTGAATCTCAATGTAGACAAGAGTAATGTGCTGCGAATACATAGAAAGATAGATCCCTTATCATTTAGCTACAAAATAGCAGGTCAGCAACTGGAAGTACTTAGTTCCATAAATTATCTGGGAGTACGCATTAGGAGTGATTTAAAATGGAATGATCATATAAAGTTGATCGTCGGTAAAGCAGATGCCAGACTGAGATTCATTGGAAGAATCCTAAGGAAATGCAATCCGAAAACAAAGGAAGTAGGTTACAGTACACTCGTTCGCCCACTGCTTGAATACTGCTCAGCAGTGTGGGATCCGTACCAGATAGGGTTGATAGAAGAGGTAGAGAAGATCCAACGGAGAGCAGCGCGCTTCGTTACAGGATCATTTAGTAATCGCGAAAGCGTTACGGAGATGACAGATAAACTCCAGTGGAAGACTCTACAGGAGAGACGCTCAGTAGCTCGGTACGGGCTTTTGTTAAAGTTTCGAGAACATACCTTCACGGAAGAGTCCAGCAGTATATTGCTCCCTCCTACGTATATCTCGCGAAGAGACCATGAGGATAAAATCAGAGAGATTAGAGCCCACACAGAAGCATACAGACAATCCTTCTTCCCACGAACAATAAGAGACTGGAATAGAAGGGAGAACCGATAGAGGTACTCAGGGTACCCTCCGCCACACACCGTCAGGTGGCTTGCGGAGTGTGGATGTAGATGTAGGTGTAGAACAGGAGAAAAAGATATTATAAAACGGGTTAAGACTTTAAAATGGTAGTGGGCAGGACATATTGCAAGAACGAAGGATGGGAGAGTGACAAAATCAGTTTTAGAATGGAGTCCCAGAGGAAAACGAAGACCACCAGGGAGACCGCCTGATCGCTGCGATAAGGAACTCAGGAAGGTTGCGGGCTTCAACTGGCAGAAGACAGCAGAGGACAGAGATGCATGGAAACACCTCTCAAAAATGTATTTAATAGCTTAAAGAGGCCACATCTTGTATAGACTGAATTAGCTAAACAATAAATAAATAAGTACCGAGCGAACATTAACAAAACCAACTAACCGCAAGGACGGATTCCTGACTAGAAATAGAGGAGAAAAAGGTTCTATGAACGTGTGTCTGGAAATGGACAGTGTGCGTACGACGACAACAAATGGCTCCGGAACACAGTACAGAGCTACATTGCATCCACGCGACAATAGATGTTCAAAGCGGCCTCCATGAGACGAAAAGCACGCATGCACACGATTATTCATGGATTGCCGCACTCTTCCGCGCGTTCTCGCCTCTCTCCAAATAATGTCCCAAGCAAAAACCATCGTCAAAGTCCTTCCCGTAGAGGAAAAAGCGCTGTTGATAATCTCTGCACTCGTTGCAGGTAATAACGATGGAGGCGGTTGTCATGCAGGATGCACGTAATCGTTCTTCGGCTTAAAACATGCTGGTGGGGCACTTGCCTCGAGCTTGCACTAGGGTTCGTCTCAATGTCCTGTAGAACCGGTCCTCCAGATCTGGTATACGCACATTCCGCAGCCTCGCTGCATGCTCGTCTGTGAGAAAGAACCCATGATCACATAACATCGAAAAATTTTGTGTAACGTGGTTGGTGTCTGTGAGGGTGCTTGTTTTGTTATAGCTGTGCTCCTCTCGACCGTCTCCATCTGCTTGGCCGTACACAAACACCATCTCGGCTTACAGTACGATGCGTCAACCATACGGTCTGCAACACACAATGAACACACGGAACGTGGTCAAAGGAACTGTCATTCGTCAGCGCTGTCTACCCTGGCAACGATGCATTTCCGGACGCGTGTTCATACGACATTGTTTCCTCCATTTCTAGTCAGGAATCCGACCCTGCAGTTGGTCAGATTTATTAATGTTCACCCTGCATAGCGAAAAATAGTATAGAAACAGAGTTTATATCAATTCCTGAAAAGCGGAACAACATACACAGAGTTCAGCCAGCTAATTTTAGACTGAGAGTACTGGAAGCAGTAGACAGAGGAGGGAGAAAGGGGGGGGGGGAGAAAGAGGAACGTAATAGAACACAAGAAGAGATGATGATGTGGTCCCATACTCCTAGGAGGGTAGGGAGAGATGCGGGAGGCCCGCATCACCGCCTAGGCAAGCTCCTAGCGGAGGTGGTTTGTCATTGCCTTGAATGATGATGATGAAGACGACACAACAACACCCATGCATCTCTAGGCAGGGAAAACCCCTGACCCAGCCGGGAACCGAACCCGGGACCCCGTGCGCGTGAAGCGAGAACGCTACCCCAAGACCACGAGCTGAGGACACAAGAAGGGAGGGGGAATGAAAATGGCGTGACTGGCTGAGAAACGAGAAGAGAAAGAAGAGTAACTGCGAAAGATGGAAGTATTTGCTTTGCCGCTCCACAGAGAGAAACTGCCCACAAGTGTAACCTTTTCTTAGGGAATAGTCGTGAGGCTGGCAAAAGAGAATGCTCCAGCTTTTTGTTTAACGCAGCAGAGCAAAAAATGGTTCAAATGGCTCTGAGAACTATGCGACTTAACTTCTGAGGTCATCAGTCGCCTAGAACTTAGAACTAATTAAACCTAACTAACCTAAGGACATCACACACATCCATGCCCGAGGCAGGATTCGAATCTGCGACCGTAGCGGTCGATCGGCTCCAGATTGTAGCGCCTAGAACCGCACGGCCACTCCGGCCGGCGCAGCAGGGCACTGAATTGTGAACAAGCCCACAGGGCAGCTTGTTCCAGAGGTGGACGGTAGCAGCAGAGAAGGCAACTTCCTGACGGATTGGAACTGTGTGCCGGACCGAGATTCAAACTCGGTACCCTTGCTTTTCGCAGATAAGTACTGTATCGAATGACGTGGCGAAGCGACCAGCCCTCTCAGTTCTACTTCCGACAGTACCTTGTCCCCTATCTTCCAAACGTCACAGAAGCTCTCCTGTGAAACTTGCAAGACTAGAACTCCTGAAAGAAAGGGTCTTGCGTAAGCACGCTTAGCCAGAGCCTGGAGCATGTTTCCAGAATGAATATTTCGTTCTACATCGGAGTGTGCACTGCTATGAAACTTCATGGCGGAGACTCGAACTCAGAACCTTTGACTTTCACTGGTAAGTGCTCTATGAACTCAGACGGTAGAGTCCCGAGTTCGAGTCTTTCTCCGGCAGACAGTTTTAATCTGCCACAAAGTTTCATACCAGCACATACTTCGCTGTAGAGTGTGAAACGTCTCTGTGAAGTCGTTTCATGAGATGCTTGTCAAATTCGGTACAACTTATTCACTTTACTACCTGATTTTAGCTCAGTTCATGAACTCTTCCAGAAATACTGTAAGGTCTATTGAATATTATATGTGTGTTTTAATGTGGGGTTTCGGTTTTGTTTTGTGGGAAACGCTGAGTTGGTCATCGTCTGCTGGGAGCAGACGATGTTGCTCCTCGTTCGAAGGAGAGAACAGGATGACCAACTTAGGTTTCCAATACCTGAACAGAGAGGTTTACCCATCTTAGTCCAACGCTGTGTCGAAGGCTGTTTTTGTGTGTAAGGTTGGTGACGGAGGGCTACCCCTCTTGGTAGCTTCCGCTGCACGGGGAGCTAGGTAATCTCGAAAGAGAGAGCGGCACTCTTCGGTGAACGTTTGGTCAGTACGGATCGTAACTCTTAAGAAGGGTTTCAGGTGATAGGAAGCAGGTTGAGTTAGGACTTCGTTATGTTTAACTGTTAAAATACTTAAGAACTTCAGCTTAACTGAAGCGTGTGAAGCGAGTTATTTTTCCGAATGTGCCATTATTATATTGCTTTAAATAAGTTAGTTTTGGGTGTTTGAGTTAAAAATGTCGAAGTTACTTTGTTCATTTTTGAACAACGACGAAGTAGAGTTTCAAACGGTAAATCTGATTAGGAAAAGCTGGTTAGGATCACTTCAACCGTACGTGAGTGTAATACTGTGTCGAAGCGAGTATGATTTTTAATCTTGTGGGCCCCTACCACCACGGCACAGCGCGTCCCCAGGTTGCGGATAGGGGATACGGCCTTCAGATATGAAGGGTAGCTGCGAATACAAAAAATAAGAATTCGCGGACAGCCGGTGGGCAGGCGATGGCGTGATGAACCACCCCTGTTTCTTCTTCTTCTACTACCAAATCTGTTCATCAAGAATCAGCAACATTAATGGGCATGGGTCCCTTTGAAGTAAAATATTCCGGAGGTAAACTAGGTTCCCATTCGGATCTCCGGGCGGAACCTACTTCGAAGAGATTCAGGCCAAAAGGAACTTTCAGGTTGGGAACATGGAACGTTAAAAGTTTGAACAGGCCAGGTACATTCCAGACATTATTAGACGAATTAGATAGATACGATGTAGACATTACAGCTATTCAAGAAACTCGGTGGCAGGGGGAGGGTGGCATAAAGAGGGGTAACTATACATTTTTCTATGGAGGTTCGGAAGCTCACAGTTTCGGAACAGGTTTCGCAGTACAGGGAAAAGTGCTTCACGCAATCAGAGATATAAGGTTCATTAGTGACCGACTATCAGTTATAGTGTTGCCTGGCAGGTGGAATAGACTAGTAGTAATTAATGTACACGCACCGACTGAGGACACTGAAGAGGTTGTTAAAGACGGCTTTTATGAAGAACTAGATCAACTATGGGTTGAGTTCTCCTCATATGATACAAAATTAATCATAGGTGATTTTAATGCGAAGATAGGGAAGGAGGAAGCATTGCGGCCTACAATTGGGAAAGAAAGTTAGCATAACATTTCGAATGATAATGGCACAAGGGTGATTAATTTTGCTGTTTCAAAAGACGTGATTGTTCAGATCACATATTTCAAAAGGAAGGACATTCATAAAGCAACCTGGGTCTCTCCGGATGGACACACCCGAAACCAAATTGATCATGTTCTTGTAGATCGGAGATGGCACACTAGTATAGAAAATGTTAGGACTTTCAGGGGAGCAGACTGCGATTCTGATCATTTTCTTGTAGTTGCCAAAGTTCACCAACGGCTATCTACAGCAACATCAAGGTGTCACAGTGCAGAACTTGTTAGGTTCGACACTGACAAGCTAAATGATGAAAGCTTTAGTAGAAGATACATGATAGAAAGCTCAAATGGGTTTGATGCTCTCAGGACACACGAAGATCAAGACGTGATGTAAATAAACAGTGGATCACTGTGAGGAATAATATGAAAGAGGCAGCGAAGGTCACATTAAGTACAATTAAGAAGAACAGGAGGAAACCGTGGTTTGATGAGGAATGCAAGAAATTGGTAGAGGAAAGAAGAAAAGCACGATTAGACTGAGATAGAATGGGAGACAGAAAACGAGAGGAGTTCTTGAACTTGAGAAGGGAAGTTGGTCGTAGGCTACGAGCAAAGAAGAGGGATTATTTGAACAATCAAATTACAAAAATGGAAACAAACAGTAAAACAAAAAACATTAGGGAACTTTGCCTAGACATAAATGGGTACAGGAAGGGCTTCAAGGCTAGGACAAACGCACTTCGAGGGGATGCTGGAGGAATACTGACAGACCCCAGTGCTATATTAAGTAAATGGAGGGAGTATTTTGAGCACCTATTAAATGTACACCAGGAAGCAGGAAATGAGCAGGCGTACGAAATACATACAGCAAAACCCCAGATACATGAGCCAACGTTAAAAGAAATAAGAGATGCAATCAACAAATTGAAAAACCATAAAGCACCAGGATCAGATTGCATAACTGCAGAATTAGTTAAAAATGGGGGACAGAAATTGGTGGAAGTAGTTCACATAGTGATAACTAAAGTATGGAACTCGGAGACGATACCTGAAAAGTGGCAGGAGTCGATTCTGATCCCAATTTTTAAGAAAGGTGACAAAATTGATTGTAGTAATTATAGAGGGATATCGCTATTACCAGTATGTTCCAAAATTTTCTCGAATATTCTGCTAAGCAGGCTTACACCATATGCAGATGAAATTGTGGGGGATTACCAAGCCGGCTTTCGGAGGAACAGATCGACTATAGACCAAATATTCGCCCTGCGTCAAATTTTGGAAAAGAAATGGGAATACAATAAACCAGTTCATAATCTTTTTATAGATTTTACAAAGGCATATGATTCAGTATTGCAGTCAAAATTGTACAGAATTCTTTTGCAACTTGGAATACCACGCGAGTTTGAAAAACACAAAAGGTAGAGTACGCGTGGGGAAATTGGAGTCAGAGGAATTTGTAACAAAGAACGGTCTTAAGCAGGGAGATGCCCTGTCTTCGCTACTTTTTAATTTAGTCCTAGAATATATTGTACGAATGGCAGCAGATAATTCAGAGGGTGTGGAGTTAAATGGAAATATTAAGATATTAGGGTATGCAGATGATCTAAACATCATTAGCGATAGGAAAGAATCTGTAACAGCAAATGCGAATGTGTTAATCAAGGCTAGTGAAGATGTAGGTCAAAGGATAAGTGAAGACAAAACTAAATACCTGGTTACTACTAGAATGCCAGCAGCAGTAGATCATGAAATGTTAAGAGTTGGAGACATGCAGTTTGAAAAAGTGAACACATTTAAGTATCTAGGCGTGGACATCACCTCGAGAAATGAGATTAAATCCGAACTGAAGAAGAGATTACGGGCGGGAAATGCGTGCTACTTCTCACTGAATAGATTACTTTAATCGCGGATATTGTCTAGGAATTTAAAGATTAGAATATACAAAACTATTATTCTATCAGTTATGCTGTATGGGTGTGAGACTTGGTCTCTCACTGTGCAAAATGAAAAGCCGTTTCGAGTATCTGAAAACAAAATTTTGCGGAAAATTTTCGGAGCAAAAAGGGATGACATTAGCGGAGAGTGGCGAAAACTGCATAACGAAGAGGTTCACGAACTCTATTCAAGCCCTGACATAATCAGTATTATTAAATCACGTAGACTGCGATGGGCGGATCACGTAGCTCGAATGGATGAGGGCAAGGCAGCACGCAGAGTACTGGTAGGGCACCTAGAAGGAAAACGTCCTGTGGGGAGACCGAGGCGTAGATGGGAGGACAATGTGAAGGCTGATTTGAGGAGCCTAGGTATTGAAGGGGAATGGAAGGAAATAGCCCAAGATAGGGACAGATGGCGAAAATATGTTGCTGTGGTAATGGACTCTCGAGTCCGGTATGACCAGTGGGTATATTTTGTGGAAGATGCTTTTGTCTTTGTGTGTCGATTTTGTGCCACGTGTTTGGTAATCAATGACCCTTGTGGTCCACCACGGCACCGCAATAGGCTTTATTTTAACAGTTTGGTTGTTTATTGAGCTATAATTTCTGCAAGAATATCTGTTCTTTCGCGCGCTTTCTACAAAGCAGCACGACAGTTTGGTTCGGAATGCACCACGTGCTCTAGTTCGGCCGTTTGCAAGCAGCAGACGCAGTTAGTATGTTGAATAATTATCGCACAACCTCGTGCATTGGTTAAACCTCTGTCCAGAATAGTGCATGCGGAGAATCGTAACGCGAATCTCACTGAGATATTTTTATGGTATAAATGCAAAGGAGATGATCCCGTTTTGCATACTTGTAATTAAATTATTGAAGTAATTAAACTAATAATTTTCTAGCTCCGTTTTTTTTCTAAATGGTTAGGAAGAGCTTGGGATGGTGACGACCCTGAATTTCTCATTTTTTGTCACTACTTGTATGAGAGAAGCAGCTAGACATGCGAGATAACGTATATGGCTCGATGAGAAACGTCGTAAAGATAATAATACGTCGTTGTTGTTGTTGTGGTCTTCAGTTCTGAGACTGGTTTGATGCAGCTCTCCATGCTACTCTATCCTGTGCAAGCTGCTTCATCTCCCAGTACCTACTGCAACCTACATCCTTCTGAATCTGCTTAGTGTATTCATCTCTTGGTCTCCCTCTACGATTTTTACCCTCCACGCTGCCCTCCAATACTAAATTGGTGATCCATTGATGCCTCAGAACATGTCCTACCAACCGATCCCTTCTTCTGGTCAAGTAGTGCCACAAACTTCTCTTCTCCCCAATCCTATTCAATACTTCCTCATTAGTTATGTGATCTACCCATCTAATCTTCAGCATTCTTCTGTAGCACCACATTTCGGAAGCATCTATTCTCTTCTCGTACAAACTATTTATCGTCTATGTTTCACTTCCATACATGGCTACACTCCATACAAATACTTTCAGAAACGACTTCCTGACACTTAAATCTATACTCGATGTTAACAAATTTCTGTTCTTCGCTTTCCTTGCCATTGCCAGTCTACATTTTATATCCTCTCTACTTCGATCATCATCAGTTATTTTGCTCCCCAAATAGCAAAACTCCTTTACTACTTTAAGTGTCTCATTTCCTAATCTAATTCCCTCAGCATCACCCGACTTAATTCGACTACATCCCATTATCCTCGTTTTGCTTTTGTTGATGTTCATCTTATATCCTCCTTTCAAGACACTGTCCATTCCGTTCAACTGCTCTTCCAAGTCCTTTGCTGTCTCTGACAGAATTACAATGTCATCGGCGAACCTCAAAGTTTTTATTTCTTTTCTATGGATTTTAATACCTACTCCGAATTTTTCTTTTGTTTCCTTTACTGCTTGCTCAATATACAGATTGAATGCGTTACAAGTGAAAATTACATTCTGGAACCAGAGAATGAGTTTTTGAATGGTTTTGTTTCATGGATGGGCACAGCGAGGACATTTGATAAGTCAGACTGAGTGCTGCGATTAAAATGAGAGAAGAGGTACTTAATACCTGACGTGAGGGACTGCAGTGCCCTCGCAGTGAGGAGTCCACGAAGTAGACATCGCCTATGGTAGTCACGTAACTCGTCGGGCCGCAGTCATCCTAACTGGGCGTATGCGTTGACCTTGTGAAATAGGCGAATGTTGCCGATGTGAAACCCTCAAGCGTTCCTGGTTAGGCTAACCATTGTTTCGTAGACTATTCTTTAAAGATAAAAAGTAATCTCACATGAAAACTTAATATTTCTAAGAAAGCTGCCCTATACTGCTGTTTCCAAACGGCAGTTATCGTTTCAGTTCTCGAAACTGATGATGGTTTAAATATGGTAGCCACTTACGCCGCTTGAAAAACTACAAAGTTGTGGATGTTCTACAGCATTCATTTACTCAACCGGCTATAGGCTTACAAGGCCATCATGAGTCTGTTACGGTGATGATTGCCACGTAAGCCGGAAAGAACACATACAAAATGTTGTGAGGAAGGCGAACCAAAGATTGCGTTTCATTGGCAGAACACTTACAAGATGCAACAGATCTGCTAAAGAGACAGCCTACACTACGCTTGGCCGCACTTGTTTTCGACAACGGCTGCACGGTGTATGATCCTTACCAGATAGGACTAACGGAGCTCATCGAGAAAGTTCATGTTTTATATTATCGAGAGATAGAGGAGAGAGTGTCAAGGACATGATGTAGGATTTGGGGTGGACATCATGAAAAGCCGGCTGTTGTCGCCGAGCGGTTCTAGGCGCTTCAGTCCAGAACCACGCTGCTGCTACGGTCGCAGGTTCGAATCCTGGCTGGGGCATGGATGTGTGTGATGTCCTTAGGTTAGTTAGGTTTAAGTAGTTCTAAGTCTAGGGGACTGATGACCTCAGATTTGAGCCCCATAGTACTCAGAGCCATTTGAATTTGAACCATCATTAAAACAAAAGCCATTCTCGTTGCTGCGGGATCTTCCCAAGAAATTTCAGTCACCAGCTTTCTTCTCAGAATGCGAAAATATTTTGTTGACGGCGACTTGCATAGGGAGAAACGATCGTCATAATAAAATAACGTAAATCAGAGCTCGCACGGAAAGATGTAGGTGTTCGTTTTTTCCGCGCGCTGCACGAGAGTTGAATAATAGAGGATTATTGGTAAGTTGGTTAGATGAATCCTCTGCCAGGCACTTAAATATGATTTGGAGAATATGCATGTAGATGTAGATGTAGAACAGGGCAGGTAAACTAATTCTGTAGAACATACACAATTTTGTGCTTTTCTTGTGTAACTGTCGAGGTGTTCTAGCGAGCAATGACGGAGGAATTAGTTGATTTATTGTTTGAAGTAGAAGGTTTTTATGTTTGAGCTGCAAGCATTCTTTTTGCAAACATTCTTATTTTGGTAGTTAATTTACAGCCCTTTAAAGTTAGTACCGCCATTAGACTGTTGTTTATTTATAGTGCTACATTTACACTTACACAATCATGATTTCGGCTTCAAAGTGCCATTATCAAGTGTTTTAAGTGTTATAAATTGCATAAGATGGCATACTGTCGTATTAAAATACACTATTAAACACCTTAGGCCAACGGCCTTGCCGCAGTGGTAACACCGGTTCCCGTCAGATCACCGAAGTTAAGCGCTGTCCGGCTGGGCTAGCAGTTGGATGGGTGACCATCCGGTCTGCCGAGCGCTGCTGGCACGCGGGGTGCACTCGGCCCTTGTGAGGCAAACTGAGGAGCTGCTTGATTGAGAAGTAGCGGCTCCGGTCTCGGAAACTGACATACGGCCGGGAGAGCGGTGTGCTGACCACATGCTCCTCCATATCCGCATCCAGAGACGCCTATGGTCTGAGGATGACACGGCGGCCGGTCGGTAGTTGGGCCTTCCAAGGCCTGTTCGGGAGGAGTTTAGTTTAGTTTTTATTACACACCTTGCCTAAGAGTCGATATTTCTGGCAGAGCCTACTGCTTTTTTCATTACTGAGTACACCATCTTGACTGAATGGCAGTTGGCTAAGTAAAGATGGTGTACTCTGTAATGTAACAAAGCAGTAGGCTCTGCCAGAAACATCGAATCTTAGACAATGTGTCTAATAGTGTATTTTAATACGACAGTATGCCATATTTGGCAATGTATAACACCTAAAACACTTGATAATGGCACTTTGAAGCCGAAATCATGATTGTGTAAGTGTAAATGTAACACTGTAAATAAATGTCTAATGGCGGTACTGACTCTAAAGAAATATATTATGACTGTGGCCCCGCATTATGAAAAAATTATTGATTTACAGCCCTTCGCTGAAATATGGGAGTAATGAAAAGCAACCCGTGTGCAATCCCTCTGCGGCCAGGGCCAGGTTGCTGACGAGTGACACGATCATCATAGTTCAGACCCCAGGTGGAACAGGAAATTTTCCTCAAACAATTTGGCCGGTAATGGGAGAGATGATCTTCAGCAGCTCAGAGTCTACATCCTACACGTGCTACGGCAGCTATCTACAGTGCACTGGTTCACCTGTCAGGCAACAGGCACAGTTCGCATACAAATTACTGTATGTCAGTTAGTTCCAACAAATAAAACCGTTTCCAGCGAACACTACAGTCGATTCTGTTTATTTTGGTAGAGTTTGGGGCATTCCGCTCTATTTAATTAGTATATTGTATTGTTAACGGATAATTTCTTCGGCTATTGCATTGATAGTATTTAAATCTCACAAACCATTTCGAAATCACACTATTTAATCATCAGGCGTGCCATAAATAAATGATATAATACAACAGAAAATATAAACTCATTACGACGCACTAGCATGCAAAGTGTCATCATAAATATTTGGAAAAAAAAAGAAATAATAATTGTATATAGCTGTTGTTGCGGAAGATGACCTTACAAACAAACTTTAATTATTATTTATGTCAATTTAAAAAATTAATGAAGCGTGCAGGGATGGAAGCTGAGGTACGAGTAAATACAGGTATACTCAACTTTCACGGGAAGGTAACCCTCTGGTACTACGCTCCTCTTATCACGTGGAGTCCCAAGAAACCGATCAACACTAAACTCCGTTAGCCTGTCAGCGATAACGTGTTCAGAACATAAGGTTGTCATGACAGAACATGCAGGGTGCCCCAGCACTTCGTCATTTTCGATACTGTGAAACAAATCTCTTCACTGCAAGCTCTTTGCTTTCCATATTTTGAGAGCTGATACTATGGACCAAATCAAAAAAGTCCTGTAAACATGACCTCTAAAGTGCCTATCTCTAGAGCTCTAGCACTTGTTCATCTTCGGAACTGTGAAACACATCTCTTCTACTGCACAAGTGCACATACAGCAGCTCCTAAGGTATGCATTTTAGTGTCCATGTTCACTAGACTGTTTTTCTTGTTTTGCTCCATACTACCTTCTCCCAATATATGGAAAGCAACGAGCTTTCAGTAGACGAGATGTGTTTCACAGTAATGAAGACGAAGAAGTGTTCATAGATGTTAAAGTGTGCGCCGGCCGGAGTGGCCGAGCGGTTCTAGGCGCTGCAGTCTGGTACCGCAAGACCGCTACGGTCGCAGGTTCGAATCCTGCCTCGGGCATGGATGTGTGTGATGTCCTTAGGTTTGTTAGGTTTAAGTTGTTCTACGTTCTAGGGGACTGATGACCTCAGAAGTTAAGTCCCATAGTGCTCAGAGCCATTTCTACCATTTTTTGTTAAATTGTGCATTTTAGAGCCAATGTTTACTAGACTTTTTTTTTCGAATCATCGTCCCTGTCGTGTCTCTGAATATTGACCTTCCTCCTGGAACACCCTGTAGATGTAGAAGTCTCATCATCTGATGGATGTCTGTGTGGTAATGGTCAGGTGTCCAGTCATACAGCAAAACAAGACTGTGTGGCTAACGTAGTGGAATGAAATGTACTATCAAAGTTCAGAAGTATTTTGATTTGTCTGCAATCTATGTAACACCACGACTTGAGGTGAAAAAGGAAAATACGCCCAGAGACTAGAAATATTACCAGTTACAGGTACAGAAAGATAAATAACCACACATGTGGGCTGCTCACTGCGATAACTGGGTTAATGATGGTATGTACTGCCCACAACGAACAGCCCACGCGTGTAGTTATTTCTGCTGTACCACAAAAACATTGCGGCACCGGCTGTTCATCGTTGCCAAATGCCAATTCTGACTGTCACGCTGATGTCATGCACAGAGCTGCGAAAAACAAGCGGCGTGGGAAGTTAAGCAAGCCATTGTTCTTGTTCACTGCATTGCAATGTCCCACACGCACCGCGCAATACTCAGTTTGTTTCAGGACTTTGAATAGATGCTACGGGCAGTAATCAGCATACAGCTCGATGCAAGCGTCTTGCATTCGTAGTAGGTTCAGTGAACTTGGCGAACACCTTGGTGGACGTCAGTTTAAGAACGATGATTAGGGGCAAACAGAAGATCTGTTAGAGGCGATTTGAAACTGGTGAGACATGACGTTGTGACTACTCCTCTGCACGCTCAGGGCAGTACTTGGTGTAATAGTCTTAGAGAAACTAATGTACGTCGTTTCTGTTCTTGACACGAATTTCAGTCACCTTTTCTGCTGCCTTTCTTCTCCTTCATTAATACGAATGTTTCCATGACTCTCGTACCATTTGTAGACGGCCTCCTTAGCTGAGGCGTCAGGTGCCGGACGTACTTTTGAAATCATCCGATGATATCGTGGGGCACAAGTGGGAAAGATGCTGATTAAGTAACAGAGAAGATGCTATAGTGGCTAGACAGCTGTTGTTGTGGTCTTCAGAACGAAGATGGTTTGATGCAGCTCCCCACGCAGGTCTGCCCCACGACAGGTGTTTATTATACACCGACGGAAAAAAAAATCACATCACCAAGAAGGAGTTGAGCGTCATAAACCAAAGTTGGTAGGCGTGTGTCTACATCTGAAAGATAATGTCTATTCAGATGTTGCGGGAGTCGCATACGGGTGGCGCTAGAAATATCACTACGAGGATGCAAATCAGTTGTGGTTGTTGCTGTTGTGGTCTTCAGTCCTGAGACTGGTTTGATGCAGCTCTCCATGCTACTCTATCCTGTGCAAGATTCTTCATCTCCCAGTACCTACTGCAACCTACATTCTTCTGACTCTGTTTAGCGTATCCATCTCTTGGTCTCCATCTACGATTTTTACTCTCCGTGCTGCCCTCCAATACTAAATTGGTAATCCCTTTATGCCTCAGAACATGTCCTACCAACCGATCCCATCTTCTAGTCAAGTTGTGCCACAAATTTCTCTTCTCCTCAATTCTATTCAATACTTCCTCATTAGTTACGTAATCTACCCATCTGATCTTCAGCATCCTTCTGTAGCACCACATTTCGAAAGCTTCTATTCTCTTTCTGTCCAAACTTTTTATCGTCCACGTTTCACTTCGATACATGGCTACACTCCATACAAATACTTTAAGAAAAGACTTCTTGACACTTAAATCTATACTCGATGTTAACAAATTTCTGTTCTTCAGAAGCGCTTTCCTTGCCATTGGCAGTCTACATTTTATATCCTCTCTACTTCGACCATCATCAGTTATTTTGCTC
This sequence comes from Schistocerca cancellata, assembly GCF_023864275.1. Taxonomy (NCBI): domain Eukaryota; kingdom Metazoa; phylum Arthropoda; class Insecta; order Orthoptera; family Acrididae; genus Schistocerca; species Schistocerca cancellata. Next base: position 932,089,872 of record NC_064627.1, read on the forward strand.
CGCAAATAGTAGAACTCATTTACTACTTTTAGCGTCTCATTCCCTAATCTAATTCCCCGTCCGCCCCAGTAGCTGAGTGGTCAGCGTGACGGATTGCCGTCCTCCGGGCCCGGGTTCGATTCCCGGCTGGGTCGGAGATTTTCTCCGCTCAGGGACTGGGTGTTGTGTTGTGTTCATCATCATTTCATCCCCATCCGGCGTGCGGGTCGCCCAATGTGGCGCCTAATGTAATAAGACCTGCGCCAAGGCGGCCGGACCTGCCCCGCGAGGGGCCTCCCGGCCAATGACGCCAAACGCTCATCATCATCATCATCTAATTCCCTCAGCATCACCCGACTTAATTCGACTACATTCCATTATCCTCGTTTTGCTTTTGTTGATGTTCATCTTATATCCATCCTCCTTTCAAGACACTATCCATTCCGTTCAGCTGCTCTTCCAGGTCCTTTTTTGTCTCTGACAGAATTACAATGTCATCGGCGAACCTCAAAGTTTTCATTTCTTCTCCATGGATTTTAACTCCTACTCCGAATTTTTCTTTTGTTTCCTTTACTGCTTGCTCAATATACAGATTGAATAACATCAGGGATAGGCTACTGCCCTGTCTCACTCCCTTCCCAACCACTGCTTCCCTTTCATGTCCCTTGACTCTTAGAACTGCCATCTGGTTTCTGTGCAAATTGTAAATAGCCTTTCGCTCCCTGTATTTTACCCCTGCCACCTTCAGAATTTGAAAGAGGGTATTCCAGTCAACATTGTCAAAAGCTTTCTCTAAGTCTACAAATGCTAGAAACGTAAGTTTGCCTTTCCTTAATCTTTCTTCTAAGATAAGTCGTAGGGTCAGTATTGCCTCAGGTGTTCCAACATTTCTACAGATTCCAAAATGATCTTCCCCGAGGTCGGCTTCTACCAGTTTTTCCATTCATCTGTAAAGAATTCGTGCTAGTGTTTTTCACCCGTGGCTTATTAAACTGATAGTTCTGTAATTTTCACATCTGTTAACACCTGCTTTCTTTGGGATTGGAATTATTATATTCTTCTTGAAGTCTGACGGTATTTCGCATGTCTCATACATCTTGCTTACCAGACGGTAGAGTTTTGTCAGGGCTGGCTCTCCCAAGGCTATCAGTAGTTCTAATGGGATATTGTCTACTCCCGGGGCCTTGTTTCGACTGAGGTCTTTCAGTGCTCTGTCAAACTCTTCACGCAGTATCATACCTCCCATTTCATCTTCATCTATATCCTCTTCCATTTCCATAATATTGTCCTCAAGAACATCTCCCTTGTATAGACACTCTATATACTCCTTCCATCTTCCAAATCAGATTGAATTTAAATGCACGCTGTAACAGTCATGAGCGTTAGTTAGCTTTGAGATAGGATGTGGCGAGTTGATGCTAGTCAAGAATGCCTTTAAGGGGAGAAAGACGCCGTTAGCAACGCCTCACTGAGTTTGAACGAGGCCGTGTAGTAGGGCTGGAGAAGCAAGAGTTTCCTTCTGCGATATTGCAGAAAGACTTGGCAAGAATGTAGCCACTGTACATGTTTGCTGGCAGCGGTGGTCACGAGAATGTGCGGTCACAAGAAGACAGGGCTGTGGACGGCCAGAGGGCATTCCTGAGAGGGAAGACCATCGTCTTCGGCGCATGGCTCTGGTGCACCGTACTGCATCTGCATCAGCAATTTGAGCAGCACTTGGCACCGCAGTGACACGACGAACTGTTACAACCCAGACGCTCTGTAGCGTGCACTTCACTGACCCAAAATCTTCGCCATTTTCGACTGCATTGGCGTCAAGCGAGAGCTTACTAGTGGGTAGGGTGGAGGTCTGTTGTGTTTTCTGATGAAAACATTCTTCTGCCTCGGTCCCAGTGATGGCCATGTGTTGGTTAGTGGGAGACCGATTGATGGCGTCAACCAACCTGTGTGCGCGCGCTAGACACACCTGGAGTTACACAGTCCGGGGTGCGATTTCGTACGACAGCAGGAGCACTCTCACGGTTATCCCCACGCACCCTGACTGCAAATTTCTCCGTCAGTCTGGTGATTCGAGCTCTTATTCAGCGATTCATGAATAGCATTCCAGAGGGTATTTTCCAACATGATGGCGCTCGCCCACGTACCGCTGTTGTAACCCAACAATCTCTGCAGATTCTCGGCATGTTACGTTGGCCTGCTCGATCAACGGATCTGTCTCCAAAGGAGCACATATGACACATCATCGAACGACAACTCTAACGTCACACACAAACAGCATTAACCGTCCCTGTGTTGACTGGCCAAATGGAACAGGCATGGAACTCCGTCCCACAAACTGACATCCAGCATCTGCACAACACAATGTATGCACATTTGCATGCTTGCATTTAACATTCTGGCGGTTACACCGGTTATTAATGTTCCAGAATTTCACATTTGCAAAGGCTTATCTTACGCTTATATTAACCTGTGATCTTGCAATATTAATGACTTAAATATATTACCTAGACAAATGTACTCCCGAGATGTCGTTGTTCTACATTAATTAGTTTTTTTTGGTGTTGCGATTCTTTTTTCGGGAATTTGTATGGATAATTACTACAACCTACATCTTTTTGAGCACGGTTAGTATTGTCAAGCATTGGCCTGTCTGTACAGTTTTTGCTTCCCCCCCCCCCCTCCTTCCCACCCCCAACTTCCCTCCGTTACCAAACTAGCGATTCCTTGATGTCTCAGAACTTGTGCTGTCAGCTGATCACTCGTCTTAATCAAGTTATGCCATTTATTTTCTCCCCAGTCCGATTCAGCACCTCTGCTTTAGTTATCCGATCTACCCGTCTAATCTTCAGCATTCTTATTATCAGTACATTTCAAACGTTTCAATTCTCTTCTTCCCTGAACTGTTTCTCGGCCAAGTTTCACTTCCGTACAACATTACACCACAGCTAAACACGATCACAAAAAATTTACCGGTACCTAAATTTATGCTGTATGACGACATGAGAAGAAGAGTAGGCTACCACGGAATCGGATAGGACAGCAAAATGTTCATTTGTTGCTGTCATTCCTATCTGCTGAAGAAGGACAGATGACTGTGAGATCTTTGAGGTCCTCGACTACTACAAGAATTACTGCGATTTTTCTTGTTGTTGGTAGATTATTGGTGGCTTGTCCACGGGAATTCGAGGTAGGCGTGTTGAAAATGCTTCAGTCAGTCGAGTTCACGAAAGGAAAGGCTTACAGGCATCTTCGCCCGCATCTCGTGGTCGTGCGGTAGCGTTCTCGCTTCCCACGCCCGGGTTCCCGGGTTCGATTCCCGGCGGGGTCAGGGATTTTCTCTGCCTCGTGATGGCTGGGTGTTGTGTGCTGTTCTTAGGTTAGTTAGGTTTAAGTAGTTCTAAGTTCTAGGGGACTTATGACCACAGCAGTTGAGTCCCATAGTGCTCAGAGCCATTTTACAGGCATCTTCGTGTTGGAATGGACGTAAAAATGTATCGGAAGTTGCCTGTGACACTCAAACACGTTTCGGTGCTTTTCATCGTTCAATCATACATATGCTTTCGATATGCTTCACAACTTTGTACTGAAACTGGGCGATATCATCATCAGTAGATGTGTCTATAGTTGATGTGGTAGGCGCACAAATGTAGTTTGGTTCTGCCCTTCACACTCATTTCAAACCGTCACCTTTTCTTTACGTTGGTTATTAAGAATATTTTTGTGACCCTTATTCCGCATGTCAGAAAGTTTGAAATACACTGCTGGACATTAAAACTGCAACACTATAAAATTTAATATGCTGAAACATGGAAAGTGCGTAACTTTTAAATTTCGATTACGGTGCCAGCCATGTATTCTTATCTAAAATAGCCTTCACTAACCTACCTTTGAATACTAACATTAACTGTGGAAAACACTATCACTGTATGTGATGCCAATTAATCTCAACTAAATCCGACTGTCTGTAAATGAAACTGAATACAAAGAATGACTATCAGCAGTACACAGAATGGCTTCTCCATCAAACAAACACATCACCTAACTGCTGCGTATTGAAATTGTGCCTCGTTATAAAATGCACCTACTGAATTATACAAAAATTTTGCAAGTGAACACTGTTCCTAATTCCATCTCAAAAGGTTTGTTTAGGTCCTACAGTTGTTTCTTGCAAGCAACGGATAACTCATCTCTGCCCTGTCTTGTTTAATAGTAGGAACATGAAATGCTGAACAACATCCACTCGAAATAAATCACTGCTCGTCTAATTGCCTTAGTACTTATTTCTTAAGCTATTTTGCCACTCGATAATTTTTTTACCTTTGCAAGAATGCAGCCAACTATCCGCGCCACAGTGCGAGTGGTTGCGAGCCACTGGAGGTGTGGCTCAGCGGGTGTGCTCTATTGGCTCTGCAAGATACCACATGAGTGCTGCCGGTGTCTGACAGATACTTGCAGTTCCGTTGCCGACGTTGATGCCTGTGGGGTGGTATCGATACATGGTACCACATTCTTTACTTTTCTTACAAAGTGCAGTGGTGTTATAACTTACATACAAGCTGTAAGGATAAACTTTAGTGAAAAGTCTGTAAATAAACTAAAAGTCTATTTTAAATTGAAGCTATGTTCAGATCCTTTTAAAGATACAAAAACTAATCTTACTAACATGAGGCTATAATCTTCCCTTGCGTTGTCATACATAATAAACACTTTTGCAGACAGACACCTGTTAAGTTACGAATTTACTCTTTGGTGTGTACGACTTCGTAGACAACGGTAAAGAGAGGTGGGTACAGAGCGGTGCGGCAACTGTCGTCGCAAGAAAGCTGGACAGGAGCAGAAGGACAGGAGCAGAAGTTAAAAGCAAACAAGTTAACACAGCAACCAGAAGATTTACTTGTATTTCTCAGAGATGAGCTCATACAGTAACAACAACTCTCTGAACCAAAGCATGAACTGTGGAGTCGGAGCCGCGACTAAGCGTCGTCTGCGTAGCGTCACATAGCGAAGAGGCTCCAAGTGCGAGTGTGCCCAAAGACGTAAGCAACCATGCATGAGCAGCCTGTAAGACAGAGTGTGTCCTACAGCCGATCAGGTTCCAGTCATTCCACCAGGAAGGAGGTATATGGCTCGCGTTGTCTGTAGTTCAACCTTGCCTAACGGTCAATACCGCGGTTCGATCGCGTCCACATTGCTACTTTGTGCCAGGAAGGGCTCTCAACAAGGGAAGTGTCCAGGCGTCTCGGAGTGAACCAAAACGATGGTGTTCGGACATGGAGGAGATACAGAGAGACAGGAACTGTTGAAACTGTTGATGACATGCCTCGCCCAGGCCGCCCAAGGGCTTCTACTGCAGTGGATGACAGCTACCTACAGATTATAGGTCGAAGGAACCTTGACAGCAACGCCACCATGTTGAATAATGCTTTTCGTACAGCCACAGGACGTCGTGTTACGACTCAAACTATGCGCATTAGGCTGCATGATGCACAACTTCACTCTCGACATCCATGGCGAGGTCCATCTTTGCAACTACGACACCATGCAGCGCGGTACAGATGGGCTCGACAACATGCCGAATGGACCGCTCAGGATTGGCATCATGTTCTCTTCACCGATGAGTGTCGCATATGTCTTCAACCAGACAATCGTCGGAGACGTGTTTGGAGGAAACCTGGTCAGATTGAACTCCTTAGACACACTGTCCAGCGAGTGCAGCAAGGTGGAGGTTCCCTCCTGTTTTGGGGTGGCATTATGTGGGGCCGACGTACGCCACTGGTGGTCATGGACGACGACACCGTAACGGCTGTACGATATGCCTGGGTTAGATTGAAACGGGCTGTTTATGGACGATGTGACCCATCAACCACTCTGAGGGATCTACACTGAATCGCTGTTGAGGAGTGGGACTGGATTAACAGTGCCTTGATGAACTTGTGGATAGTATGCCTCGACGAATACAGGCATGCATCAATGCAAGAGGACATGCTACTGGGTATTAGAGGTACCGGTGTGTACAGCAGTCTGGACCACCACCTCTGAAGGTCTCACTGTATGGTGGTACAACATGCAATGTGTGGTTTTCATGAGTAATAAAAAGGGCGGAAATGATGTTTATGTTGATCTCTATTCCAATTTTCTATACAGGTTCAGGAACTCGGAATCGACGTGATACAAAACTTTTTTTGATGTATGTAGTTTTAACACAAATAGGAGGGTGGCAAACAATAATTAAGATCCTGAACACACGACTTATAGGTCGCCCTAGGTACTAACAGGTAGGTATTGTTGTTACACTGTGATTACATGGCTATAGCTTGCAGCAGTTAAAAACTTTGTATACGTTTCCTTTTTCCAGATTTGCCGTCTCTCTATGAAATCATCTCAGCGTCATTCTCTATACTCAATCATATCAGGGAGCATATGAAATCAAACTGATTCTCTATTCAGCATGTCCGCCATAAATGCTCCTCCTCACCGACCACAACACTCTATCTGCAGCTGACTCAGGCTCGCACTGTCGTTTACTACAACAACCGCTGGTAGCCAAAGAGCAACGTATCACTCGTGTGTTCAGGCATCAAACGACGCTCAAAATGGCACAGATGTCAAACAAAACTGCCATCTCTCATGGCATATAAACCTTTCAGTATGAAGGCAGCATTTAACATATGTCATAATGCCATGTCAGCGGAACAGCACAAAATAGACGATAGTAACGCCTTCTACACTCTGGGTGCAAGGAAAGATTACACAGCGGGTTTTTCATTCAGAAATTATCTTTGAATATTGGCTTTGTGTGAGAGGGTCGAGTAATGCCTTGTGTCACAAGGAGAAACGTCTATCAACACGTATCGATAGCAACAGGATCATGGCCTAAGGAGACTGCTGTTTATCTTTCCGTAATATTGCTGCTTGCATTATCCAGGACCTCCTGACTGTCATGTGAATATGTAATCGATGGATTCATCAGGCCATACTCAGTACCATGCAGGATCTCAATGGCCACACACGACTAGCGCCCAAGAGGTCAGACAATATTCACTCGACCCTGCAGATCACAGAGCTATGTCAATTATCTTGAGTCACGAAATGGCATTATATTCAGCAAAGCAAGTACATTTACCGTCGAACAAGAAAACCAATCAGTATAACGCATGCTTGGTTGTCGGCTTGTAGGTTTAGATTTGAGTCTGATGCTGTAAAAAAAAAGCCCCCTTTTTTCTTCTTGTTTTTCTGCTGATCGTCGTTACCACTTTGTAGACGATGATGAAGACATGAATGAAGGCAACCCAATAGTTCTGCAGCATCGCGAATGATCCTCGCTTGGTGGAATGCTGTCATAGTTTTGCTCATACTAAATTCAGTCCAACCACTTTTATCATACCCATCTGTGAGCAAGTAAACTAGCCAATTAATATTGAAGCTATTTTACACTCCTTCAGATATATTCGTAAATTTCATCGCTTCACATTCGCTCCGCACTCGATCCCGATATATTGAATATTCGAGCCCAGATTTTAGTTTAAACAAGATATTTATCGACCACCGTTTTTAACACAGATTTACCCACAAAAAGTACAAATAACGCACTGACTTTGAAAACATTACTTGTCTAGTGTCCTTGCCGTCTGCACACTTCAATTCCACTCTTTCTCTGTCAAAACCGCCAGGCCACTATTACAACAATGCCTCAGCGCCGAAGGCGAAGAAAGTCAAAGATATACTCTGACTTATCGACTGCTCGCAGACATTTTACAAAAACACAGTATAGTTATTATATTCAAAGATCGATACTAGCGGCAGCCACTTGAAATATTTTAGTATCCCTCACTTACTTCTACTTTGGGCTACTGCAAATATGACACTGTAAAAGTTAATGGCAATAAACATATTTCTTAATTACAACTGAATAAAATTCAAATAAAAAAACTCGTTGTCCAGAAAGTACATATCATACTAATGAACTATAACACTTGTCATGCTAATGCAAAAGGAATTAAATAATATCACAAAATTTCCTACCAATATTTGAAATTTTCTAAATACGGAAGTCTCTTCATTATACTTCACCCAATTAACAACTGAAATAATGTAAGTACAGAATACACGTATTCACGCAAAACTTAGATCGTCATTAAAGGCTAAAATATAAAGTATAATAAACATGGGAAAAGTGATGCTTAAGTCCACTCTTCTCTCTCAAAAAATTGAAATGTCTGGCACACACAAATCCTTGGTTGTCACCTCCATGTAACTGGTATTGCGATGGTAGCTTTCTCGCCATTGAACTCTAGCTTTGTACCCCATTCATCATTCTAAGAATATGAAATATAACCAGCGAAAACAAACACTGGCATCAGTATCACACCCACATATCAGTCCTCTAATATAGATGAATAGAAACCGCCCTTCTCTTAGACAGAGATTTGTTGAACAATATTACTAGTACAAAGTATCCATTTTATACTATAAACTAAGCAATTAAGAAGGTGGATCTCCTTTATCAAGCAGATAGAGTGTAAATCCTTCCCAAAGAACAAATAAGTTAATCTTGCCAATACATCTGCATACAATCATGAAATCCCCTCCAAAACAATTCGTGCGTAGCTTCCATCTCTCTCAGTTTAGCAAAGATAGCAACATAAATATATGACCAGTAATGATTTTCACAACACTAGAAACAAAAATATTTTACAATTTCTTAAAGGCAAATACTACTAATACTTATCCTATTGCAAGGCTCCCTCTTTGATATTTATACATAAAAATATGAAACATACCAAAAAAGTATTCAGTTCATCACTTAGTAGGCAGAACTTTCTGGTATGGCAAATCAACATCCCCCAAAATTCTCCAACTTGCACACTTATCAAAACTAGCTTGCTAACTGATAAAATCTCATAGCCTAGCTCTTAACATCATTCAGCCACATCTACCAAAATCATCACCCCGTCTATTAGGTAGTAAAAACCATCATATAGTTCTAATAAATATTATCAAAGTAAGTAACTGAAATACACTATGTAATCTGCTTTGGTCTCAACACATCAGTACACGTTCTATCCACTATGTTTTCGTATATTTAACTGATTACTACATTTATATTACTATAAAGCATGCAAGCAGAAAGATTATTATTGTAATTCTGTCATCTTTCCAGAAAATTCATTGTCACGAGCATTTGCCTATTTTCACTCAAAATAGACCCTCATTATACAGCATGTCCTATTCAGTCAAATTCGTACCACCCAAACATCTCGTACGTGACGAATGACTGTTCACCATAATATTATTTCCTCTTTCTAATGGATCATTTATGAGTGAAAATTTACACTCCTGGAAATGGAAAAAAGAACACATTGACACCGGTGTGTCAGACCCACCATACTTGCTCCGGACACTGCGAGAGGGCTGTACAAGCAATGATCACACGCACGGCACAGCGGACACACCAGGAACCGCGGTGTTGGCCGTCGAATGGCGCTAGCTGCGCAACATTTGTGCACCGCCGCCGTCAGTGTCAGCCAGTTTGCCGTGGCATACGGAGCTCCATCGCAGTCTTTAACACTGGTAGCATGCCGCGACAGCGTGGACGTGAACCGTATGTGCAGTTGACGGACTTTGAGCGAGGGCGTATAGTGGGCATGCGGGAGGCCGGGTGGACGTACCGCCGAATTGCTCAACACGTGGGGCGTGAGGTCTCCACAGTACATCGATGTTGTCGCCAGTGGTCGGCGGAAGGTGCACGTGCCCGTCGACCTGGGACCGGACCGCAGCGACGCACGGATGCACGCCAAGACCGTAGGATCCTACGCAGTGCCGTAGGGGACCGCACCGCCACTTCCCAGCAAATTAGGGACACTGTTGCTCCTGGGGTATCGGCGAGGACCATTCGCAACCGTCTCCATGAAGCTGGGCTACGGTCCCGCACACCGTTAGGCCGTATTCCGCTCACGCCCCAACATCGTGCAGCCCGCCTCCAGTGGTGTCGCGACAGGCGTGAATGGAGGGACGAATGGAGACGTGTCGTCTTCAGCGATGAGAGTCGCTTCTGCCTTGGTGCCAATGATGGTCGTATGCGTGTTTGGCGCCGTGCAGGTGAGCGCCACAATCAGGACTGCATACGACCGAGGCACACAGGGCCAACACCCGGCATCATGGTGTGGGGAGCGATCTCCTACACTGGCCGTACACCACTGGTGATCGTCGAGGGGACACTGAATAGTGCACGGTACATCCAAACCGTCATCGAACCCATCGTTCTACCATTCCTAGACCGGCAAGGTAACTTGCTGTTCCAACAGGACAATGCACGTCCGCATGCCACCCAACGTGCTCTAGAAGGTGTAAGTCAACTACCCTGGCCAGCAAGATCTCCGGATCTGTCCCCCATTGAGCATGTTTGGGACTGGATGAAGCGTCGTCTCACGCGGTCTGCACGTCCAGCACGAACGCTGGTCCAACTGAGGCGCCAGGTGGAAATGGCATGGCAAGCCGTTCCACAGGACTACATCCAGCATCTCTACGATCGTCTCCATGGGAGAATAGCAGCCTGCATTGCTGCGAAAGGTGGATATACACTGTACTAGTGCCGACATTGTGCATGCTCTATTGCCTGTGTCTATGTTCCTGTGGTTCTGTCAATGTGATCATGTGATGTATCTGACCCCAGGAATGTGTCAATAAAGTTTCCCCTTCCTGGGACAATGAATTCACGGTGTTCTTATTTCAATTTCCAGGAGTGTATTTCTTTTATCATATCTTGCATACATCTTTTTCAACACTAAGATGCTTTTCACCTGTACATCATTTCTTATTTCTTCGTCTTATGAAAAAAAATTTGTACCAGTCTCATACCACTCTCCCACTTGCATCAACAGTTCTCATGAATTCCATCTCCGAGGCCTTCCTTGGCTTCCTCTGCATTACATGATACAAAATAAAGCTCTTCCTTATAACTCTCAGTCCACCAACTTTATCAACACACCACGAACTGGTATCCACCTAACAACTCGGCACTAACCACCTGCCTGTTACCACAGTTGTTATGGCGTGAAGTCAAGCGCCAGCACGCCAGTCGGAAACGAGAGAGCAGAGAGGGCTGTCTTATGCCGTCTTAAAAATCCTGCTGGTTCACTTTCTCCACGCAGCTTTCAGCCATCTGTTCCTTATCATCCTTCTCTCTCTCCAATGACCCAAATTCCATCCCACAGTTCCCAGAGGAACTATCGAGCCTTTCATTTAAAACTGTATCTTCGCCTACCTGGTTACTATTATTCTCCGATGACTCTGACTTCTCTTCCCATTTAGCAACAAAAAGAAACCTCCGTTTCATCTCCACTTCTTCCAGTTAATGTCCTATAACTGATATGTTCCTCCTCATTTCCATTTTCTTGCTGCTCTGTCTCCAATCTCGTTTCTGCCTGAGCCCTATTTTCCAAGTCCGCTGTCACAAATGATCAACACCCCCCACTTCTACCAAGGGGTCCAATGTTCCTATCGATATTTGGCGACGATGCCCTGCCACAGTCATTATCCCATCGGTTTGACATCCTCTGCCAATTGTTTCTGTTATCCATTTCTACTCAGTTTATTTCACGTTGCTCCCTATCATCTGGTCCAATGAATCTATCACAGTCCCTTGGCGTATTGTTGGGGTAAGCTCTCTGAGTTATTTCCAGGAAATTAGTAAATCCCTCAACATTATCCCTAGGTGCAGCATCTACTATTTGCCTCGCCTGGGCAGGCAGTTTATTCTCAAGACCTGGTATAATCGTCTCAGCATTCAGTTTGTTGTCAAGAGACTTAATTTTATTAAGCCACTATTGGAAGAAGCCTATAAACCACCCCTGTGACTAAAATTCAGCCGGAAACTTGGACACAGGTTCGGACAACGACTCACAAAACTTCTGTCACTGAGACATATGCCTCACCATTCAAACGACTTTTTGTAAGTGACGCTTTTTTTGTATCTTACCAACACCTGGGTAACACAATATGAAAGTCTTTCAAATACTCTACAGGACTCTCGTTTCTTACAGAAGCAAATCTCCAAACTTTTTACTGTTCGCAAGCAAGCTTTCTGGCTGGCTCTGAGCACTATGGGACTTAACTTCTGAGGTCATCAGTCCCCTAGAACTTAGAACTACTTAAACCTAAATAACCTAAGGACATCACACACAGCCATGCCCGAGGCAGGATTCGAACCTGCGACCGTAGCGGTCGCGCGGTTCCCGACTGTAGCGCCTAGAACCGCTCGGCCACTCCGGCCGGCCGAAGCTTTCTGCGTGCTCAATTATACTACTGTTAATTTCCTTATTACAAAACTCCTCAACATACTTTTCATTATTTATGCGCTTATTCTGGACCTCCTGGGACAATTTTTTCACTTCTAGATTGACCACTTCATGGTTCTCAACACAGCGAGTCTGCTCGATTTTAGCAACAAGATTACATTGCTTGGCTAACTCTTCTGACTTATTACGACAACTAACAATAATCAGCGATCTCCTATATCTGATTAGTTCCTCTAGCTTTCAACTCACTATTTCTATTGTCACATTCGATTCTGATAGCGGATATCTTTCTTGAACTAGGCTATGGAATTCCGCTCCAACTTAACAGATTGTGCCTCCAATTTAACTGAACCCACACCAGTTTTCAAAGCACATTTAACTGAGCTTTTGTATAGTTTAACTGAGCCTACCTGATTATCAGCATTCTCAAGCATCTGTACCACCTCCCATTTTGGAATCACTTGCATGTTACCAGCATTACGACTGTAATGTTGTTGCATTACATACTGTTGTTCACCATTAGATAGCTGCACATACGATTAGACACTATCATCTCATAATACACGAAATTGACATCGTTACAATTATCCTCTGCTATTGGTTCTTGTTTAGTAACCTTCTGTTCCTGGTCGATGTTATCTAAACAAACATTTCCGTTTTTCGCATCCATACTGATCAATCTACACCTCCTAGGAGCAATTGTATACCGCCACGCTGCGTTGCGCCTCACCTGTTGTTTGTTTTCCGCAAACACGCCGCCTCGTGCGTCGACACAAGTGTGATCACCCCAGGAGCAGCCAATGAAAACTCGTCACTGTGCAGGCGCGACTCCGCCGCAACGGTACTCCGAGATACATCCCAATATGCATTTAAATACCATACTTTATTAAACCAAACTGCTTTGACCCTGATCGCGGCACCAGTTCTATACTAACCGGCTAATATTGAAGCTAGCTTACTCCTCTTCAGATACAATTTCACCGTTCTGCATACCCTCCCCAGTCACTATACTGAATGTTCATGCCCAGATTTTTATTTAAACTCAAGATATTCATTGACCATTCTTCAACGCACAGTTATACGCTAAAAAATACAAAATACGCACCAACATTAAAAAACATTACTTTCCGATTGTCCTTGCCTTCTGTACACCCCAAATCCATTCTTTCTCTGTTAGAACCTCCAGGCCAGTACTACAACAATGGCTACATGCCGAACGTGCAGGAAGTCAAAGATACTCTCTAACGTATCGACTAACCACAGAGATTTCATAAAAACACAGCATAGCTGTTCTAAGCAAAGATATTAGGGGGCAGCCACTTGCAGTGTTTCAGAGAAAAAAGTAAAAAATAAATCAGTAAAATTTTTTGTCCCTACTCAGCCCTAATTTAGTGTACCTATTCATCCAAGAAGATGTGTCTCTAGTCTACAGAGGTTGGTAACACTGAAATCATTTTCCATGAACAGGAAAAGTACCATATCCTCATTTCATAACTCTGATTTAAAATCTACCACAAATAAATACATAATCAAAGTAACGGTCTGCTAAGTATACTACATTTAAAGAAACAAACATTATAAATACACTCCTGGAAATGGAAAAAAGAACACATTGACACCGGTGTGTCAGACCCACCATACTTGCTCCGGACACTGCGAGAGGGCTGTACAAGCAATGATCACACGCACGGCACAGCGGACACACCAGGAACCGCGGTGTTGGCCGTCGAATGGCGCTAGCTGCGCAGCATTTGTGCACCGCCGCCGTCAGTGTCAGCCAGTTTGCCGTGGCATACGGAGCTCCATCGCAGTCTTTAACACTGGTAGCATGCCGCGACAGCGTGGACGTGAACCGTATGTGCAGTTGACGGACTTTGAGCGAGGGCGTATAGTGGGCATGCGGGAGGCCGGGTGGACGTACCGCCGAATTGCTCAACACGTGGGGCGTGAGGTCTCCACGGTACATCGATGTTGTCGCCAGTGGTCGGCGGAAGGTGCACGTGCCCGTCGACCTGGGACCGGACCGCAGCGACGCACGGATGCACGCCAAGACCGTAGAATCCTACGCAGTGCCGTAGGGGACCGCACCGCCACTTCCCATCAAATTAGGGACACTGTTGCTCCTGGGGTATCGGCGAGGACCATTCGCAACCGTCTCCATGAAGCTGGGCTACGGTCCCGCACACCGTTAGGCCGTCTTCCGCTCACGCCCCAACATCGTGCAGCCCGCCTCCAGTGGTGTCGCGACAGGCGTGAATGGAGGGACGAATGGAGACGTGTCGTCTTCAGCGATGATAGTCGCTTCTGCCTTGGTGCCAATGATGGTCGTATGCGTGTTTGGCGCCGTGCAGGTGAGCGCCACAATCAGGACTGCATACGACCGAGGCACACAGGGCCAACACCCGGCATCATGGTGTGGGGAGCGATCTCCTACACTGGCCGTACACCACTGGTGATCGTCAAGGGGACACTGAATAGTGCACGGTACATCCAAACCGTCATCGAACCCATCGTTCTACCATTCCTAGACCGGCAAGGTAACTTGCTGTTCCAACAGGACAATGCACGTCCGCATGTATCCCGTGCCACCCAACGTGCTCTAGAAGGTGTAAGTCAACTACCCTGGCCAGCAAGATCTCCGGATCTGTCCCCCATTGAGCATGTTTGGGACTGGATGAAGCGTCGTCTCACTCGGTCTGCACGTCCAGCACGAACGCTGGTCCAACTGAGGCGCCAGGTGGAAATGGCATGGCAAGCCGTTTCACAGGACTACATCCAGCATCTCTACGATCGTCTCCATGGGAGAATAGCAGCCTGCATTGCTGCGAAAGGTGGATATACACTGTACTAGTGCCGACATTGTGCATGCTCTGTTGCCTGTGTCTATGTGCCTGTGGTTCTGTCAGTGTGATCATGTTATGTATCTGACCCCAGGAATGTGTCAATAAAGTTTCCCCTTCCTGGGACAATGAATTCACGGTGTTCTTATTTCATTTTCCAGGAGTGTAGTTTCTGTTCCTCTTACTTTCAAGACTCGTATTTGTTGTGAGAAGTTCAGAACATGACACTAGACTGGCAAACTGTTAAAAGGTTTCTGATACATCAAGCACACATGGTAACCTGGAAGATGCAGCACCCTCTTATATGAATTTAATTTTTACTGGGGAATCAATATTATAAAATTCTCCCTTATGCAGCTACTGTCCTGATTTACCCAAGGTTTCCCCATGGTGGCTAGGTATATGGTGTGGGGTGCTTTTGGATACACGATGTGATCACCTCTGATTCATGTAGTCGATGATTTGAACAGAAGGGGTTACATTTCTGTTGTATTAAGCCCAGTGGCTGCGCCTTATTTAAAAGTTTGTGTGTCATTGTTTTTTAACACGATAACAAAAGACCCTATGTTGCCCACACTGTTCACACCTACCTCGATATAAAGGGTGTTAGACTACTGCCGCTGCAGCCACATTCTCCAGATCGAGAGAAACAACTGCTCACAGGTTTCCTAGACAGCATGCCACTGCTCCCCAGCCTATATGATAGATGATGTATGGCATAGAGCTGAAGCAGCATGGAATGACGTATCTATTGTGCTGGTTGCCAGTACAGCTTTGATCCAACACATCTCTTGCTCTGAGACTCTTTGCAAGCGACGGTGGCGCTACCGAGAGGCCGTGCAGGGGACGTGGGAGTGGGGAGAGGTGTCCAGGGACTGAGTTGGAAGTGGAGACAGCAAGATTTGCTCAGAATGGTAACAGAAGGCGGCATGTGTCGCGTGAACTACAGGATTTGTGTTTGAAGGATGAACCCTACTGGATGGGCACTGTCTTGGTCTTACTAATATGGACGAAATGAGAAATGACTATCAGGCGGTAGTGGATGAATTCCACATCTACATCTACATGGATACTCTGCAAATCACATTCAAGTGCCTGGCAGAGGTTTCATCGAACCACCTTCACAATGCTCTATTATGCCAATCTCGTACAGCACAACCGAGCGGTTGTAGGCCGCTTCAGTCCGGAACCGCGTGGCTGCTACGGTCGCAGGTTCGAATTGTGCCTCGGGCATGGATGTGTGTGATGTTCTTAGGTTAGTTAGGTTTAACTAGTTCTAAGTTCCAGGGGCCTAATGACCTCAGAAGTTGAGTCCCATAGTGCTCAGAGGCAGAGCCAGAAGACTTGCTTTTATTAAGTGATTTAAGTTGATTCGCTACTCCGAGGATATTTACTTCTACGTTACTCATGTTGGCAGGTGTTCTTGATTCGAATTCTGGAATATTTACTTCGTCTTCTTTTGTGAAGGCATTTCGGAAAGCTGTGTTTAGTAATTCTGCTTTGGCAGCACTGTCTTCGATAGTATCTCCATTACTATCGCGCAGGGAGGGCATTCATTGTTCCTTGACGCTAATATACTTCACAAACGACCAGAATCTCTTTGGATTTTCTGCCAGGTTTCGAGACAAAGTTTCGTTGTGGAAACTAGTATCAGCATCTCGCGTTGAAGTCCGTGCTAAATTTCGAGCTTCTGTAAAAGATCTCTGATCTTGGGGATTTTGCGTCTGTTTAAATTTGGCATGTTTGTTTCGTTGTTTGTGCAACAGTATTCTGACCCGTTTTGTGTACCAAGGAGGATGAGCTCCGTCGTTTGTTAATTTATTTGGTATAAATCTGTCAGTTGCTGCCGATACTATTTCTTTGAATTCAATCCACATCTGGTCTACACTTACATTATTAATGTGGAAGGAATGGAGATTGTCTCTCAGGAAGGCGTCAAGTGAATTTTTATCTGCTTTTGTAATAGGTTGAAAGGTAACTTTTTTGGACTATTTGATTGTTTCAGAATGTTGGAAAAATTTAGTGTACTAACAACATTTATTTTACCAAACAAGTTATAAACTGAATTGCCTAAATAACTAACAGATCATTAAACACTCCGCTCGGTGGTGCCTGGTTGGCAAAAACAGTTTAACTAGGTTATCAGTGAGTCAAGTACTCTGGCCCTAAAAATGTGGATAACGCAAGTTGAATTGATCTGACGCTGATCATATCTACTGAAATTTCTGTACATAGTTGCAGCTGAGACAAAGTGGCGATTGAGATCTATACGCCCTGACAAAGCCGGAGCAGCAGTACGTTACACTGTTTACTTCGTGCGGCGACATGACTTGCAGCTGGCGAAATGTGTGCGGCGAGGAGGTGAGATGTGGAGACGGCACCTGTGCATCAATCGCGGCCATGAAAAAAATGCAAAAATCTTATGGTATAGCGGTCAGGCAGATGGATCACAATTTACTCTCTACCAGATCACGATAGATTTCAGTGTCTGACACACCAGTTCACTGGTCGTACCAAGGACCAATTTGGCTCACTTATACGATAGAGCGCACAGGGATACCAAATGTCAAGACCGGTGAATCAAAAACGAATAAGCGTACCCTCGGCAAACGAGTAGTCCGAGACATTTGAAGTCACACTGTCGGTACAGGAACAACTTCACCATGGGCTACCCAGTCTAAACTACTTGCAAGTGAAGTCAGTCTCAGGACATGTCCCAAGTACCAACCACACATGGCAGAGCTCTGACCAGAAGTCCTACCAGACCAAAGTCCCGCACCTGAGAGCTTCCCACCTATCCAGAAAAAATTCCGTTTTCCCACAAAATTCACAAACAACACCGCCTTCACACCGTCTTGAGCCAATCACAAGGCTCTAGAGGCGCTAAATCTCCCCTCCCACTCGACAGCACAAACTCATGTCGAACCAGAGCAAGAGTTAAGAAACCTGCATCTCTGAAAAAAAAAAGAAACCACCAATTACTGGCTTTTTTAAGTTTTTGCAGAGGGAGAAAACATGATTTTCTCCTAAGTCACGTCTCTTCCCACAGCAACAAGCAAACAGATACAGTCTCAAATATCTTTATCTACATGGCCTGTGACTTGGAGCTTGTTTGTCCTAGCTATGGTATGTAATAAAATTCCATCTATAATCGTTTGCCCGCATCTCGTGGTCGTGCGGTAGCGTTCTCGCTTCCCACGCCCGGGTTCCCGGGTTCGATTCCCGGCGGGGTCAGGGATTTTCTCTGCCTCGTGATGGCTGGGTGTTGTGTGGTGTCCTTAGGTTAGTTAGGTTTAAGTAGTTCTAAGTTCTAGGGGACTGATGACCATAGATGTTAAGTCCCATAGTGCTCAGAGCCATTTGAACCATTTTTTATAATCGTTTCTCAGATCCCGGATTTTTGTTATACAACAGGGACAGCCAAAGAAGTGGCTCACTGGCCTTCTTGCAATATCAGCGAACACAAAAACGTGTGAATTTTTTTTATGCATGCCTCTGCACACAATGTCCAGTTTATGACTCCTCTGTGTAGACAGATTCTTTTAGACCGTCGCCCCTTCCCAGTCTTCTGCTGGTACTGCGGCAGGTATCACAGCATTGTTCTGCTGGAGACCTGTCCCAATGAGGGGCTGCCTGTCTGGCCTGTATGGCTGGAGACCTGCCCAGCAAGATTTACTGAGGGATGGGCTCGCCGCCAACTGCTTTCAACTCCCAACAAGCCGTTTCTATGACCTAAGAATCATAAAAATACCTCAAGCTTTTGGCGCCCTACCAGGCTCCATCATAGTCTGCTCAGGCTGTTAACTTTCTGGATTCTTGCTCAAGATGGGTCAGGTTGTAACAAATCCTTAATCATTTTCTGTATGCGAAAAATAGGTGAGAGAGTAACTTGTCCTCTCTCAAGATACATTTTTCGTTTATTTTTGGGGGATTTGGGGGTTACAATATTCAATCTAGCTACAACAACCCCCTGTTCACTGATCCCGGTATCCATTTTGATGCTCGTTATTAACTCAAGATTAATTATTGCTGAGAGGTCAGTGTGTTTTCACAACTGTTTACTATTATTGTGGGCTCATGAACTAACTGCTCGAAATAATTTTCAGAGAATGGATTTAGCACAATTTCAGATGATGGTTTATGCGTACCTCCGGAATTGAACATATGTTTTCGCCAACATATAGAGGCAAAATTAAAGTCACCACCAACTATAATCATATAAGTTGGTACAAGTTTGAAATAAAACTTAAGTTGAAATATGTCAATAGAAAATCAAATTATAGTTGTGCATGGGAAATGTTGAGAGAAATGTTTTGTAAAATTTATTTAAGTTCATTGCATATCTATGGTGACAGTGAAGGTTAAATCTAACTTTGGCTCAGAAAGGGGTAAATTATGCAGCCACAAAAGTCTTTGGTCACTTACCTAATAGCATCAAAAGTCTGACAGACAGCCATATAGCATTTAAAAGGAAATTAAAAGAATTTCTTAATGGCAACTACTTGTACTCATTAGATGAATTTTTGGATATAGTAAGTGGGTAGTTTCCCCAAACCCCACAAAAAAAATTAAAAATATTAAGTATCCTGTAATATTTTTTGTAATGTGATATCTTGTATAGACACCTTTTATTAAGCTGACACTTTCCACATCATTACGAAGTGTCGTATTCATGATCTATGGAACAAGTACTAATCTAATCTAATCTAATCTACTCTATCTGCACCAAGCTCTTTGTTGGCGGGAGAGCCCGCACGTTGACACATAGGAAGCGTGGCGAGAAGTGCGCAGCTTTGTCAATAGAACACTCTTGAGTCAACATATGTGGAGTGAAGTTGTGTCTAGAGACAGAGTGGTGAGCCTGTTCGCCACTAGTTATATGTTACTTGAAGACTACTATAATTATATAATTGGTAATTATTTATGAATTATTAAAAATCGACGTCATGAAGATATCAAAGGCATTTAAGCGCTAACTGCATATTGTAGGTTCGTTGCTACAATTTTTATCTGTTTTATGTAAACAATGCCCAAACTAAAGTTTTATATATTGAATCATTATAAAGAGTTAAAAATTTATATTCAATCAATTACAGAATAGATCAGTTTATGTCAGTAAGTATCATATTAATTTTCATTGAACCCTGTAACAACAAGATTTAACTTTTGTTGAGTTTCCTCAATTTTTTAATTTAATAAAGATATTAAATTTTGCGCCAGTAACTTCAATCAAAAAAGCAAATGAATAATAAGTACAGTTTTAGCTCACATATTTGCAAATGCCAACCGAAATAATTATCAACAATAGATCAGAATGAGTATATTCAGACATGCAGTCAGACGACGTTATCCAAAGGCAACCCAGGAAAATAAAAGGTAAGGAAAATATATATGTATATTTTCAGATTCACTGCATAGATAACCAGTACTAAGGGCCATGGCTTAAGCTTACGTGTTCACGTCGAAATAATCTCCTTTTGATTAGTCACATTAGTACTGCTACCAATAAAGGCACAAGGCGTACAACATTGTGTACGCTAAAGACTATCACATCAGACACATTGTCAAAAGCAAGTCTAGACAGGAAAGACTCAAGGCACCAAAAGTTCAATTCTCTTTCTTTCTTTCATTAGATGGAAAGTAAGTTAAATTATTTCTTTTATTTATTCGAAGGGAAAGTTTCCAAGTTTTCTTTCAAACTTTCAGCAATTGTATCGTCTTAATTGGGGAGGCCGGTAAAAGGAACCAATTATTATTTTATTCCGGTAGTCAATAATGACCTCTGCCCATACTAACCCATAGGAAGTATCTACTTCAATTTCGCGACAAGATAAACTACTTCTAAAGGCAACAAACAGGCCACCGCAACCGTGTTTAGCCTATCCTTTAGGAACACCGTTAGGTTCTTAATTTGAGCATCAGTGCTTTCTACTAGCACTTGGAGCTACATCTACATCTACATTTATACTCCGCAAGCCACCCAACGGTGTGTGGCGGAGGGCACTTTACGTGCCACTGCCATTACCTCCCTTTCCTGTTCCAGTCGCGTATGGTTCGCGGGAAGAACGACTGTCTGAAAGCCTCTGTGCGCGCTCTAATCTCTCTAATTTTACATTCGTGATCTCCTCGGGAGGTATAAGTAGGGGGAAGCAATATATTCGATACCTCATCCAGAAACGCACCCTCTCGAAACCTGGCGAGCAAGCTACACCGCGATGCAGAGCGCCTCTCTTGCAGAGTCTGCCACTTGAGTTTGTTAAACATCTCCGTAACGCTATCACGGTTACCAAATAACCCTGTGACGAAACGCGCCGCTCTTCTTTGGATCTTCTCTATCTCCTCCGTCAACCCGATCTGGTACGGATCCCACACTGATGAGCAATACTCAAGTATAGGTCGAACGAGTGTTTTGTAAGCCACCTCCTTTGTTGATGGACTACATTTTCTAAGGACTCTCCCAATGAATCTCAACCTGGTACCCGCCTTACCAACAATTAATTTTATATGATCATTCCACTTCAAATCGTTCCGCACGCATACTCCCAGATATTTTACAGAAGTAACTGCTACCAGTGTTTGTTCCGCTATAATATAATCATACAATAAAGGATCCTTCTTTCTATGTATTCGCAATACATTACATTTGTATATGTTAAGGGTCAGTTGCCACTCCCTGCACCAAGTGCCTATCCGCTGCAGATCTTCCTGCATTTCGCTACAACCCTCTAATGCTGCAACTTCTCTGTATACTACAGCATCATCCGCGAAAAGCCGCATGGAACTTCCGACACTATCTACTAGGTCATTTATATATATTGTGAAAAGCAATGGTCCCATAACACTCCCCTGTGGCACGCCAGAGGTTACTTTAACGTCTGTAGACGTCTCTCCGTTGATAACAACATGCTGTGTTCTGTTTGCTAAAAACTCTTCAATCCAGCCACACAGCTGGTCTGATATTCCGTAGGCTCTTACTTTGTTTATCAGGCGACAGTGCGGAACTGTATCGAACGCCTTCAGGAAGTCAAGAAAAATAGCATCTACCTGGGAGTCTGTATCTAATATTTTCTGGGTCTCATGAACAAATAGAGCGAGTTGGGTCTCACACGATCGCTGTTTCCGGAATCCATGTTGATTCCTACATAGTAGATTCTGAGTTTCCATAAACGATATGATACTCGAGCAAAAAACATGTTCTAAAATTCTACAACAGATCGACGTCAGAGATATAGGTCTATAGTTTTGCGCATCTGCTCGACGACCCTTCTTGAAGACTGGGACTACCTGTGCTCTTTTCCAATCATTTGGAACCTTCCGTTCCTCTAGAGACTTGCGGTACACGGCTGTTAGAATGGGGGCAAGTTCTTTCGCGTACTCTGTGTAGAATCGAATTGGTATCCCGTCAGGTCCAGTGGACTTTCCTCTGTTGAGTGATTCCAGTTGCTTTTCTATTCCTTGGACACTTATTTCGATGTCAGCCATTTTTTCGTTTGTGCGAGGATTTAGAGAAGGAACTGCAGTGCGGTCTACCTCTGTGAAACAGCTTTGGAAAAAGGTGTTTAGTATTTCAATTTTACGCTTGTCATCCTCTGTTTCAATGCCATCATGATCCCGGAGTGTCTGGACATGCCGTTTCGAGCCACTTACTGATTTAACGTAAGACCAGAACTTCCTAGGATTTTCTGTCAAGTCGGTACCTAGTATTTTACTTTCGAATTCACTAAACGCTTCACGCATAGCCCTCCTTACGCTAACTTTGACATCGTTTAGCTTCTGTTTGTCTGAGAGGTTTTGGCTGCGTTTAAATTTAGAGTGAAGCTCTCTTTGCTTTCGCAGTAATTTCCTAACTTTGTTGTTGTACCACGGAGGGTTTTTCCCGTCCCTCACAGTTTTACTCGGCACGTACCTGTCTAAAACGCATTTTACGATTGCCTTGAACTTTTTCCATAAACACTCAACATTGTCAGTGTCGGAACAGAAATTTTCGTTTTGATCTGTTAGGTAGCCTGAAATCTGCCTTCTATTACTCTTGCTAAACAGATAAACCTTCCTCCCTTTTTTTATATTCCTATTAACTTCCATATTCAGGGATGCTGCAACGGCCTTATGATCACTGATTCCCTGTTCTGCGCTTACAGAGTCGAAAAGTTCGGGTCTGTTTGTTATCAGTAGGTCCAAGATGTTATCTCCACGAGTCGGTTCTCTGTTTAATTGCTCGAGGTAATTTTCGGATAGTGCACTCAGTATAATGTCACTCGATGCTCTGTCCCTACCACCCGTCCTAAACATCTGAGTGTCCCAGTCTATATCTGGTAAATTGAAATCTCCACCTAAGACTATAACATGCTGAGAAAATTTATGTGAAATGTATTCCAAATTTTCTCTCAGTTGTTCTGCCACTAATGCTGCTGAGTCGGGGGGTCGGTAAAAGGAGCCAATTATTAACCTAGCTCGGTTGTTGAGTGTAACCTCCACCCATAATAATTCACAGGAACTATCCACTTCTATTTCACTACAGGATAAACTACTACTAACAGCAACGAACACTCCACCACCGGTTGCATGCAATCTATCCTTTCCAAACACCGTCTGTACGTTTGTAAAAATTTCGGCAGAATTTATCTCTGGCTTCAGCCAGCTTTCTGTACCTATAACGACTTCAGCTTCGGTGCTTTCTATCAGCGCTTGAAGTTCCGGTACTTTACCAACGCAGCTTCGACAGTTTACAATTACAATACCGATTGCTGCTTGGTCCCCGCATGTCCTGACTTTGCCCCGCACCCGTTGAGGCTGTTGCACTTTCTGTACTTGCCCGAGGCCATCTAACCTAAAAAACCGCCCAGCCCACGCCACACAACCCCTGCTACCCGTGTAGCCGCTTGTTGCGTGTAGTGGACTCCTGACCTATCCAGCGGAACCCGAAACCCCACCACCCTATGGTGCAAGTCGGGGAATCTGCAGCCTTCACTGTCGCAGAACTGTCTGTGCCTCTGATTCAGAACCTCCACTTGGCTCTGTACTGGATGTCTGCAGTCAGTCCTGTTGACTATGCTGCAAATGGTCAGCTCTGCTTTCATCTTGCTAGCACTTCTGTTAGCCTCTAGAAACGAGAGAGACCCTCTTCCGATCCAAAGTGGCACACATCATTGGTACTGACGTGAGCCACCACCTGCAGTTGGCTGCACCCTGTGCTGTTCATGGCATCCGGGAGGACCTGTTTCAAGTGCGGAATGATTCCACCCAGTATGCACACGGAGTGCACATTGGTTTTCTTTCCCTTCGTGGCCGCCATGTCCCTAAGGGGCCCAATAATGCGCCTAACGTTGGAGCTCCCAACTATCAGTAATCCCACCCTCTGTGATTATCTGGATCTTGTAGGGTGAGAGATTTCCTCCAGAACAGGACAGACGACGGCATTTGGCTCAGCGACAGTGTCAGCCACAGACAGCATCTGGAACCTGTTTGTCAGACAAACCTGGGAGGCCTTACGTGCTGCCACCTGGGAAGTCTTTCACACCTGCTAAACCCTGGGGAAGCCTCGCATTCGATCACAGGTGAGGGTTCAACCTCAGTGGCAGCAGTAACTGGGCTGGCCACCGGTGAGGACCGATCGGTGGACTCGGACGTGCTGGACATCCATTGGATCCCCACAGCTTTCGTACAAAAGTGATGCCCACCCACTGCAGCGTCAAGCTGTGTAACCAAAGCCATCACTGCTTGGAGCTGAGAGAAAAGTGTCACCAACTCGGCTCACTTCCACACACAACAATCGCAGTCCTGTACATACTAAAGACCGTGGAAAACTAAAGTATGCAGATAAATCGCTATCGGCACATGCTGTGCAACTCTACTGTAGACCCTGACGAAAATGCAGGACCTGTGTCCGATAGATTAATTCGGAGAGATTCAAAAACCTAGCTACCGAAGCACTCAGGTGAAACTAAATAATTCACCCCTGATTAGGAACTTGTAATATGTCACAAAATGGGTTTACTTTCCGATGCAAACGAAAACGCGAGAACTGTGACTGTTAGATATTAAATTAACACGCAGAAACTCAAGAAACTAAACTATTAAAGCACACAGATGATATTATGAAATTAGCTCCTGGTTAGGAACTCGTAAAAGTCACAAAATCGGTTACTTCCCTGTTGCTGCGTGTGTCTCGGCGGCTGCTGCTGACTGACTGATGATCATTTTTCGACAAATTGCTGATTATTGGAAAAAAGTACGTCAATAGCTTTTTGTATTCCTAATATTTTTGTACCGAGCTATTGCAAGTTGTTTCATGTATGTGAATAGTCTACGAGGTATAAGAATATGAAGTTCACATTTTTTTCGTGCCACGATTTTTGCGCCCAACATTGGTTCAAATTATCTAGCAGTGTCAGCTCGCGTTGGATAATCAGATATACTTTGTTCTTCGGATCAAAGAATAGTGCTTCTAATGAGCCCAATTTAGTGACTTTTATAAAACATAATTTTTCGCAAAATCAGGTCAAAAATTTTGCATTACTCGCCTTTTTACAAAATCTTCAGATTTGCACTCAGTTTACTCAGTACTGGAAAGTGATACACAAATGAAATTTTGTATTTGAGATATTTGAGAGCCTTATATTGTTAGGCTACTACGTTCTAAATTTGAAGTTCCTCATATCTTTAGTCCCTAAGGTGTAAGAAGCCAATCTCTGAAACTTTTTTTGGGCGCTGATTTTTAGGGAGATTTTGCTTAAAATTTTCTGGCTGAATACCGCTAGTAAAATTCTTTTATTCTTAAGAGAAAGCATCAAGTTATATAAGACGGCCTTGTAACAGCTCAAAGTCGGCATAAATTCACGCTTGCTCTGCGCAAAGTAGCGCATGGAGTCAAACAAGTGATTATCCCTCGGCCTGCATTGCTGTCACGAACGTTAAACTTATCAACGTGCCGTCGGGGCATGTGCGAATGTTCACATAACGTTTCAACTAAATCTGAGGTGGTCGAGCAGGGAGGCGCAGGTGATTTGACATGGAATGACCCACGTAAGGCTCAGATACCCGTCTTCTTGCTTGACAGAACAGTGTGAACCATTGGGTCGTCTGCTACGAGGCAACCCCTCGACAACTCACAACACTTCTCTCAACATGCTGATGCAATAGATTCACTGAGCTAGCATTGCCACAAAATAATCTCCGGGAAGTGCCACAGAGTATGTGGATCTGCGTCGTTCCAAAGCGTCGACCCTTGCGATTGCATTGGACGGGAACATTGTGACTCAATGAAAGAACAATGGAAAGCAGTTGCCTCGTCAGATCAGTATCGCAATCTGTTACGTCACTATGGGCTTAGTGTCTGTAGACGCAGGCTTTAATGATAATGCCTACTGGAAGAGTGTGTTTTTCCAGGCGTTGGATTATAGGAAGCTGCGTCTTGCAAAACCTCCTCCCAGAGAGTCCGGAAGCTTGTGTCAGTGTGCATCAGCCTTGTATTCGCGAGTGGAAACAATCGATGTGTTTGTTTTATCGGACGTGACTTCGCACCAGTTAACACCAGACGTGTTGGTCGATACATCGGCGGCGTTGTCTGTCTACCACTCTAAGGAGACAATAAGAACAGCAAGAGCGACGGCTTGCGGCTTCAGCTCGCGTCATTCTGTCTTTTCGTTCACAGCTTTCAACAGCATTCGGAATGGGTAAGAATAGCACTAACATGTTTCTTATTACAGATAAACGAAATCTTTTTCTTTCACTTTTTATACTGACACGGTTGAAAATTTTCTTGTTGCGCAGTTGTGTTCATCTTTAAGCAAATAAACAGAATGTGCGGTTTGACAACTGGGCGATTCCTAACTGACGGAAAAAAATCGCAACACTAAAAAATAATTAATGTAGAGTAGTCAAATTGTGGGAATACATTTGTCTAGGTAACATATTTAAATAGTTAACATTGCAAGATCACAGGTTAATGTAAGCGCGATTTAAGGCATTGCAATTGTGAAATGTTGGTACATTAATAACCAGTGTAACCGCCAGAATGTTGAATGTAAGCATGCAAATCTGCATGCATTGTGTTGTACAGGTGCCGGATGTCATATTGTGGGATGGTGTTACATACCTGTTGTACTTGGTCTATCAATACAGGGACGATTAATACTGTTTCTGGATGACTCTGGTTCTAGGCGCTCAGTCCGGAGCCGCGCGACTGCTACGGTCGCAGGTTCGAATCTTGCCTCGGGCCTGGATGTGTGTGATGTCCTTAGGTTAGTTAGGTTTAAGTAGTTCTAAGTTCCAGGGGACTGATGACCATAGATGTTACGTCCCATAGTGCTCAGAGCCATTTTTTGGATGACTCTGGAGTTGTTGTCCGATGACGTAGCATATGTGCTCGATTGGAAACAGATCTGATGATCGAGCAGGCCAAGACAACATCTCGACACTCGTATAGCATGTTGGGTTACAACAGCGGTATGCGGGGCCGTGTTGTCCTGTTGGAAAACACCCCCTGTTCATGAATGGCAGCACAACAGGTATAATCACCAGAAATTTGCAGTCACGGTGCGTAGGATAACCACAAGAGTGCTCCTGTTGCCATACGAAATCGCATCCCAGACTATAACTCCAGGTGTAGCTCCAGTGTGTTCAGCCCACAGACAAGTTTTACTTTCTGTCTGAACGGCAAACAGGATGTGCGACACGAGGTATCTGATCGAGACATCACCAGCAGAACAATAAGGCATTCATACAGACAATGGCAGGCTGTCAACTTGTGTCCTTCTAATCAATACACGGCATCACTGGCACAGAGGCAGAACAAGCTTTCGTCTGAAAACACAACAGACCTCCAACCTGCCCTGCAACGAGCAATCGCTTGACACTTCAGAAGTCGCAAATGGCGGTGGATTGGGGTCGGTGGAATGTACGCAAGAGGGCGCCTGGCTTGAAGCTGTCCTTGAAGTACCCGATTTGTAACAGTTCGTCGTGTTACTGTGGTGCCAACCGCTGCTCAAAATGCTGCTACAGACGCAGTACGATGAGCCAGAGCCACACGCTGTACATCACGGTCTTACCTCTCGGTAGTGCCACGTGGCCGTCCGGAGCCCGGTCTTCTTGCAACCGTACATTGTCGTTACTACCGCTGCTAGCAATCGTGTGCAGTGCTGCACTTCTGCTAAGTCTTTTTGCAATATCGTGGAAGAAACATCCAGCTTCTCTTAACCCTATTAAAAGACCTCATTCAAAGTGAATGAGGTGTTGACAATGGCGTCTTTGTTGCCTTAAAAGCATTCTTGATTAACATCAACTCACCACTTCCAATCTCAGAGGAAACTAAGGCTCACGACGGTTATTGCGTGTGTTAAAAGCAAACCTGATGTGAACCTTCATAGTTACTCTACTAGCGCTATTCTTAAGTGACTGGCGCGAAATCTGAATAGACATCACCTTCCGGATGTAGAAAAACGCCCACCAACTTTCGCTTATATCGTTCAGTTCCTTCTTGGTGCTGTGATTTTTTTTTCGGTCGGTGTATTAGCCAAATCTCATCGAGCTTGGAGCGGAGCGGAGGGCGTTGCTGTGAGAAAAGTAGTGATCTTTTTCTTTTTTGCCCTTTCCATCCGCCACTCTACGAAACTGAACAGGATGCATCAGATACGGTCCATCAAAGAGCCGTGGTTCTTCTTTCAGCCAATTATCACGCGAGCTGGTAAAGGATCACAGGGTTGCCAATATGCAGTATATGGTACGAGCTCACCATTTGCAGCATTTACGTGACAACTCTGCCTGGTCGGGCCCAAAAAACCCTTGGTGGGTACTGAGGCATAGGAACTAATTTTATTTTATTACCTGAACAATATTCGTCAGTGGCTTTCGCTAGCGAGAGGTTTATCCAACAGAGAAGTGCATTATCGTTCATGGAAAACAGGCTCGGACAAACAGTACTTCAGAAAAGTAGCACAAGTGATCGAGGAGCTCTATATCTCTGGGAATTAACGCTTTTGCTCCAATTACCAATGAAAATTCTGTTGTGTATTTATTTGTGATTTGTTGTTCTCGTGGTCGGTACACCAACTGCTGTAAAATTAGGATTATGGTGAAGAGAGAACTGGATATACAACGCAGTGAAAGCATAATTCATCAGAAAACTTTATGTCACAGCCAGCAAGATTAATAAGCTAGTCTACGACTCTGCGTTATAAAGCTAAATGAATGCCGAAGTTTTTTCTCTGTATTGAACTCTGGGTAATGTCCACTCTTATAGCTGGCATGAACTACGGTTTATTTGAATTGTAAAAGGAAACTCCTCATAAAGTAAAATAAATGTTTATTCTTTTTTTTTCGTGAACTCATTTGACAGCACGTAACAAACGTTAGTAGTGTGAAGGTTATTATGATGAATATGATAGCCCTTCACATTCCTGACTAATGTTTGTGTATCAAGAAGGAATCAGAAATTTCGTTTAATTTATTGGTACTGTTACACTCTACAAGTAAAGTGTATTACTACTGTATTGGGAATAATAACAGCCAACCAGTTGAAAAATACGATTTATTAGATCTTGACCATGATTTAGACAGTTTTAAAACTGTCTTCTTCAGAAGGTATTGTACGTAGAATCACCTTCAGAAGAGGAGAGTTTAATAATTGGCTTTTATTTCCAATCCATTCAAGCTCTTCCATGCACAGTTGCTGAAGCGCAGCCATGTACAATGTCTTAAAATTACAGTGCTTTGTATAAAAGAGCAGCTTCCAGCCTGTTCGTAGAGTGCATTCTTAAATTAAAAATGGTGATCTCAAGGACTTCTTTTCCGTCGTGTCATCGCCTTTACAATAATTTATCTGAAGAGATTGTGATCGACGTTGTGAGCAGTTTTAAGAAGTTGGACAGACAAAAACTCCATATTGCCTCTAGTAATCAACACTCTAGACGGTCATCTAATTTTTTTAAAGTTGAGTGAAAAAAAAAACACGTGATTAACAAATGAGTCCACCTGCCGAATGTATGTTAGTGTTAAGATGATATGGAGTCTAAAGTATGTGTAACAAGAAGTAAAGACAAAATGCCGCGTACAAACGTCTCGATGTAGGTTTGGTAATATCGCAACAACTTGGTGTGACTTGCTGCCCGTTCCCCTCCTTGGGAATATGATTACTTGAAGTCGCTGGTGTGTGAAACCCCAACTGAAAGTTAAGAGGAACTGGTTGGTAGGGTCTTAGCTCTCTCATTATAAAACAGACAACAGGGATACTTTAGAAATTGCAGTAAATTTTATGTACCGTTGTAATATGTGCATTCAGAGCGCTGGTAATCACTTCGACAGTTGCTATGTTGCTATAAGGTGTAAATTGTTAATGTAAATATAAAACTAAATGTTCACTTCTGAACATTGGTATTGTATCTCAATATACTTATTTTGGGATTGTATTTCGTTTGTATAATTTTGACCCTGAAGATTTGGAGCAAATGTATACAATCAATGGCAGGTGGGACCAGCACCAGTGTACTTAGCTTCTGCTCAATGGTGCCGCCTTGAAGTAGCGAACAAACTGCCTGCTTAACCGCTCTGCTGTTATGGTTGCCTGCTTACTGGGAGATAGGCGCTACTCGTTGCAGCTACACAGGAACCAAAAATACCGTGGGGAAGGACGACGAGCTCTTGAGAGTTTGAAAATATTTGCTTGCAGCTTATGACTGACAATAGTGTGCAGTCGTAATTGCTAATTATATATTATCCATGTTCCATTATTTGTTTTATATCGCATCATGTCTCCTTACTGTTCGTTCCGTATTTTGCAGACTACTGATCCCCGTTTGCTGCTTATCAAGAGACGAAATTCTGAGTGCCTTATTGTTCTGCTGGTGATTATTTATTTATTTAGCGTATGGCAAGTAATAATCACGTTTATAGAGAAATAAGCTGCTACAATAGCTTTATAACTTTGGCACTAAAAACAAGACATAAAGAAGTAAATACAGTTATGTCATGAACAACATATATATAATTACAAATTAAAATTTAGGTTTTTAATATATTGAACTGCACTTCTAGTCGCATCCAGGAAGTCCGTTGTTTGACCTGAGTAGGCTCTCAGAGGGCACTCTGCAATGATCGTCTGCTTCTCAGCGCCGCAGACGAACTTTGGGGATGGTGCTCTTCCCCATTTGTGTAGAGAGTCCGCACATCGAGCGTGGCCCGTCCTGATCCTGTTGAGGATGGTCCAGGTTTTACGTGGTAAGCCAATGCCTGGAGGTCTGTTCGACAGTTTCAGTAAGGTGTTTACCTGTGGTGGTGCTGATTCTTCCCATTCCACTTTCCAGCGTGCTTCAAGACAGAAACCATTTTCCTCCAGATCTTTGGCCCTTATAAGAGGTGGATGTCTAGAGCGCAATCTATCTCTGTCAGTGCCATTGGTCAAAGCGTGAATCGGAAGTTGCGGGTTGTCTTGTATTTTTTTTTTAATTCTCCGAGAAGCGCATGTTCTCTTCGTAAGTGAGGTGGCGGTATGTGGCTCAGTACAGGTAGCCAGTGAATGGGGGATGATTTTATTGTACCTGAAGTAATCCTCATAGTTTGGTTCAGTACTGTGTCCACCATCTTGGTGTGAGTGCTCTTTAGCCAAACAGGGGAACAGTACTCTGCCGCAGAGTAGACAAGTCCCAAAGCAGAGCATCGCAAGGTAGAGGCGGAGGAGCCCCAGCTGGTACCACATAGTTTCTGAATGATATTGTTCCTAGTACGGCCTAGTATTAGGCATATCGGCTATATACATGCTGAAAAGTAGCGGTGCCAGGACTGATCCTTGGGCAAGCCATTATTGAGCTTCATTGTTTTGCTCCTATAATTTCCAAGTATCACCTGGAATGGTCTGTTGCAGAGCATCTCGTTGGTAAGGTTAGCCATTTTCAAACATGGCACGATGCGGAGTAGTTTGTAAATCAGGCCTTGCCTCCATACAGTATCATAAGCCGCTGTCAGGTCTATAAATACCACGGATGTTTTTTCTTGTCTTTGGAAGCCTGCCTCGATGTAGGAAGTTAGTGAGAGGACTTGATCTGTGCAGCTCCTGTTTGGCCGAAAGCCTGCTTGTTCTACAGGGATACACTTTAGGATATCTGGACTTATTCTGTTACGTATAAGACTCTCCAGTAGTTTGTAGAGCATGCTAAGAAGGGCAATTGGGCGGTAGCTGTTTGGTTGGTCATTCGGTTTACCTGGTTTCAGTATCGCTACGATTTTTGCTTTCTTAAGGGTATTGCTGGTGATGTCTCGATCAGATACCTCGTGTCGCACGTCCTGTTTGCCATTCAGACAGCCAGTACAAGGACCGGTACATGACAGTCACCTGCCATGACGAACTGTTGCGTTTACTTGGGTGACAACCCCTCTACCTGTATCTCTAACACGGTAGATTTCCCTTATTCAGTTGCTCATCATCGTGAAATTTATGAAGGACACCATTTCAAAGTATGTAAATTTGTCAGCAAGAACAGATATAACGTCTGTAAGGAAAATCAGCAATTGTTGAAAAGCTGCAACCTAATATCTATTTCTGTCACGGTTGCGATTTAAAATACGCGATTTCCGGTTATGGTTACTATCGGCCGTTTTTAGTAATTCTGGACTAGAATGCGTTTAGACACTGCTGTAATATGCTTAGAGACCCGTTTTCATGAAAACGATATAGCGATTTATTGTTTTCTATGTAGCACTGGGGCTGCATTGGGCCACTAATTATATTTTCACATTCCAGTGACATTGTTTTGATAACTTTTAGAGGTTCAATATTGATTTTAACGGATATTGCTCATATTTCAGTTATTTTATGACATAAATAGTATTCACCTTGAACATGTTCCCCGGGTTCCCGGGTTCGATTCCCGGCGGGGTCAGGGATTTTCTCTGCCTCGTGATGACTGGGTGTTGTGTGATGTCCTTAGATT
Organism: Schistocerca cancellata; assembly: GCF_023864275.1. NCBI lineage: Eukaryota > Metazoa > Arthropoda > Insecta > Orthoptera > Acrididae > Schistocerca > Schistocerca cancellata. The sequence goes on from NC_064627.1 coordinate 932,122,905, forward strand.
AGTTAGGTTTAAGTAGTTCCAAGTTCTAGGGGACTGATGACCATAGATGTTAAGTGCAATAGTGCTCAGAGCCATTTGAACCATTTTTTGAACATGTTCTAATATTTTTACAAATCATTCGAGTTTTAATTTCAATGTTTCAAAATATTTTTGTACTATTCCAAACGCTATTTGATAATGAACAGGCTGATTTATACATGACAGTGCAAATATTTAAGTAGTTCAAAAAAAAAAAAAAAGGTTAAAATGGCTCTGAGCACTATGGGACTTAACAGCTGTGGTCATCAGTCCCCTAGAACTTAGAACTACTTAAACCTAACTAACCTAAGGACATCACACAACACCCAGTTATCACAAGGCAGAGAAAATCCCTGACCCTGCCAGGAATCGAACCCGGGAACCCGGGCGTGGGAAGCGAGAACGCTACTGCACGACCACGAGCTGCGGACTTTAAGTAGTTCTTATTTTTCAAATGTTTCTGAATATGTGTTTCTGTTGCTTCAATTTTTATCTTTTAATTTTTAAGATAAAATTTGGATTATGTGTATTGGTGAATGGATATTTGAACTGGTTTATCCACTTTATCCATCCTTTAAGTAGAAACATGTGTCTGTGTAACATAGACTTCATGTGGGTATCCCTTCTACTCTCTCCCTCCCTTTAGCTACTTCCCTCACCAATTTCGAACTAGCGAGCAGCGTGAGGCCTACGTAAGTAAATTCCGTATGTGCACCCATGACATTATAGTGCTGAAGCAGTATACTATCGACGAAATTGACTCAAAAGAAGTGATTGTATACATTCAACCAAGCAACTGGATAGCTAGCCACTTTCCATATGTTTGGCATTTTTCTTGACCGGAAGATAACCGATAATAGTGGTTGCTGTTTACGGAGTAACTGGACTATTAAGAGTGTCTACAAAAAAATGGTTCAAATGGCTCTGAGCACTATGGAACTCAACTGCTGAGGTCATTAGTCCCCTAGAACTCAGAACTAGTTAAACCTAACTAACCTAAGGACATCACAAACATCCATGCCCGAGGCAGGATTCGAACCTGCGACCGTAGCGGTCTTGCGGTTCCAGACTGCAAGAGTGTCTACAACGTTGCAGTCAGTTATACATCACGGACTGCCTAGAGACAGTATTGCTGTGGCCGGCCAATTCAGACATCGTAGCGCCTACTGCATCGGCATCCCACATCACGTCCAACCAACATGGGATGCCTGCATCACAGGCCGTATATTCGCCAGGAAAACCGATGTCGTCTGTGTTGTCAACACAAATATTTACCGGCGGCCACAACACACCATCAGGTCTCCATCAACGGCCGCCAGGGACCTCTACCCGTTCGCGGAGTCTGCAGAACAGCTTCACCAGAGGTCGCAGCTAGCCCAGGAACTACTTTGACACGCCAGGCACGTGATCGCAAATAGTTCCTGCAGATACATCCGCCAAACCGGCTTTATAGGGCGGCGCACTGCCAGCAAAGGGCAGGTCGACGCACCGCTTGGAAGTCTACAGAGCTGCCACACCGCCGACAGCCACGGCCAGCCGCCTCTTCTAGCTGGACGATCTCTTGAAGATGGACTCGGCATTGGCATTCATAAAACAACACACAAAGAACGTTGAAACGTATGCAAGAGAAAGTTAACCACTACCAACAGATTCAAATTTTCACCCAAAGAAATTACGTTCGTAACACAATCCTGTCCGTCATGTAATTACCACACACTGGTATACTAAATTCATATTAACTCTTTGTGAAATCTTCGCGAAAAGAATAGCTGAGGGCTGCTTTGATGATTACACCACATGCTTCACGTGGTCAACTTGGTTTACACAAAGAGTGTAACTCCACAATAATTTTGATAATTAAAATAAATTATATCGAAAAGCAATTACAAAAGAAAAACCTCAAACTGGTTACTATCGTCTTTCTATTAACCTGATGGGTCAAACAATTGTATAAGCACGTGGTACTGGTCTCACAAAGTACACCCCACATGGGTTGAACATAAAAAAAGTTGCTATATTGAAAAATATTGTCAAGACGAGACGTTATAATCTCACGCACATTCGTATTGAAGATTGATGATGCTAGTTAGAGTTACTGATCAACACGTGGTTCCACTTTACTCATAAAGTAGTGACAAAGCAACTACCGGAATATATTCTGAACTTCACACGAGAATTACACTGCGTTGCAATTTAAGATAACATTAAATATTTTAGAGCTAAACCTGAAATAAAGGAGATTAAATTTTCAGATAGGCTGAACTTAAGAAATCCACTGTCCTACGGACTTAGCAGACATGCGCTTAGCCGGAAATCTTACCACTTCAGACGCTCGCCACGGACAGACTGACCTGGTCCCTTCCTGAGGGTGGCTCACAAATACAAACGGAAGTAGCCAGAGGGGCAGCTACCAACATGACAAGGGACGGACAGGAACATACTAAGGATAGAAACCCCTTTGTTTTTAGAAAGCGTAGCTACCTGTTCTGACGTTGGTCCTACTGTTCTCTAGCAGACAGCCTTGTCTGCTACCCTCAAGCATGCAACTAGAAATACATTTGCTCATTCATCCTCTCACACAGAAGGGAAGGGGGATGACAGTATCTTATCATATACAGTATATAAAAGAAAGCAGATGTAGGTTCCGTATGAGACTGTGTGACATGAATTACATATAAACTGTGTTTTAAAGTGTAGTAGTGTGACAGATCGTTCTTGTTTATGTGTAAAAGTAACACGTTCCACTACTCAGTCTCCTCCCAGATAGTCAGAAACGCCACAGTAAATTTATAAGAGGAATTTATGCCGTAAATGACAACAGATTTAAGAAATTAACATGAAAGGAATCCAGCAGAGACCTTTCATAACCCCAACGCTCCAGGAAAAGACTGTGCAGGGAATTTTCTGGCCATGCTAGGACATTCCCAAGCAGGCTTCTCACACCCTACTTAAACCAAAAGTGTAAAGAAAAGGCAAAAGATCACCAGCTACTTGCTAAAACACAATAATTTCAACAAATCTTTTAAATCTACGAATTTGAAACCGAAAAAGAACACAATCTGTGACACCTGTTTAAAAGATCGTATAGACCTAATTCGGTCAGCAAGTAAAAACAATGGTCCCTGTGTCATTAATATGAAAACAATTTCTGGTTGTTACCCCTATGGAGTTCACCAGTATTTGCTCATGCAAGAGCCACTTGATCACAGGAAAATTTATGACTGTTTATTAAAAAGTAAAGTTTATGAAAATAGCAAAGGTGGCACAGCAATTAAAAAAGAACATGAAAATAACATCAGTATTATAAGGCAGAACATTACAATGCACAATCCGCAAAAGCAAAAAAAATGTGATAGAAGAAAAAAAACATGTTTTACAAAGTGGTTATCGCAAAAAAATTCTATATCTTATAAAACTAATAATTTGTAAAATTAAAATAACTTTGTGGCACTAATTTAATCACTCTACTATATTTCAGTGAGTTAGCAAACAATGACCACTGTGTCATTATACTGAAACTACAATTAATTATGTGATTGTTACCCTTAAGGGGTTCCTCACAATAAATATGCCCCTTGCAAAGGCTAATCGATCACAGTCCAATGAGAATGAATAGCTATCTGACTGATAAATGAAGCAATGCCACTTGAATGAATTTACGAAACAAAATATCACAAATCTAATACATCACACAAGAACAAACATTGATCAATAAAACAGCTCTGAAAGTACAATAGTCAACATCTAAAAAAAAAAAAACACCAATAAATAAAACATCTGCAAAATACAAGAGTCAAAGTCTAAAAAAAAAAGAATAAATAGAACACCTGCAAAATACAAGAGTCAGTCTAATAAACACCAATAAATCGAACCCCTGCAAAACACACGGGTCAAAGTTTCTCTTACAGAAACACACATATATGCATTGAACTAAGAACTGTATAATCACTGTTCACTGACACACTCAGTAGTTCCACTGTTCTGAGGCACAATATAAGGGAAAGGGGGGGGGGGGGGTTCATCGCTGCAGCTGTCAGTAGGGATTTTTGTCCATCTGTTGCATGCAATCCCGCCGTTTCTGCCCTCTCAAGAAGTTTCTCTTGGTGGCCTGTGTCACGTACATCTCGATTTGGTTCCATGTTTGTGTTGTCAAATTCGTGCGGTATCCTCGTTTGACACGCCAGGTTGATATTCCTGGGCAAGGATGACACTTAATGGCTCTTCTTTGTGCCACCCTTAGCTACCAGCGAACATCGAACTATGATTTACTGCCACTTGACAGTGGGCATCCGTCAGGAAATGTTGATAGGCGTTGTTGAAGTCTGCCATTTTCTCTGGACAGTACCTGTCAAAAGGCTCCACGCCCCTTTATCCCCTGTCTTCTGTCGTTTCACTGCGCCCGTCTCACCACGGTCGCGTGCGTGTGGTGCGTTGAAAGCAGATGGATTTCCGCGTGGTGGAACGCTCGCCCATCTCAGGCCATCGCCTCCACGAAGGGTCATACTGGGGCGGCCACCCATTAGCTCCAGGTGCAAGGGAAAGTGTTTGTCGCGTGCCCTTCTTTTGTTGTCGACCGAGCTCCCGAAGTGGCACGGTTGACAGCGTGTCCTGCTGGGAAACCCGCCAGTTTACAACTAGCCCTCCTCCTTGCTGCTCTCGCTGTCTCGTAAGAGTTTAGCCAGTTCGCTTTCATGTTCTCAACTGCATTCACAGAAATTGTTCATCATAATTATGAGATTACAAAATGTCATACATAATACCACTTAGTATTGTCTTTCACAATTTTTAAGAACAAAAGTGAGACTTAATTTTTTTTAAATAAAAAATTTAGATGAATCGACAATATAAAAATAAAAGTTAAATGACTTGACAATATAAAAAATAAAAGTGAAATGACTTGACAGTATAAAAATAGAAATTAAATGAACTGACAATATAATATCTAAATCCACTAATGTGGTATATTCCCGTTTTAATAAATCAAATGCTACTTATTAATTGACTAAAATGAATAGGATTATGCCTTGTGCAAGTATAGGTCAGGGCAGCATAGGGTTCACATGTTATTTACACACACACACACACACACATGCACACCTGTTGTCTATACTACAAACTAACTACCCATAAACATGTATTACTCAAAATTCTACTTCTATCCACTACTAGTTAATCCAACAAGCTACTTCAATGTTACTTCAACAAAGTGTTTACACCACTACAACATTGTTCTAACTCGTCCTCTTCCTGACGCTCGCCGCATATGTCTTGTCACATGACAAATATGGAGAAACTTTCCTTAAACATACACAGTAAAAAGAACAATGGTTATTTACACGCAAAAACATTTATACCAGTTGACACACCTGATAAGAGACTCGCAATTATACATTTATCATACTCATATGTTCACACATAAAACAGTAAGACAATTTCATCTAAAATTACGTTATCAAAAGAATTAATCACACGGATGACTGTGAGAAGGGTCAAAATATTTTCATTGTACAGGTTATACTACATTTTCTTACCCATTTCGTTCCTTCTTTAAGTTACCTTTCGCTTCCAAATCAGTTATTTCGCCTGTGGTGGTCATTCTGGATTGATTTCTCATGAATGGCAAAATTGTGGTCACCTCTATTCTGTAAAACAGTTTCATCTTTACATATTGAACTTACAACAGACACAAAAGATCCGAATCCTCCTGTAGTTTAAATGACAAATGTTTTGCTTCATCCTTATTACCTTAAACCAAGCTTTCCTTCGGTCCCATAATCAAAATTATTTAATCTTCCTCTACCTTCAAGAGGGAAATTTCCTCAGTACAAATCATATAGGCTGCATTGCATCCCACACCAGCGAAAACAGTAAGCTGTAATGCTCACAGCATCAGCAAAACACATAAACGTCGCTTTTCTAGGACAAGTATTAAAACAGAGTAATTTTTCAGGCTCTGGCTCAACATCAGTCAAGACTACAAAAAGGATCCATATTTCCGTTCCATTCTCCATTTGCTGGAAAACTGCTCGTCATTTGACTGCCATAATACTATATCAGGGCCATGTAAATTACACAAACCACAACTCTTCTTTCACCTTGAAGGGAATCAATCTACTTACGAAATCCACAGACAGCACTTTACGTACTCAGCTATAAAGAACAAAAAAGATGTATCATCAATATTAACATATTAGCGCATATTGGGAAGCCATTAGTTAAACAATCGTATTATCGCATCCTGTTTTCAAGATTGTAAACTTCCTCATTCCTTTCTCAGAGTTCTCCTATCTTAAAATATTCATACAGCACGCATACTATAGTAAGAGATCCTCATTTATACTGACAGATGTAGAATAGTAATAGATAGATAGTAGCACTGAAAGCAGAAAATTGGAAACAAGGCTACTAACAGCTGGGGACCTGGGTTTGCCAGACCCATAATACCCACAGATCGGATATTCCCCTGAGTTTTGCATTAATTCAACACAGATATGACTTACATATAAACTGTGTTTTAAAGTGTAGTAGTGTGACAGATCGTTCTTGTTTATGTGTAAAAGTAACACGTTACACTACTCAGTCTCCTCCCAGATAGTCAGAAACGCCACAGTAAATTTAGAAGAGGAATTTATGCCGTAAATGACAACAGATTTAAGAAATTAACATGAAAGGAATCCAGCAGAGACCTTTCACCACATATTGGCTTGACTTACATAGTTTGGAAGTATTGGAGACTGGCTGTTAGAAAGACGTCAAGCGAATTTTTGGCTGTTTTTATAAATAGATATATTTCGCGTTTAGTTTTGGTGAATTTCTTTGTTATGGAGTTGAGCTTCGCTCGACTGTGTGTTCAGTAATCCCCTGTATCCGTCGGTATGCTCGGGATTATTTGTGGCTAAGAGGTCAAGTGTGTTTTCGTAACCATGTACAATTTGAATGGCCTCGTGAACTAATTGTTCAAAATAATTTAAAAAAAGCGTTTAGAACAATTACGGAAGTTGTTTTCTATCTACAATAGGGCCTGAAAATGTATTTTTGTCAACATACGGAAGGTAGATTGAAGTCACTGCCAACTATAATTGTATGAGTAGCGTACCTATTGGTGATGAGACTCAAGTTTTCTTTGAACTGTTCAGCAACTGTTTCATCTGAGACCAGGGGTCGGTAAGAGGAGGCAGTTATTAATTTATTTCGGTTGTCGAATATAACCTCTGCCCATACTAAGTCACAGGAAGTATCTGCTTCAATGTCACTTTTGAGCTGAAACACACACTACATTGTTTTTCCTTAAGTTGTGCTTCTTGTTTCTGTTGTAGTGCAGATCATTATAATTACGGCTTTTCCCTCCAAAACCTAGGGTGCTTTCTCTGTGACCCTGTAAATACCAGAGCTAAACAATGTAGAATAACAACGTACGTTACAAACATAGCATTCCGTATTACTTCATTTCCTTATTTCTAGCATTTTAAAATTGTACGTCGACTTTAGATGACATGTCAATCATAGATGTTCTTACCTCTATTTAGTGAACGTATTTTCAGTCATGTTTTGAACATTCTCCCGCTACACTTTATTAACTAATGTTTCGCCGTAGGGGATATCGGATTTTAGAGAGTAAATTAATTTTGAGTATGTCGTTCTCCTTTTCAGACATTCACATTCCCACTTCTTCTTTCCTTATTGTCTTTTGGGCATGCAGCTGTAGTAATTAACGTAGGCTCAAATGCAGTGATCAAAAAGAAATGATTACCGTACATTCGCATTCTCTTTACAACGTTCCTTTCTTGTTGCTCCCCTGCCGATGGACTGTTTCTATCGCGATCGGTAAGCGTGAGAGGAAGCTACCGTACAGACAGAGGGACCTATGTTTATACTTGGCAGAACTAATTACATACTGACATAATCGTCGGTGTTGCTTTCGTTTTGCAAAATTTATAAATATTTCGATTTCGAAAAAGACGCTCTGTATTTCGCCAAAATGTCGAAGAAGAAGGTTCCTTACGTACTGGTTGTATCGAGTAAGATGTGGAGACGGCGGTTTGAAAGCGGACAGAAGAAGTACGAGGAAGGGCGTCCCTTACCTGTGGGATCGCTACTCAAGCTACCTGGCGAAGGGGCAAGTGTGGCAAATGTCCGGCGTGGCGAATGTCCGGCATTCGTCCGGCCGTGGAGAGAGAACAAAGAGCGGGCAGCCACAGGACAGGAGTGTCCGGAGGGAGTGACGTCAGACCCTCGTCCCTGCTGCTGCTGCTGCTGGCGCTAACAACCGCCTGGCGACCCTGCGGCCCTTGTCCACGTCCACAGCCCCCTCCCGGCCGGCCGCTCTCTCCAGAGGCCACTCGTTGTAAAGATTAGCCAGCTGTTAATTACGGGGAACCCCTCAAAAAACACGGCAACTTCTACACGCGAAACCGACGTTCTAGCGGCAGGTAGTCAGTAGTTATTCACCGAAAGTACCGGGATCGAGTCCTTGTCCGGCACACAGTTTTAATCTGCCACAAAGTTTAAAAACAGCTTACATTCCTCTAAAAACAAGTAAATAAAATGTAGATTAAGGTACAACGTCCCATCTACGACAAGGTAATTAGAGCTCTGGATCGGGTTGTGGACGGACGGTGAAGGAAATCGACCGTCTCCTTTTCATTCCCAACATTCGCTGCAAGCGATTTAGAGACGTCACGGGAACTTTAATGTGGATGATAAGACGGGAGATACGAGCCACTGTCCTCTAGAATCCGAGTCCATTGTCTCAACATTGTGCCACTGACTCGGCACACTCCTCTGTAGAGTGAAAGATTGGTACTGGTGTAAGTCACTGCATACATTCATATTTCGTTGGTATCTCAGGGCGTCATGTTTCAGAGTATTCAGCCCTATGAAAAAACAACTCCAACAAGCCTGAAATATGGTTTCGCAGGTTGTGGAAAGGGTCCCAAATCAGTTGCTGCTAGTTGCACAAACATACAAACTTTATTTGTTAAAAACACTTAACCACACATGCCCTTAAAAGAATTCAGAAACAATACGGCTGAAGGCCAAAACACAAGTTATTAAAATTTCGTTAAGGAATACACACGGATGAACCCCTTAGTTAGAAAATAGAAGAACTGAGGGCTTAAGGCCTGGATAACAGGAACTCCAGTAAGGAAATTTTAAAAGGTTTTAGACAAAGACCTTTCAAATTTTAATCTAAGTAGGCTGAAGGCCTAATCTTAAAGTATTTCACATAAGGTTCGGCTGAAGGCCATGTAGTGAACATAAAACAACTCAAGGTTTAAGACCTGGATAACAAATTAAGAATTTTGAAAATTCAAAATTTTTTTTTCTTCAGACTGCTGAAGACCGTATCTTAAAATATTTCATATAAGGTTCGGCTGAAGGCCACATACTGAGCATTAAAACAAACTAAATTAATACGCAGCTGAAGGCCTTGCACAGCACTTGAGACTAAAAGAAAATCACAATCCTAAACAACAGACCAGTGGTGCTCAGAAGTGTTCCAAGGGTCGGCCTGGGGAGGAAACTCTAACAACGCTTTAGGTGAGACAGGAATCCGAGCGTAACGCTAAATAATCGGGTGCCAGCACGACCTACGGACGGCTGAAGAACCAACCAACAACCTAATCAATTCCCTTCCCTGCGCTAATGACCGTAGCAGTTTTGCGCCCTAAAACCAAAACAAAAGCCGGCCGCGGTGGTCTCGCGGTTCTAGGCGCTCAGTTCGGAACCGCGTGACCGCTACGGTCGCAGCTTCGAATCCTGCTTCGGGCATGGATGTGTGTGATGTCCTTAGGTTAGTTAGGTTTAAGTCGTTCTAAGTTCTAGGGGACTGATGACCACAGATGTTAAGTCCCATAGTGCTCAGAGCCATTTGAGCCACCAAAACAAAAAATTCCCTTCCACCCAACCAATAGCACGACAACCGAAATATCAACGAGGACGAAGATCGCAGCAGCACTAAACACAGTCAAGGCACAATAACCGCTCAAAGAAAAAGAAAGGAGGACATCATCAATCTGTCGAACTACACTCCGTGCCGAACAGCATCAGCACACTGAGGAAAAAACACTGCCGGGAAACTACGCTAACGACCAGGGCAGGTAACCGGAACGTTAATGGCCACAAGGCAGAAGATACCGCTGGTACACTTTACTAATAAGTTACAATCATTTCAATCGTTAAACGCCATACAGGAAGACGGCTGCAAAATTTGCGACTCCAGCACACCATACATTGCTCCTTGCGGGAACGGCCCAGGAAGCAATGAACTGAGAGATGTCACAGCAGATGAGGTTTTGTAGCAGGTCAACTCCACTACCCAGGTTCGGTGGGCACCTCTTGCAGCTAGTGCTTCACAACTCCAACCGCGCGTGCACACCACCAGCGGCCCGGACTGACAACACGCCGCGGAGTCTTCCTCGCTGCTCTGTCGCAACTGACCGACTACGCACACACACACACACACACACACACTCACACACACCACCACCACCACCACCACACGGGAAATATAGTGGTCACACCAAAGATGGTACAGCAGTACTAGTATCGACAAACGCTGCTGCTGCCACTGATGGAGGCAAGTGAGCACCTCGTTCAGGTAGTAACTGAGGGAGCAATAAGGCGCCATTCGATGGTGAGAAGATGCCAAAAAGAAAAAATGGCATCAGAGTGAGCCGGCCACGGCTCAAAGCCCATGTCTTTTTCATGTCAAGGTACAATTCAGTACGTATATTTACGGTGTACTCACAAAATTTTAATTACCACCTCAAATAAATTAAGCTGCGACCGTGGATTTTGGTGATGGTGTTAGCCATTCTCTTCACGTTCCCTCTTCAACGCGATACATTTGTCTTGACAATTGATATAAATATGTAGTCTTTCGCATGCGGTGTTAGTCTCATCGAAATCCTTCTGGTTGCACTGGCACGTCATCTTATAAAATACATAAAAATTGTAAAAATACAGAAGTAACGGACGTTTCAGCTGTGTTCCTGTGGTCTACTTCACGACGTAGACTGACGCTCTACAATAGAGCCGAAACGTCTGTTATTTTAGTGTTTTCAGAAGGAGTTTAATGAAATGAGTGATTTGCAGACCTCGGCTGTAAATGTCTGTATTTACATTGTTAGCAATGCAGGAAGTGGGAGAGCCAGGCAAGAAAATATAAAATTCTGTGACAAATTTTATTTCATTGCCAGAGGTATTAACAAAGGAAATTTGAACAGTTTAAAAAGTCAGTCTTCAAGCAAAATTTAACACACATTAAGAAAATCAGCCTTCACGCAAGATTAACACAGTTGCGAAAGGCAATGTTCACGGGAAATTTACCACAGTTAAGAAATTCCAACTAGACTTAATAGAACTACGAAGGAAGTTTTCAAGCAAATTTAACACAATTAAGAAAAACATTCTTCGATTAAAAATTAGAGGTCCAATCACCCTAGGTTATAATTTATAATATTTACAAGCAGTACGAAAACTTTAATGGAGAGCATACACTCTGCAAGTAGCCTGTTTATATGTTTATATGTTGGCAGCGCGATAGACTGCATTAATAACTCTGACAGCACTATGCGCCCTCTGAAAGAGACTCTGTGGCTGGTCGGACTCGCAGTTTGAAGTGAACAGCCAGCATTGATGGCAGTTGGAAGTGAATAGCCAGCAGTGAGCTTGTAGTTAGCAGTGATGGAGGTCAGAGGTCTGAAGTGTTAGCGCGAGCGGACAGTCTGGACGCGTCCGTCATAGAGATTTAAAATTATTGACGATTATATAATTTTTTAGAACTGGATGTCACGGACGACTATATAATTTTTGAACCGGTTGTCACATGATTAAGGTAAAATCTGCTAAATACATTGTTTGCTCGGCAGCAAAATCTTTCCTTTGCTAACAATATGCCTATTAGTAGTTAGAGCCTACGGTAGTTAGAATCTTTTATTTAGCTGGCTGTATTGGTGCTTACTGTATCGCTGTAGTTCCTGGAATGAAGTTTTTCTGTGAGGTAAGTGACTTATGAAATGTATATGTTATTGTTAGGATTTCTCCTAATTCAGGGACATTCTTTTGTGTTAATTATTTGACCAGTCAGATCGCGTATGGTTGTATATTGCGGGTCATAAATGAACAGAATAACTTTGAGCTGCATTTGTCAGGGAAAGCCGGCCGCAGTGGCCGAGCGGTTCTAGGCGCTACAGTCTGGAGCAGCGCGACCACTACGGTCGCGGGTTCGAATCCTGCCTCGGGCATGGATGTGTGTAATGTCCTTAGGTTAGTTAGGTTTAAGTAGTTCTAAGTTCTGTGGGACTGATGACCTCAGCAGTTAAGTCCCATAGTGCTCAGAGCCATTTGTCAGGGAAAATTCTGTAGGTTAGTGTTGACATGGTAAAGACAAGCAAAGAGACAGTACTTCAATTTCACTCAGCAGTTTCAGAATTAAATTAAGAAGTTTCACCTCTCAGTTATTTCAGTTTAAGTAAAATTTAATAAAGAAGTTTCAACTCAGATAGGCATGAAAATGAAATACGTGCCGAAAATAACTACAGGCCATGCAATACTAAGCACACAACTGGGAATGAAAATCATAATAAACAGAGTGACTATAATTAAAGTTCCAGTTTCAAAACGCTGGAAAAAACGAACTACTGCTCAGAATGGGCAAATCTGGAGCGAGTATTATCGAATATTATGGGAAAAAATTACGAAAATTCCACTACCATATTGCACTGTAAGCAGCAGAATGTACAATTAAAAGACGCAGAGTACACGACTGTTCCTCACTTTGTTTCTGAGACGCTCGGCGTGACTGTATCAGAGCGGGATCGCGCGTTGCTGGTAAAGCTCTTTTAAAAGAACGGTGACTGCGCGCCAGTCTGCAGAAATTCCGGACACTCAATGTACGAAAAAAGGTGTTGGTCCTATGTCTACCAATTGTCTGGGTAAAATGATTACGAAATTCGAAAACACGGGTTCTTCTCAAGTCCATTGTGGTGTGGGAGGAAAACGATTAATCCAACTTAGTTGAAGATGTGGCCACAGCATTGCAGGACGGATCGAGCTGTGAAGTGCAAACATGCAGTGCATGGGGATTGCCCAAACTCTGGACATGCCTGTGAGCACGGAGCATAAAATTCTATGAAACATACTGCACTGCTATTCGTGCATAATTACCCATGCAGTTGCTTCACGTTGACCAGGCAGTAAGACAGACATTTGCTCTAGGACTTTCTTCCTCACATGTAAGAGGATAAAGAATGCCAAGGAATGTTTTTTGGACAGACGAAACCTATTTCCATCTCCAAGGACATGTACAGTCGTGGACAAAACGAGCGAGACACCCTCGTCTTTTCGTTATGCTGATGCGCACAGCTTTAAAGTCAGCTACACAGCATAACAGGCAAGGCGACGAAGTGCTACCAACATACTATGCACAGGCGTGAAATTGAAAAACTATCCGAACTTCGTCAGACTGTTTTCAATCATGTCTAAGTCTATATTAATGCTGATTAGCGTGTCAAGCACAACACGTAAATATAAGATATAAATGAAAGAAGAAACGCTAATTAGTATGAACTGTACTAATAAAAATGAATTTCAGCTTATCGAGATAACATGTTTTAGTAAGACAAAGTATCCCAGATCGTTACGAATTAGCAAAATATTATGCGCAATAGGCCGCGAAACGGTCTGTGTCAACGTTCAGACCAGTCATACTGGATTACTGTTGTGTAAATTTTGTTTACATAAAGAGCCGTATCTTTAGATTGCGTTCACATAGAAGCTCACTTTTTTACGCCAACAAGGGACCGTACACCGCAGGAATTGCGATACATTTCCGTTTATTATGTCTACCCGTACTAGAGGTAAACGGATTTTAAGGGTTGTGTAGACAGATAGACGGTCAAGAAAGTGAGGCTAGCAGGGTTCCATTTTTACCGATTTAGGTGACTAAATCCTAACAACGAAAATAGCTACGACAGTTACTGAAGATGAGGGCTGCATAAATAATTCACCCTACTCTTTATTCGAAACGTTCTAGTTGCAGTCGATACATCAGCATATTACTCGTAGCTACCCTTTCGATAGAAACCACGTTTACAGGAAAGCAAATAAAATGCATTTGCCTATACACGTGGTAATTCAGATCGTAGTATTAATGCCACAGCGTTTTAGAAGTGCGAGCATTCCCATAGCTTAAGAAACACGTCGGCTAATGAACGTTTCCTGGCTGTGGCGAGTCTAATGGAGAAATCGTTACATTGTAGAATACGTTTGACAGCTATGTCGACGTTTATGTCCTGGGGTGGTGCAGAATTATCCTACTAAATTTACTCACTAATAACAGTATTTAGTATTTCGATAAACATCCCGAATGATTGTCATATAAGCGATGACATGAAGGTAGAAAATTCATGTTTTTGAGTCCTGAAAGCTCTATGCAAAAGAAACTGCAGATCATTTTGCCATTTTCATTGCGAAATTGCCGGTTTATTCATGTCTGGGGTAATAGTAGAGGGCCGTTTGCCTGCGTTGTCAGCTACCGTAGTGAAAGGTGTTTGTTTTCGGTTCTAATCTCGGTGGAGGCAGATAGACCATCAATAAAGCAATTTTAATAAATTCTCGCGACCCCAGTACGTTTTTTTGCTACCTTTATTCGGTACCGACGCCCTATGGATGTCAATATGAAACTCTTGTAGAATTTCATACTTGTTGCTGCCTACTTTTTCCGCTTCTGTCAATAATTGAATTGACTACAGTGTGGCACTGAATGATTTTTAACTGAATTTCGTTATGAATCTTCACACACTGCTAAATTTGCACACTTTCATGGTAGGTCAGCAACGGTAATCCAGTATGACTGCTCTGAACGTTGACACAGACCGTTTCTCGGTCGAATGCGCATAATATTTTGCTAATTCGTAACGATCTGGGGTACTTTGTCTTACTAAAACAGTTATGTTATCTCGATAAGTTGAAATTCACTTTTATTAGTACAGTTCATACGAATTAGCGTCTCTTCTTTCATTTATATCTTGTAATTACGTGTTGTGTTTAACACACTAATCAGCATTAATATAGTCTTAGACATGATTGAAAACAGTGTGGCATAGTTCAGATAGTTTTTCAATTTCATGCCTGTGCATAGTATGCACAGGCCTGTTATGCTGTGTAGCAGACTTCAGAGCTGTGCGGATCAGCATAACGAAAAGGCAAGGGGTCTCGCTCGTTTTGTCCACGACTGTACATACACAGAATTGCAGAATATGGGCAACGGAAAATCCTCCCGCATACCAACTGGCATCGCTTCATTCTGCAAAGTTAACTGTGTGTTGCAGGCTGATGACATCGTTTATGATAGGGCCATCTTTTTGGAAATTTGTGGTAAGTCCTGCGGGACCAAGCTGCAGAGGTCATCGGTCCCTAAGCTTACACACTACTTAATCTACCTTAACCTAAGGACATAACACACCCATGCCCGAGGGAGGATTCGAACCTCCGACGGGTGGAGCCGCGAGGACCGTAACAAGGCGCCTGAGACCGCTCGGCTACCCCTAGCGGCCGGTTATGTTTTTTGTCGAGGAGATGGGTCCTGCGCATCCTGTCACCTGTGCCGTCAATCGTGAACGCTATGAGAGCCTTTTGCGCACCAACGTGATTCCAACACTTCAACAGCGTGAATGTGTAGGTAGCACAATTTTTATGCAATCTGGCGCTCCTCCGCGCATCTTACAGGTAGTGATGCAGCTGCTGCAGAGGCATTTTGGAAATGCTAGAGTTATCAGCTGTCATTTCCCTTCAGTCTGGTCGTCTAGATTACCTGATAATAATCCGTATAACTTTTGCCTGTAGCATTATCTGAAAAATGCCGTGCACAAAACTCCGTTTCCAAACGTAGCTGAAGTCACGCACATTGTTCGCAATGCATTCTGAACGTGACCCCTGAGAACTCCGGTCTCTAGTGGAACATGCTGTTTCTCGGTTCGAGTCGTGGCAGGCAACGGTGGACAGCATGTATCACATGTCTTGCGCCAGTCTCACGCCAGTGAAAAATCGATGTCATTGTTCTTTTTACGCGTTTTTTGGCCCCAGGACAATTAAAAACCGATGTCATTATTGCTTTTTATGCAATTTTTTGCCTCAGGACAAAGATCAATTTTCTTCATCGTTTTCGTGGGGGATGCGCTAACCTAACTAGGTGCCACAACTACTGAATGCCAAACTTGTGCGGTCAAACACGGTGCATACTGCGGTTGGCTTAATGTGCAACTCACGCCGTAGTCATTGTACTGCGATGCATCTTTGACTTGTAGTCGAACCCATTTACGTTCGACGCTTACACGTCTATGCGGATAATTTCGTTAAATTTTTTTGCTTCCATAATGTTTCCCCCTTCAGCGATATCATTCCATTCAAATTTGACGTGATTCTGATTAGTACTTTCTTTTAAGTAGAACTTTAATTGTTACCAGCCTATAAAAGCGTTACCGATTCCTGTATACAAAAAGAAGTTCATGTGATACAAAGCCAAGACTTCGCATGTGGCATTAAAACTAATGTTTCTAGAGAAGTAACCAGTTACAAGTCACCCTCACCACATGAAAAGCCACGTATAAAACATGTTGATGCCTTATTATTTTAGCGTAGCAAGGGAAGTTACAGCAGATTGGGTTTTCAACGAATTGAAAGCGCTGGCTCAGTTTTAACAAATTAAGGTTCATCAGATGCCACATTATCGAGGCTGTAGCCAAGACTTTAAGGCTCGCTCGACGTTAACGTTCTTTTCATTGCGACGCATCACACTCGAGGCCGATTACGGCCAAATGCCACACTACTTCATCGTACCCCCCCCCCCCCCCGGCCATGCCACATCGGGCGGGTACAAACACTGGCTGAGGTCCATCCAGCGTGTAGCACATCGCTTCAGCGCCGAGGCGCCACCGTCAGACAGCGTACCGAGAAAGACAGACCTCACGCAGGCGCGTCCGGGGCTATATTTTCAGACTAAATAATTAATTAAGCCTCCCCCCTCCATCCCCCTTCTCTCTGTTATTGCCTCTCTCTCCCTCATACACACACAAACAAACATTCATCCAAGTCTAACACACACATAGCAAAAAACACACACTCAAAGCTAGTGAACAAATATCAAACCATATGTACACAATAGAAACAAAAGACTGAAGACAGACACATAGCAATAGTTGGCAACACTACACGCGGTAAATACACACACGTTCAGCGCACAATGAAAAGTGCAAATGTAGTGTTAAAATCACTCCACTCCATAACCACTGCGGCAGCACTAGCACAGCAGCCATAATAGGTCTTTAGATACAATAAATCGGTCTTGGTTGCACACGATAGGTTTATTTAAACTTCGCATGTGACTCGTTTCGCGTGTTCTAGGCATCTTCAGAAAATCTGGGGAAATTACAAACTGGTATAACTACAGATTGCTATTAAAGATAATAATAAATGAATACATTCCAAATAACAGGAGGAAGAGAAACATCAATTGGAAAATGGAAGACATGGCCACATCTGTGCTTGATGGAGTGGCGAGGGCTATAACTTTCAACTCATAAAATATTACACCATTACTGAGCTTACCGAATAAAAACTCTTGCTAATCGCGAATATAGTTAAAAGTCCAATAGAATCGGGTGATGACATCAAGGTAGCCACTGTCGATGCTTCATTACATCACTGATAAAATTCTTCCTATTCGTATTTGAGGCGTCAAACATGATTAAAAGTCCCAAACAACTGGGAGGAAAGTGCCGGATGGCTAATGTCAATGCTTCTTTATATCACCTAGAAGCAACACGAAAAAAGGTAATGAAAGCAGGAAAAAGAAAGCTACTAAGGCGTCTAACTTCGGAAATAGGCAAACTCAGTGATCATAAAAGCTCACGAGTGCAAAATATGCCCATATAATAGCTAGGCTAACACACCTTTGGCAAACTAACAATTGGAAAACAGCTAAAGAATTTTAGTAAAATACGAAGCAGCGAAGCCATAAGCAATGTCGATCCTGAAAACTGATTTCAGCGCTGATAATTTACCAATGAAGAGACCACCCCATGAACACAAAAATATGGTCTGCTTACAACACTTTGAGCACGCGCTGTTATGCCGGCAGCTAAATTGCTAAACAAATGTCAAGACCTCGTGGAAGTAAGGTGTATCACTGGGCCCTCGAAAATCTTTTATATGAAGCCGCTAAATATTTGTTACAAGGAAGTATGTGAATGTCGTTGCTGATGATCGTTTCATTCGCCGCAGTTGAATCTGTGCCCTTATTTTGTGCCTAATCACAACCTCGTAGGTCGCGACATATTCCCAAAAAAACAGCGAAATACCCTCTAATACAAAAATCGACGCACCACGAAGGAATTACCAAATGGGACGGAAATCGGTATATGTGATGTACATGTACAAACAAACAAATGATTACAATTTCAGAAAAATCGGAAAAAGAGCTTCACAAATTGAGAAAGTCAGTAACGCGTTGGCCCACCCCTGCCCCTTATGAAAGCAGTTATTCGGCTTGGCATTCATTGACAGGTTGTTGGATGTCCTTCTGAAGGATATAGCGCCAAATTCTGTCCAATTGGCGCTGTAGATTGTCAAAATTCCTCGCTGATTGGAGGGCCCCGCTCCAAACGTTCTCAGCTGGGGAGAGAGCGGGCGACCTTGCTGGTCAACGTAGGTTTGGGAAGTATGAAGATAAGCAGTAGAAACCCTCGTCGTGTGTGAGTGGTTATTATCTTGCTGGAATGTAATCCCAGAATGGCTTGCCACGAAGGGCAAGAAAACGGAGAGTAGGATGTCCTCGACGTACCATAGTGCTGTAAGGGTGACGCAGATGCCAGCCAAAGGGGTCCTGCTATGAAAAGAAGTGTCACTCCAGACCATCACTACTGCTTGTCAGGCAGTACAGCATGTCATAGGCTGGTATACTACCGCTCTCCAGGGCGTCTCGAGACACGTCTTCAGCTTGATATATCATCGATTGGAGTACAACGGGCGTTTGGTATCGGGTACCTCGAAATACGCCATTGCCCACAGTGGCACATAAAGCTGTAAGTCTTCAGTGGGACAGAAGCTGGCTGGAGGCTTGTAGCGTGATGCAAAGAGTCGTGGTTTTGCCTTGTTTAAATTATACAAGGCCTCGAGTGCACCAGTGACCTAACGAGGCGTTTAAAGCTCAGCGCGTAGTGGGTGTAGTTCAGGTCCAATGTCGTTCTGCGACTTTTTTTGGCGTGTTTTTGGTATCATGTCTTGTGACCGCTCAGGCAGGTTACCGTGAATTTGAGCCAGAGTATTTAATTTATATTCTCAGTGAGCAAGTGTTCCATTTTCTTTGTTTTACTTTTGTTGGTATTCATCTTGTAACATCTTGTATGCAAGACACTATCTATTTCGTTCAACTGATCTTCCTAGTCTTTTACTGTCTCTTAAGAAATTACAATGTCGTTGGCAGTCCTCAACATTTTTAATTCTTGATCCTGAATTTCAATCATTTCAGAATTTCTATTTGCTTCTTTCTCCTTCTTGCTCAATGTTCAGATTGTAGAAATAGGGGTTAGGTGGAGGACTCTGTGGATGAGACTTATGCTATACACATCCTTACGGCATCTGCTATTCGCTTTCGGTATGTACAGTTGTTTTATCTGCATCTGCAGTTGTTAAAATATTGTACATCACTGAAGCCCTTTAGATTCGACAGGGTCCTAATCATAGGTTTGCGCCTTGTGTGAAGTTTCCTCCTAAGAACGACTTCATAATTCATAATATTATAATAATGGTAGATGTGGATAGAAGTCGTCTGAATGTGAACGCAGACGAGGCACGAGCAGATCCGGTGCGGATGTGGATCTCATATCTCTTATTCACGCAGACCTCTAGCAGTAACACTGTGTCACTGCCCTCTCAACTACCGTTTCTTAAACAAGCCCAACTTTTTTATATTCCTTATTTCCACAGGCAGTGCTTGCTACAGAATAGTAATAAAATCCGTTGTGTACGTGTCCAGCATCACATTTTGAGTTAGCCGAGGGTGACAATGACACCAACGAAGACAACGAAATGTATCCACTTCACTCTGAAGAAACTTCACAGTAACCAGAGCGTGAACTTACCCTCTCTCGTTCTTCGACAGCAAATAGAGAACCCCAGCTTCATCTTACTTGCCCATCTGAAAACGCGAGAAGTCAGGAAACATCACATATCACGTACCCAAAAAAAGAGTCCAAATTAAGTTTCTTATGCACAACGTACGTAAATAAATACTCCTACAGGTAAATAGTGTGCACACAATGCTCTCAACATAATGATGTATTTCCTGCAGACTTCTCCATCATGGCCATAAATTTGACTTGTCTCACACTTTGTGCATTGCATAGATCTTGTAAGTAGGCTATTTAGGTTTTCTTATTGGTAACGCCCCGTAGCGCTCAGTATGAAAATCACTGGCTGTGCTGTGTGCAGTCTGTGGCTAGTTTGCATTGTTGTCTGCCATTGTAGTGTTGGGCTGCTGGATGTTAACAGTGCGTAGCGTTGTGCAATTGGAGGCGAGCCGCCAGCAGTGGTGGATGTGGGGAAGTGAGATGGCGGATTTTTGAGAATGGATAATCTGGAGGTGTGTCCATCAGAAACAGTACATTTGTAAGAATGGATGTCATGAACTGCTATATATGTTATGACCATTAAGGTAAATACATTGTTTGTTCTCTATTAAAATCCTTCATTTGCTAACTATGCCCATCAGTAGTCAGTGCCTTCCGTAGTTTGAATCTTTTATTTAGCTGGCAGTCGTGGCGCTCGCTGTACTGCAGTAGTTCGAGTAACGACGATTTTTGTGACGTAAGTGATTTGTGTTAGTTAGTCAGGGCCATTTTTTTTGTAGGGATTATTGAAAGTCAGATTGCGTTGCGCTAAAAAATATTATGTGTCAGTTTAAGCACAGTCATGTATAATTTTTCTAAGGGGACGTTTCAATCTTATAACTATGCCATTGTTACCTACAATAACTGAACTGTACAATATGCTCTTCAGTGTCGTTCAAATAACTTGCGGGAAAGCGGCCAGGTGATGTTTTCGACAACGACCAGTACCAATACAGTGAACAGACAGATGGAATTGCGATTGGAAACCCATTGTCACCTATTATTGCCAATTTACACTGATGATGAGTGGCAGCCGTTCGAGATTAGCTCGAAATAAATTTGCTGAATACAAATACCTCAGCCTCAACTGTATTAGGTACAAGTGGCGACATGCCAAGGCGGTCACTAGACGATAAATCACAGGTCTTGAGTGCCCACAGTATTATTTTCACTTATCCAGGACTACAGAACTAAGTTGCAAGCATCCAGCTATGAAAGTATGAGACTATGTTATAGGGACATAGCAATGTGACATATGGACGTTTGGGTCAGTCTGGGAGGCATGTAAGGGAAGCCTAATGGTAAGTCGACCCCTCACAATAAGTAGGAAATACGGATTTGACTCCTCGTCTGGCATACATAAAACCATAAAATATATGAATATAATAATCTCTACCCTGGTCGTTTGTCAGGAGATTGTCAAAATAGGTGAATAAAATGCAGTAAAGTGCAACTGCGGATATTTACAGAATTAATACACTGTCAGAATGAAAGTTAGTTATGTCCTTTTAATAAATTTGTCATACATAAAATACTTAATCTTGACTGTTGTGACCAGGTGCTGTCAAAACTGAAACCTAACAGACATTTTTACTGAAGCTGGTCTAACAGTCCCTCTTAAGATATTCATCTACAGAGTAGAAGAAGCTGCTTTGCAAAAAGTCTTTAAACTCTGTTTAAACTGCGCTCTGTCTGAAACAAAGTTTTTAAATGGTCGCTGCCAATTTATTGAAAATGTGTGTTCCTGAATATTGGACCATTTTTTGGACCAAGGTAAGTGATTTTAGGCCTTTATGTAGGTTGTTCTTATTCCTACTGTTGATATTATGTATTCAGCTATCGGTTGGAAACAGAGATATGTTACTTGCAACATTCCTTTCGTTAAGGAATAAACATACCTAGAAATAGTGGTTAGAATAGGAAGTTCCTTGAACGGGTTGCTACAGGATGTTCTTGAATCTACACCAAAAACGAGTCTTGAACGCTAAAAACTTTTGCTCGGTTTGACGAGTTACGCCAGAATACGAAATTCTGTGACATAATAGAATGAAAGTAAGGAAAATATGCAAGTTTTTTTTTTTGATGTCTCCTACATCTGTCATCATTCTCACTGCAAATACAGACTTGTTTATGCACTTCAGCAGTTCTGTGGTATGCTCTTTCCAACTGGATTTTTTATCGAGTTGTAATCCTAGTGGTTTTTTATCGAGTTGTAATCCTAGTGGTTCATGGTGTGGGTTCCTGTAGTCATGTCCTAGTTCATGAACCACGGGCAACGTATGAGTGGCCAAGTAAATGGTCCCGACAGTCGGGATACCAGTTACTTTGGAATAAGGCTGGGCATCTCGGACATATTCTGAGTCGTGGTCACCTTTGTGCTCATACGGCAAAGACTACCAAATCCACCGGTTAGTCCCTCAGCCGTTAGGGGTACAACCCAATGGGACTCGGGGCAAGTAAGGCTAGCAACCTGGTACTTTAAATATGATGCTGGCAATAATCAGAGCAAAATGCCTCGGACCTTTGGAGGTGACGGAGTCCCACCTCTAACTGACAAACCAGGGACTCCTGAGATACGACTTGGCAAACAAATGGTAATGAGATGAGGAGCTATTAATATCAGTGGGGGCTACTCTGGGAAGAAGGTAGAGCTGGCAGAGGCTGCAAGTAAGATGGGGCTGGACGTTTTAGCTGTTAGTGACATTCGGGTAAGGGGTGAGAAAGAAGAGGAAGTGGGAGAATACAAGGTCTACCTGTGAGGAGTCAAAGCAGGAATAGCACAATGGGGTGTAGGGCTTTACACCAGGAAAGAAATGGAACCCAGCGTAGTTGCAATAAGGTATGTAAACGAACGACTGATGTGGATAGATTTGACAGTGTCTAGCAAGAAAATTAGGATTGTGTCAGTATATTCGCATTGTGAAGGGACAGATCAAGATAAGATGGATAGTTTTTATGAGGCACTCAGTGATGTAGTTGTTAGAGTAAAGGACAAAGACAGTGTTCTGCTCATGGGTGATTTTAACGCCAGGATCGGAAATCGAACAGAAGGGTATGAAAAGGTTATGGGTAAATTTGGAGAGGATATGAAGGCCAACAGGAACGAGAAACAACTCTTGGATTTCTGTGCCAGTATGGGCTTAGTAATCACAAACTCCTTTTTTAAACATAAGAACATTCACCGGTATACTTGGGAAGGCAGGGGAACCAGATCTGTCATTGACTGTATAATAACAGATCAGGAATTCAGGAAGGCTGTGAGGGACACACGTGTATTCAGGGGATTCTTTGATGACACTGATCATTATTTAATCTGCAGTGAAATTGGGATTGTGAGGCCGAAAGTGCAGGAGGTCAGGTCCATATGTAGGAGGATAAGAGTGGAGAAACTTCAGGATAAGGAAATCAGGCACAAGTACATAACAGCAATCTCAGAAAGGTACCAGTTAGTTGAATGTAGTCAATTACAGTCATTGGAAAAGGAATGGACAAGGTACAGGGACACAGTACTAGAAGTGGCTAAAGAATGTCTTGGAACAGTAGTGTGTAAAAGTAGGAAGAAGCAAACAGCTTGGTGGAATGATACAGTCAAGGCAGCCTGTAAAAGGAAAAAGAAGGCGTATCAAAAATGGCTACATACCAGAACCCAGGTAGATAGAGAAAGTTATGTTGAAGAAAGAAACAAAGCCAAACAGATAATTGCAGCATCCAAGAGGAAATCGTGGGAAGACTTTGGAAACAGGTTGGAGACTATGGGTCAAGCTGCTGGAAAACCATTCTGGAGTGTAATTAGCAGTCTTCGAAAGGGAGGTAAGAAGGAAATGACAAGTATTTTGGACAGATCAGGAAAACTGCTGGTGAATCCTGTGGATGCCTTGGGCAGATGGAGGGAATATTTTGAAGAGTTGCTCAATGTAGGTGAAAATGCGATCAGTAATGTTTCAGATTTCGAGGTAGAATGGGATAGGAATGATGATGGAAATAGGATCACATTTGAGGAAGTGGAAAAAATGGTCAATAGATTGCAGTGCAATAAAGCGGCTGGGGTGGATGAAATTAAGTCGGAACTCATCAAATACAGTGGAATGTCAGGTCTTAAATGGCTACACAGGATAATTGAAATGGCCTGGGAGTCGGGACAGGTTCCATCAGACTGGACAAAAGCAGTAATCACACCAATCTTTAAACATGGAAACAGAAAAGATTGTAACAACTACAGAGGTATCTCTTTAATCAGCGTTGTGGGTAAAATCTTCGCAGGTATTGTTGAAAGGAAAGTGCGAGTATTAGTTGAGGACCAATTGGATGAAATTCAGTGTGGGTTTAGGCCTCTTAGAGGTTGTCAGGACCAGATCTTTAGCTTACGGCAAATGATGGAGAAGTGTTATGAGTGGAACAGGGAATTGTATCTATGCTTTATAGATCTAGAAAAGGCATATGACCGGGTTCCTAGGAGGAAGTTATTGTCTGTTCTACAAGATTATGGAATAGGAAGCAAACTTTTGCAAGCAATTAAAGGTCTATACATGGATAGTCAGGCAGCAGTTAGAGTTGATGGTAAATTGAGTTCATGGTTCAGAGTAGTTTCAGGGGTAAGACAAGGCTGCAACCTGTCTCCACTGTTGTTCGTATTATTTATGGATCATATGTTGAAAACAATAGCCTGGGTGGGTGAGATTAAGATATGTGAACACAAAATAAGCAGTCTTGCATATGCGGATGACTTAGTTGTGATGGCAGATTCGATTGAAAGTTTGCAAAGTAATATTTCAGAGCTAGAGTATGAAGATTAGCATCTCCAAAACGAAAGTAATGTCAGTGGGAAAGAAATATAAACGGATTGAGTGCCAAATAGGAGGAACAAAGTTAGAACAGGTGGACGGTTTCAAGTACTTAGGATGCATATTCTCACAGGATGGCAACATAGTGAAAGAACTGGAAGCGAGGTGTGGCAAAGCTAATGCAGTGAGCGCTCAGCTACGGTCTACTCTCTTCTGCAAGAAGGAAGTCAGTACCAAGACTAAGTTATCTGTGCACCGTTCAATCTTTCGACCAGCTTTGTTGTATGGGAGCGAAAGCTGGGTGGATTCAGGTTACCTTATCAACAAGGTTGAGATTACGGATATGAAAGTAGCTAGGATGATTGCAGGTACTAGTAGATGGGAACAATGGCAGGAGGGTGTCCACAATGAGGAAATCAAAGAAAAACTAGGAATGAACTCTATAGATGTAGCAGTCACGGCGAACAGGCTTAGATGGTGGGGTCATGTTACACGCATGAGAGAAGCAAGGTTACCCAAGAGACTCATGGATTCAGCAGTAGAGGGTAGGAGGAGTCGGGGCAGACCGAGGAGAAGGTACCTGGATTCGGTTAAGAATGATTTTGAAGTAATAGGTTTAACATCAGAAGTGGCACCAATGTTAGCACTGAATAGGGGATCATGGAGGAACTGTATAAGGGGGGCTATGCTCCAGACTGTGAAAGGCATAATCAGTCTTAAATGATGATGATGATGATGATGATGATGATGTTGTAATCCTAAAAAATTTAACACTGTCAACCTCTTCGATCTGCATGTCTTCATATGTTATATGAATTCTGGAAGGTATTCTCTTAAAAATTCTGAACTTCATATATTGGGTCTTTTCAAAGTTTAATGACAGTAAATTAGCTTTAAATCATTTATTAATGTCAGTGAAAATATGATTAGCAGCCATTTATAAATCTGTACTTCACTTGCTACTTGTGTTTGTGTCATCTGCAAACAAAACAAACTAAGCATCTGGAAATTTAACAGACGAGAGGTCTTTTATGTACACAAGAGAAAGCAACAGACCCAAGATGGGACCTTGAGGAACAACATATTTAATTAATTCCCAATCAGATGAAGACTGACTGCTTAGTGCACAGTTGTTTCAAAACAGCTTCTTTTGTTTCCTGTTAGTTAGGTAAGACTAGAATCACTTCACAACACTGCCTGTGGCACCATAATATTCTAACTTACTTAAGAGCATGCTGTGATTCACACACTCAAAGGCTTTTGACAGGTCACAGAAAATGCCAGTAGCCACTAATTTGTTATTTAATGAATTAATTATTTTCTCACTGTATGTGTAAATAGCTTTCTCTATATCAGAACCCATAAGGACCCCAAACTGTGACTTAAACTATATATTATTTGCAGTCAGATGCTTAAGAAGTTGCTTGAACACAACCTTTTCAAATAGTGATATCGGTCGATAGTTTGATGGTATCTCTTTACTTTCTTCTTGTAAGGAGGCTTAACTTCAGCATATTTTAACCAGCCTGGAAATATTCCAGGCCAACCACTGTGGCCGAGCGGTTCTAGGCGCTTCAGTCTGGAACCGCGCGACCGCTATAGTCGCAGGTTCGAATCCTGCCTCGCTCATTGATATGTGTGATGTCCTTAGGTTAGTTAGGTTGAAGTAGTTCTAAGTGCTAGGGGACTGATAACCTCAGATGTTAAGTCCCATAGTGCTCAGAGCGATTTGAATGATTTGAAATATTACACTGATAAAAGATTGATTGTAAAAAGAACGTAAGATAGATCTCAACTGACATGAGCACTCACTGATTAACTTCGTTGAAATGTTATCATAACCACTAGAATACTTACATTTTAAGAATTTTATTATGGATACTGCTTCTTTGGAAGACAAGAGTGTCACTTCCATTTTACTGAAGTTATTTGTAAAGACTGGTCTCAGATACTACATTTCACTGTTTACTGAACCTGATAACCCCAAGTTGTGAATAACAGACACAAAGTATTTGTTTAAGAGGTTTGCAACACTACATGTGCTTATACCAATGTCTCATTTATTTTAGAGCTACCTGTTCCTCTTCCTTTTTGGCCCCATCTATATCCCATATAGTTTTTATTTTGTTGCCTGATGTAATTATCTTTTCTCATAATAAAGCTGTTTACGTTTCTGGTTTACTTGTGTTAATATTTTGCAGCATTCTTTGTAAAGCATTACAATGCTAACATCAGAGCTATTCCTAGGTAGTAGACACAGTCTACTTTTGGTCCCATATGATATCTTTATTGTGTAATCAATGGTTTATTTTTAGACTTCTGTTTGAATTGAGGTACCTTCAGGGGAAAACAATTTTCAAAAGAGGAAGTAACTTTTTTAATGAGTGCTTCATATTTGAGTCAGAAGTATTGTAAACATCTACCCAGTTCACATATTTGAGCAATCTGCCAAAATTTTCAATTTTTGACTAATTTATTACCCTCCTGTATTCACATTTAATAGATTTCTTATCCATTCAAGTTTCAAAATTTAATACGTGATGCTGCATGTCATGACCAGATAGCCCATTTACTACTGGTTCCGTGATATGACTCTTTTTCCTAAATATATTTGTCTACAAATATATTATCAAAATCAGTCTCAGAGCATTTACATACTCTAGTTGCAAAGTTCACAGTAGGAATTAAATTGAATGGCAGTGTTACTGACTGCAGTAGCTGTCCACTAATAGAGCTTTTCAATAAAAACACATTAAAATCACCAGAAACACTATTTCCTTGTCTTTTACTGTGAGATGGGACAACAGAACTTCCAGATTTTTTATGAAGAGGTTAAAGGTTTCTGAAGGTGTTCTATGTATATTTACTATTATAAAGGACTTACTATGAAATACTACTTCTGTTGCACAAGCTTCTAAGTGCTGCTATGAGAAATATTTATTAATATCAATATTCTTGAAATCAAAACAGTTTCTGATAGATGTGGCAACTCCTCCTTTCCCTGTATTTTCTCTATAGAAGTAAGAAGCTAACATGAATTCTGTAACATTTAACATATCTGTACCAATGGTAACATGATGTTCAGAGAGGCAGATTGTATTAAAAAAAACTGATTTGCTTAGCTATAATTCTTCAGTACAAATAAGCAACTCATTAACATTAGCCCTTAATTCTCAAATATTCTGATGCAATAAGGATAACTGATCTTGTGCACAGTCTGAATGAACGTAATTTTTCTGTCAATTTTTGAATATCTTCAGTTTCAATCAGGGACTGTTTGTATGAACTGTGTACATTAAAATTTGCTTTCTGGCTGCCTGCTTCATCAATGTGAATGTCACTTTCAGCCTGTCACTGAAGATCTTTTGTTTCTGCTGTCCTCCCTGTCCTAAAAAAAAGCTGTTCTCTCACTTGCATCCACTGGTACTTTACCACTTGTGATAGTGCCCCCCCCTCTTTATGTTATTTGCTATTAGACCAGACAGTTACCCCTTCCCTTTCCTGTTGAGGCGAAGGCTGTACCTAGTATTGTCCCACCTACCAAGAACCACACTGATATGAGTCCACATACCTGATCCAAGCAGCCAGTCCATCTCTTAATTAGCTCTCCTAACAGAAGAGTTTAAATGAGGCTGATCATGGTGCCTCAGAACAGATACAAACTCAACACCAGTGTGTACCATTGCTGAAGCTATTTTTACGAGGTCACCCTCAACTGGGTAATTAGGATATCTATCTATGCTGTTGCCCACCTCACCCACTATTACTACGGTGACTTCCTATGTCACCAACAGGTAGAACATCTGTACCCAATACAGCTAGAACCAAGGTATTCGCATTCAGCTAATTTATTTCCGTCTATTGGCAGTTTGTTTATGGAAGACTTCGGGGAATGTGTCTTGGAGTCGGTGGCTTTGAACCGAGTGTGTTTTTCGGACATATGGATGATACGTTTGTTGTTTGGCTTCATGGTAATGAAATTTAAGCGGCTTTTTAGAACATCTGAATTGAATCCTACGAAATCTAAATTCCACACTGGAGTCGGAATAGGATGGCTTGCCTTCCCTTCCTTGATTGTTCGTCAGGAGAAAGTTTGACTGTACTTTGAGACATATCGTGTGCACTAAGATGAGAAAAGTCATGGGATACCTCCTAATAGCGTGTCGGACCTTCTTGTGCCCGGCGTAGTGCAGCATCTAGACGTGGCACGTACTCAACAAGTCGTTGGAAGTCGCCTGCAGAAATATCGAGCCACGCTGCCTCTATAGGCGTCCATAGTTGCGAAACTGTTGAAGGTGAAGGATTTTGTGCTTGAACTGACCTCTCGATTATGTCCAATTAATGTTCGACGAGATTCACGTTGGGCGAAATGGGTGGCCAAATCATTGGCTCGAAATGTCCAATATGTTCGTCAAACCAATCAGGAACAACTGTCCCACGGTGACTTGGCGCATTGTTACCCATAAAAATTCAGTCGTTGTTTGGGAACATGAAGTCCGTGATCGGCTGCAAATGGTCTGTAATTAACCAAACATAAAAATTTCCAGTAAAAGGTGGGTCCAGTTGGACCAATGTACCCAGTCTATTCCATGTAAATACATCCCATACCATTATGGAGCCAGTACCAGCTTGCACACTGTCTTATTAAGAGCTAGGTTCCATGGTTTCATGGGATCAGATCTTACCAACAGAAATCGGGACTTATCTGATCAGGCCACGGTTTTTCAGTTGTCTAGGGTCCAACCGAAATGGTCGCGAGCCCATGAGAAGCGCTGCAGGCGATGTCGTACTGTTAGCAAAGGCACTCGCGTCGCTCGTCTGCTGCCGTAGCCCATTAACGCCAAATCTCGCCGCACTGTCTTAACAGATACGTTCGTCGTACGTCCTGCGCTGATTTGTGGGATTATTACACGCATTGTTGCTTGTCTGTTAGCACTAACAATTCTACGCAAACGCCACCATTCTCGGTCAATGAAGTGAAGTTTATCGGCCACTGTGTTGTCCGTGATGAGAGGTAATGCCTGAAATTTGGTATTCTCCGCACACTGTGGATCTCGGAACACCGAATTCCCTAGCCTTTTCTGAAACGGAGAGTCCCATGTGTCTAGCTCCAACTACTATTCCGCGTTCAAAGTCTGACACTGCGTCAGCTGATACGTGTTGCAGTCATGTCGAAACATGAGGTATTGTGATGCCACACTCTGCCAGATCGGATATCTCGCTACTATCAATTACCAGCGATCCAGGACTGACGCACACTCTAGCAAGGCTGCTGCTGTCTCTGGGTGCAGCTTCGCATTGCGGCGCAACTGGTTCTTGTCGTGACAAATCGCGCGTCTGACCTGCGTCTGCGTCTAACGTCACTACCAGTCGCTTTTTTTCTGGTTACTGTCCGCCCTTCGCAATACTCGTTGCGTGTGCGGAACTGCAGCACACATCTGTCGCATCCTCCGTCACTATATTTTCTTCCACAAATTTTCGATTGGACAATTCCCGCACCTGTCTGAAATTATTAGATGCATGCATCTCTGAAAAATTTCGTTTGCATGTACTCTGTGAGTCATGCTTCTCTACGATTTTCATCATCTTTCATAGCATACAACTGCATTAACATTTACATTCCTACTCAACACTATCAATTAATCTCAACTCTTACCTCATTTGAATGCAAATTCATTTACTACTGATTAAAAAAATCAACTAAACTATCTTGTCAGTTCCACTGCTCTGTCAAACTTAAGAATACGTTTGTACTAACCTCCCACAAAATAGAACAAGAAGATCAATATAATTCAGATAGGCAACGCCGAGACGCCACAAACGACAAAGACTGTGAAACACAGAAACTCACAACTTTTTATTAATTTATTGGCTTTCGGGCTGTGCCCATTTAGCCATCTCAACAGTGCAATGTCAATTATGACGATAAGAACGTAATGACAGCGCAACACCGAATCACCGAGCGTAGAAAATCTCTGACCCGAGCGGCATTCGAACCCGAGCCCCTTCGCTTATCAAGCCGCCGCTCAGACCGCGCAGCTACCGAGGCGGACAAAAGTCGGAGCTGAAGCAGTACTTGAATAGGTAGCCACATTCCGACAAAATACTGCCCACACATGAATTCTGTTCGTAAGTCTACTGTTACCTACTTGTCATGCCATTTCGTTAACTTACGTTAATGTTAAACAGAGTGTCTTTAATGTAGAACACCAAGGTCTCAAAGCAAAATAAAAACATGGGAATTTAACAACAACAAGGTAATGAGCAACGGGCAGTTAATAACAAAACGTGCCCCATTTTTGGCGTCAATTTATGTAGCAATCGAAATGTTTACATACACTATGTGATCAAAAGTATCCGGACACCCCCAAAAACACACGTTCTTCGTATTAGGTGAATTGTGCTGCCACCTACTACCCGGTACTCCATATCAGCGACCTCAGTACTCATTACACATCGTGAGAGAGCAGAATGGCCCGCTCCGTGGAACTCACGGACTTCGAGGGTGGTCAGGAGATTATGTGCCACCTGTGTCGTACGTCTGTACGCGAGATTCCACACTCCTAAACATCCATAGGTCCACTGTTTCCGATGTAATAATGAATTGGAAACGTAAGGGACACATACAGCACAAAAGCTTGAGAGGTGGCATGAGCCCCCTCTCATATTTCTATCTTACGATTCTCCTCTCTAATTGCATGCTGTGGAAAGTTGCTATTCCTTCACACGCGGACTTCCCACGCAGCGTCTCTCGTCACCCGGGTGGTCCGGTGACAGGCGGGGTTTGCTGATTTTGAAAGGGTAAGCCGACGGGTGTGAGGGAGTCGAGTGAATGCTTTCCAGACGCCGACATTGTCAAGAGACACGCCCACAGGGGCCTGAAGTAGTGGCTGGGCTAGAGGTTCCGTTACTTCGCAGAAACTTGGCGAAAACACTTTCTGGCGGGCTACCAGCGAGGCGTGGGAATGACTTGTGTACCCAGGCAGTTGTGGCGTGAAAATTCCCGGGCTTTCTGCAAAATAGTAACTGTGATTGGCTTGCTCAGGGCATAGCTCCGTGACGTAGCAAAATCAGCGAAGAAATTGGAGCCAAGAATCTCCATTGGTGGAATGGTAGTGTTCCGGCAATAGAGTGGAATTTTCCGCCGGTTTTCGAGTTGCTGATTGGCACGTTTAACCACGACCTCTGTCGTGGGGGCGGGAATGTTCTGTGTTCGGTTTTGTACGAGTGCTCTTGTGAGTAGTCGGCTCTCGCCTTTCAGTCGGAGTAGGTTACAACACTGAGCTATCGCTGCTCTGGACAGCCTGCCTTCCGTTGGCTGTCTAATATACTTTTATTTGATTGTAACTGTTTAACAAAGTTGCTGAAGTTTCGACTTCAACGTAACTTTCCGAGTACAGTTGGCAATTGAGCGTTCTGCGTGCAAGCGGCCTATGTTGTCTGTCTTGGGCAGTTTTGGCTAAAGTTGACTGTATCGGAGTTGCTGTGTGACTTCGCTTGTGAAAATCAATCACTGTACCGTCAGTGATTGTGTGGCGAGCCTTCTTCGTCTCCCTCAGAGGCGCATTTGTATTGCTAGGAAGTCTTTAGTCTGGAACAACCAGACCAGGACAATTTGTTTCGGGCTATACTCGCGACATTATCATCACCACGACGGGACGTCGAAGCAACCAGCCATCGATTCCAGTACGCCAGATCGTGTCCTTGCAGCTAAGAAGACAGCTTGATAATGTACGTCCGCAGCACCGGCAAAGCAGGCATTTTTGCTAGGCGATTATCAGAGCTCAGCAGAGCGCGCCTGTTCGTCTTTTCTAACTTTGTTCTATCTTGGGTGTTCATTGTCTGAGTTCTCACTAATGTAGCAGCAATTAATGTTGGGTTAGCTGTGTGTCTCTCTTAAGATTTGAGTTGCTAGGAACTGGCTAAACATACCACTTCGTCATAAACGTCACAATCTAGTTTAGGGACAACTTCACCTTCTCAGCGTTTGAGTATCCAATTTGAGCCAATTTGATGTATTGTAAATGTTTCATGTGTTTTTGTTTATTATTTTGTGTTTAGTCTTAATAAATCATATTGTTATTTTGGACAGAACTTTCATTCTGTTAATCGGTAGAGCAACCCTATCATTTCTCACTACGTTAATGAAACCTTCCTTTATTTAACTTATTTATCAAATTAAATTATTGCAGGTGCCAAACTCTTTTTCTACTCCACTTGCAGGGTTTGTTACAGTCAGTTCGCGTATCTTTTTAATTCATGTGCAGCAGCAAAAGTCGGAGTTAGAATAGGGGGGGGGGCTTAGAGCATCATTTACATTTGTAGATTATAGAAGAATTTAGTGTTAAATACACTGCTAGCCCCGCCACCTCGCAAGATTACAGGCCGACCTCGTCTGTTGACTGACAGAGACCGCCGACAGTTGAAGAGGGTCGTAATGTGTAACAGGCAGACATTGATCCAGACCATCACACATAAATTCCAAACTGCATCAGGATCCACTGCAAGTACTATGACAGTTGGGTGGGAGGTGAGTAAACTTGGATTTCATGGTCGAGCGGCTGCTCATAATACCAAACGCGCCTCGCTGAGTTAAGGAGCGTAAACATTGGACGCTTGAGCAATGAAAAAACGTTGTGTGGAGTGACGAATTACGGTACACAATGTGGCGATCAGATGGTACGGTGTGGGTATGGCGAATGCCCGGTGAACATCATCTGCCAGCGTGTGTGGTGACAACAGTAAAAATCGGAGGTGGAGGTGTTCCGATGTCGTGATTTTCATGGAGGTCTTGCACCCGTTGTTGTTTTGTGTGGCACTGTCACAGCACAGGCTTCATTGATGTTTTAAGCAACTTCTTGCTTCCTACTATTGAAGAGCAATTCGGGGATGGCGATTGCCTCTTTCAACATTATCGAGCACCTGTTCACAGTACACGGCCTGTGGCAGAGTGGTTACACGACAATAACACCCTGTAATGGACTGGCCTGCACAGAGTCCTAACCTGAATCCTATAGATTACCTTTGGGATGTTTTGGAACGCCGACTTCGTGCCAGGCGTCACCGACTGAAATCGATACCTCTCCTCAGTGCAGCACTCAGTGAGTAATGGGCTGCCATTCCCCAAGAAAGCTTCCGGAACCTCATTGAACGTATGCCTGCGAGACTGGAAGCTGTCATCAAGGCTAAGGATGGGCCAACACAATATATTGAATGCCAGCATGACCGTTGGAGGGCGCCACGAACTTGTAAGTCATTTTCAGCCAGGTGTTCGGATACTTTTGATCACATACTGTACCTATATGCACAGAAGATCCAGAGAAAATAGTACACCTGGCTAATATCGTGTAAGGCTCCCGCGAACACGCGGAACTGCCGCAACGCGATGTGGTATGGACTCGAGTACTGTCTGAAGTAGTGCTGGAGGGAAGTGACACCATTAATCCTGCAGGCCTGTCCATAAACCCGTAAGAATACGAGGGATGGCGATCTCTTCTGAACAGTGCGTTTCAAGGCATCCCAGATACGCTAGATAATGTTCATGTCTGGGGAGTTTGGTGGCCACCGGAAGTGTTTAAAGTCAGAAGAGTGTTTCTGGAGCCACTCTGTAGCAACTCTGCACGTGTAGGGTGTTCCATTGTCCTGCTGGAACTGTTGAAGTCCGTCTGAATTCACAATGAACATGAATGGATGTAGGTGATCAGACAAGATGCTTACGTGCGTGTTACCTGTCAGAGTCGTATCTAGACGTATCAGGGGTCCCATTATCACTCCAACTGCACACGCCTCACACCATTGCAGAGCATCCACCAGCTGCTGACATCCAGGGTCCATGGATTCATGAGGTTGTCTCCACATCGTTCACATTCATCCGCTCGATACAATTTGAAACGAGACTCCTCCTACTAGGTAACATGTTTACAGCCATAAACAGTGCAATGTCGGTGTTGATGGGGCAAGGCGATCTTTGTGTCGTGCAGTCATGAAGGGTAAACGAGTGGGCCTTCGGCTCCGAAAGCCCATATCGCTGATGTTTCTTTGAATGGTTCGCACGCTGACACTTGCTGATGGCACAGCTTTGAAGCCTGCAGAAGCACTGCACTTCTGTTACCTTGAACGATTCTCTTCAGTCGTCGTTGGTCCCGTTCTTGCAGGATCTTTTTTCGGCCGCAGCGATGTCGGAGATTTAATGTTTTACCAGATTCCTGATGTTCACGGTACACTCGTGAAATGGTCGTGCGGGAAAACCCCACTTCATCGCTACCTCGGAGACTGTTCCACTCCAATGATATGAGTTTAACACCGCTGGACCCAACTCATCACACGCCACACAGCCATACACTCATAGATATAATAGCAACAAAGCGACCAGATAAAATAATTCGCGCCAATCAGACATCCGCTCCAGGACTCTCTGCTCATGACGTGATATTCTTAAATTACTCAGTGCATACTACCAAAGAAAAATCTCACCTGGTAACCTACAGAAACCTAAAAAATGTTAACCATGACGCTCTTCAAAAAGATTGCTCAGACATCCCTTGGCATGATATAAGCAATGAACCGACTTTAGACGGAAAAATTCGGGAATTATGTCGCAAAATTATTGCACTGTATGATAAACATGCTCCTCAATGCACTGTCAAGGTAAAGAGATCTCCCGCTCCGTGGCTCACCACTGCATTACGCCAGTTAATGAATAAACGTGATGCTGCACATAGGGCCTTCAAGTGTAACCCAACTCCCGAGGCGTACGAAGCTTATAGGAAACTCCGAAATAGAACCAAGCAAAGCGTGAGGAATGCCAAAATCAGACATGCCCGCTCTGTCGTATGCGGCATATCAAAACCTGGTGCACTGTGGAAAAAGCTGCGCAGTTTCGGTATAGGGAAGCGAAGATCTGACGCTGTTTATCAAGCGTCTGCAGAAGAATTAAACGATTTCTTCTCAACAGCTGTAAACTGCCACGCAGCGACAAATTACCAGCCCCAAGATATCAATCACTCGAGAGACAAGCTTTTCCTAAAACATGTCACTACCGGCACAGTACACAAGGCAATTATGAGAATCTCTTCCGAGGCAGTAGGAAATGATGGAGTGAGCATTAGCATGATTAAGAACGTCGTAGACACTATTACTCCAGTTCTCACAGACATCTTCAACCTGTCTCTTGTCAGTAGTACATATCCTACTGAGTGGAAGCAAAGTTTAATTCAACCTATACCCAAGACTGACAACCCTAAGTCGCCAGGTGACCACAGGCCGATCAGCATACTACCTGCAATATCTAAAGCCCTGGAATACATCGTCCATGAACAGCTGACGGATTACCTCAAAACGCATAACATCCAAGACAAATATCAGTCAGGCTTTCGAAAGCACCATAGTACAGCAACTGCATTAATCAAAGTAACTGATGACATTAAACATGCTATGGACAGACGTGAAGCTACCATCCTAACACTGCTTGACTTTAGCAAGGCTTTTGATACAGTTGACTTTGATATATTACTAATTAAAATGAAGCAGCCGAATTTCTCAAACAGCGCAATACACTGGTTCGACAGCTACCTCAAAAACAGAAGTCAACAAGTCATTTGTGGGTCGGAAAAGTCATCAGGGAAAACGTGCGCTCTGGAGTTCCCCAAGGCTCCGTCCTTGGTCCATTACTCTTCTCACTGTACATTAATGATATTTCCTCAGTGATTCACTCCTGCAACTACCATCTATATGCCGACGACATCCAACTGTATATAAGTGCAAGCCCCAAGAAAATTGCTGACGCAGTAGCGAGTATGAACGCAGATCTTTGCTCTGTTTCTCGATGGGCACAGAACCTAGGTCTGAAACTAAACCCCAAGAAATCCCAGGTCATACTTATATCTCATCCAAAGTTAATCAGTCGGTACTTTCGCGAAACAGTCCCTCAAATACTCCTCAATGGTACCCAACTACCATACCAAAAAACAGTAAAAGACCTTGGAATAATCTGGGATGAACACCTAAACTGGGAGGAACAAACAGTCACAACTTGCCGGAAATCGCTCTCCTCCCTACATGCAATTCAAAAATTTAGAAAAATATTTCCAATCCATGTTAAACAAAAATTAGTCCAAACACTAGTCTTGCCTAATATTTACTACTGTGATGTAGTTCAACATGGCACAAATAGTGAAAATTCGAGATGCCTCGAGCTAGTGATGAATGCTTGCGTTAGATACCTATGCAATATACGGTTGTATGATCATATCAGTACTTCATACTCCCAGCTAGGTTGGATACGCCCACGTAAGGCACGCGATCTCCACACGATGTGCTTACTTCATCGATTTCTTAGCCATTGGTGCCCCCAATACTTATCTTCTCACATTAAACACCTATCATCATTCCACAACCGCAATACCAGATCGGATACGTCTTGCATCTTGGCTGTACCTTTACATAACACAAAATCTTTCTCCGTGTCATTCTCCATCTCAGCCATACGACTATGGAACGCGCTCCCCTGTGATCTGCGTCTTATCCAGAACCACTCAACATTCAAGAGGGAACTCAAGACTTACATATTAGGGACGGTATAGCCACCATTGTTGTGCCCCTCTCATCTTTTTCTTTCTCCTCTACATCATAGCTTCGAATTTTACCATTCTATTTCTCTTCCTCTAACCTGTCTACCTCTTCTATATCTCTTTCACCCCATTCTATCGTCTTATGTCTCTGCTTGATGAGAATAACTCACAAGCTGCAAGGATATAACGAGAAAATTCCCAACTAGCAATAGGACTGACATTCATAAAAGAAAAATATGTTTACTTTCATATACATAGTCATTACTATTATTATTATTATTCTTGATTGTTATAATTATTTTTTGATTGTTATAATTATCATTGTACTACTTTTATAATCTCTATTTTTTTCTTTAACATTAATACTGTATAACATGTTATATGTCCTTAATGTTCTGTAGAAACTGAAATTTGTTGAATCTGAGTATGCCTGGTTAGGTGTAAGAGAGGGCCTGAGAGCCCTAATCTTGCCAGGTAAAATAAATGCATAAGTAAATAAATAAATGCTGCGACCCATCGCTTGTGCGCCTACTATAACACCACGTTCAAATTCACTTAAATCTTGATAGCCTGCCATTGTAGCAGCACTAACTAATCAGACAACTGCGCCAGACACTTGTTGTCTTATAGAGGACCTGCCGGCCGCAATCCCGTATTCTGCCTATTTACATATCTGTGTATTTGAATACGCATGCCTATACTTGTTTTCTAGCGCTTCAGTGTATAATTAAATTTGCACTTGAGTGCTCCTTTTGCGTAATAAATCTAAGGAATCACAAAATCTTGAACTGCCCTTGAGTGCGGCATATGATATGAAATAAAAGGCTTGGGAACACCAGCAACAAGAACCTAATGAGATTATTCGTAAATATTTATTTTAAGAAACAAAAATGCATTTGGAACACGGTTATACAAGCAGAATTTACATGTTATGCACTTGAAGCAGGAAATAATAATTCACCCATTATCAGTTACTAGAATCTCAGGATGTTAGGGTGTTGCGAGCTAACATCCCATAGATGTTCGGGCTCACATGCGGTTCCTCTTCTTCGAAATGTCTTTTCACGAATTTTATCTTCTCCTCGTCTGACACTCCCCTTAAAAAACCATCCCTGCATGCTGTTAGAAAATGTACTGGGTGGTATTTCCCGTCGTCTGCAAAACATTTGACCGATCCCGAGTTCATCCACGGAACTCTGATCACTGTAGATGTTTGATGTGCAGCTAAAGAGTTCAGTCCGCTTTTTATTTCATTGATTTGCTTTTTAAGTTCACTGTTTTCAATTTTAATGCCAGATTCGACGTGTTCCTTTATTTTAACTACTTATTTCCCCCCTTTACCTATTCGGACGGTATGTTGCTAATAGCCTCTGTCGTCTCAGCCATTAGAGCATCTTGCCTATTCATACAGTTTCTTATGTTGCCTCCCAGATCTGCCTGCAACTTCTGCATCTTATCACTGAAATTTTTCTGCACTTGATCTACTTTCGAGTCAAGTACCCCAACTTCATTAGAAATTTTGCCCGTTTCATCCCGAATGGTTTTTAATTTTCCGTCTGTCAATTCCTCGATTCCACTAGCCAGTTTACCTACTTCGTCTTTCACAACCGAAGCTACTTCGGATTGAACCGAATCAATTATAAAATTTACGTCAATCATATCGGTTTTAACAGAGTCAATTCTTAAATTTACGTCACCCATATCGGTTCTAACAGAATCAATTTTGGATCCCAATCCTCTTATCATTTGCATTAATTGCGACATCATGTCTCCCCCAAATTAACGACCCATAAATGATGTAGGCCACACAGTTGCGATTTGGTTAGAATAATGTTGATTCAGAAAGCAAACTAATAGCGAAAGTGGTCGTATTTAGAATTACTGTTACACTCGATCGTATATCCATTTGACACAGTTCGATCATTCACAATCTCACCGCGAAATACAAGTTGTCTAAGCGAAAAGTTAAGAGTTTACACCAGGCGCGCGGCTGCTCGCCGCTCAGAGGCTAAGTCCCGCGGTACCACACAACGCGAAATTTTCTAAGTCGTTTCACTTCCTAGCTGCCTAAACACCGACTGTGCGCTTTCGCGTCTCAATCAGAACTGCACCCTTTGGTGTCTCCAGCAGAACTGAACGTTTTCGCGTCTCCATCAGAACTGTCCCCTTTGGTATCTCGACCAGAACTGCCCTCTGCCCGCCTCAGACCGTGTTTGCCGCGCGCCCAACATCTTCGCTCAACTGACTAGCGCAGATCCCTTTCCTGAAGCCGTCCATCTGATGGGCTACAGCTTATTCTACATTACTTTAGATTTTAACATATTAAAATCATCAAAGCTTGACCACCTTCATGTTCTAAATAAAGTAACAATAATATCCATTACATAATAAACGTTAAATTCTTTTACATAAAACCAATACAATTTCCTTCTTAACTTTGAAAGTTACGGCCAGTAGCCTTCCACCAGTGTGCTTTCTGATAAATAAAGAACAAAAGTAACTATTACGCGCCGGCGGCGGTGGCCGAGCGGTTCTAGGCGCTTCAGTCCGGAACCGCGTGACTGCTACGGTCGCAGGTTTGAATCCTGCCTCGGGCATGGATGTGTGTGATGTCCTTAGGTTAGTTAGGTTCAAGTAGTTATACGTTCTAGGGAACTGATGACCTCAGATGTTAAGTCCCATAGTGCTCAGAGCCATTTGAACCACGTCGGACGACTTCGCCTCGTGGCAGCGTGAGAACAGCGGGCAGGAGTGTTGGGTTCGACTGGCATATCTCCTGGCGGCGCAAGGCACATACGTTCCAGGCATTGCTATCTCGAACACAAGTCTTCTCTTTCCCATCTCGTCAATAAGTATCTTCTGCTGCGGCTCGATCGTAAGTGTTCCTCTGAGGCGATCTTTTTGCGTGCTTCAGAACTATGTCCCTGTAGATGGCCACACATTCAGCCAATCATATCATTGTTCACTGCCATTGTTAAACATTTTTGTACGCACAATTCCCAAAGTCTCACGGTAAAAAAGGAGTACCACAGGCAAATCTTATAGTAGTAGAATTCCTTCACCGGGCAATCTTCATGTCGCCAGCTAAGAATAGAAATCCTCTGAAATGATAATTAAATCAAGACCCTAAGCTGTCGACAGACGTTGATACACATCAACGGTGACAGTTGAAAATGTGTGCCCCGACCGGAACTCGAACCCAGGGTCTCCTGCTTACACAGCAGACACTCTATCCATCTGAGCCACCGAGGGCACAGATGATAGTGCGACTGTAGGGATTTATCCCTTGCACGCTCCCCGTGAGACCCACATTCCCAACTTAATGTCCACACACTACATTCGTAGTGCCCCTGCCCATTACGCTCATTACTCGCGGCAGACAATCTTACCGAGTCCCGTAAGGGTTCGGGCAATGCGTGTGCATCCAGCACAGAAGATTAAGGTCAATGGCCGCTTAGCCTTAACTACACTCCTGGAAATGGAAAAAAGAACACATTGACACCGGTGTGTCAGACCCACCATACTTGCTCCGGACACTGCGAGAGGGCTGTACAAGCAATGATCACACGCACGGCACAGCGGACACACCAGGAACCGCGGTGTTGGCCGTCGAACGGCGCTAGCTGCGCAGCATTTGTGCACCGCCGCCGTCAGTGTCAGCCAGTTTTCCGTGGCATACGGAGCTCCATCGCAGTCTTTAACACTGGTAGCATGCCGCGACAGCGTGGACGTGAACCGTATGTGCAGTTGACGGACTTTGAGCGAGGGCGTATAGTGGGCATGCGGGAGGCCGGGTGGACGTACCGCCGAATTGCTCAACACGTGGGGCGTGAGGTCTCCACAGTACATCGATGTTGTCGCCAGTGGTCGGCGGAAGGTGCACGTGCCCGTCGACCTGGGACCGGACCGCAGCGACGCTCGGATGCACGCCAAGACCGTAGGATCCTACGCAGTGCCGTAGGGGACAGCACCGCCACTTCCCAGCAAATTAGGGACCTGTTGCTCCTGGGGTATCGGCGAGGACCATTCGCAACCGTCTCCATGAAGCTGGGCTACGGTCCCGCACACCGTTAGGCCGTCTTCCGCTCACGCCCCAACATCGTGCAGCCCGCCTCCAGTGGTGTCGCCACAGGCGTGAATGGAGGGACGAATGGAGACGTGTCGTCTTCAGCGACGAGAGTCGCTTCTGCCTTGGTGCCAATGATGGTCGTATGCGTGTTTGGCGCCGTGCAGGTGAGCGCCACAATCAGGACTGCATACGACCGAGGCACACAGGGCCAACACCCGGCATCATGGTGTGGAGAGCGATCTCCTACACTGGCCGTACACCACTGGTGATCGTCGAGGGGACACTGAATAGTGCACGGTACATCCAAACCGTCATCGAACCCATCGTTCTACCATTCCTAGACCGGCAAGGGAACTTGCTGTTCCAACAGGAC
Source organism: Schistocerca cancellata (assembly GCF_023864275.1). Lineage (NCBI taxonomy): Eukaryota > Metazoa > Arthropoda > Insecta > Orthoptera > Acrididae > Schistocerca > Schistocerca cancellata. Next base: position 932,164,886 of record NC_064627.1, read on the forward strand.
AATGCACGTCCGCATGTATCCCGTGCCACCCAACGTGCTCTAGAAGGTGTAAGTCAACTACCCTGGCCAGCAAGATCTCCGGATCTGTCCCCCATTGAGCATGTTTGAGACTGGATGAAGCGTCGTCTCACGCGGTCTGCACGTCCAGCACGAACGCTGGTCCAACTGAGGCGCCAGGTGGAAATGGCATGGCAAGCCGTTCCACAGGACTACATCCATCGTCTCCATGGGCGAATATCAGCCTGCATTGCTGCGAAAGGTGGATATACACTGTACTAGTGCCGACATTGTGCATGCTCTGTTGCCTGTGTCTATGTGCCTGTGGTTCTGTCAGTGTGATCATGTGATGTATCTGACCCCAGGAATGTGTCAATAAAGTTTCCCCTTCCTGGGACAATGAATTCACGGTGTTCTTATTTCCATTTCCAGGAGTGTATATGAATATGGTATCTTCATATAGAAATCCTCTGTTCCGTCGCCTCTACCTTCTCCCCTGCTAAAATCTCCTTCCTCTTCAGTGCTTTTTTTCCCATACTCCTTTCAGCAAGGAGGATACTCAACCGTTAAAAGACTCTCTATTGTAAGCATTCTTTCCTTTAGCAAACTGCATAACACTCACTTCAGCTTAACGTTTCACGTACTGTGGAGGCATCCTTCTGCTCCTAGACCTGATAAGGTGTCTCTTCTGCTCAACAGCACACGACCAGGCTGCCATCTTCAGGTCCATTGTAAGTCTCAGAAGGAAACGATTAATTAGCAGAAAAAGGGCGTTCAGTGGAACTAAAGACATACAAAGATTATGAAACTCCTAGTGTATCGGAAGTCGCCTCACAGACGATCGTCTGAGGAATACACACGATTATGCAATAAGCATAATCTAAAATACATAAGAATCTCACTTAAATACAAAAACATAAATCTCTAAACACAAAAAGTGCTTGTCCCTGTATATTTGATGAGTGCTGAACTGCAGCGCGTACTGGCTGCGTTGGCGAATTTATCATCAGTCTGCTTATGAGTAATTGTACCTAATAATGCTAAGAAATCACGTAATATACGATAGTACTCGTGGCGATGGGAAAGACACAACATATTTGTTAGTGATGGTGCAGTTGTACAGGGCATGGATTCATAGTGTGGCTTGTTGCAACCGTGAGCTTTCATGAGCACATTGTTTCGAAGAAAAACAAATGCCATTTCGGAAAAAAAAACTGACGCATCGACACCAGATTTGTTACTCACTTGGTTTACTAGAAAACCATTCCTTTTACAGAATAAGTAGAAGAACATTGAACCTCATTAATCAACACTGAATTTCAAACTGAACGCAAAAAATATATTTCACAGGAATCGAACTGACTTGTTAGCGATACTGAATGAGGGGGCGTTTAGTACCTAACATCATCATGGATGGCAATAGAATGTATGGACAATCTGGTCCACCCGATCAGAACCCCTACCATTAATATTTTTCAGTATCAATATATGAAAAATGTAATATATATCTAGGGTAAGGTGGGGTTAATAAGACCGTGTGGGTAATCCCGACCGTCCTCTATTTGTTAAAAACGGCAAAGTGGAGCGATTTCGCATTAGTGTTACCATACAGAGCATTTGAAATAACGAAAATGTCACCTTGACACCTATGCCGTATTTGACATTTAGACAACCAAAAGACAACAATTGTCTTTTCGATTGTTTCAATTTAATTTTTGCGCAAATGTCATCAGTAGATTTACCTTATTAAATAAAACGATCGAAAAACAAACGGTAAGTGATTTTTGAAGTGCATTTAGTGACCTATTCAGGGCATGTATCGTTTTTGTTGGAAATGTCGTGGAAATTGTTTCTATGTGTGTTAAATGAAACATGGCCTGGTGGGGTAAATCCGACTGCTAACTTGTGGGGTAAATCCGACCGCATATTTTTATCGTTTATGTGTATGGAATTATTTATTTATGTAAACAAAGAGTATTTTTGTTTATTTTTAGGAAAATGGTACGAAATTTCAAACGAAAAACGACAAAACGCAATCAAAACGATATTCGCCGAGCAGTTGCTGCAATGCAAATGGGAATGTCTTTACGAGCTGTCGCTCGTGATTTTAACATTCCGAGATCGACATTTCTGTTGCACCGCCGTGCAATGAAATCATATTTTTTCAATTAAAATTTACATTCATTTGACTTTCAATACATTTAGTACTCTAATCATTGTTTTTTGAACACATTTTGTTCATTTATGTAAAAAACATAGTTGCTTATAATTATTTCCCAAACAAAACCGATCATTTAGAACTATTTCTGTGCAAAATCATCCAAAAAAGTAGGGGGGTCGGATTTACCCCACCATTTTTGCAAATGGCAAAAATGTTCATTTTTTGAAATACGGATATCTCAAAAACTATTGAATGTATAACAAAAATATTTTGCAAACAGTTGCTCCTTTATATTACCAGTAATTTAATGTATATAGCGTTAAGATCCGACCTCGGATAAGCGTTTTATAGCCACAAGAAACTAGTAGGTGCGATTTACCCCACCTTACCCTATATATATATATAGGGTAAGGTGGGGTATATATATATATATATATATATATATATATATATATATATATATATATATATATATATGTTGTTGTGGTCTTCAGTCCTGAGACTGGTTTGATGCAGCTCTCCATGCTACTCTATCCTGTGCAAGCTTCATCTCCCAGTACCTACTGCAACCTACATCCTTCTGAATCTGCTTAGTGTATTCATCTCTTGGTCTCCCTCTACGATTTTTACCGTCCATGCTGCCCTCCAATACTAAATTGGTGATCCCTCGACGTCTCAGAACATGTCCTACCAACCTATCCCTTCTTCTAGTCAAGTTGTGCCACAAGCTCCTCTTCTCCCCAATTCTATTCAATACCTCCTCATCAGTTATGTGATCTACCCATCTAATCTTCAGCATTCTTCTGTAGCACCACATTTCGAAAGCTTCTATTCTCTTCTTGTCCAAACTATTTATCGTCGACGTTTCACTTCCATACATGGCTACACTCCATACAAATACTTTAAGAAACGACTTCCTATTGTTTAAATCTATACTCGATGTTAACAAATTTCTCTTCTTCAGAAACGCTTTCCTTGCCATTGCCAGTCTACATTTTATATCCTCTCTACTTCGACCATCGTCAGTTATTTTTCTCCCCAAATAGCAAAACCCCTTTACTACTTTAAGTGTCTCATTTCGTAATCTAATTCCCTCAGCATCACTAGACTTCATTCGACTACATTCCATTATCCTCGTTTTGCTTTTGTTTATGTTCATCTTATATCCCTCTTTCAGGACACTGTCCATTCCGTTCAACTGCTCCTCCAAGTCCTTTGCGGTCTCTGACAGAATTACAATGTCATCGGCGAACCTCAAAGTTTTTATTTCTTCTCCATGGATTTTAATACCTACTCCGAACTTTTCTTTTGTTTCCTTTATTCCTTGCTCAATATACAGATTGAATAACATCGGGGATAGGCTACAACCTTGTCTCACTCCCTTGTCAACCATTGCTTCCCTTTCATACCCCTCGACTCTTACAACTGCCACCTGCCTTCTGTACAAATTGTAAATAGCCTTCCGCTCCCTGTATTTTACTCCTGCCACCTTCAGAATTTGAAAGAGGGTATTCCAGTCAAAATTGTCAAATGCGTTCTCTAAGTGTACAAATGCTAGAAACGTAGGTTTGTCTTTCCTTAATCTTTCTTCTAAGATAAGTCATAGGGTCCTCACGTGTTCCAACATTTCTACGGGATCCAAACTGATCTTCCCCAAGGTCGGCTTCTACCAGTTTTTCCATTCGTTAGTATTAGCGTTAGTATTTTGCAGCTGTGGCTTATTAAACTGATAGTTTGGAAATTTTCAAATCTGTCAATACCTGCTTTCTTTGTGATTGGAATTATTATATTCTTCTTGAAGTCAGAGGGTATTTCGCCTGTCTCGTACGTCTTGCTCACCAGATGGTGGAGTTTTGTCAGGACTGGCTCTCCCAAGGCCGTCAGTAGTTCTAATGGAATGTTGTCTACTCCCAGGGATTTGTTTCGACTCAGGTCTTTCAGTGCTCTGTCAAACTCTTCACGCAGTATCGTATCTCCCATTTCATCTTCATCTACATCCTCTTCCATTTCCATAATATTGTCCTCAAGTACATCGCCCTTGTATAGACCCTCTATATACTCCTTCCACCTTTCTGCTTTCCCTTCTTTGTTTAGAACTGGTTTTCCATCGGAGCTCTTGATATTCATACAAGTGGCTCTCTTCTCTCCAAAGGTCTCTTTAACTTTCCTGTAGGCGATATCTATCTTACCCTAGTGAGATAAGTCTCTACATCCTTACATTTTTCCTCTAGCCATCCCTGCTTAGCCATTTTGCACTTCCTGTCGATCTCATTTTTGAGGCGTTTGTATTCCTTTTTGCCTGCTTCATTTACTGCATTTTTATATCTTCTCCTTTCATCATTTAAATTCAATATTTCTTCTGTTACCCAGGGGATTCTACTAGTCCTCGTCTTTTTACCTACTTGATCCTCTGCTGCCTTCACTATTTCATCCCTCATAGCTACCCATTCTTCTCCTACTGTATTTCTTTCCCCCATTCCTGTCAATTGTTCCCTTATGCTCTCCCTGAAACTCTGGACAACCTCTGGTTCTTTCAGTTTATCCAGGTCCCATCTCCTTAAATTCCCACCTTTTGCAGTTTCTTCAGTTTTAATCTACAGGTCATAATCAATAGATTGTGGCCCGAGTCCACATCTGCCCCTGGAAATGTCTTACAATTTAAAACCTGGTTCCTAAATCTCTGTCTTACCATTATAAAATCTATCTGATACCTTTTAGTATCTCCAGGGTTCTTCCATGTATACAACCTTCTTTCATGATTCTTGAACCATGTGTTAGCTATGATTAAGTTATGCTCTCCGCAAAATTCTACCAGGCGGCTTCCTCTTTCATTTCGTAGCCCCAATCCACATTCATCTATTATGTTTCCTTCTCTCTCTTTTCCTACTCTCGAATTCCAGTTACCCATGAGTTTTAAATTTCGTCTCCCTTCACTACCTGAATAATTTGCTTTATCTCATCATACATTTCATCAATTTCTTCGTCATCTGCAGAGCTAGTTGGCATATAAACTTGTACTACTGTAGTAGGTTTGGGCTTCGTGTCTATCTTGGCGGCAATAATGCGTTCACTATGCTGTTTGTAGTAGCTTACCCGTACTCCAATTTTTTTATTCATTATTAAACCTACTCTTGTATTACCCCTATTTGATTTTGTATTTATAACCCTGTATTCACCTGACCAAACGTCTTGTTCCTCCTGCCATCGAACTTCACTAATTCCCACTATATATAACTTTAACCTATCCATTTCCCTTTTTAAATTTTCTAACCTACCTGCCCGGTTAAGGGATCTGACATTCCACGCTCCGATCCGTAGAACGCCAGTTTTCTTTCTCCTGATAACGACGTCCTCTTGAGTAGTCCCCGCCCGGAGATCCGAATGTGGGACTATTTTACCTCCGGAATATTTTACCCAAGAGGACGCCATCATCATTTAATCATACAGTAAAGCTGCATGCCCTCGGGAAAAATTACGGTTGTAGTTTCCCCTTGCTTTCAGCCGTTCGCAGTACCAGCACAGCAAGGCCGTTTTGGTTAGGGTTACAAGGTCAGATCAGTCAATCATCCAGACTGTTGCCCCTGCAACTACTGAAAAGGCTGCTGCCCCTCTTCAGGAACCACACGTTTGTCTGGCCTCTCAACAGATACCCCTCCGTTGTGGTTGCACCTACGGTACGGCTATCTGTATCGCTGAGGCACGCAAGCCTCCCCACCAACGGCTAGGTCCCTGGTTCATGGGGGGAGGTATATATATATATATATATATATATATATATATATATATATATATATATATATATATATATATATATATAATTTTTCATTATAATATATTTTTTAGTAAGAGATGACTTATAACTTGTGTGATAATGTGAAAATAAATGAAATATTTGTTTTTGATGGTATTTAACAAGTGTCACCCTAATTTTTTTCTAAATTTCCGAATTATTTGTATTTTTTACCAAGTACGGATAAATGACGTTTCATTGTATACTAGAGGACTGAAAACAAAATTTCCGTTGTTTTCTGGGTCCGGGTCGCCTTAAACGAAGGCAATCATCGACCGCTGTTTGGCGGGAGGAAGACGACACAGCGTGTGGTGAGGGCAGGCTGGGGGCGCCTTATTGGGCAACAGCCGGCGCACGTGGACCCGCCCGCAGAGACCACAAGGTTGCGCGTGACGCAACGGCCGGCTGGGCGGGCTTGCGCAACGCCGTTGCCCGGGCAACCGCAGGTGGCGCCCGCGGCCTTGTGCAGAACCTGCGCTCGCCTGGGCTGCCCGGCGCCGCCTGCCGGCCGGAACTCAGGAAGGACCTCCCACTGTCGCCGGCGCACGAAACAAAGCCCGCCAATGTCGACGAGGGACAATCGCTCAGCCGAGGAGAGCCGAAAGATACTACAGTGCCGCAGGCAGAGGTCTTTGCGAATGCAGAAGCCCGAAAATGCGAGGTGGTCAGTGTGGTGTCGCTGCCAGACACCACACTTGCTAGGTGGTAGCCTTTAAATCGGCCGCGGTCCGTTAGTATACGGCGGACCCGCGTGTCGCCACCATCAGTGATTGCAGACCGAGCGCCGCTACACGGCAGGTCTAGTCTAGAGAGACTCCCTAGCACTCGCCCCAGTTGGACAGCCGACTTTGCTAGCGATGGTTCACTGTCTACATACGCTCTGATTCGCAGAGACGACAGTTTAGCATAGCCTTCAGCTACGTCATTTGCTACGACCTAGCAAGGCGCCATATTCAGTTACTATCATTACTTCAAGAATGTATTCTGAACAGATAATATTGTGAATCACGTACCGTCAAGAGCGACGTTCATCATTAATGGATTAAAGTTAAGTATCAAACTAATTATGTCCGCTTTCTGAATTCTCATTCCTTGTCATGTTCCAGACCTCACGTCAGTATGGTTCTTCCCTCCTCACGCCAGCCTGCGTGAGCTAAAACTCGTGCATTTCGGCCTCCACTCGTAACACGGTGTTGGCTCTTCTGCTAACACAAAAGTCAGAAACAGTGAAAGAAAGGTATTGTAATTTGAAGGTGGAGGGGGGGGGGGGCGAGAAAGGAAACGAAAGGGAAGTGAAGGATCTCATGATATCAGGTGCATCGGGGCTTTATGCGAAGTCAAAAAAATGGTTCAAATGGCTCTGAGCACTATGGGACTCAACATCTTAGGTCATAAGTCCCCTAGAACTTAGAACTACTTAAACCTAACTAACCTAAGGACATCACACACAACCATGCCCGAGGCAGGATTCGAACCTGCGACCGTAGCAGTCCCGCGGTTCCAGACTGCAGCGCCAGAACCGCTAGACCACCGCGGCCGGCTATGCGAAGTCACCGATGCCGAGTGATAATGTGTACAACACCGGGATTCGAACCCAGGATCTCCTGCTTGCGAGGCAGTTGCGTTAACCACTGAGCTACCGGATAGAACAGTCATCGCACTTGCGTGGACTATCTTGATGTTGGGACACCCCTCGGCCGACGCACATTCCCACCTAGCGCCGCTTTGCCGCAGTATCCTCCATGCTTGCTACTTTGAGATTCCCGCTGGAGGTCGAACGTGAATGTGCATTGCACTGAAGATGGTGGATCTGTAACCCACCGAGGCGACTCAGTTACAAGAACATGTGGAATCTGTTCTTTCGGACATGTGCAAAAGAACGAACACCACGTATTCATATAATAGTGACAGATATCTAAAACAACAGACGAGTCGGAAAGAACAGACACCACACCACTCATATAACAATGAAAGACGTTCTCATAGCGTAGATGATAGCGCACGAGACTGCTCTCACTTTGGCTCGGGTTCGATCCTCACTACTGTCTCATGTCCAATTTTTATAACATCGTCTTGTTCGGCTTTGACAAATCAAATGAAGGACTCGTTTGGCCGCAGCTTCTCTGGCGGGCCGCTTCAGTTTACAAGTGCAACTACCTGATTGGCTAATTTCAATGCTAATGAACTCGGAAACAGCACAAAATATCGAATTTTGTTCCTAACAATTATTTCTCAGCACAACCTATCCTGCAACACCCTTACAAGTTTTCAGACTGTTTCTTATCACTCTGTACATCAGTGGATATCTGCTGTAATGGTTATTATGCGAGTTAACTATTGCACAGATATCCGGATAAATTGTGGTTAAACGTTAAAGGACAATATCATTCCAGAATGAATTTTCACTCTGCAGCTGGCTGTTGCGCTGATTTGAAACTTCTTGGCAGATGAAAACAGTCGCGGGCAAATGCTCTACCAACTGAGCTATGCAAGCACAACTCATCACACCTTTACTTCCGCTAGTACCTCATCTCCTACCTCTCAATTTTCACCGAAGTTCTCCTGTATACGTTGTGGGACTAACATTCAGTCATTATACGAAATTAGTCAAACTGTGTTACTTGCGAACGAGGTACGTGATTGTATGAAGAGCTACAGCACCGTTGGTGTAAGGATATCTGCAATCATTCCTGCGTGTTTTGCTCTAACGGAGGTCAGCTACACAATTACTGAAACCTGCCACAAAGTGTTACGTAGGCAGTTCTAGTACAAGTCGTTCTCAGGAACCTTCGCTTCCTGTTTTTGTATCAAATACGATGTAAATAATGTTCCGTATAAAATCAGTCACTTTATCAACGTTTCTGTAAAGCGTATTTTAAAGTAAGCAACCTATGGTTATTACAGTGAGAAGTGCAAACCAGTGACACTATTTAACATTATGCTGAATTAAAGTACATACAGCCTATGTGACTAACACTTAAAAATGTGAACGATTCTCATTTCATATACATACTCTACTTGCATTAAAGTAACTCAGATCTATTCTGTACTTAGACTACGACATTATGAAGCGTAATATGAAGTTAAACAATCAGGAAACAGACCAAAGCTGTTGAGTACAGTTCCGGTTTAGTTTCAAAATTCCGAGAGATGTAATCTTAATTTTTCACATGGGCTACTGAATTCACCAATTAATTCTCTTTGACTTATTACATTTTATCCGTCATTTATAGTCTCAGTTTTGTAAGTAGAGCGCAAACATATGCTACCATTTCAAAATCCATGTTTCTCCGGAATGCTGTGAATATTTTTGTCAACAACCATCTCGATCGTCATTGTTTTCGTTTTCCGTCGTTCCTTAGTTACTTCAAAATTCATTGAGATATGATCCGTCTCTGCAGCTAAATGGAAGGCAGTTTGTGTTTTGCCACGCGCGTTTCTCTTCTTTTATTTACTAAGCGTCTTCAGTGGCCTTTTATGTTACGTTTTCTCTAGTTACTCTCTTGTTTTTCGGGTTAGAAACAACCATTGTAGCACAAGTTTCGAGAGGTTAAATTATCGTTTGGTGCTAATTACGATTTACAAAGGTTTTGGTCCCTATGTGTTATCCTGTAGACGTGTTACTCGGTCTCCATACTCCAGATGACCGATTTTACAGAACAAGAAAGACGTTCCAGTCACATTTAAAAACACCAGTGGACAAACCAGGTAAATATCAAGGACCAGGTTGTACACTAGTTAGAATGTTAAGAATGTGAATCTGTGTATCTTGGAGTGAGAGGCAGGAATTTCAAACATTGGTATAAAAAGCACATAAGAAGCTTGTGAATGACTTGAATTTCCTTAAGATTCTCCGGATGAATCTCAGTCTGGCATCAGCTTTTCCTGCTCTTTATTTTATGTACTCATTCCACTTTAGGTGACTCTGGGTTGTTACTCCTTGGTATTTTATTTTAATTACTATTCTCAGTGGTTTGTCGTCAATAGGGTAATCGGGAAATAGTGGATCTCTTCGCATATTCATGCGCATTACGTTATATTTATTTACGTTCAGGGTCAACTGCCAGTCCCTGCACCAACCTTGGATCTTCCGCAGGTCTTCTGGTGCTGCAACCTTCCTATAGAAATCAGCAACGTGCGCGAATAGCTTCACGAAGACACCACACTATCCATTTGTATCTACCTTATAACGCTCCGCTGGAGTAATCCCGAAATTACGTGTGCATTTTTCGGTTTTGTTCCATTAAGAGAAATCTCTTGATTTCTATCTACAAGCAGATCGTGTATCCAATCACGAATCTGGTCCCGATACTCCATAAACCAGTAATTTTTTCATTAAAAGACTCTGCAGAACTGTTTCCAATACTTTCCGCAAGTCAAGGAACATGATATCAGCTTCGGCGTCTATGTCGTCGATGCTCTGAATCTCATAGTCACACAGAACGAGCTGTGTGTCCTAAGATGTGTTCACAGAATCCATGTTGGCGCATGCTGTCATGTCAGAGACGCTCGCCTAACAGATCGGCAACCCTCCGGACAGCTCCATTGCGCGGGTAGCTACCACTGCCCCTGCATACCTCAGCATCGCAAGTGCGACTCCGTCCAGACCAGCCACCAGTAGGCAAAGGCGGCACCTAGAGAGGGCGACGCTAACATGGAACCTACTCGCGTCCGCGCACCACGTGACAGGTAAATAGTTGCCGCAGTATTCCCCCGCAAGCAGCTATATAAACCTGCGACAGGACAGCACGAGTCAGTCAGGTATCGAGAGCCTTCCTTGGTCCAAGTGACGGGTGCTACTCACCCCATTAAATAGGACTGCTCTCGAAGTCCATAGTTAGGAACAAACGCCGCTGCCAGAAGTCATCGTCGGTTCTTCTCACGGACTCTTACGCGGGCTGATATCCAGGGACTTCAGCTTCTGAAATAGCACAATGTGTTCACTATTAGTGACGTTATTCTGAGTGAGACGTTGCGGCTTTTTCGTCCTGAGTTCTAAGTGCTATCTTATTGAACTTAAAACCCAGGTACTCATCATTCTCTGACTCAGACTTACCGGTCACGAACATAACATCCAGCCGGTGACCATTGTCCAAACTAGTGTCCAGTAAGTGCTCACCGCAGATTTGGTTCCAGGCAGTGTTTTTCATGGAGAACGTAAGTCTCTGACCAGTGTCCTCGGCTCTCAGTGATCCTCAGTTATTTTGTACCTGTTGTGTCACGCTTGTTACTGTATTCTTGGTTTCTAGTTCCCTACTGTCGACGCAGACCTCTTTTCTTTTTTGGTTCAATAAACTTGTTATAACTTGGACAGTGTTTTCTCGTGTCGCGGAGCGCGACACTCCACATGTAGAGGAGATTTTCGTTCTTCAAGCACACCATAGTACGTGAGCGTAAAACATGTTTCATAATTCTACAACAACCAGATGGGAATGACCTGCGGTTTTTTTTCCAGTTGCTAAGTACTCTTAGATGCTCCAGCGATCTACGACGAAACAGTGCTAGAAGCGGAACAAATTCTTTCTCATGTTGTTGTTGTGGTCTTCAGTCCTGAGACTGGTTTGATGCAGCTCTCCATGCTACTCTATCCTGTGCAAGCTTCTTCATCTCCCAGTACCTACTGCAGCCTACATCCTTCTAAATCTACTTAATCAATTCATCTCTTGGTCTCCCTCTACGATTTTTACCCTCCACACTGCCCTCCAATACTGAATTGGTGATCCCTTGATGCCTCAGAACATGTCCTACCAACCCTTCTTCTAGTCACGTTGTGCCACAAATTTCTCTTCTCCCCAATTCTGTTCAATACCTCCTCATTAGTTATGTGATCTACCCACCTAATCTTCAGCACTCTTCTGCAGCACCACATTTCGAAAGCTTCTATTCTCTTCTTGTCCAAACTATTTATCGTCCATGTTTCACTTCCATACATGGCTACACTCCATACAAATACTTTCAAAAACGACTTCCTGACACTTAAATCTATACTCGATGTTAACAAATTTCTCTTCTTCAGAAACGCTTTTCTTGTCGTTGCTAGTCTACATTTTATATCCTCTCTATTTCGACCATCATCAGTTATTTTGCTCCCCAAATAGCAAAACTCCTTTACTACTTTAAGTGTCTCATTTCCTAATCTAATTCCCTCAGCATCACCCGACTTAATTCGACTACATTCCATTATCCTCGTTTTGCTTTTGTTGATGTTCATCTTATATCCTCCTTTCAAGACACTGTCCATTCCGTTCAACTGCTCTTCCAAGTCCTTTGCTGTCTCTGACAGAATTACAATGTCATCGGCGAACCTCAAAGTTTTTATTTCCTCTCTATGGATTTTAATACCTACTCCGAATTTTTCTTTTGTTTCCTTCACTGCTTGCTCAATATACAGATTGAATAACATCGGGGATACGCTGCAACCCTGTCTCACTCCCTTCCCAACCACTAATTCCCTTTCATGTCCCTCGACTCTTATAACTGCCACCTGCCTTGTGTACAAATTGTAAATAGCCTTTCGCTCCCTGTATTTTAACCCTGCCACCTTCAGAATTTGAATTTCTCATAATCTTCGTAAAAACTCACTGGTTTGCCTTTCCTCAGTTGAGTAGTTTTAGTTAATTTTCTATTACGCGATCGATTATCTCAGTGTCATTTCAGCATTAGTAAGATGAGTGAAAGAAGGAAATCTATTACGATTTTCGTTGGTGAAACAATTTCGGAAGGCTGATTCCAGTATTTCGGCTTCCTCTCTGTCATCTTCTGGTTTGGTGCCAGTATGGTCTCTGAGTGATTGAATAGATCATTTCGATCCTCTTAATGCCTTTAAAGAAGACGAATACTTCTTAGGATTCTTCGAACGTTTGACAAAATTTTACTTCATAATTCATTGATTATTTCTCGCATCGCTCTCCTCACGCTCATTTTGACTTCATTTAGCATCTGTTTGTCTACTATGCCCCGATGAATCATAATGTTCTTTTGATGTGATTTTTCATTCCCATCATTTGCCGCCTCTCTTCTTTTCAGCCGCAATGGGTCGTGAGATAGAATCCCGGTCAGGCCACGCGGTGTTTCAGTTCAGTCTGCCTTTAACCTATCCTTCTCAGCTCAGTGATGCGAAGGCTCGCCAGAAACGATATGTGATTCGGATTCCACGTTAAACATTAGGTCTCCTTTCCACGTAGGATTGCTGGGATACATTGTACATTAGCACGACATGTGGGCCGCATGCGGGTCTTGGCTTGGACTGTCACCGCTTTGCTCTGTCCTTCTCGGAAGAACTCGGTACAACGCGACATTTCATTTAGCACAGCGATGCCACATTTTTCGGTCGGCACAACTTTCTTCAATATGGTAGAATCGTGATGTCAGTGCTGTTTACCCTCCGCTATTTGTTGCGGTATAAAAGAAGCTTACAAATCCCGTGGCTGTGTGCGCAAAAAGAGGTAGTCTAGTGACGTATCGTCACAAGCCTTTAAAAGTGAATGGGAGTGATAGTAGGATAAGAATTCTCAATATTTATTGTGCGATATACAGTCGCATAATCTACGGGTTTCGCGAATTTGCTCAAAAGAACACCAAGCAGAAAGAATTTAAGGATTTAATTGACGATGGAAGAGCAAAAAATTAAGATCGACACATGGGATCCATTGTTCTGTACATCAAGAAGCACTTCGTACTAAATTTACAGGCATGGAGTACGTGATGGCCGGCCGTTGCGGCCGAGCGGCTCTAGGCGCTTCAGTCTGGAACCGGGCGACCGCTGCGGTCGCAATTTCGAATTCTGCCTCAGGCATGGATGTGTGTGATGTCCTTAGGTTAGTTAGGTTTAAGTAGTTCTAAGTTCTAGGGGACTGATGACATCAGACGTTAAGTCCGATAGTGCTCAGAGCCATTTGAACCTTTTTTTTTACCTTTCCCCATAGAAAAAAACCTACAGGCGTCAATTATGGGGAACTGGCCAGCCAAGGTAAAGGTCCTCTGCGTCCAGCCCAACGATTTGGAAACAATTCGTGGAGATATGTTGTAGTACTTCGTGCACTATGGGCTGGACAGCCGTTGGTACCACAGGTTCCTCCTAGTCTGTAGAGAAAGGTCTTCTAGCATCCGTTCAAGATAATCTGTTAGGAGGCTGTGACACTTGTGCGCGTTCAGTGTTTCGCCTATGAAAGAAAGGCCTACTAGTTGAATGCTCGCTTTCTTGCACCACACGTTTACATTCCATAGAAGCTGACGTTCCAAGTGGCGGGGATTGTTAACAGACCAATAGTGCAAGTTTCGACGGTTTATTTTTTTCCTTTATTGTTATTTTCACACCTGTACAATCAGGTAGGCTGTCAGCGGCATGCTACGCCGCTCTTCAGCCATAGAGTTGACAATGATAGAACAAAGAATGGAGATCCAGAATAAACATAGTGACGGGAAAAAAATAGTGGACACAGAAATAAAAAAACAAAAAACAAAACACGGAGCCGTTCACACTCGACGATAACGACACTGAAAACATGTTGACACGACGCACATAACACTGATGAATCCGACGGCACAAGTGAACGTATGAGCGTGACGGCGGACACTAAAGACACAGAACGACGGCACACACGCGAAACTGATGGCGATGATCTCCGGCGCGCGAATGTCCACAGAGTGTGTACGAGTCCAGGGACCTGCCAAGAGGGGAAGAAGGGGGAGTGGGAGGGAGAGGGGTGAGCAGGGATGCCAATGGTGGAGGAGACGAAAGTAGGAGATGGAGTGTGTGCAATGTTGTCCAAGTACTGGAAACCAGGTGCGAGGGGAGGGACAGAGGTGTCAGTTCGATCACAGACATCAGGGAAGAGAGAGTAATCGAACTGGGGATCGTCAGGGATGGTAAAGACATCAGAGAGGTAGGAGGCAAAGTGATTGGCCTTACTAATGGCGTCAGGGAAGGGTTGGTTGTCATGAAGGAGAGGGTAGTAGGGAGGGAGTTTAGATCCGGTAAGGCGGCGGAAGGCTGACCAATACTTGGACGAGTTGATAGGAAGGGTAGTGTTTAGACGGGTGCATGTCTGTCACCAGTCCCGGCGTTTCTTAGCCGCGAGCAAGTTACGGATGTGTCTCTGCAGTTGCGGGTGGCGTCGTAGTGTGTCCGGGTCACGCGTGCAGAGGAAGGCACGGTAGAGACGGCGGTATTCATGGAGGAGGAGGGCAGCCTGTGGGGGTAAGGTAGGACGGTGGGGGTGGATGACGACAGAAGGGACGTGGGCCTCCACGGCCTCAGACAAGGACAGCTGGAGAAAGGAGGCGGCATGGGTAATATCGCCAGGGTGGAGGTAGGTGAAGGTGTGGCCATCGACCTGGTTGGAGAGGGTATCCCAGTAGGCATTCCAGCCGGCGCGGGAATAATCATGGACGTACTTCGGGGGAGGGTCATGACAGGGGTCGGGGCGGGGCGACGACTGTCTGAAACGGTGAGGAGGACAGGGAGATGGTCACTACCAGTGGGGTCCAGGACATCCACCGTTATGCGGCCAAGGAGGTTAGGGGAGGAGAGGATGACATCAGGAGTGGAGTTGGATTCGGGGCGGGTGTGCTGGGGAATGGGGACGAGGTCGCCTTGGAGGGAGGAGAGGAACCGATGCCACCGCCATAACTGGGCGGCGGAACGACTATGGATGTTGAGGTCAGCGGCGATCACGTAGGAAAAGAAGGTACGGTCAATGTTGGAGAGGAAGTCAAAAGAAATAGGGGTGTTAGGGCAGACATAGATGGTGGCGCAGGTGACGGTAAGGCCAGGGAAGAAGAGACTAAGGATCAGGTGTTCGGTGGGGTCGGGAAGGAGAGGTTGGAGCCGAACTGGGATCTGGCATTTGTGACCAATGGCAACTCCGCCACGCGCTATCGGGAAGGGATTGTCGGAACGGTGAAGGAGGTAGGGCGAGGTATGAACGGTGTGGTGGGGCTAAAGAAAGGTTTCATTAAGGAGCAAGGCATCCACGCGGTGGGTGGCGAGGGTGTGCATGAAAAGGTTCTTGTTGGCAGGAAGGGAACGGATGTTGTTGAACAGGACACGGTGCGGTCGCGCCACGACAGGGATTTAGACGAGGGTGTCTAGACGGGAGAAGGTGAAATGGGCCTGGTTGTGGGAGTAGGTGGCATACATTTTTAGGTGGAAGACAGAACGGGCGGCGAGGGAGATCTGTTGGAGGGTGTGAGGGCTCTGGAAAGTGTGGACATTCTGCAGAACAATAGTGAGGAACCTGATGATGTCCTCAGCGGTGGGGGGGGGGGGACGAAGGGAATTGCCAGGAGGGGTGGAGGCGTCCAGAGGGCAGACAGGGATGGTGAGTTCATGAGTGGTCAGAGGGAGTCGGGCTTTACATTTTTGGGAGTAGGTGGGATGGGGGAGATTGCAGGTATTACAGGAGGGAGAGGACTGAAGGTTAGGGCACTGCCGGAGGAAGTGCACTTGCTTACAGTGCGGGCAGGTGGGGGCCTCGCAGCACTCAGCTGTTGTGTGTGCGTTGTAACGCAGACACCTCTGGCAGTGAAGGGATTGAGGAGGGGAACGGGAGGGGTCGCCCTTATAGTGCTGGTTGAAGAGGAGGGCACCCTCCTTCAGGAGGCGGTCAATGCAGGGGGCGTCCTCTGAGAAAACCCACATAAGGAGGGTGGGACTGGCCGAGTTAAAAATGTGGCGGACCACCTGCACCTCCAGCGAGGGACGCGCCCCGAGCTCTGCCAACTCCTCCTCCTCTGTGATCGTCAGACTAAGCCGAGTGATCACAGCAGTGAGGGTCGGCGGGTGATGCGGGGGTTGGGGTTGGTGGGTAGGAGACGAGGAAGCAGCGGGGGTGAGGGAGGCGTTGGGACCAAACCAGGTGATGGGGATGCGGGAGAAGATGTCAGTATGGAGGGTGGGGCTGGAGGAGGAGATGAGAACTGAGTCCCGTCTGGGAGTGAGGAGTGAGACGGGGGCACCAGGGAAGTGTTGGTAGAGGAGGAGGGAGAGGTTCCGGGCCTCGAGGAGGAAAGGAACGGGACGAGAGAGGACGTATTTGTAGAAAGAGGGAGGGGTGGAGGAGGAGGCTGAGGGAGCAGGGCCAGGCATGGAGACATCCATGGCATCCTGGGGGGGGGAGGAGGACGGGGTGGGGCCTTTTTGGGAGTGGAGGAGGCTGTGGTGCCACTAGGGCGTTTAAGCGCAGCGGAAGGGTGAGTGGTGACATGAGGGACGGGAGCTATAGGGATGTGGCTGGAAGTGGCAGGTCCCAGCGTGGACGCAGTATTCGGCGCTGGAGATGGTGATGGTGAAGGCGACAGCGATGGCGGTGGCGGTGATGGCGAAGGGGATGGGGAGAGCTGGGCATGGGCAGTGGCCCGTCGGGCCACCACCCTAGCTGGAGCTGCAGTGACAGGCTGGCGGAGTTGGAGAAAGGATCAGAGGTAGAGGAGCGGGAGGAAGAGACTGGGGAGGGGGCGACGAAGAGCGAGGGAGAAGGGAGACTTAGAAGAGGAGGGATGGAAAGAGGGGGGGGCCGACTGGGCACACCACGTGATGGTGGTGGTGGCGGTGGAGGGCGAAGTATACACTATGGCAGTGGTGGTAGTAGTGGCAGTGGTGGTGGGGACTGACATGACGACAGGGAAGAACTAAAACAGTACAGGACGAAAGAGAGAGGAAGAAACCGGGGACGGACGAAGACGGACGAAGACGGACGAAGACGGACGAAGACGGGGACCAGAGTCCCACACTGCTGGCCCTGGCGACGGCTGGCAGGAAAGCCGCAGCTGCTGCTGCCGCAGACGGGGCCGCGGCCGCTGCTGCTGGCTGCTGGCTGGACCGCTGCTACCACTGCTGCTGCTGCTGCTGCTGCTCGGCTGGACCGCTGCTGTCTGGCTGGCTGTCTGGCTGTCTGGCTGGCACCTGCAACCCTAACGCTTCGATTAGTGCACGAAAACACAAATCGAAGGGCGGTACTCGTAGCGATGTACCGCCGGAGATGCGGCGGTTTATCATGCCACGATTGGTAAATGGGGCTTCATCACTAAACAAGATGCGAGTACGTTACACATTTGGAGTATCCAATCTTAATGCCGATGCACTGTAGTTAGCACGATTCTCATAATTGTTTCCATGCAGCTCTTGATGGGGAGAGAAGTGATAGGGATGGAACCTATGGCAATGGAGAATGCGCTTGCCTGACTCCTGCCTAGTTCTACTTCCCCATGCGATTGCTCGGAGGCTAACGTGCGAATCAACTGAAACAGCAGCAAGAACATTAATGTCCCCCTCTTATGTCGCCAATTTCCTTCTGTTACGTTTTCTAGATGTCACACTATCACTTTCAGGTAACTGGTTGAAGAGCTTCATAAATAATTGCTGAGATGATTGACGTCTATTGAGATACCTTGTAGCATATACCGTATAAAACTGAAGTGCATTTTTTCCTACACTCTCCATACACCATGAACATGTCGACTTTTTCTGCGTTGGTAAATCCCATCGTCCATTCACGACTTACCGCTTGGACTGTCACACACTAATTGCCTAGCATGTCACAATGCACTTAAGGAACAAGTATGTACACTGTAAGAAAACATAACAAAGTCATACCTAGCAACTACGCAGGTTGAATGGCACAAATAAGTGTCAGTTTGGGAACTTCTGAAAAATGACTCGCGCTAGAATCCTGTAACAAACGCCACTGACATTCTAATTTATTCTAATTTTTGTTATTTAATGTCAATAGGCATTGTTCCATTTAAAAATGTTTATGTTTGCACAAAAAATACACTTTCTAAATGTTATTACAGTCTGTTGATTGACTAACAATACGAGCCCCTGACTACCAACCCATTCTGTGAAAACCGCACAGCAATATCGCTTTCAATTTCGCTGCGGTGCAAGTTTTAGGTGATTCGCCCCGAATGTCGTGAAATGTTGTGGTCCTACAACACTTTCTTGTGGTTCACCTGAAGTTACTTTTAGGTCTGAAGATTTCCCTCGTTGAGACTGAAATGCTATGTTCTATTTGCTAGAAATTCTTCAGTCCAGTCCCAAATCTTGTCTGATATTCCATACGCTATTATTTGTTTATTAGGTGGCAGTACGGAACTACATCGGCCTCCTTCCCTAAGTCGAGGTACACGGCATTCATCCGGGCGCTTGTGTCTACTGTCTACTGCTTTGTGGGTCCCGTCAACGAACAGAGCGGGCCACGTTTCACAGCCACTGTTTTCAGACCCATTTTTATTCTTAACGACGTGTTTTTCCGTCTTCAGAAATGTCATTTTACCTGAACATGTTCAAAAATTGTACAAAAGACAGACGCCAGTGATGTAAGTTGGACTCTCCATCAAATACCATAACACGACCAGGAAAGTTCAGTGTAATCTTCTGCAAATTGTCCTTCAAATGTTTCGCCAGTGCTGCTCTTGTGGCAGATCTGCAAAATCATCGGATGACAGCGTTTCATCTTCCTTTAATAGTGATATTCACCATAATTAAATTAGCAATCTGATCTAACATCATTAGATGATATACATTTCGAACGGAATTTAAAATTTCACTGCTGTTGAAATCTGGCTCCAATCAGCTTTCTGTCCCTAGTACTGTGTGTGCAATTTTCGTATACAGAAGGCATTAGCAGACACAAAACAGATTATAAACTTGGATTTTATTTCCACAATCCTCCTTACTTTCCTTTGTTGCTTTCTCAGCGTAAAGATTGAATAACACGGGGCATGTTCTGCAGCTCCTTCTCATTAATTTCTGAATTACGTATCTCCCTTTCGTGTCCACACCTTCTATGGGACTTCGCCAGATAAACATCTGCACTATCAAAACAGCCTTTGCTTTGATGATCAGGCTGATTGTCGGCAGTTTGGTGGGCAGTATTTTTCCAAATGAGCCAGCGGAATAGTCTCACTCACTTCATCTTGGTACTGCCTATTCCTTCCAATTGTGCCTTCACACGAGCTCGAGATTTTGGAAGTAGCACTTCGTGAGTGTCCACATCGAAGAATCATCCCGGCTAGTCATTGTCACGACACGAGAGCGGCAAGCCTTTGGAGGAGGAAAGAATATTTTCGGACAATGTCAAACGGCATGACTTTGTTTGTTATTATACCATTCATTCTTGTTAATAAGATGACTATATTGAACATTAAAGATGTACAGGTTTGTTAAAGACTGATATTTGATATTCAATGGTAATTTTGTTTTAAATAAAAGTTAAGTGTGAGGAACATTTTACGTGAAGTATTGGAAACATTTCGACAAAGAATAGTTCTGTAAAAAATTCTTTCTTTACAAGAAATACACTCCTGGAAATTGAAATAAGAACACCGTGAATTCATTGTCCCAGGAAGGGGAAACTTTATTGACACATTCCTGGGGTCAGATACATCACATGATCACACTGACAGAACCACAGGCACATAGACACAGGCAACAGAGCATGCACAATGTCGGCACTAGTACAGTGTATATCCACCTTTCGCAGCAATGCAGGCTGCTATTCTCCCATGGAGACGATCGTAGAGATGCTGGATGTAGTCCTGTGGAACGGCTTGCCATGCCATTTCCACCTGGCGCCTCAGTTGGACCAGCGTTCGTGCTGGACGTGCAGACCGCGTGAGACGACGCTTCATCCAGTCCCAAACATGCTCAATGGGGGACAGATCCGGAGATCTTGCTGGCCAGGGTAGTTGACTTACACCTTCTAGAGCACGTTGGGTGGCACGGGATACATGCGGACGTGCATTGTCCTGTTGGAACAGCAAGTTCCCTTGCCGGTCTAGGAATGGTAGAACGATGGGTTCGATGACGGTTTGGATGTACCGTGCAGTATTCAGTGTCCCCTCGACGATCACCAGTGGTGTACGGCCAGTGTAGGAGATCGCTCCCCACACCATGATGCCGGGTGTTGGCCCTGTGTGCCTAGGTCGTATGCAGTCCTGATTGTGGCGCTCACCTGCACGGCGCCAAACACGCATACGACCATCATTGGCACCAAGGCAGAAGCGACTCTCATCGCTGAAGACGACACGTCTCCATTCGTCCCTCCATTCACGCTTGTCGCGACACCACTGGAGGCGGGCTGCACGATGTTGGGGCGTGAGCGGAAGACGGCCTAACGGTGTGCGGGACCGTAGCCCAGCTTCATGGAGACGGTTGCGAATGGTCCTCGCCGATACCCCAGGAGCAACAGTGTCCCTAATTTGCTGGGAAGTGGCGGTGCGGTCCCCTACGGCACTGCGTAGGATCCTACGGTCTTGGCGTGCATCCGTGCGTCGCTGCGGTCCGGTCCCAGGCCGACGGGCACGTGCACCTTCCACCGACCACTGGCGACAACATCGATGTACTGTGGAGACCTCACGCCCCACGTGTTGAGCAATTCGGCGGTACGTCCACCCGGCCTTCCGCATGCCCACTATACGCCCTCGCTCAAAGTCCGTCAACTGCACATACGGTTCACGTCCACGCTGTCGCGGCATGCTACCAGTGTTAAAGACTGCGATGGAGCTCCGTATGCCACGGCAAACTGGCTGACACTGACGGCGGCGGTGCACAAATGCTGCGCAGCTAGCGCCATTCGACGGCCAACACCGCGGTTCCTGGTGTGTCCGCTGTGCCGTGCGTGTGATCATTGCTTATACAGCCCTCTCGCAGTGTCCGGAGCAAGTATGGTGGGTCTGACACACCGGTGTCAATGTGTTCTTTTTTCCATTTCCAGGAGTGTACTTTATTTTATCTTTTCTTTGAACACGACCGGTGTCAAATGATATAATTTCATTTTCAAGTGCACGTTATTTCTGTAGCCAAAAAAGCATGTCGAACAACAGACAGTTAATCAGCATCAGGGACAACTCTGTCTGAAACCCATACTTACCAACGAAAGAAGCGACTCAAAACAATCCTTACAGGTGTCCTTGAATGTTGTTTGGCGCTGATGACCTCACCGTTTAGTGATCTGAGCCATCATCACCATCTTAAATGATGCTCGTCTTATTCATCATTCGGTGTTGGAGCTCTTGCAATACACGTGTCTGGAGACAACATTACTGGATATCACATCCACTTAGTATGCAAACAACTGTTCCCTTATATACCCAAACATGTTTCAGCTCCTTTGTGCCATCGTCTGCGCGTATTCTTTAATCATATGTAAACTTGTTTTAAGTAATAATTATTCTAACTAAATTTGGTCCAAAAACAATTTTTGCCTGCCGTTGTCCTTAGCTTACACTGAACCGTCAAAGAAACTGGTATAGGTACGCGTATTCAAATGCAGAGACATCTAAACAGATAGAATACGGCGATGTGGTCGGTAACGCCTATATAAGACAACAAGAGTCTCGAGCAATTGTTAGATCGATTACTACTGCTACAGTGGCAGGTTATCAAGCCTTAGGTGAATTTGAACGTGATGTTATAGTCTGCACACGAGCAATGGGACACAGCACCTCTGAGGTAGCGATGAAGCGGAGATTTTCCCGTACGACCATTTCACAAGTGTACGTGAATATCAGGAATCCCGCAAAATACCAATTCTCCGATATAGCTGCGGAAGGAAAAAGATCTTGCAAGAACGCGACCAACGACGACTGAAGAGAATCGTTCGCCGTGACAGAAGTGTAACCATTTCGCAGATTGCTGTAGATTTCAGTGCTGGGCCATCAACAAGTGTCAGCGTGTGAACTGTTCAACGAAACATCATCGATATGGGCTTTCGGATCCGAAGGCCCACTCTTGTACCCTTGATGACTGCACGACACAAAGCTTTACACCTCGCCTGGGCCCATCAACATCGACACTGGATTGTTGATGACTGGAAACATGTTGCCTGGTCGGACGAATCTCGTTTCAAATTGTACCGCGCGGATGGACGTGTACGGGTATGGAGACAACCTCATGAATCCATGGAACCTGCATGTCAGCAGGGGACTCTTCAAGTTGGTGGAGGCTCTTTAATGGTGTGGGGCGTATGAAGTTGGAGTGAAATAGGACCCCTGATACGTCTAGATACGTCTCTGACAGGTGACACGTGCGTACGCATCCTGATTACATGCATCCATTCATGTCCATTGTGCATTTAGACGGACTTCGGCAAATCCAGCAGAACAATGCGACACTCCACAAGTCCAGAATTGCTACAGAGTGGCTCCATGAACACTGTTCTGAGTTTAAACACTTCCACTGGCTTTCACACTCCCCAGACATGAACATCATTGAGCATATCTGGGATACCTTGCAACGTGCTGTTCAGAGGAGATCTCCGCCCCCTCGTACTCTTACGGATTTATGGACAGCCCTGCAGCATTCATAGTGTCAGTTACCCCCCCAGCACAACTTCAGACGTTCTTGGCAAAAAGCATCTGTCAAAGAAGGTATAATACTGGTTAAAACTTACTAAAAAACAACGTACAAGGAAAAACATATTTAAAATTAATAATTAATAAATAAAAGCACCGAGATCACTTAGCACCCCCCATGAACCATGGACCTTGCCGTTGGTGGGGAGGCTTGCGTGCCTCAGCGATACAGATGGCCGTACCGTAGGTGCAACCACAACGGAGGGGTATCTGTTGAGAGGCCAGACAAACGTGTGGTTCCTGAAGAGGGGCAGCAGCCTTTTCAGTAGTTGCAGGGGCAACAGTCTGGATGATTGACTGATCTGGCCTTATAACACTAACCAAAACGGCCTTGCTGTTCTGGTACTGCGAACGGCTGAAAGCAAGGGGAAACTACAGCCGTAATTTTTCCCGAGGGCATGCAGCTTTACTGTATGATTAAATGATGATGGCGTCCTCTTGGGTAAAATATTCCGGAGGTAAAATAGTCCCACATTCGGATCTCCGGGCGGAGACTACTCAAGAGGACGTCGTTATCAGGAGAAAGAAAACTGGCGTTCTACGGATCGGAGCGTGGAATGTCAGATCCCTTAACCGGGCAGGTAGGTTAGAAAATTTAAAAAGGGAAATGGATAGGTTAAAGTTATATATAGTGGGAATTAGTGAAGTTCGATGGCAGGAGGAACAAGACGTTTGGTCAGGTGAATACAGGGTTATAAATACAAAATCAAATAGGGGTAATACAAGAGTAGGTTTAATAATGAATAAAAAAATTGGAGTACGGGTAAGCTACTACAAACAGCATAGTGAACGCATTATTGCCGCCAAGATAGACACGAAGCCCAAACCTACTACAGTAGTACAAGTTTATATGCCAACTAGCTCTGCAGATGACGAAGAAATTGATGAAATGTATGATGAGATAAAGCAAATTATTCAGGTAGTGAAGGGAGACGAAATTTAAAACTCATGGGTAACTGGAATTCGAGAGTAGGAAAAGAGAGAGAAGGAAACATAATAGATGAATGTGGATTGGGGCTACGAAATGAAAGGTGGGTAGATCACGTAACTAATGAGGAGGTATTGAATAGGATTGGGAAGAAGAGAAGTTTGTGGCACAACTTGACTAGAAGAAGGGATCGGTTGGTAGGACATGTTTTGAGGCATCAAGGGATCACAAATTTAGCTTTGGAGGGCAGTGTGGAGGGTAAAAATCGTAGAGGGAGACCAAGAGATGAATACACTAAGCAGATTCAGAAGGATGTAGGTTGCAGTAGATACTGGGAGATGAAGAAGCTTGCACAGGATGCATGGATAGCTGCATCAAACCAGTCTCAGGACTGAAGACCACAACAACATCACT
Source organism: Schistocerca cancellata (assembly GCF_023864275.1). Classification (NCBI taxonomy): domain Eukaryota; kingdom Metazoa; phylum Arthropoda; class Insecta; order Orthoptera; family Acrididae; genus Schistocerca; species Schistocerca cancellata. The sequence goes on from NC_064627.1 coordinate 932,189,534, forward strand.
TAGCAGTTGAGAACAAAGAAGAAAGCGAAAGATGCTTATTACCTCATGGAGGCGACGACAGCCATGGCAGAGTCGACAGGATCTCGAGCACCTAATCTGCTCCCTCCTTCCCAATTCCATCTATTGTCCACGTTAGTCTTTTATGAAGATGTGAGAGTAGCGAAGATTACAATAAACTTTCTAGTTTACTTGGCTAGTGATGCAGAATTGGCTCCAGTTCTCCTCGTCAAAGGGTCTGATTCTTGAAGCTTAAAATGTAACAATTATTATCCTCACGATTGTATTGATGTAAAGAAATTTGAAGATTCCTCTTACAGAATTTTTGTTTTTACTTAATTACATTTTCTCACTTTTGAGTATATCATACAGTCTTTTGATTTTTCACGTTAACAAAGCCGAGATTACATTGTTCGCACAAAATACAAAAGTACGTCCGATCACATCAGAGGTATGCTTACGACTCCCACATTCTGCACAAATAACCATATTCCAAAGGGTTTACAATTTTTCTTAACAAATGAATTTCTACTAGTTTCTGTTACATTATAACTTTCGATTTTTGTTTTAAATGAATCCAGAAATGAACATGGTAACCAGTACAGTATTGCGTAATTAATAATACAAATTGTAAGTGTGCCAAAAGTTCGTAAGTTCAAATGTTACTAAAAAAATAATTTCAGTTGTACATTCAGAACTAGTACCTATCGATTGTAACACTGAAACTAAAAGAGTTTATAAAGTAACTCATTTTCATAAATTTTGGCTTGAAATATAACACCCTGTGTATAAAATTATATGAGAGTTTTCAGAAAAGCAACTGAGATAATATTCACCTGCCCAAAATTCGAAAAACAGTACTGATATCGACAACTACTGTCGAGGAAAAGTAATGCTAGAGGCGGATGTCCCGTTACAAACGCGAACTCTGAACACTGCCGTATGCTAGAAGGCGCCATGAGGCCAGTCCGTATTCACATAGTGCATACATATGAATGATAGGAGCACATGCAATAATATTGAGCTAGTAGTTATGACAGGCGCTGTACAATGCTGCCGTCGGGTGTATAGTGTGATAGCGGAGTAAAATTCAAATAGTAATGGACAAATTAAGAAATGAATAAAACCGTGTCCTAATTGGGTGAAACGCGTCGTTCTTAAGTTAATTAAGAACACTGTGCAACCATTCACGGCTTTGAAATAATAGAATCCACAAAGTCGAGGCATTGTAAATTACTCTTGTTCGTGTATGTTGCAAGTGATGATGCAGCTTTAGGCCGCGAAACCGACTGTGTGTCAATAAAACAACGGTTTTACCAACTGTCAGGGGAATTCTACACATCATGCCCTCCAACAGCTGCGAATGGTCAGAATATAAATATTTTGTGACTAAAGCAGAGCAATGCATTTATACATCTACGTCTACATCTACATTTATACTCCGCAAGCCACCCAACGGTGTGTGGCGGAGGGCACTTTACGTGCCACTATCATTACCTCCCTTTCCTGTTCCAGTTGCGTGTGGTTCGCGGGAAGAACGACTGCCGGAAAGCCTCCGTACGCGCTCGAGTCTCTCTAATTTTACATTCGTGATCTCCTCGGCCGGTATAAGTAGGGGGAAGCAATATATTCGATACCTCATCCAGAAACACAGCCTCTCGAAACCTGGACAGCAAGCTTCACTCTTGCAGAGTCTGCCACTTGAGTTTGCTAAACATCTCCGTAACGCTATCACGCTTACCAAATAACCCTGTGACGAAACGCGCCGCTCTTCTTTGGATCTTCTCTATCTCCTATGTCAACCCGACCTGGTACGGATCCCACACTGATGAGCAATACTCAAGTATAGGCCGAACGAGTGTTTTGTAAGCCACCTCGTTTGTTGATGGACTACATTTTCTAAGGGCTCTCCCAATGAATCTCAATCTGGCACACGCCTTAGCAACAATTAATTTTATATGATCATTCCACTTCAAATAGTTCCGTACGCATACTCCCAGATATTTTACACAAGTAATTGCTACCAGTGTTTGTTCTGCTATCATATAATCATACAATAAAGGATCCTTCTTTCTATTCGCAATACATTACATTTGTCTATGTTAAGGGTCAGTTGCCACTCCCTGCACCAAGTGCCTGTACGCTGCAGATCTTCCTGCATTTCGCTGCAATTTTCTAATGCTGCAGCTTCTCTGTATACTACAGCATCATCCGCAAAAAGCCGCATGGAACTTCCGACACTATCTACTAGGTCATTTATATATATTGTGAAAAGCAATGGCCCCATAACACTCCCCTGTGGAACGTCAGAGGTTAGTTTAACGTCTATAAACGTCTCTCCATTGAGAACAACATGCTGTGTTCTGTTTGCTAAAAACTCTTCAATCTAGCCACACAGCTGGTCTGATATTCCGTAGGCTCTTACTTTGTTTATCAGGCGACAGTGCGGAACTGTACCAGCCGGAGTGGCCGTGCGGTTCTGGGCGCTACAGTCTGGAGCCGAGCGACCGCTACGGTCGCAGGTTCGAATCCTGCCTTGGGCATGGATGTGTGTGATGTCCTTAGGTTGGTTAGGTTTAATTAGTTCTAAGTTCTAGGCGACTGATGACCTCCGAAGTTAAGTCGCATAGTGCTCAGAGCCATTTGAATTTGAAGTGCGGAACTGTACCGAACGCCTTCCGAAGTCAAGGAAAATGGCATCTACCTGGGAGCCTGTATATAATATTTTCTGGGCCTCATGAACAAATAAAGCGAGTCGGGTCTCACACGATCGCTGTTTCCGGAATCCATGTTGATTCCTACAGAGTAGATTCTGGGTTTCCAGAAACGACATGATACGCGAGCAAAAAACATGTTCTAAAATTGTACAACAGATGAATGTCGGAGATATAGGCCTATAGTTTTGCGCATCTGCTCGACCACCCTTCTTGAAAACTGTGAACTACCTGTGCTCTTTTCCAATCATTTGGAACCTTCCATTTCTGTAGAGACTTGCGGTACACGGCTTTTAGAAGGGGAGCAAGTTCTATCGCGTACTCTGTTCAAATGGTTCAAATGGCTCTGAGCACTATGGGACTTAACTTCTAAGGTCATCAGTCCCCTAGAACTTAGAACTACTTAAACCTAACTAACCTAAGGACATCACACACATCCATGCCCGAGGCAGGATTAGAACCTGCGACCGTAGCGGTCGCGCGGTTCCAGACTGTAGCGCCCAGAACCGCTCGGCCACGCTGGCCGGCGTGTACTGTGTGTAGAAATGAAAGGTCCAGTGGACTTTCCTCTGTTGAGTGATTTCAGTTGCTTTTCTATTCCTTGGACACTTATTTCGATGTCAACATATTCTAAAATTCTACGACAAATCGATGTCAGAGATATAGGCCTATAGTTTTGCGCATCTGCTCGACCACCCTTCTTGAAAACTGGAACTATGTGTGCTCTTTTCCAATCATTTGGAACCTTGCGTTCCTGTAGAGACTTGGGGTACACGGCTGTTAGAAGGGGAGCAAGTTCTATCGCGTACTCTGTGTAGAATCGAAAGGTCCAGTGGACTTTCCTCTGTTGAGTGATTTCAGTTGCTTTTTTTCTATTCCTCGGACACTTATTTCGATGTCAGCCATTTTTTCGTTCGTGCGAGGATTTAGAGAAGGAATTGACCCCTACGATTTACTGTTTTTATCGGTTACCTTGCCCTGTCTTTGACAGACGGTGTTGTGCCGGTGTGAGGTGACTTTCGCGACAGAGAGCGGGGCCCGGCGAGGCGCGGCCTCCGGCTGCGGTGTGTGCCGCCCAGGCGGCAGGTGACAGCTTCCAGAGGAGCTGCTGCTGCAGCAGCGGATGTGACGGCCGCGTGCGCGCCGCGCGGACAAAGCGCATTCCAGCGGCCGCACCTGCCTGCGGACGCCGGCTGGGCACGCTCGCGTCCGCCCAAAGTGGAGCCCGGGACCGCCGACAGCCTCTGCCACTGACCACCGACCGGGGCGCCGAGCCACCTGCGGCCGCAGCCTTTGTTCCCGGCTCCCAGCTGCCCGGCCGCCCACACAACTGCCTCCTGGCCGCCGTAGGCCAACGTCTCCTGTTACACTAGGGTGTCCGTTTCATTTTCATTGAAAAAGGGGACATTTAAAATAAATTAGAGAAAAACCTGGGACAATGAAAAAAAAGGGGGGACGTAAATATTGTATTGACTAAATTTAATACACATGCAAGTTTACCTTTACAACGTGCACTCAGATGATCCAAAATCACTTTTTACAATTATTCTATCACACTATCACCGTACTTTTCACTTTTATGCACTTTATCAAGAAGTACATTTTCGTTTGAAATTGTATCATGAAAGTCAGTACACGATACACCATTAAAGTGTGTTTTGACAATGACCCAGATAGTCTGGGTGGTCGAGCGGTTCTAGGTGCTTCAGTCCGGAACCGACCGACTGCTACGGTCGCAGGTTCGAATCCTGCCTCGGGCATGGATGTGTGTGATGTCCTCAGGTTAGTTAGGTTTAAGTAGTTCTAAGTTCTAGAGGACTGATGACCTCCGATGTTAAGTCCCATAGTCCTCAGAGCCACTTGAACCATTTGACAATGAGCAAGGCCCTCACTGTTTCAACTTTCATTGTTTTTTTTTTTTAATTTGATCTATTATAAATGGTTTTTGAAAGCCTGCGACTGTACATACAATAGGTATGTTTATAAATGAGTATATCTTTTGCTACCAGTCACGATTTTTTCTTTATTTCACTATTCGCACGACGCGTTTCGAGAAATAATTCCCATTTGCAAGTGCGTTTTTTTTGGTGTGTATTAACATCAGAAGAAATGGCTTAATACACACCAAAAACGCACTTGAAAATTGGAATTATTTCTCGAAACGCGTCGCGCGAATAGTAAAATCAGAAAAAATCGTGACTAGTAGAATAAGATTTATTTATTTATAAACAAACCTACTTTTTTCATATGACCACAAAGAGTTCACTAACGAAAAGACACGTTTCACAGCAGCATTTGACCCAGGAATTGCCAGACAAAACTCCACCAAATGAATCATGTTTTTCATGTTAATGTTTTTACTTTTGAAACAAGCAAATATTTTACACCACGTTGCACTAACACTCTCTTTGTCTCCTTCTTCACTTTTTATGAAGTTCTGTGCACATGAAAATTCATCGAGCAGTTCGTCTTCATCAACAGGAAAATTTGGTTCAAAATGGTTCAAATGGCTCTGAGCACTATGGGACTTAACGTTTGAGGTCATCAGTCCCCTAGAACTTAGAACTACTTAAACGTAACTAACCTAAGGACATCACACACATACATGCCCGAAGCAGGACTCGAACCTGCGACCGTAGCAGTCGGGCGGTTCCGGACTGAAGTGCCTAGAACCGCTCGGCCAGTCCATTGACTTAAAGCTATGGTTATGCATTGCATGTGGTATGCAAACGTAGCTTCTTGTGCTGTCAACTGCCTATTCATTTCTGTTACTGATTTTAAGTTTACATAGTAGTCACTCACTCATTTATTTGCTCTTTTCGTTTGATCACTCTTGCGATGTTTCTTCGTCTTAATGTGATTCACAATGTCAGACCTTCCACCATGACCAATAGGAAATTTTGATCTGCGCAACGTACATTCTACAGTTTCTCCACTACCAGTGGTAAAAGGAAACTCGCTTTTTATATCGCTGTTAAAATTACACTTTCGTTTTGGCATAATGAAACAGTGATTGCACAGTGCAAAACATTAACAGTGTGGTGACGAAAGCCGAGAACAAGTATCAGTGGTGTAGAGTATCTCTGGAACGATCGGACAGGTTCAGTGGATCGATTTAGAAGAGAAGAATATTCGTTGTTATTCGTAACCTATAGTGCGTTTAAAATTACTTGCGATTTTTGATAGTTCGGTACATGTTTGGGGTATGCTGAAAGTCATCACACGCTTCCTATCGTAAATAATTGCGCAGTTAATAGCAAGTCAAACAACCACTAGCGTAAAATACTCTAGCCAAGCGGAATCATAAGAAACGGGACATTTGAGCGTCCCCAAAAACACTTTCGGGACAGCGGGACATTTTGGTAAAAAACGTGACTGTCCCGGGAAAACGGGACGAATGGACACCCTATGTTACATACAACCTGATCACTTGGACGTTACACCTACGTGTCTCTACCAAGTAATCTGTACACGCACCTTATATGATGGAGCAACACCCTGGCCTTGCAAAGCACTCTTGGGTAAATCTGTCATCAGCCCGAAGGCAACTTTGAAAATCACAGTGCTCCATTGGGAATGGTACTGTTGGAGATGATATTTTCCATAGACTTACTAAAAGTAAAGATAGGTAGACCGCTTACTGGTGATACTATAGCACTCCCATACACACTGAAGTGACAAAACTCATGGGTCAGTGATATGGACGTATATACAGGGTGGCGCACGAAATGTGTTACCAATTGTTTCTTTCACAATTTACGACGCACGTTAGATATCCCGCTGGGATCTCTACAGCAGTACCAGCAGAGCTTGGTAAAACAAATGAGTTATGAAATGACGTGTAATTCACGATATTGCCGCTAGGAGACTAGTAAACAGCAATGGCTGACACTGGAAGACTGACGACACAGCAACGATCGGGAATTGTGTTACTTTTTCATGAAACGATAAGCTTTGTTGTGACTCAGAGGCGTTTTTGGGCCACTGAAAACCCACAAGTGCTTCATGAACGACAACATTATGCTCCGAGGATTACAGCGTGGGCAGCAATTTCCAGTCACGGACTTATTGGACCCTTTTTCTTTGAAGAAACTGTCAACTGCGAGCGTTATTTTAGCATGCTTCGGAATAACTTCATTCCACAGCTTCTTGCTACTGCCTTGCCCTTCAACACGCAGTGGTTCATGCTAGATGGAGCAAGGCCACACACTGTAAACACTGTGTTGGAGTTTTTACACGACCATTTCGACACGCGGATCATTTCACTCACGTTTCCAGGTCCCTTCGATGACGGACAAAATTGCCCCCCCCCCCCCCCCAATAGTCCAGACCTCAATCCATGTGACTTTTATCTTTGGGGGTACCTAAAGGTAAAAATTTTCCCGCAACGTCCACATCATTTAACGGAGCTCAGAAGACTTATTCTTCAGGCTTGCAGTGAAATTACGGAAGTCATGTGCCGTAGGGTAATCACTAACTCCAGTGTTCGTTTGAAGGAAATTAGGAAACGAAATGGTGGACATATTGAGCATGTGCTGAGTTAGAACAAATCTCCATGGACGGCTCTTCATTGTAGTATCCGAAATCGATGAAACTGGCGTTACTTCTCGACGTAATTGTATTGACAATAAAGTTTATATTCAAAAACAAAATGGTAACACATTTCGTGCGCCACCCTGTAGATGGCGGTAGTATGTTAAGAGGTGTCCGACGTGATTACGGGCGCACGACGGGAATTAACTAGAGGTTATATTTGTTTGGGAGAGAGACATATGCATCAATTATCGGGAAGCTGCACCAAAAATTGTCTTCCCAGAAACGCACGCACATATATGAGGTGCATTCAAGTTCTAAGCCTCCGATTTTTTTCCTGATTAACTACTCATCCGAAATCGATGAAACTGGCGTTACTTCTCGACGTAATCGCCCTGCAGACGTACACATTTTTCACAACGCTGACGCCATGATTCCTTGGCAGCGGCGAAGGCTTCTTTAGGAGTCTGTTTTGACCACTGGAAAACCGCTGAGACAATAGCAGCACGGCTGGTGAATGTGCGGCCACGGAGAGTGTCTTTCATTGTTGGAAAAAGCCAAAAGTCACTAGGAGCCAGGTCAGGTGCGTAGGGAGCATGAGGAATCACTTCAAAGTTGTTATCACGAAGAAACTGTTTCGTAACGTTAGTTCGATGTGCGGGTGCGTTGTCTTGGTGAAACAGCACACGCACAGCCCTTCCCGGACGTTTTTGTTACAGTGCAGGAAGGAATTTGTTCTTCAAAACATTTTCGTAGGATGCACCTGTTACCGTAGTGCCCTTTGGAACGCAATGGGTAAGGATTACGCCCTCGCTGTCCCAGAACATGGACACCATCATTTTTTCAGCACTGGCGGTTACCCGAAATTTTTTTGGTGGCGGTGAATCTGTGTGCTTCCATTGAGCTGACTGGCGCTTTGTTTCTGGATTGAAAAATGGCATCCACGTCGCATCCATTGTCACAACCGACGAAAAGAAAGTCCCATTCATGCTTTCATTGCGCGTCAACATTGCTTGGCAACATGCCACACGGGCAGCCGTGTGGTCGTCTGTCAGCATTCATGGCACCCACCTGGATGACACTTTTCGCATTTTCAGATCGTCATGCAGGATTGTGTGCACAGAACCCACACAAAAAGCCAACTCTGGAGGCAATCTGTTCAACAGTCATTCGGTGATCCCCCAAAACAATTCTCTCCACTTTCTCGATCATGTCGTCAGACCGGCTTGTGCGAGCCCGAGGTTGTTTCGGTTTGTTGTCACACGATATTCTGCCTTCATTAAACTGTTGCACCCACGAACGCACTTTCGGCACATCCATAACTCCATCACCACATGTCTCCTTCAACTGTCGATGAATTTCAATTGGTTTCACATCACGCAAATTCAGAAAACGAATGATTGCACACTGTTCAAGTAAGGAAAACGTCGCCATTTTAAGTGTTCAAAACAGTTCTCATTCTCGCCGCTGGCGGTAAAATTCCATCTGCCGTACGGTGCTGCCATCTCTGGGACGTATTGACAATGAACGCGGCCTCATTTTAAAACAATGCGCATGTTTCTATCTCTTTCCAGTCTGGAGGAAAAAAATCGGAGGCCTTAGAACTTGAATGCACCTTGTAGATGTGTGAGTGCTACGAATGTTGTGGCAATTCTGAAATATTACTTGAGTGTTAGTTCCTAATGTTTTGTGGTACGATGTACAACAATGCCGGCGTGGCTGCTGTGGCTATTCTTTCTCCGAGTAGACTTCCCCTCCGAAGAGATGGCTTTTAAAATGCAAGTCCTCGTCGGATCGGGAGAAGGAAATTAGGACGTAGCTGGGTAGTAGAATGAAAAACTTGTAACTCCCACATATTATAACTTTTACTTAACACAATACTAAGACAACTCGATTACATACGTCTTTCTCAGAAGACGGACAGACACCGAGATCGGTGAAAAAGGACAAATGAGTTACATAAATAATTGCTATTTCTGTTGTTCGATTATCTTCCATACATCCCTTTTCCGTACGCAGACAGCGCGAATATTTATTTATATCTGTAGGCCTTTTAAAGAACCTACACAAGCTGCAGATCCAAAATTAGAATTAACAGACTTTGGATGCGGAATGGTAGTGGAGCTAGACTCATGGGACATTCCATTTCGAGAGTCGTAAGGGAATTCAGTATTCCGCGATCCACAGTGTGAAGAGTGTGTCAAGAGTACCATATTTGAGGCGTTACGTCTCACTGCGGACAAAGCAGTGGCCGACGGCCATCACTTACCCACCGACGACGACGGCGTTTGTGTAGTCACTGCCAACAGATAAGCAATACTGCGTCAAATAACCACAAAAATCGATGTGGGATGTTCGACGAACGTGTCCATTAGGACAGTGAACGAAATTTGGCGTTAATGGGCTACGGCAGCAGACGACCGATGCATTTTCCAACAGCACAACATGGCCTGCAGCTCCTCTTCTGGGCTGGTTACAGTTAGAGATGGGCAAAGTCGTTCACCTTGGGAACTAGTTCACTGGTGATCGCTCTTTTTTGGGAACCGTTCATTTATACTCGTTCACCGTTCATTGTGTTTGGTGTATGGTTCTTATGAAAAATTGAAAATTAGTAGCATAGTTGACTGAAGATGAAAGGCGCCACACTTGTAATTTTCGTGATTCTGCAAAACGTCTCGTTTAGCCAACTGTAGCGTTATGTGGCTGATCGCAGTGAAATATTGTAAGGTGGCGCACGAAAAACCGGCACCGAGTACACACTGCTCGCCAATTACGCACGATTTGTTGACCGCTACGAGCAGAATAGATAAACATGTAATAAATAGGCAGTGAATAAATAACAAATAAGCTAATGCAAACAACTTCAAAACAATAGATGACGATTGGTAAGCGACATTGAGCCGATTTTTCGTGCGCCATCCTGTACCATTGAAATAATATCGTAGGAATTATCATATTCTATATACAAAATGTGAAACCATACACCCGTTTACGAAGCGCGGGCTTCATTCGGTCTGCCTTCCGTAGCAATGAACATGCTCTTTTACCTTGGATCAAAAATAGACGGAAAATGGCCACTCTTGTGCCGACGTCTTTTGCATGTGTAATAACAAAACATCTTTCGTTTTTACAAGTATTCTTCTGCTGTTTTTCGAAATACAGAACTAAGCTGATACGCCGTTTTGTTACCTGAAAAGATGTGTGTATTACATACCACGTAATTTTTATTTAATTTACATAATTATAAAAAACATTTTAATTGCCGGTTTTGGACGTTGAATAGAATACGAAAAGAACCAGAACTTCAGAGTTCAAAAAAGTTTTGAAACAGATCTAGAACGGACGTGCGAAGCGAACGAAACGAACAACAACAACTCTATACTGAACTAACTATGAGCAGTCGGCAGTGAAACTGCGACGAATGGCCACGCGAAGAAGAGTCCGGCCGAAAGAGACCGAGACAGACGGGAACGGGACCGAGGCTGGAACGAGACCGGCAGACATGCCGTTGCGGGAACGAGACCGACCGTTTCCCGTTCCCGGGATCTGTAAGTAGAAAGCCGCGACCGAGGTGAACTATGAAAGACCGTTCCTTAGAATTCGTTCCTCACTTGTTCCGTTCATCTCGATGAACCGTTTCTTTGGACCCGTTAGTTCACGAACAGCCCACCTCTTGTTACGATATCGCTTGGACTGGAAAACCGTGGCGTGGTCAGATGAGTCCCGATTTCAGTTGGTAAGAGCTGATGGTAGGGTTCGAGTGTGGCGCAGACCCAACGAAGCAATGCACCCAAGTTGTAGTGGCTCCTTAACTGTTTGGTCTGTGTTTACTTGGAATGGGACCTAGCTATGTTCGGCTACTCGGAGACCATTTGCAGCCACTCATGGATTTCATGTTCTCAGACGACGATGCAATTTTTAAGGATGGCAGTGTGCCATCTCACCAGGCCACAATTGTTCGCGATTTGTTTGACGAACATTCTGGACAGTTCGAGCGAATGATTCGGCCACCCAGATCGCCCGCCATGAATCCCACCGAACATTTATGGGACGTAATCGAAAGGCCAATTCGTGCACAAAGTCACGCAGAAGCAGCAACACCTTCGCAATCGTGGACGGCCATAGAGGCAGGAAGAATGGCTCAATACTTTTGCAGGAGACTTCCAACGACTTGTTGAGTCCATGCCATGTGGAGTTGCAGCACTACCGGTGGAAAACGAGGCCTACACAATATTAAGAGGCAAGCCATGACTTTCTACATATACAGGATGTCCATAAAATCTCGGTACGTAGGAAATGTTAATATACACTCCTGGAAATTGAAATAAGAACACCGTGAATTCATTGTCCCAGGAAGGGGAAACTTTATTGACACATTCCTGGGGTCAGATACATCACATGATCACACTGACAGAACCACAGGCACATAGACACAGGCAACAGAGCATGCACAATGTCGGCACTAGTACAGTGTATATCCACCTTTCGCAGCAATGCAGGCTGCTATTCTCCCATGGAGACGATCGTAGAGATGCTGGATGTAGTCCTGTGGAACGGCTTGCCATGCCATTTCCACCTGGCGCCTCAGTTGGACCAGCGTTCGTGCTGGACGTGCAGACCGCGTGAGACGACGCTTCATCCAGTCCCAAACATGCTCAATGGGGGACAGATCCGGAGATCTTGCTGGCCAGGGTAGTTGACTTACACCTTCTAGAGCACGTTGGGTGGCACGGGATACATGCGGACGTGCATTGTCCTGTTGGAACAGCAAGTTCCCTTGCCGGTCTAGGAATGGTAGAACGATGGGTTCGATGACGGTTTGGATGTACCGTGCAGTATTCAGTGTCCCCTCGACGATCACCAGTGGTGTACGGCCAGTGTAGGAGATCGCTCCCCACACCATGATGCCGGGTGTTGGCCCTGTGTGCCTCGGTCGTATGCAGTCCTGATTGTGGCGCTCACCTGCACGGCGCCAAACACGCATACGACCATCATTGGCACCAAGGCAGAAGCGACTCTCATCGCTGAAGACGACACGTCTCCATTCGTCGCTCCATTCACGCCTGTCGCGGGACGTGCATTGTCCTGTTGGAACAGCAAGTTCCCTTGCCGGTCTAGGAATGGTAGAACGATGGGTTCGATGACGGTTTGGATGTACCGTGCACTATTCAGTGTCCCCTCGACGATCACCAGTGGTGTACGGCCAGTGTAGGAGATCGCTCCCCACACCATGATGCCGGGTGTTGGCCCTGTGTGCCTCGGTCGTATGCAGTCCTGATTGTGGTGCTCACCTGCACGGCGCCAAACACGCATACGACCATCATTGGCACCAAGGCAGAAGCGACTCTCATCGCTGAAGACGACACGTCTCCATTCGTCACTCCATTCATGCCTGTCGCGACACCACTGGAGGCGGGCTGCACGATGTTGGGGCGTGAGCGGAAGACGGCCTAACGGTGTGCGGGACCGTAGCCCAGCTTCATGGAGACGGTTGCGAATGGTCCTCGCCGATACCCCAGGAGCAACAGTGTCCCTAATTTGCTGGGAAGTGGCGGTGCGGTCCCCTACGGCACTGCGTAGGATCCTACGGTCTTGGCGTGCATCCGTGCGTCGCTGCGGTCCGGTCCCAGGTCGACGGGCACGTGCACCTTCCGCCGACCACTGGCGACAACATCGATGTACTGTGGAGACCTCACGCCCCACGTGTTGAGCAATTCGGCGGTACGTCCACCCGGCCTCCCGCATGCCCACTATACGCCCTCGCTCAAAGTCCGTCAACTGCACATACGGTTCACGTCCACGCTGTCGCGGCATGCTACCAGTGTTAAAGACTGCGATGGAGCTCCGTATGCCACGGCAAACTGGCTGACACTGACGGCGGCGGTGCACAAATGCTGCGCAGCTAGCGCCATTCGACGGCCAACACCGCGGTTCCTGGTGTGTCCGCTGTGCCATGCGTGTGATCATTGCTTGTACAGCCCTCTCGCAGTGTCCGGAGCAAGTATGGTGGGTCTGACACACCGGTGTCAATGTGTTCTTTTTTCCATTTCCAGGAGTGTATTAAAGTACATTTTAATCACTTTAATCTTCATAAATTGTCAACATGATCTCCGAGCTTTTCAATGCATAATTTCGTGTGATTTGCAAGATTAAGGTGAATTCGATGGAACAGGTCTGAATTACCGTCGTTCTTAGCACTTTGACTGGTAACGCGTTCTTTCAGGTGCTTTAAATTTGTAACTTCATTGAGTAAACTTTATCTTTCAGCATACGCCAGAAAAGCCCGCCCGGCTAGCCATGCGGTCTACCGCGTTGCTTTCCGAGCGGGAAGGCGTGCCGGTCCGCGACACGAATCCGTCCAGCGGATTAGTGTCGAGGTCCGGTGTGCCGGCCAGCCTGTGGATGGTTTTTAAGGCGGTTTTCCATCTGCTTCGGCGAATGCGGGGTGGTTCCTCTTATACTACCTCAGTTGCACTATGACGGCGATTGCTGCACAAACACTGTTTCTACATATGCGTACACCATAATTACTCTACCACGCAAACATTTGGGGTTACACTCGTCTGGTATGAGACGTTCCCGGGGAGGGGGGGGGGGGGCGGGGGAGGCTGATCCACTGGGTGCTGAACCGCACAGTAACCCTGGGTTCGGTGTGGGGCTGCGGTGGGGTGGACTGTGGGCTGTTGTGAGGCAGAGTGAACGGCTGAGGGCTGCGGCGGGACGAAATCTCTCTGTCGTTTCTAGGTCTCCGGTTTCAATGCACAATACCCTAGAAAAGAAGTCAAGGTGAGAAAGGTCTGGCGAGCGTGGGGACCACTTCACGTGACGTCTTCTCCCAGTCCAGTGTGGAAAATTATCAGTCAATCGATCTCTAACAGCTGTAGCAAAATGCTCAAAGGCACCATTCTGCTCAAACAAGTCTGGAAGTTCCTCACCCAAACGCTGAATTTGAGGCATCGATTTGTCCCTCAGTATTTTCAGATAAGTGTCACCCATTAAACGTTCATCAAAGAAGAAAGGTGATATCACATGAGCTTTCCACACACCACACCTTCACCATTTGGCAGCCCTGCTGTTTGGATCCAGTGTGGGTTGCCTTGAGACCACCATGGAAGATTTTGTCTGTTCACTTCACCATTAGCATAAAACACAGCTTCATCACTGAATAACACACATTGTCTTTAGTACAATTTGTATTTTCATACTATTTATCTGCAAATCTTCATTTAAGTGATGCAATATCAGTAACTTGTAGGATGAAACCTCTCCTCTGCCAGGATTTTGTGGATGGTTGACTTTGCAACACCCAACTCCTTGGAGGTCCGACCAAGCGATTTATTTGGGCTAGCATAAACCTTGGCCAAGACAGCCACTTTCGTTTCGTCTGAAGACTTTGGTCGTCTGGAAAGGTTTTTTGCAACACACTGTCTGTTTCTTTAAACTTGGTGATTGATTTCCCGACGAGAATAAAACAAGTAGGTTGATGATAAGGGTGTCGAAGTTAAATTCTTCCGAAATTTTGCGATAAAACCATATTTCTCGATCACTCAAGAATATGAACTTCACTCGTTCGTCGTTAGACAGAGCCATCATTCAATCTGAAAAAAGCAAAATTTCCTAGAATTTATTTTATTATTATTTATTTATTAATATTTATAGAACATTTATTAGAATTTGTTAGAATTCCCTACGTACCCATGCTTGAAAGTCAAGTGGAACTGTGTTTAGAGAGTTACACTGACTGTGGAGTGAGTGTGAAGCGAAGTAGGTGCTTAAGAAGAATAATTTTCAGTGTTAACATAGACTTTATCTTTGGTGGAGAAACACCAGTTCACCACATTACACAACTTTTAATTCAGGGGTCGAAGAAGAGAAAACTTTGATAGGCATGTGTCAGTAGGCGGCATTGTCAACAACTTTAGTAAATTGGTACATGTAGCTTGGGAGTAAGTCTGCCCCTAATGCGCAGTCGTAGTGTTCAAGCCCTATGCCCATACATTCTGACAGCCAGATAAAACATTTCTTAAATCAAAAGGAGAAGCGGCTTACAACTTTTACCTCCATTTATTTTGACTTGACATTTCTTATACAATTTTTGAAGCGTTTGTAGAGCCTTTTGGAGTTGTTACGAATGTTCGACATGTTGTTAACGGTGTAACAAACCGCTGTATCATCAATGAAGAAAGCGAAGTTTACTGGATGCAAGTCTGGTATGCCACATAAATGTACACTGAGGTGACAAAAGTCATGGGGTAGCGAAATGCATATATGCTAATGGCGGGAGTATCATGTACACAAAGCATAAAAGGGTGGTGCATTGGCGGACCTGCCATTTTTAATCAGGTGGTTCATGTAAAAAGATTTCCGCCCTGCTTATGGCAACACGGCGGGAATCAATACATTTTCAGCGCGGGATGGTAGTTGGAGCTAGACGCATGGGACGTCCCAGTTCGTAAATCGTTAAAGAATTCAATATTCCAAGATTCACAGTGTCAAGAGTGTGACGAAAATACCAAATTTCAGGCATTATCACGGGCAACGCTTTGGCCAACGGCCTTCCCTTAAGGACACAAATGGCTCTGAGCACTATGCGACATAACTACTGAGGTCATCAGTTCCCCAGAACTTAGAACTACTTAAACCTAACTAACCTAAGGACATCACACACATCCATGCCCGAGGCAGGATTCGAACCTGCGACCGTAGCGGTCACGCGGTTCCAAACTGAAGCGCTTAGAACCGCACGGCCACACCGGCCGGCCCCTTAAGGACACAAGCAGTCGCCTTCGCATAGAGTTGTCAGTGCTAACAGGCACGTAACACTGTGCGAAATAACCGCAAAAATCAATCTGGGACGTACCGTGAACGTATCCATTTGGACAGTGCGGCGAAATTTGGCATTAATGGACTATGGCAGCAGACGACCGACGTGTGTGCCTTTGGTAACAGCACGAAATCGCCAGCAGCGCCTCTCCTGGGCTCGTAACCATATCACTTCGACCCTGGATGACTAGAAAACCGTGACCTGGTCAGACGGGTCCCGATTTCAGTTGATAAGAGCTGATTGTAGGGTTCGAGTGTGGTGTAGACCCCAGGAAGCCATAAATGCAAGTTGTCAACAAGGCACTGCGCAAGCTAGTGGTTTCTCCATAACGGTGTGGGCTGTGTTTACATGGAATGGACTGGGTCCTCTGGTACAGCTGACCGATCTTTGACTGGAAACGTTTCTGCTGGCCTACTTGGAGACCATTTGTAGCCATTCATGGAGTTCACGTTCACAAACAACGACGCGATGTCGCCAGGCTACAGTTGTTCGCGATTGTTTTGAAAAACACTCAAGAGCAGTACGAGTGACTGATTTCGCCACTCCGATCGCCCGACATGAATCTCATCGAACATTTGTGGGACATAATCGAGAGTCAGTTAGTGGACAAAATCCTGCCCAGGCAACACTTCCGCAACTATGGACGGCTATAGAGGCAGCTCCTGCGGGGGCTTCCAACGTCTTGTTGAGTCCATGTAACGCCACGTAGCGCTCTGTATGAAAATCACTGGCTGTGCTGTGTGCAGTCTGTGGCCAGTTTGCATTGTTGTCAGCCATTGTAGTGGTGGGCAGCTGGATGTGAACAGCGCGTGGCGTTGCGCAGTTGGAGTTGAGCCGCCAGCAGTGGTGGATGTGAGGAGAGAAATGGCGGAGTTTTGAAATTTGTAAGACTGGATGTCATGAACTGCTATGTATATTATGACTTTTCAACACTATTAAGGTAAATACATTGTTTGTTCTCTATTAAAATCTTTCATTTGCTAACTATGCCTACCAGTAGTTAGTGCCTTCCGTAGTTTGAATCTGTTATTTAGCTGGCAGTAGTGGCGCTCGCTGTATTGCAGTAGTTCGAGTAACCAAGATTATTGTGAGGTAAGTGATTTGTGAAAGGTATAGGTTAATGTTAGTCAGGGCCATTCTTTTGTAGGGATTTTTGAAAGTCAGATTGCCTACTTACACATGCCACGTCGAGTTGCCGCACTACGACTGGAAAAAGGAGGTCCGACACGATGTTAGGAGGTGTCCCGTGACTTTTGTCACCTCACTGTACATTAAACAGTGTCGGTCTCAAAAGGGAACCAGGTGTGTAAGGGAAACCATTCACACACTGTCAGTACCTGCTGTCAACAACAAATCCGTCGAATTTCGTGATTCCTCGGGTAGAAGCGGCAAGCCACAGGAAATCGTGCAGGGCAAGACAGATAGGCGAAAGATCTTCCACTAAGAAAACAAAAATAACAACTTCAAAAGTTGACAAAGACTGAGAGAAACAGCGTTTCCCATATCGATGTCGAATAGCTGTAGTGTGCAGACCCGTGTTCACAATTGTAGAGCTAAATGATAATGGTAAGTGCACACTTACATTTTATCCTGTGTAAATTACGACGTTGTTCAGGTTGGGAGAAACTGTTGCTATTAAAAAAGGTAAACCTTGTAAGAGGTCCACGATTAAGGAATTTGTTGCTAGCGCGCTCGAACAGATGTAATTTCGATGGATTGCTGAAGCGCTGCCTGCGATATGTAAGCTATAAGAGAATCTCAGACCAGAGAGCAGTGTTGTCAGCAGTAGGAACTGAGTAGCAGTTGTAGTGGTAGTAGCAAGGAGTCGTGTGTATGGAGTTGGCTGGGCCGGTCGTGTGGAGCGATGGCGGAGCCTGAGCGTTGTAGTATAAGGTAAAAGCAGCCTCGCGCATATGTACCATTGTTATATCAAGTCCCATGTAAATGTTTTTAAAAAATCTCTTAATAATAATCTTTCTTATAAAAATTAACTTTTGACAATCATTCATCTCAATTTCAAGAATTTACTAATTTCTCCAATCCATGATCATCCCGATTATTGTAAAGAAAAATCAGTTGTTTCCTTTTATACATGACAAATCTATCGGCCAGCATTGCACTGAGCAGTGCCAGAAAAATTTCTTATAGGAGCAGATATATAAGCGTTATCCGGCGACCTTATTGAGGTAAGAATTTTCAATTTATTCAGAATGCATTTTCAGGGCCATGACGCAGCACTGCTGGCGTCCAAATTTACCAGTTTAAATTCACAGTCAGTTATTGAAAGGTTGTAAGTGAGCCACGATTTTATTGAGAGGTTAGTCACATTGTGTTATTGGTAGGTCACGGAATTTTTTATTGGGAGGTTACGCTGAATGTGAATGACATAAATAATTATATATTTTACTGTTGGGAGGTTTCACATCAACAAACATTGCCTACTTTTGGTTCTCCCTTTCGGATTTCCTTAATGTCTTTCTTTATGTTTTTAATGAAGCTTTCCGCTCCGTAAAAATAATCTTGTTTTGATGACGCAATTGGAATGTGCCAGTGTTGTGTATTTGGAACTTTTTTAAATTTTTTGTAAGTCTGAAAGCTGTTTTTTTTTCATTTTTGTTCTCTTGAAGGGCAGTCTCCTTGTTTGGCGACCTACTCTCTTTCTCTCTTTGCTGTTCTTATTAAGAATTTCCTTTTGCTTTTCTGCTGTTTGAATGTCCTGAGATCTTCCAGGTCGTCTGCAAAAGCCAAACAGTCCATCTTAATATTTGCTCTTACAAACATAGTTTGTTCGTCGGTTTTAAGCTCTGATTTCTACTTTCCCCACTCTTAATCTTTTCTGAGATACAATTGAAAAATGAAGGAGAGAGTCCATCACTTTTCCTCGCTCCTAACTGAAAAATATTCAAAATTTCTCCCCTGAATTTTTCTTCAGAATTTATGGTATTTAGTGTCTGAATAATAATTGCAAACTTTGCTTTAGCCGAGATGTGTCGTAAATTTGTTGTCCCGCCATTTCGATTCAGTTCTTCCTCATTTGTTATTCGGCCTAATCTTCATCATTCTTCTGTAGCACCACATTTCAAAAGCTTTATCTTCTTCTTCTCTCAATTGCCTACCGTCACTTTCTAACACAGATATTTATATTCTATTATTCACAAATAGCAAAGATTCAGAAAATACCGTTCTTGTGAAAAAAACTAGCTGTTCATTCTCACCACGTAATGAGTTTTATCGATACGAGATGTGATATTGATTCCATAACTTTAGATTTCCAAAAGCTTTCGACACCGTTCCTCATAAGCGACTTTTGATCAAACTGGTTGTCTATGGAGTGTCGCCTCAGTTGCGCGACTGGATTCGTGAGTTCCTGTCAGAAGGATCACAGTTCGTAATAACCGCCAGAAAGTCATCGAGTAAAACGGAAGTTGTATAGACCAACTGCCGTTCCTGGTCTACATAAACGATTTAAGAGACAGTCTGAGCAGCCATCTTAGATTTTTTTGTAGACAATGCTGTCATTTACCATCTGCTAAAGTCATCAGATGATCAAAACCAATTGCAAAATGATTTAGGCAAGATATCTGTATGGTGCGAAAAGTGGCAGTTGACTCTAAATAAAGAAGAGTGTGGTATCCACTTGAGTACTGCAAGAAATCCGCTAGATTTCGGTTACACAGTAAATCACACGAACATAAAATCTGTAAATTGAACTAAATGCTTAGGGATTACAATAACAGTGAGGGACGCGCATCAGATGGGATTGACGGAGGACATCGAACAAGTACAAAGAAAAGCCGCTCTTCTTGTATTATCCCTAAATAGGAGAGAGAACGTCAAGGATATGATAAGCGAGTTGTAGTAGCAATCATTAAAATAAGGCGTTTTTCATTGTGGCAACATCTTCTCGCGAAATTACAGTCACCAACTTTCTCCTCCGATTATGAAAGTATTCTGTTGGCACACACCTGCGTGATGGGTAGGTACGATCATTATGATAAAATAAGAGATATCAGAGCTCATACATACAGACTTAAGTGTTCATTTTTCCCGCGTACGGTTCGAGAGCGGAACGGTAGAGAGACATCTCGACGGGCCCTCTGCCAGGACTTCATGTGAATTTCAGAATAATCATGTAGATTAAATAATTTACTATAGTGTTGTTATTATTAAAATATTAGGCTTTTGTAAGATGATGAGTTATACAAGGGTGAGTCAAATGAAAACGCTAATATTTTTTTAAATATTATTTATTGTGCAGAAGTGGTACAAATCTGTATCACTTTTCAACATAATCTCCCCCACGCTTAATTCAAGTGCTCCAGCGCTAACAAAGCGCATAAATTCCTTTACAAAAAAATTCTTTTGGTAGTCCGCGCAACCACTCATGCACCGCGTGGCGTAGCTCTTAATCAGAACGGAACTTCTTTCGTCCCATTGCGTCTTTGAGTGGTCCAAACATATGGAAATCACTTGGGGCAAGATCTGGTGAGTATGGTGGATGAGGAAGACACCCAACCTGCAGGTCTGTGATTGTTGCAACTGTTGTACGGGCAGTGTGGGGCCTTGCATTTTCATGTTGCAAATGTGCGGCTGGTCCCGGTGGAGGTTCGAGTCCTCCCTCCGGCATGGGTGTGTGTGTTTGTCCTTAGGATAATTTAGGTTAAGTAGTGTGTAAGCGTAGGGACTGATGACCTTAGCAGTTAAGTCTCATAAGATTTCACACACACACACACACACACACACACACACTCATGTTGCAAAAGGACACCTGCTGACAGCAATCCACGTCGCTTTGATTTGATTGCAGGCCGCAGATGATTTTTTAGGAGATCCGTGTATGATGCACTGGTGACAGTGGTCCCTCTAGGCATGTAATGCTCCAAAATAACGCCTTTTTCGACCCAAAAGAGGAATGGCGCCATTCCTTGCTCGCTCTCTTCGTTTCCAGTTGGTGGAAATGAACACAGGTTTCGTCACCAGTAACGATTCTTGCAAGGAAACCATCACCTTCTCGTTCAAAGCGCTGAAGATGTTCTTCACAAGCATCAACATGTCGTTCTCTCATTACAGGAGTCAGCTGCAGGGGCACCTATCTTGCAGACACTTTGTGAAACTGGAGCACATCGTGCACAACGTGGTGTTTGACCCATGACTAATCTGTAAACATGCTGCAATGTCATTCAGTGTCATTCAGCGGTTTTTCTTCACTGAGGCTTCAACTGCTGCAGTGTTCTGTGGAGTCACAACTCGTTGTGTCTGACCTGGACGAGGAGCATCTTCCACTGAAGTCACACCATTTGTGAACTTCCTGCTCCATTCGTAGACTTGCTGCTGTGACAAACACGCATCACCGTACTGAACGTTCATTCGTCGATGAATTTCAATAGGTTTCACACCTTCACTACGCAAAAACCGGATAACAGAATGCTGTTCTTCCCTGATGCAACTCGCAAGTGGGGCGGCCATATTTATACTGATACTGCGACGGTATGTGTGCATCTGCACTATACTGCCACCTACAGGACATTCAGCACGCTGTTTGTAGCACGCTTACCAACTAACAGGATAACAGCGCGAAATTTCGATTTGTTATTACAAATTTGTTTTCATTTGACTAACCCTCGTATTAAGGGGAGGGGGAGACAGTAACAATTGTGCCCTCTTACCCACGACACCATTTTCGAAAAACTACAGTGGATCAACAGCTGTTGTTGCGTTTCCTGCGTCGATAGTACAGAAAATAATGAACTGCAGTATGGCCATTGCTTTGCAGTGAGCTCCAGACACCGATATCTACTGTCGTTCCTTCTGAAATACTGTGATGTATACACTGCTGTCCGTCCAGAGTGCAACAACCAAGGAGGACAGGAGATGTTACAGTCGAATTGATTTAGTACATAACACGTTGTACAAAGATTACAAGATTGAAAACACAGCCCCGTGTGATGTGAGGAAGGGATGAAATATGTTGCTGACTACACGCTGCGGCACTGATTCAGTGAGGCTCTGGTTGTGTAGTTGGGGTCTAGCCCGCCATGCTTCTTCCACATGTTGCCAAAGTAGCAGCGCGTGGTGTATCCTCGAGCAGTCGTTACGCTGCCATCTACCAGACGTTTTCGACGGGCAAGAGATCGGGAGGACCGGGAGGCCAAGACTGCAGTTCAACCCGATGGACGACGAAGAAGTCTTGAACAGTGTGTGCCACATGGGGTCGTGAATAATCCCGTTGGAATGTGGCAGTCGGCAGACTCTGAAGATATGCGAGGACAAGCTCCAACACTTCAGAGGTTTAACGCTGGCAGACTAGAGAACCGATAATGCATACTGGGGGCGCGCAACCATCCAAAACCGTAACACAGGGTGCAGTGCCAATATAGCAATGCAGAAGGCCACAGTTCAACAATCTCTCACCACGGTGTCTCCAGACTCTAAACCGACCAGCGTGATGGCGTAGGCAGAATCGGAATTCGTCAACAAAAACAACGTCCTTCCATTCGGTTGCCCACGTCCGTCGTTCATCGCGCCATTGCCGGCTAAAACGCCTGTGGCGTTGACTTAGTGGTAAACGCAGCACTGGACGCTTTTGCGGACAGTCCGCTTTTCTGAAAACGACGTCGAATAGTATGCCGCGACATTGCTTGTTGTGCAAGCGTATTTGTTGTGACATGGTTCGTGATGCTGCAGAGAGATCCGTCTCTGCCACGAGCACTATATATGCCTACCATCACGTGTAGTGATGCAACGAATGCAACGAGGTGGGTGCAATCGGTTCCGTCGTTCCGTCGTTCCCTCCTGCGTCGAGAGATTACATATCAGCATCACAGTTTCTCGGTTCCACCGCACTCGATCACCGGTGTTTCTGAAGGATAATCCGCAATTCCTATATGCATCTATTCTTCCTCGGTCGAAATCCGAAATATGATCGAAGGACGCTCGCTGTCTTCTACGAGGCTTACTGGAGCTGTTTCCGCAAACAACCGCAAGAAAGCACAATTCCAGTACGCCCACATGGCCGTCTGTTCCCCTTTTATACAAGGTGTTACAAAAAGGTACGGCCAAACTTTCAGGAAACATTCCTCACACACAAATAAAGAAAAAATGTATGTGGACATGCGTCCGGAAATGCTTAATTTCCATGTTAGAGCTCATTTTAGTTTCGTCAGTATGTACTGTACTTCCTTGATTCACCGCCAGTTGGCCCAATTGAAGGAAGGTAATGTTGACTTCGGTGCTTGTGTTGACATGCGACTCATTGCTCTACAGTACTAGCATCAAGCACATCAGTACGTAGCATCAACATGTTAGTGTTCATCACGAACGTGGTTTTGCAGTCAGTGCAATGTTTACAAATGCGGAGTTGGCAGATGCCCATTTGATGTATGGATTAGCACGGGGTAATAGCCGTGGCGCGGTACGTTTGTATCGAGACAGATTTCCAGAACGAAGGTGTCTCGACAGGAAGACGTTCGAAGCAATTGATCGGCGTCTTAAGGAGCACGGAACATTCCAGCCTATGACTCGCGACTGGGGAAGACCTAGAACGACGAGACGTGCAATGGACGAGGCAATTCTTCGTGCAGTTGACGATAACCCTAATGTCAGCGTCAGGGAAGTTGCTGCTATACAAGGTAACGTTGACCACGTCACTGTATGGAGAGTGCTACGTGAGAACCAGTTGTTTCCGTACCATGTACAGCGTGTGCAGGCACTATCAGCAGCTGACTGGCCTTCTGCGAATGGTTCATCCAACAATGTGTCAATCCTCATTTCAGTGCAAATGTTCTATTTACGGATGAGGCTTCATTCCAACGTGATCAAATTGTAAATTCTCACAATCAACATGTGTGGGCTGACGAGAATCCGCGCGCAATTGTGCAATCACGTCATCAACACAGATTTTCTGTGAACGTTTGGGCAGGCATTGTTGGTGATGTCTTGATTGGGCCCCATGTTCTTCCACCTACGCTCAATGGAGCACGTTGTCATGATTTCATACGGGATACTCTACCTGTGCTGCTAGAACATGTGCCTTTACAAGTACGACACAACATGTGGTTCATGCACGATGGAGCTCCTGCACATTTCAGTCGAAGTGTTCGTACGCTTCTCAACAACAGATTCGGTGACCGATGGATTGGTAGAGGCGGACCAATTCCATAGCCTCCACGCTCTCCTGACCTCAACCCTCTTGACTTTCATTTATGGGGGCATTTGAAAGCTCTTGTCTAGCAACCCCGGTACCAAATGTAGAGACTCTTCGTGCTTGTATTGTGGACGGCTGTGATACAATACGCCATTCTCCAGGGCTGCATCAGCGCATCAGGGATTCCATACGACGGAGGGTGGATGCATGTATCCTCGCTAACGGAGGACATTTTGAACATTTCCTGTAACAATGTGTTTGAAGTCACGCTGGTACGTTCTGTTGCTGTGTGTTTCCATTCCATGATTAATGTGATTTGAAGAGAAGTAATAAAATGAGCTCTAACATGGAAAGAAAGCGTTTCCGGACACATGTCCACATAACATAATCGTATTTTCTTTCTTTGTGTGTGAGGAATGTTTCCTGAAAGTTTGGCCGTACCTTTTTGTGACAACCTGTATATGCCTGTAATCACGTGTAGTGATGCAACGAGGTGGATGCAATCGGTTCCGTCGCTCCGTCGTTCCCTCCTGCGTCAAGCGATTACAGATCAGCATCACATTTTCTCGGTTCCACCACACACGATCGCCGATGTTTCTGAAGGGTAATCCGCAATTCCTATACGCATCTATTCTTCCTCGGTCGGACTCCGAAACGTGCTCGAAGGACGCTCGCTGTCTTCTACGAGGCACACTGAAGCTTCTTCCGCAAAACAAACGCACGAAAGCACAATTCCAGTACGCCCACATGGCCGTCTGTTCCTCTTTTATACAGCGCTAGTGGTGTCCTTATTGTGCGTCTGCACTGAAATGCTAATCACGTGCATCTCTTGTCGCTGCAAACGCATGCTGCAAATTTCATCTGATTTGGATGTTTCCTTCACGGTGTTGCCTTTTTGTTAGCCAGCAGTGTATTTCGCTTTCGTCACCACTTTCACGTCCATAGACGGCGGTCTTTCACGGACGCACTGCCTCGGGCGGCGGCCACACACGGTAAACACAGTGTGTCTCCGGCGGTCGAGCCGAGCCCGAAATACCTCGGCCCACGTGGGCGGCTCTGACTGCGGAAGTGAGGCACCGGGGCGGCAGGCGTCTGGGGCTAACAGAAATAGGGACGCTCGACTACCGACCAGTCCGAGAGATGTCTCTACAGTCAAGCTACCTTGCTTGATCCTCTGCGAGCCCAGGGCGTTCATTTCGCTATTTAGCTCGGGAAGTTGCGAAAGCCAATTCAAAACAACTGCGCGTTGGAGATTCATCACAAACATATCACACTTTTTCACGGGATCTTTGCCAAAGATTTTGACAAACTTCTTTGACCAAACTGCTTCATTCGAGCTGAGCTACCGTAAAATTTTGCGTTATAGTTGCTGGGGAGTGACTGCCGAAAGTTGATCCTCTGTACGACAGCATTATTTTAACGTTAGTGACGAGCACATTGCTTGAAAAGAAAGACAAACGGAAACGTTGCTGGCTGAAAACGTGCACAGCGAGAAGAGATCAAAGCGTTCAACAGAATTAGCTCCATGAGCCACTGTGCGAGGACACAAACAACTACGAAATCATTGGAGAATGGGCCAATAAACATTTCTGTTTGCCCTTCTGAAAGTAGATGCCCCATATTTGCAAACAAGATACCTATCCAAAAAAATGTCATTTTTTAATTTCATTCATCGTAATTGATGTTTTTGGAAGGCCTATAACTGTGTCATTCAAGATTTAAATAATGAAACACTGCGCTAGTTACGTATCTTTCCATGCTTTGTCCTCGAGCGGTTCCTTCGATTTTCATAATACGACCGAGCGCGCGGCAGACTCAATACACATGTAAATGATATCCGTCTTCGTGTTACCAAGGTAAACATGTATGAGCATTATCACAGTTTAATCTTAGTTACTCGGACAATGATAAAATAAACCGATATTATATGAGCTAAATCACTATTTGATTATACTTAAATTAAACAATAATAAAATAAACTTTCATTATATCAGTCTGTTACCGTGTTCGAGTGTTACCGCGCAGTAATGACCAACTCGGAGCATTAAACGGTGCAGTTCCATCAGATTCTCGCCAATAACTGATCCCCGCCAAACACTTATTCGATTACTAATTATCTCGTAGACAACTGCCTCATTAGGGGATTGTGCTGCCAGCTCTGAATCTGGGCCTTTTCCTGCACGAACCGTAAATTTTTTCTCATCTGGTTCGCTGCTTCTTTTATGTCTTACTGCTGCTCATTTGGGAGTATAACAGTATATCACTGATATCACTGTTACATGAAGCAATTATGAAGTAACAGAAATGGGCTTGCAGTTATAAAACAACAACAGTTGTCGTTGAAGTGTGTTTCAGTAAATTGATTTTAAATGAGGTTGCAGTGTGGATGTTGACGAAGTGCCGCAATGGAGGGGAGTAATGCAGGGGAAGTATCTTTTCTAACAAGTGCCTACTCTTACTGTGGATAGTTAGCTTTCTTACCTGAGAAGGAATTGTGAATAGCACTTGCGATGCACGACGAATCACTTCGTCATTCAAACACAAATACACACACACACACACACACACACACACACACACAAAATGGGTACATGTAGTATTACGAACAGTGTGTAATGAGGTGTATTGTAAATAAACAAATAACACATAGTTTGAAAGACTTCTTATTTGTTGCAGACATTGACATTCTTTTAATGCAGGAAATGACAAATATCAAATCAGATTTCATCTGTGGATTTAATGCTATAGTAAACTCTCGGACAGGAAGAGAACTGGGGAGGGCAATACTCACTAAAGAGGGGATTATTATGAAACAAATGGAAACACTCTCGAACTGCTGGGATACTGCTGTCACAATCCACAACACCAGGGTTATTAACATTTATGCGCCATCGAAAAGCAGTAAAAGGCGCAACAGAACTGAGTTTTATAAAAAGAGATCATTCCCCTCTGAGCAGTGCTCAAAGAAAATTTAATTTTAGCAGGAGATTTTCACTGTGTCGTACATGCGACAGACCAAACCCGCCCAAAAATGCGTCACCACAGTTAGCCTATTAAATCAGATAAATGAAAGAGATGGATTCAGCTGACATGTTGGAACTTAAGAATGGAAATGTGCCTGGTTTTCTATTTATCACTAACGCATCCGCGAGTCGGCTAGATAGGATTTACGTTGCTTACAACTTCCAGAAATGAACCTTACAAACTGAAGTATGACCAACTAGTTTCACGGATCTTACACCATGTTATCTGTACATTAGATATGGAAACCTATCGACCATAAGGAACGTGGAAACTAAACGTTGCACAGCTGCAAGATGACGAATGTCGCGAACGATTCAGCCGGATATAGGGAAGAATGCGAACGAAAATTCGCATCATGTAACTCTGCAGTGACCTGGTGGCTCAAAAGCGCCAAACGAAAAATACGAAAATTGTGAATGAATTACTCACGGGGAAAAAATTTCTGGTACAAGGAAACGAGTGCCTGATAAACAAGGTTCGACTGCAACTAAAAAAAAAAAAAAAAAATTACTGCGGGCCGGATACCATTCATGTCTGAGCCGTTACCGCAGGCCGGATTGATACTGAGTTCCCGTTCAATATCCTCATGTACTTTTTCTATCTCTTAGGAACTTAGGGGCGACAGGACGTTGAAAATCGTCTGCAGTGTAACCTTGTGGCAGGAGCAGTGGAGGTGGCTGGGCGTATCTGGGCAGTGGGGGGCCGTTCCAGCCTGCGGTGGACCAGGAAGTGTGCGGCGGCCGGATGTCATAAATCGGAGGCGCTGCCCTGCCCTGCCCCCAGCGGCAGAACAAAGCGGCGCGCTCAGCCCAACACAGGCGCCACACCGACTTGGCCTGTGCAGTAACCGCCTTGCCTGCCGTGTTCACGACGGGCTTTTGCAGGTCTTACGTCCCGTGGTTACAAAGCAGAAATAAGAAAGTACAGGAGGAACGCCTGCTAGCGAGACACGCATTTTTGTTTTTGTTTCTTTTTTTTTCAGAGAAAAGAAATTTAAAATACACTACCGGCCATTAAAATTGCTACACCACGAAGATGACGTGCTACAGACGCGAAATTTAACCGACAGAAAGAAGATGCTGTGATATGCAAGTGATTAGCTGTTCAGAGCATTCACACAATGTTGGCGCCGGTGGCGACACCTACAACGTGCTGACATGAGGAAAGTTTCCAACCGATTTCTCATACACAAACAGCAGTTGACCGGCGTTGCCTGGTGAAACGTTGTTGTGATGCCTCGTGTAAGGAGGAGAAATGCGTACCATCACGTTCCCGACTTTGATAA
The DNA here is from genome assembly GCF_023864275.1 of Schistocerca cancellata. NCBI lineage: Eukaryota > Metazoa > Arthropoda > Insecta > Orthoptera > Acrididae > Schistocerca > Schistocerca cancellata. Next base: position 932,218,054 of record NC_064627.1, read on the forward strand.
AGGTCGGATTGTAGCCTATCGCGATTGCGATTTATCGCATCGCGACATTGCTCCTCACGTTGGTCGAGATCCAATGACTGTTAGCAGAATATGGAATCGGAGGCAGGAGGGTAATACGGAACGCCGTGCTGGATCCCAACGGCCTCGTATCACTAGCAGTCGAGATGAATGGCATCTTATCTGCATGGCTGTAACGGATCATGCAGCCACGTCTCGATCTTCGAGTCAACAGTTGGGGACATTTGCAAGACAACAACCATCTGCACGAACAGTCCGGCGACGTTTGCAGCAGCATGGACTGTCAGCTCGGAGACCATGGCTGCGGTTACCCTTGACGCTGCATCACAGACAGGAGCGCCTGCGATGATGTACTCAACGACGAACCTGGGTGCACGAATGGCAAAACGTCATTTTTTTCGGATGAATCCAGGTTCTGTTTACGGCATCATGATGGTCGCATCCGTGCTTGGCGACATCGCGGTAAACTCACATTGGAAGCGTGTTTCGTCATCGCCATACTGGCGTATCACCCGGTGTGATGGTATCGGGTGCCATTGCTTACACGTCTCGGTGACCTCTTGTTCGCATTGACGGCACTTTGAGCAGTGGACGTTACATTTCAGATGTGTTACGACCCGTGGCTCTACCCTCCATTCGATCCCTGCGAAACCCTACATTTCAGCAGGATAATGCACGACCGCATATTGCAGGTAATGTACGGGCCTTTCCCTGGATACAGAAAATGTTCGACTTCTGCCCTGGCCAGCACATTCTCCAGATCTCTCACCAATTGAAAACGTCTGGTCAATGGTGGCCGAGCACCTGGTCCGTCACAATACGCCAGTCACTGCTCTTGATGAACTGTGGTATCGTGTTGAAGCTGCATGGGCAGGTGTAGCTGTACACGCCGTCCAAGCTCTGTTTGACTCAATGCCTAATCGCATCAAGGCCGTTATTACGGCCAGAGGTGGTTGTTCTGGGTACTGATTTCTCAGGATGTATGTGAAAATGTAATCACATGTCTGTTCTAGTATAATATATTTGTCCAATGAATACCCGTTTATCATCTGCATTTCTTCTTGTTGTAGCAATTTTAATGGCCAGTAGTGTATATTTTTATGCACGATTAAAATCTGTTGTAAATAATACTTTATTCGGGGAAGAAAAAGAACACGGGAAGCTATTCGATGTTCAGGGATGAGAGGACAAATAAAGCTAGAGCTGAACTGGGATAAATACACTGTTGTGCAAAACATAAGAACGGAAGTATAGTTTTGCCATAATGTTTCACTGTGTAACAGGACATCCTCCGCTAGCATTACTTTTCCTCAACAGTAGTTGCCGATACAAGTACTATTTTTCGAATTTTGGACAGGTCAGTATTATGTCAGAAGCTTTTCTAAAAACTTTCATATAATTTTATACACAGTATGTTATATTTCAGGCTAAAATTTATGAAAAGGGATTACTTTATTTTGGATGTCAGAATCGATAAGCACAAGTTCTGAATGTACAGTTAGAATAAATTTTTTAGAAACATTTGAAATTAAGAATTATTTGGCAGACTTAAAATTTTTGTTATTAATTACGAATCTAGTACTGTTAATTTCTGGATTCATTTATTTCTGGATTATTTATTTTTACTTCATTTCTGGATTCACTTATGAATTTTCTGAATTTTATGAATTTCTGGATTCATTCATGAAATAATAATCGAAACTAATGGAAATTTATTTGTCAAGAAAAATTGTAAGCCATTTGCAGTAATGTTATTTTCGTTGAGTGTGGGCGTAGTAAGCATGTGTCTGACGTGATCGGACGTATTTTTGTATTTTGTGCGAACAATGTAATTTCGGCTTTGTTAATGAGAAAAATCAAAAGAGTGTATGATATACTAAAATGTGAAAAAACATTAACTTAGCAAAATAAACTTTGCAACAACAATCTTCAAATTTATTTAGATCATTTTAACTATGAGGACCTAAAATGTGAGAATTTCAGCTTCAAGAATCAGACCCCTAGACAAGAAGAACTGGAGCCAACTCTTTGAGAAGATAAGTAAACTAGAAATTTTATTGTACTCTTAGCTCCTCTCAAATCTTCACAAAAGACTAATGTGGACAACAGCTGCAAGTAGGAAGAAGGGAGTAGATCACAACTGACAAGTAACGTGGTTCGATGAAACTTGGTACCATACATAGAAAGAACTGCTACACTGTAGTACAGAAGGTAACTTAAAGAAATACGCAGTGACACAAACGACACTTTCATTCAAAGACAATAATTACTCAGAAGTACATTACAAAAGGCGGGACATGGCTGTTAACAGGGTGTGTGATCACCACGGACGGCAGTGCATGCTCTGCAACGTGCTCCCATCCTCGGCACAAGACTGATGAGAAGTTCTCCTGGTATGGCGCTCCATTCCACCAATAACGCGGTTGACAGCTGCTCCATTGGCATTGGTACTTGTGCACACGCAGCAGTGCATCTCCCCACAGCGCGCCACACGTGCACGGTGGACCTTACATCGAGGGAACAGGCAGGCCAGTACATTCGCCTAATCGCGCATTGTCATTAAAAAAAAAAAAAAAAGACCAGGCAAGTGCGAGCAGGGCTCGCGCTTTGAGATTTCAACTTGCAATTTTAAACATGGTTGACGGGAGAAACCATAAATACACTTTCAAATAAACGATGTGTCCAGCCAATCGGTTGCATAAAGTTTAATGTAATAAGCCTTGAGTAGATTTCAGTACCACTGAAGATGATTTCTTCAGAAGGAATAGCGCGGCCCGTCCCGTTGGAGGTTCGAGCCCTCCCTCGGACATGGGTGTGTGTGTTGTTCTTAGCATAAGTTAGTTTAAGTAGTGTGTAACTCTAGGGATCGATGACCCAAGCAGTTTGGTCCCTTAGGAATTCAAACACACACAAAGAGGAAATAAAGTCAAATAACTTTTTAAAAAAACAAGCATACATTTTAAGCTGAAACGATCAAGTCAAATAGCGTTTCAGCCCATAATCTATGCTTATAAATTTAACGTAATGTAAGTTACATGACTTTATTCCTTCTGGAGAAGATACCCGTAGTGCTAATGAGACCTGGACAAGGTTTATTACACTAAACTTTATGAACAGATTGGCTGTACACATAATTTATTGAAAGGGAGTTTCAAACTGATATCTCCACCCGTTCGTGACAAAAAGGGGTCTCAATAGTCGGGCAGACGGACGGAGAACAAATGGAATAAGTTATGCGATATAATTAAAAACTAACAGTTTTCTGATTTTTTCCTCTACTCGTATTGTGCCAACTTTAATAATTCTAGGTCAGCGGGAACAAATCTGTAGGTTTTGATGAGTGTGTTTGCGCGTATCAAAATGTGTATCATAAATTGCGGTATCTGTAGTTTACTTTATCTTAGAAATTTAAATTCTTTCACTGCCAAGGGACCGTAGACGTTAGTTTGTGACATATTGTATATTTAAACTATATACCTCTACCCGTTTCTGAGAAAAATAGGTCTTAACTATTGGACAGAGAGACAGACGGTCGGACGGACAACAAAGTGGGAACACTAAAGCTGATGTCAGGGCCAAATCCACCCCTGAAAACACGCGGACGCCGAAGAAATACAGTGTCACAATGACGTTGAACAAAGAGTGTACTGTATTCACAGATTTTTAGGCCATTACGCCCAGGCAACAATATGCCTTCCCACACCAAAACACCTTATCACCGAAATAATCATGTTCGACAATGTTTCTGGGAGTATTACGTACCCTATAGGGCAAGAAATTGTAAGACGTTCGACCAGTGCATGAATCGTAAAAGGCTGTATATTTGTATCTTTTACTGTTAAATAAACGGTATAAATGTAAGGTCTACAATGGACAATTTTTTCATTTGGGACATATTTAGAGACTGTGGACCCCCAAATAAACAATACATGAACATCGCTCGCCAATCTGGGAATCATGCAGGATATATTAGACAGAGGAAACAGAGACAGTAGAAAGAAGAGCAGTGCGTTTCTTTATAGGTTCAGTCATTAATTTAAACGCTGACAGAGATGCGTTCTGCATCTCAGTGTGCCTTACTATTTTCTGAGCGTACATTATTAGTAACCCGTATTTGTAATCCATGTAATGATATCAAGTATCTGTAATCCGTATAGTGTAAACTGTATTTCTGGAGAACTGATTCGTAAGGCGAGCTGCGGAAGTGTCGGTATAATTTTGTGAAAACTGCTGTAGTTTCTTCTTGTGACGTACTATGGTACAGACAGCGAACACTCGCATAAAGGCTGTGCAGTTTATAAATGGTTCAAATGGCTCTGAGCACTATGGGACTCAACTGATCAGTCATCAGCCCCCTAGAACGTAGAGCTACTTAAACCTAACTGACCTAAGGACATCACACACATCCATGCCCGAGGCAAGATTCGAACCTGCAACCGTAGCGGTCGCGCGGTTCCAGACTGTAGCACCCTCCAGGAGACATGACGCTAATACCAAGTTACGGGAAAAGTCCTCACTTAGGCGAGAATGCAAGTCCACAAGTTGGACCATAAAGGTTATATCAGTCCACCCTCAAACAATTTCTATTTATTGACTAAACCACTTTCGACTTTTCACTCATTATCAGTACTCCATAATATTTCTTGGCCGACAGCTCGGCTAGAGTATGATAAGAGTGAACACATTCCTAGTCTAGTGCTGAAGGCTTATAGTGGGACACATATAGATATGCTCACAATGAACGTAACAATCACTCGGTTGGTTATATGTGCCGTCGATTATAATTGTGAACTGCGCCTTTATGTGGAAAAAATTATTTTACAATGAGAGTACACTTTTTAGCAAAAAGTACGTCAGCACGATGATGGTTTCCGTGATTTAGTAAGGTCTTTTTTCATATGTACAATGAGTTTTACTTCACTATGTTGAGCATCTCTCCCTCACTTAAACACATAATTGCGGGACCACAAACACACACACACACACACACACACACACAACATATTATTACACATTCGAAAATTCTACTGTGGAGTAGGAGTTGTCGAGCAGATATGTTTCATCGTCATTTTTTCTGCTTTACGTCTTTCCCTTAGTTGCTTTAAATTCGTGGAGGTATGCACCGTCTATGCAACTAATCGAAGGCAGTTTGTTTATTGCCATACGCGTTCCGCTTCTATTATTTGGGAAGCATCATCAGTGGCGTGTAATACATGTTTTCTTTTATACATACAATAAACGTATTATGTGGTAGATATAATATGATGCTATATTACACTTTGTCGTGTCTTTCTCTTGTTTTTTGGTTAAAATCAACTCTTGTAGCACGAAGTCCGTAATGTGAACTTATCATTCGGTGTTACTTACTATTTCCAGTGCTGTTAACTCATGTCTGAAGTCCTGGAGATGTATTCGTTAGTTTCCGTACTCCAGCTGACCGATTTCTGGCGTTCTTTCACCCACATTTGTCACATCGCAATTATCACTTGCACTTTCCATTTCGTGATAAACATATGTGTGTTTTCGGTGTGTAGTGTTGCCAACTGTTGCTGTGTGTTTGTCTGTCTTTTGTTTGTGGTTTGATATTTTTAATTTGTTGTGTGTGTATGTGAATATTTTGCTGTTCATATATGCGTGTGTGTGTGCGCATGTGTGTGTTTATGTGTGTTGGGGGTGAGGGAGAGGGGGAGGAAGAGGGAGAGGGAGAGGGAGAGAGAGAGAGGGGAGGGGGAAGGAGGGAAGGAGATTCATTAATTATTTATCCTGGTTACATCTCAATTTGTTCTTATTTTGATGGCTAACATGATCAGGCAGTTATTTCCTTTATGGATTTGGTCATTGAGTACCTTCTTTTCCACTGCAATGGCTCTTTGTATGTGAAAGTTTTCTTGCAAAGTCAGGAGCTTTTTGTTGTGATTATTCACTCTGACAACTGTCATGTCACATTCCATGTCCGATGCTTTATATTCGTGTTTTATCAGATGTTCGGCGAAAGTAGAAATGCTATTTTCATATTTCCAACTTCTTATATGTTGAAACTTCCTGGCAGATTAAAACTGTGTGCCGGACCGAGACTCGAACTCGGGACCTTTGCCTTTTGCAGGCAAGTGCTCTACCAACTGAGCTACCCAAGCACGACTCACGCCCCGTCCTCACAACTTTACTTCTGCCAGTACCTCGTCTCCTACCTTCCAAACCTCAGTTGGTAGAGCACGTGCCCGCGAAAGGCAAAGGTCCCGAGTTCGAGTCTCGGTCCGGCACACAGTTTTAATCTGCCTGGAAGTTTCATATCAGCGCACACTCCGCTGCAGATTGAAAATCTCATTCTTATATGTTCTTTATATCTAGTTTTGAAGTTCCTGCTTGTCATCCACAGATATACTGATTTACATTCTTGGCACTCTAGCTGGTGTATATCTGCTCCTTGGTATTTATCTGGTTTGTCCGTCGGAACGCATACAGCAATAAACAAACTGCCTTCAATTAGTTGCATGGACGGAACATACCTCCACGTAGATGTGTTTTAGTTTATGTTTGGAGTTAATTTTGTTATTTATTAAATTCTTTGCACCACTGCATCAAGAAAGTATGTTCTGAAGGTTAAATACTAATTTCCTCTCTCTTTTCTGGGTCTCTTCTCCCTCTTCCCCCACCCCCATACCCTCTCTGACCCGCCTCCTTCGCCGGCACGCCTTCTTGCGAACAGCAGGTTCTTTGTTTCTTCATTCTGTCAGAGCGGACAAAGAGCAGAGCCATTTGACTCTGAAAGTATCGTAATTGCCGAGTAAACTATAAATTCATCCTTCGTGGAACGACATCTCCGTGCTGGTGGTTCCACGCACTTCGTAAGCATTTGAAAAATGTCGTATCTCAACACTTCCAAGAGCTAACCATAAAATAAATCTTTGTATACCGCTGGTTTCGATTGTCTGATGTTCTTCAAGTATCTCAAAACTAAGCTGTGATACCCGAAGATGCTCGCAAGATGAAACCAATACTAAACAACTGTTTAACGTAGCTCTTGGCGGTATTGAAACATAACTTTTTTCGAAAGACTGATCGCTTATGTCTGTGTCTCGTCAACAAACGATTTATTCGATGTTACATAAAGCAGGATTTTTGCTTATTTTTGCATTTCTAGTAGCTGAAACGTATCATGCTGCGTAGGTATAGAGTTTAGATGCATATTGTCTCGTTGCGCTGGATAATGAAACGGTCCGCTGTAAGAATTAAGAGGGGCGTTCAGTAAGTAATGCATGACATTTTTTGTCTGAAAACGGGTTGGTTTTATTCATGATTCCAGTACACCACATTATCCTCCACTCTTCTGGCAACCGTGGTTTCGCGGTCGCGTTCTCGCTTCCCGAGCACGGGGTGCCGGATTCGATTCCCGCCGGGGTCAGGGATTTTCACCTGCCTCGAGGTGACTGGGTGCTTGTGTTGTCCTCATCATTTCATCATCATTCATGAAAGTGGCGAGTTTGGACTGAGCAGAGGTTGCGAATTTGTACGGGCGCTGATAACCGCACAGTTGAGCGCCCCACAAACCAAACATCATCATCATCTTCTCGCTATTTTTGAACATAATGGACGTTCTTTACGACGGCCCTACGCCATCTTACAGGGAGGGCCTGTATACCCGCATGGTACTACACGGACAAAGCTAACGTCTTTCTGCATCAATAACCTCCCTATCAACCGACGTACTGCTTCGTGCGGAGTGCGTCCTTCATTGGGCCAAACGGATGAAAGCTGGAAGGTGCAAGATACGGGCTATAGGGTGTATCAGGAAGAACAGTCCAATGAAGTTTCGTGAGCTTCTCTCGGGTGGTCAGACTTATGTAAGGCCTTGTGTTGTCATGGAGAAAGGCCGGTACACTTGAGAGTTGATCGCTGCATCGTGAGGTACGGCATCAAACAGAATAAACCCTCCAGATTCTCAGAAGTCCGTCAGCATGACTTTATCGGCTGAGCTTACGGCTTTGAACTTCTTCGGAGAAAAAGTGGTATGGCGCTCCTCCACGGAACGCCGTTTTGTTTCCGGTTCGAAGTGACGGAGCTATGTTTCATCGTCTATGACAATGTTCGACAAAAGATTGTAACGATCGGCCTCGTAATGCGCAAGCAATATCGCACAGATGGTCCTTAGTTTCTCTTTGCGGTCTTCTGTTACGCCACGAGGACTGCAGGGGGCACACGCCTCTGAGGAACTTGACTGGTGGAAGTGTGTGACAGAACTACTAACCGTGACGTCCAGTTGTGCGACGGAGTGTTTGATTGTGATCCATCCATCACCTCGAGCGAGAGTGTCCGCACGTTCCAGAATTTCAGAAGTCTGCCGGCCGGCATGTGTGTGGTCGGACAAGTTGGCACGACATTGTTGCGGTGATGGCAGATGCCTCACCCAACGACTCACCGTGCTTTTCGTCTACCGTCAGGTCTCCGTAGACATTCTGTAAGCGCCTATGAATATTTGCGATGCTCTAGTTGTAAGACGTGTATATTTCTGTTGTCTATTGTCAAACCACAGTTTATGAAATATGTTTATATTATATTAATAGGATTAAGTAGGAATAATTAATATTTGTCAAGTTGGAAATAATTGTGGTAGCAGGGAATGGTTGCACCAAAGTATTGTTGGCAGGAGAGACCGTACATTGATATAATTTTATAAAGGGCGGGAGAGACCGCGTATGGATACATTTCAAGAAAAGAGCGTGAAAGACCGTGCATTGGTACATTTTGTAACGGTAACAGCGATTGTCTGCACCAGAAAGCATTGTTGGCAGGAGAGACCGCACTTTAACATTCGTAGGAAGTCAGTAGTAAGTAGAGATGGGCAAACTGAAACACGTAACTGTTTCGAAACAAATGAAACAGTACAATGTAATGTTTCGATACGCTGTTTCGAAACAGTGAAACAGTTTGTGTTTTTTAATCTAATAAACCTACACATTTTATCATCTTGACTATCTACTGTATACGTATGTCCACATAAACACAAATGAGGTGCGAGAGCGCTAATCATATCGCAGAAAGTATGAAATTATCACTTAGGCATCTTGGCAGTTTCGTATTTCTGCAGCAAATGCGCTGCTTTCGTGTCGTGTGCCTTTCATACTTTTCAATTGGCTGAGGACAGCCATAGCTGAAGACAGAAAGGCCACCACGAACGGAACTGGAGGTGGGAGCAAACTGCAGAAACAACGGATATGCTACTGGAATTCCCACATTCCGTTAGTATGGGTAATATACCCTTTCTGCTAATTTCCATGCACACAAAGGGAATCATTGAGGATAATAGGCACAGTGACTATAGACTCACAAATAACGCCAAATAATTCGAATAAATAACAAAATAAAACAGAAAAAAATTTCAAGGTGTTTCGAACCGTTACTATAAATTCACCATGCTTCCTAGTCCTTCCCGTTCCCCATTACACTATCAGTGATATGTCAAACAGATTGCTTGCAATTATACCTACATCAAATTTATGTATATGTCTAATGACTGTCACTCTACGCCTTTTTTTTATTCAAAATGTTGTAGGCTTACTTACGTTTCTTAATATGATTACTGTACATGAACAGAGAAGCGTATGTTATCAAAAAGTGTAATTTAACTGAATGATTATCACATATTTATTATTTTGAATGTGGATAGTATGCGTTGTTTTATTGGTTAGTGTTTATAAAGCAGATGTTACGCTATTTCGGAATATGACAGTCAGCTAGAAACGAAGCTTTATTTTTGGATATCTTAAGCTTCAAGCTATTGCTTGTCAAAAAGATTTTGACACTCTTGAAAGTGTTTCATGAAGTGGTATGTTAAATGTGTTTCAGTACCTGTGCCGAGCCCGAATCTCGTCCGACACAGAGGGGAATGAAACATCACTGTTTCGATACAATTAGTCTGTTCCCAGCACTGGTGGTCTGAAACAGCCTTATTCTGAAACAATGATACAGTTTCTGTGTCTGGCTCGAGACCGAATCTGGTCCAGTTATCCGAGACAGGGGTGGAATGAAACACCACTGTTTCGAAACAGTGAACCGTAGCCGTTCCGAAACACTGAAACAGTTCCACGTATCGATACACTGTATAGAAACATAGAAACAGTGGCCAAGTCTAGTAGTAAGCGAGATGTAAAGTGAGTCGGTAGCAGGTCTGAAGCGAGAGGTTGAGAGGAGCGGTGTGTCTGCCAGCCACCAGCTATGACTTACAAGAGATTATAAATGGATGTACAGAGACATCAGCTAACTATTATCATAAGAGGAACTAATATTATTGAATTATTTTTTTGAGAAACTCAAGACTATTGAAGGTATGTTTGCGCATTGCTAGTTGTAAGATTACTGTAAAAAGTAAGTCCTATTTGAACGTTTGTAAAGTCATTTCATTCAGAATATAATTAATTTTTGCCAGCAATATTGCATTGCTCATTATAATCCATCTCAAAAATCATCAACGTAAAACTTTTATTGTTGTCAAGAAAAAGTTTAACTATGAATTACCTAACTTCAGTCAAATTAATTGAAGAATAACGTCAGCTTTGCTATTAAAGAATAACGTCAGCTTTGGTAGTAAATACAGCCACTTATTATGACAGCCCACCAGCAGCTAATAGAGTATAGTAAAACAGAGTAAGTATATTCATGCCGCAGTTCGATGTAGCAGTCAGATGGCGATCCAGTGACAGTGAAAAAGGTAAGGAACAGTTTTGGGTTATTGCAGGTAACGACTGAGGGCCACGACGACGACACATTCTATGTTTCGTCGAAATAATCAGAAAATAACTTTTAATAAGCAGCATATAAATTTGTATGCGAAGATTGAGAAAGAGAATTAATTTCAAAGGGAAGATTTTATTTTTTATTATTAAGCAAGAGACAGAAACCATAAGGGAAGGTTTCATAGGTTGTTGCAAAAGGGAAGACTGCGTAACAGATATAGAGGAGACGGGAAGGTTTCATGGTTATCCGCCAAAAGAAAGTCAACGAGATCTCTGCTTGGAACGTGCCTCCTTTATAGACGATGTTTTGGAGGTTACGTATAGCGCATCCACCTACCGGCACTTCATGAAACTGTAAGGGTTGAAGCGGAAATATTCCACAATGTCCCACAACAAAGATCGCATTTTTTCAACCGAAATTGGTAGACAAAAAAATGTGTTGCATTGTTTATTGAACTCACCTCGTGCCGCTACTTGTAGCATTCTAATAACGCTCAAAATGGCCACTGGTTCGTGCGGAGGTTGAAACAAAAGGCAATACGAATGCAAATAAAGCGGAAACGTTACGTAATGAAATCGATACGGCGGCAGCCGCAAACGCAAGGTCGTGGCGGCACTTTGGCACGAGCTGGCGCGCCAGTGGCCAAGGGCAGCCAAGCCCCACACACACACACAGCACACACGGAGAACAGCGGCGGGGTTCGGCGCTACGCCGTGGCACGCAGCGGGCGCAGGCGGCGAGCAGATAATTTACTGCGGGCAGCGGCACGAGATCGTGGGGCGCGACCGTGCCTGCCGGGGCCTTGAGGACGCCGCAGCCGCACGACATGCCCGCACGGCGCGACCGGACACTGTGCCTGCGTGTGTGTGTGTGTGTGTGTGTGTGTGTGTGTGTGTGTGTGTGTGTGGTTGAGGGGAGAGGGGAGGCACGTACCACTCTGGTGGAGGACAGCGTCTCCAATGCCTGGAATCGTAGCAATTTCTCGGTCATATACAGGGTGTTACAAAAAGGTACGACCAAACTTTCAGGAAACATTCCTCACATACAAATAAAGAAAAGATGTTATGTGGACATGTGTCCGGAAATGCTTAATTACCATGTTATAGCTCATTTTAGTTTCGTCAGTATGCACTGTACTTCCTCGATTCACCGCCAGTTGGCCCAATTGAAGGAAGGTAATGTTGACTTCGGTGCTTGTGTTGACATGCGACTCATTGCCCTACAGTACTAGCATCAAGCACATCAGTACGTAGCATCAACAGGTTAGTGTTCATCACGAATGTGGTTTTGCAGTCAGTGCAATGCAGATGCCCATTTGATGTATTAATTAGCACGGGGCAATAGCCGTGGCGCGGTACGTTTGTATCGAGACAGATTTCCAGAACGAAGGTGTCCCGACAGGAAGACGTTCGAACCAATTGATCGGCGTCTTAGGGAGCACGGAACATTCCAGCCTATGACTCGCGACTGGGGAAGACCTAGAACGACGAGGACACCTGCAATGGACGAGGCAATTCTTCGTGCAGTTGACGATAGCCCTAATGTCAGCGTCAGAGAAGTTGCTGCTGTACAAGGTAATGTTGACCACGTCACTGTGTGGAGAATGCTACGGGAGAACCAGTTGTTTCCGTACCGTGTACAGCGTGTGCAGGCACTATCAGCAGCTGATTGGCCTCCACGGGTACACTTCTGCGAATGGTTCATCCAACAATGTGTCAATCCTCATTTCAGTGCAAACGTT